>NC_135479.1:5456540-6184040 GCF_052094955.1 Ictidomys tridecemlineatus | reverse complement strand
GTAGCACAGGTTTGTGATCCCAGCTACCAAAGAACTTGAGGCTGGAGGATCACAAGTGTGAGCCAGCCTGGGCCACTAAGTGAGCCCTCTTTCAAAGCATTAAAGCCAGTCTCTGTGGCATAGGCTTGTAATCTCAGTGACTTCAGTGGCTGAGGCAGGAAAATCACAGGTTCCAGACCAGCCTCAGCAACTTAGTGACAATCCCCAGTACCGAAACTAAATCAAATAAAAAGGACAATGAATCCCTGGCATTATGTATAATTATAATGCACCAAAAACAAACCCAGGAAAAAACTGAAAACCAATAAAATAAATAAAAGGGGCTGTGGATGTAGCTCAGAGGTAGAGAGCCCATTTTGTCCAGCTCTAAATTATGGGGAGGAATTAGGCACATGAAAAGGAGAGGCTGCTGTGCAGAGGACAGCGAAAGTGTCATAACCCTGACACCTTCAGATTACCCCTTCAGGGGCTGAAACCCCATTTTCTCATAGTAAATGATGCTTCATAAGATAAGTCATGAGTTTTTTTGAGGGAGGGGGCTGCTGAATTAGGGAATGGAACCCAGCACCTAGCACAAGCTGGGCAAGCAGTGTGCCACTGAGCTATGGCAAATATTAAGGTTCTTCTAAAAGCAGAGCGTAGTGCTAGGCCCTGGGAAATACAAATCATAGTACTAGTACTCACAAGGAATGTTCTGGAACCCTCAAGTTCTTTCTAATATACAGCATTAGCAGGAATTACCAATGCCTGATGTTATAGGGGGAGTGGGAGGTGTGATTACAACCTGCCCTGGCTGGTGGACAACAGTAGCACAGAGGAGGCCCAAGAATCTTCCCTGGGCAGAGATGGTAGGGGGGGCCATACTTAGTCCTGTGATAGTAGGAAGCCAGTGGGTGGTTTTAAGCAGGTAAGTTTTAAGTATTTTTCTATAATCAAAATAAAGTTTTTATTTAATGACATATCATGAATTTGTTCATTGTTTTGATATGAAATGTTTGTATTTTTATTTTACAAGCATTCTGTAGTTACAAACTTGATTTCTCATTGATTCATGGTTTAGGAGAGAAAAGTTTAATTTCTAAGAGCCTGAGTTTTTAAAATTGTTTTGTTACTGTCTTTCATACTGTTGCTATTAATTATTGATTTTCTGTAATATTTGCACTGGGATCAATCAATATTACCTATAGTTTGTGATTTTTTTCAAAACTTGAGGCTTCTTCATCTCATATTATCAATTCCCATAGTTGTCCTGTTTGAATGATATAAAGTCTAGTAAATGAGCTGTTTCTAGTAAATGAGCTGATTCTCCCTTTTATAACAGTCTGCTATAATCTCGTTTGTTTTGCAAATATGTCATGCTAAAATCATTACAGCAGATGCTTCAGCAATTTCTTTTTAACTCTTTTCAGCTTTATATATATTTAATGCTATTTTTTCACTACTTAAAAGTTTCTAACAGTTTCTTTCAGTAAATGCCTGCCTTTATTATTGAATACTATTTGAAAAATTAAATTTGCTTTCCAGTTCTGGGGCTTTCCAGTTTCTGAACCCAGGAGTGCTCTACCAGCATACATACTATATCCTCATCCCTTTTATTATTATTATTATTATTATTTTGAGAAAGGGTCTCACGTTTTTGTCTTGAATTCAACTTTGCTAGATAGTGATGACTCCACATTTTTGTCCCTCCTTTACAAACTGCTTATTGTAAAAGTATTCAGATATACACAAAAGTAGAACAGTAAATGAATCTTCCCATCCCTATCACCCAGACTCATCCGTTATCAAGATTATCTTGCACTTGTTCCCTTTTCTCTCTTTTCTGTTCTTTTTCTAGAGTATTTTAAAGCAAACTCCAGACATCATTTCAGTTCATCCCCACATATGCAAACATGGGTGTTCCCTTGGAAAACCACAGTGTGAGCATGTGTTTATTTTTGCTGGAGATGGAACCCAGGGCCTTTTGTGTGCCTGGCAAACATTCTACTCCTCTACACCACAATGCCGTTATTGTACTCACAAAAATAATTGTGATTTCTTGGTATGCTTTAATACCCAGGCCGTATTCAAATGGCTCCCATTGTCTCAAAGATACCTTCTCACAGTTAATTGGTACAAATGAGGGTTCAAGTGAGGCTGACAGCATTTTGACATTAGTCTTCTCAATTCTTTTAACTTAATGCTGCCTTCCCTTCCAGACACCACCGACTTATGGAAAACAAAAGGGTTCCTACAGAATGCCTCCCATTTTAAATTTACTTTAAAAAAAGTAAAGTTGTTGTTCCAGGGGTGCTTAACCACTGAGCCAAATCCCCAGCCCCCCCTTTTTTTTCTGTGTTTTATTGAGAGACAGGGTTTCACTGAGTTGCTTAGGGCCTCGATAAGTTGTTGAGGCTGACTTTGAACTCACCATCCTCCTGCCTCAGCCTCCTGACCCACTGGGATTGCAGGCATGCACCACTATGCCCAGCTCTCTTCATATCTCCATGGTGTTACTTATCTGTTTCACTCTCAGCTATTTCTAAACTGGAAGTTAGTTTTAAAGACTTCAATAAATTCAAATGCAATTTTTGGCAAAATTTTTTTCAAAGGATGCTGTGTACTTAACAGCTTGTGGGAAAGACACACAATGCCTGTTCATCTTTTTGGTCTTAGGAGTTGACAACCTGATCTGTCATTGCCAAGTTACCAATCAACTTTTCACATAGTGGTTTCATCCACTGATAGAATCTGCCTGAATAACCTATTACATTAGTGATTTCAAAATAATCTTTTTCCAATATAATCTTTTTCCACATTTATTGGCTAGAATACTTTGTAAAGAGCTTTTCATCACTTTGAGCTACTTGTATACCCTGAAATACAGTTGCTTGAAGAAGGATAAAGGCTTAATTTTTTTTTTCCCTTCAATGCCAGTTTGTTTTTGGATATTGGGGATTGAACTCATGAGTACTCAACCACTGAGCCACATCCCCAGCCCTATTTTGTATTTTACTTAGAAACAGGGTCTCACTGAGTTGCTTAGGGCCTGTTAAGTTGCTGAGACTGGCTTTGAACTTTCAACTCTCCTATCTCAGCCTCCCCAATCGTTGGGATAACAGGCGTGCACCATTATGCCCAGCTTCAACGCCAGTTTTAAGAGTAGTGAATCAGTTTCCCCAATAACTACTCAACCTACCCAAAGATGGACAGTTTGTACTTGCATTTTGGGTTGCTCTAACTCAATTTTTGCTTCCCATGGGGGTGGGGGTGGGGTGTCTTTGATGACTTTTTTTAAAAAATATTTTTTAGTTGTAGATGGACACAATATCTTTGTTTTTATTTTTTATTTATTTATTTTTTTTTTAAATTTTTTTTTTTTTTTTAAAGAGAGAATGAGGGGCAGGGGACAGAGAGAGAGAGAGAGAATTTTAACATTTATTTATTTTTTCTTAGTTCTCAGCGGACACAACATCTTTGTTGGTATGTGGTGCTGCTGAGGATCGAACCCGGGCCGCACGCATGCTAGGCGAGCGCGCTACCGCTTGAGCCACATCCCCAGCCCTTGTTTTTATTTTTATGTGGTGCTGGGGATTGAACCCAGTGCCTCACACATGCTAGGCAAGTGTTCTACCACTGAGCCACAACCTCAGCCCTGTCTTTGATGATTTTTTGTTGTCATAATTATGCATTTTTAACTATATAATTTTGCTATATATATAGTATATATGTGTGTGTGTATCTGTCTTTCTATCTATATAAACTTCCTCCCCTAGTGATTTGCAAAGCAAATCCTATTCTGCTAGTGACTTATTTTTCAAATGTAAGATTAGGGGCCAGGAATATTGCTCAGTGGCAGAGCTTGAGTATAGCATATATGCGTCTTAGGTTTGATCCCCAGCAACAAAACATAAAAAATTACAGGCTCGGGATATAGTGCAGTTGGTAGAGTGAGACCGTGGATCAATCCCCAGTACCAAAAAAATATATTAATGCTTATGCAATGCAAAACTGTCAGCCTAAGAGAAAAAATGAAAGTGACCCCTACCCACCCAGATGTCTTTGAGGGCCTGAACACTGTTGTTCACTGTTACAGGAAATCCTCCAAAGGACTCCCTCAAAGCAGCTTATCTCCCTTCATGTTACAATACTCAACAGCACTCATGTGGGTGTTTTCTCTAATTATCAAGTTTTTAACTATGCCCTAAATTTTTTCTTTCTTCAACTTCTCCATATTTTCACTTGGCTATTGTCTGAATCCCTAAATCTTCAGCTGGATGCCTGGGTGCCAGCTGAGCGATTCAAAGGCCTGGGGGCAGGGGTGCGACTATGACACAAGCAACTCTAGGTGGACTAGACCCTGCCCAAATACCCCTACAAATCAGGAGCGTGGCACCAGACTCCTCTGCTCACATACACTGGACATTAACTTCCTAAGAGCTGTCAGCTGTTGGTTCTCTTCTCTAATGAAGTCCATCTGCAGCATCTGCAAGAATGTCACAAGGTTTCTGATACGTGTATCCTACCTTTCCATATGCACACTTTTCCTACAGGATTTATTTAAACATTTCCCAGGTTCTGTCATTTAATTCTGATGTTTGTAAATAAGAAAACTAAAGTCCCAGGACAGTAAATAATAAGTCTACAATCAGCAATTAAGTGGCAGGCATAACAGGTCCTTTGACAACAAGGGCAACTCTTTCCATTACCTCATCTATTTTGCAACAGGGTCTCACCATGTTGGCTTCTACCTGTGTTCAAGAGTCCTCCTGCCTCAGCCTCATAGGATTTTTATTTATTATTTATTTTTGCTGAGGATCTCTATCAAATTGCAAGTTAATGTTTTTTTGTTTGTTTTTCAATATTTATTTCTCATTTTTTTTTTCCAGCGGACACAACATCTTTGTTGGTATGTGGTGCTGAGGATCGAACCTGGGCCGCACACATGCCAGGCGAGCGCGCTACCGCTTGAGCCACATCCCCAGCCCCCCAAGTTAAGGTTGTAACAAAGTTTACTTTTCTACCACTTCTGTGCCTAAAAGTTGCCACAGAAGTCAGTCCCTGCAGTTACACCTGCAATTTGGACCTGCTGTTGATTTACTGAGGACAAGCCAAAGGTGGCACTTCTTGTGGTTTGAAAGCAAAGATGAAGTTCCAGAGCCTCAGTGGACAATTCCTCCCTATCATATCCCAGGGAAACACACTTTGTTAAAATTTTAGCAGCCCTAAGGCCTCAGTAATTGACTTCTACACAGTTTGAATTTAGATGACTGGCCTGACACATTTGGGCTCACCTTTCCACACCTAAGAGGGAGGTTTAAATATCTCAAACACAGAGAAGATGACACACTCGGAATTATATAATTAATATTTTTAATGTGCAGAGTTTGTAATACAAGGGCAGAGATTCCTCCTGGATTCAAGTTTTATAAATTCTCAATGGGCTGGTGAGGCCAATAGGGATACTTCTTCTTGTCTAATTTGGTTTCTGGGAAGACTTCGTTTAAGTCCTCAATGGTCATCTGATCAAATGGAATAATGTTCTTTATTTTCTCCAGCTGGAAAGAGCAGAAATGTGTTAGGGGAAATAGGGCTACAAAATGCAAAACAAGAATTTAAGAAAGATATAAAATATACCAAAGGCAAAGCCTGTGGTTCATCCTTACCTGTTTCTCATATTCTTCAATCCTGGCCTTTGAGAGAGACACAAACTCAGCACAACTTTTTACCTTTAAAAGAACCAACAGATTCTGTTGTGAAACCAGGTTGTAACCTGACCCTGAAGCTCCCAAGGTATGGGAAGTCCCCAGGCCGCTCTTGCTCTCCTGCCCTGTGGAGATATAGCTGCCTGCCTACTGAGAGCTAAACCACAGCTTTTGCTAACACCCACAAAGCAGCCCAGGTACAAAAACAGGTTAGTATGGCCTGTTTCATAAGGGCTGGGCACTGAACAGCCAGGGCAAGACACCTGACCACCAAGCCAGACTTCTCTTTGGGGGAGCCATCAGGTCCAATGTTTCAGTTGTGTATCTGAACACCTGTATAATTTTTCTACCTAATTTCAATACCTTGCCTTTGACAGCTCTGTTGAGGTATAAATGACATATAATAAGGTGCACATATTTAAAGAGCACCATTTGATGTAGGTATCTACCTGTGAAATCATCACCATGCTCGAAACAGTGAGCATATGTATTACCCTTCTCCCTCCCATCCCTAGGCAATCATTGATGTACCTTCTGTCACTATAGATTAGTAGAGATTTACACAAATAGAATCATATGGTATTTGCATTTTTTTCTTGCTGCTTTTTTAACTGAGCATAGTAATTATTATTATTTGACATTAGGAACTGAACTTAGGGGCACTCTACCACTGCGCTTCATTGCCAGTCCTTTTTGTATTTTGAGACAGGGCCTCAGTAAGTTGCTGAGGCTGCCCTTGAACTTGTAGCCCTCCTGTCCTAGCCTCCCGAGTCACTGGGATTACAGGCACATGCCACCACCCTTGCCTTTCGGCATAATTATTTTGATATTAATCCATGTTGTAGTATTTATTAACAGTTCATTCCTTTTTATTACTGCTAACACTTTTTTTTTTTTTTTTTTTTGGTATCAAAGATTGAACTCAGGGGCACTCGACCACTGAGCCACATCCCCAGACCTATTTTCTGTATTTTATTTAGAGACAGGGTCTCACTGAGTTGTTTAGTGCCTTGCTTTTGGTAAGGCTGGCTTTGAACTCATGATCCTCCTGTCTCAGCCTCCAGAGCCACTGGGATTACAGGTGTGCACCACCATGCCCAGCAACACCTTAATTTTCAATTTAATTTGTTCTACCTTTTACTAGCTGCTAAGTAATATATAGCTGTGCTAGTAATCCAGCTCAAAATTTTTACATGTGTCCTATACAGGAGATGCTGGGGCACAATGGGTTAAGAAACTTAGAATAGGGCTGGGGTTGTGACTCAGTGGTAAAGCACTTGCCTAGCATGTGTGAGGCCCTGGGTTTGATCCTCAGCACTACATAAAAATAAATAAATAAAGATATTGTGTCCAACTACTATATATATATATATAAATATATATATGAAAAAAAAAAAAGAAACTTAAGAACATCGATTACTCACATCTTCCTTTTCTTCAGCATCCACCTGTGCAGTATATTTATCCTCTGGCAAAGGAACCTTCAGGGCATTAAACTATAAACAGGGACAGTGAGTTGGCAGCAATATACCCAGAAGCCCAAAGAAAGGGCTCAAAGTTATTCCTTAAAGATCATATTAAAGCATATTCTCCACCCCAAGAAGAAACCAATATGCATTTCAGATGTTGTAGTAGAGAGAATATTTTACTGGGAAGAAGAGCTCAAGGATCTTCTCAGCTCCATCACTGACTGACTGAAGACCTTGGATATTTCTTTATAACAATGAACTTCAGTTTCCTCATCTGGAAAGGACAGCTGTACTTAACAAGAAAAATAACCTCACATTCTGAAGAAGTCCTGAATTGTCTTTGACACGAAACCCCAGAGATCTTATCAGCAGAAGTAATGGTATATGATGGAGATAAAAATGGTCTTTAGAAGATTGCTTGATGTTATAGCCTAGCACTTAACACTACCCTCAAGTGGAGAAGCAAATGAACTTTGGATATTGAGATTTAATGTGAAAATATTATGAGAGGACAGATGAATAAGAAATTACAGCTCTAAGGGATAACAAAAAAGAGCAGAGAAAAAGGAGGGAAACAGTAAAAGGGCAGAAAAGATGTTGGTCTGTATCAAAAGGAGACAGCGGGAAGCTAAAATGGAACTTAGGCAGAGTTAGAAAGAAACTCTAACAGTTGTCTGGCTCCAGGCAGCAAGGCCATAGTATTCCTTTGACTGAACAGACCCTGAATTCTCAAATCCTACCACTGCAAGGGCTTTGGCCACATCCATCTTTCCTAAAACTCCTTTGGGATCTGAGTGCTACCGTCATATGGAATATCTACCTTATCTACCCTGTCATCTTCCGTATGTATATGTACCTTCCTACTCCCCATTCAGAAGCCACTTAACAAGATCAGTGCTTTAGTTATCTGAAGTCTCACCTTCTTTTCAAAGTCATCCACCAAGCCCGCCTTGGCAACATTTGCCTTGTAGTAAGCCCAGTCGATAGCTGGTGGTTTCTCAGGCAGAGTAGCCAACCTGCTCACATGCAAATGCAAAAGTCAGGTTTGTTCCATGAGAAACAGAATATTCACACAATAATCTCCCTATTCTTTACTCCTGTGGTATAGGGTGTCATCAACTTTTCTCTTTTGTCATCACAATGATGCCCCAAAATACTTTCATTTGGAAAATGCATGGATTTCTTTATTCTTTTGTTTGAAGAGTATCAAAAATTCATATGCAATCCCAAAACATTGTTTCTAGATTCAGTGAAAAGTAGGGGGTTCCCTCTGAGGAACATACTGACCTGGAGGAGAGGGTCTCATTCCAGGACTTCAGGGAGTTAGCAATAGCCTTCTGGTTTCGGGGAATGATCTCCCCAAAAGCTATCCAGTCAATGGTTTTTAGAGCAAGTTTGCGCCCAGCCATCTTGGGATCCTGGAAGATAGGTTAGATCAAAACAGTGATCCTGGAGTGAATCCTCTGAAGAAGGGCATTTTAGAAACAAGCAAGTTTTTAAAATAGATCAGCATCCTTTTAGTGCTTGGTGGGTTTATTTTATCAATTAGAAGAATGAGTTTTAATAAAATCAAGAAAGGGCGGTTTACTTTTTCAAATTAACCATACAACCCAGCATATAAATGTGTTCTCTTCCACTAGATTGTCCTTCTGTATTCCCCCAACTCCTATTCATCCTTAAAAGCCCAGCTCCCAGTCAGGAGTAGGGGTGCACACCTGTAATCCCAGTCACTCAGGAGGCTGAGGCAGGAGGACCACAAGTTCCAGATCAGCCTGGGCAACTTAGGAGACCCTGTCTCAGAATAAAATTGAAGGCACTAAGGATGTAGCTCAGTGGTAGAACACTTACTTAGCCTGCACATAACCTGAGTTCAATCCCCACTGCCAACAAAAAAACAATCAAGATGCACATCATCTTGCAGTATGATCTTATGCCCTACCAGATTGGTCATAGACCTGCACCCTTCTGATTAATATCTAATTATCCACCACTGCACTCTTACATGCCCTGCATTTTAAGAGGCATTCCATACAGAGATGAATATGAGAGAAAATAAAAATTGGCTGCAGCTGTCTTACACCAAGGCCATACAGGAAAACTTAATTAATTTAAATTAAGATCAGGGTCAGAAATTAGAAGTGTGTAAAGTCAAAGTTCTCTACAAGCTATGGAGTGGATTCGAAAAAGGTGAAGAAAGCTTCCTCAGGATCTTAAAAAGAAAGTTGTTAAAACACCTGACTCTCCAGGCATGGTGGTGCATGCCTGTATTCACATTGGCTTGGGAGGCTGAGGGAGAAGGATCAGAAGTTCACAGCCTCAGCAATTTAAGGAGGCCCTGGGCAAATCAGAGAGACCCTGTCTCAAAATATAAAAAGGGTTGGGGAGATGGCTTGTAGCTAAGTATTTGGTCCAATACCTGGTACCAAAACAAACAAACAAACAACACCTCTCTTCCTTCCCCTCCCGCAGACTGTTAGGAAACTAAGATGCCAGACAATCAATGTTTTTTCAGAGGTTCTTCCAAGCACCTGAAGATAGAGTTAAATGAAAAGGGCTTTTCCCCTTTCGTTTATAGCTTATTCCCCAGCGCCTAGAACAGGTCACAAGTATAGGAAGTGCTCAATGTATACTCGTTGAACGGGTGAATGAACCCTGGAGCTTAGAAGTCCTGAGCGCTGCACAAACTGGAATCCTGGAACGCTCCAGATGCAGGGGAAGGCGCAGCCCCGCAGCCTGCTAAATGTCCCTCAGCATTAACTCTGTAGAGTGTGTCCCTGCCTCACAACCACAAGACCGAGATCGCCGCGCTGGGAGCAGAAGACTGTGCCAGACAGTTTGTGGCAGCGCCTACACTAGCTAGCGGCGGCCGGGTGACAGCTAGGGCCCGCGACCTCGCGCGCGGGGTGGAGTGAAGAAGGGAATGCGGGGCAAAGCACTCTGCCAGCGGGACACCCCGAGAGCTCGGCGTCCTCGGCGGGGTGCAACAAGGAAAACGCGAGGTCGGGAAGACGCAAAGCAGAAGAACTCTGCGGGGTTCGCACTCAACGCCCGGATCCCCACTCACCTTCACCGACCCCAGGAGAGCGTAGTCCTCAGCAGCAAGTAACGGAAGTGGGTCACCGGAAGACCTCCCCTCATCCAATCGCAAAGACAAAGGGGCGGTCCTCACTTCACATGTCAGCCAATAGAGACGGAGCTTGTTTAGGAAGTCCCGCCCCCGAGGGCGGGCGCGGCGCCTGCGCCGCCAGGGTCCCCGCTAGTTAGGGGCACTCCCGTCCCTCTCCCCCTGCCCCACCCCCGCTGATGGGCCGGCCCAGCTCTCCCTGCCGAGAAATGGGCCGGTCCGGTGGCGCGCGGGCAGCGGCGGCGGCGGTGGCGGCCCAAGATGGCGGAGCTGCAGCTGGACCCGGCGATGGCAGGGCTGGGAGGGGGTGGCGGGAGCGGGGCGGGCGACGGCGGCGGCCCGGGCCGTGGGCCCCCCAGTCCTCGCCCGGCTGGCCCCACGCCCCGCGGACACGCCCGCCTGCCTGCTGCCGTCGCGCAGCCGCTGGACCCAGGTCCTGGACCGCCCGAGCGGGCGGGGGGCGGCGGCGCGGCCCGCTGGGTCCGGCTGAACGTGGGCGGCACCTACTTCGTGACCACCAGGCAGACTCTAGGCCGGGAGCCCAAGTCTTTCCTCTGCCGCCTCTGCTGCCAGGAGGACCCGGAGCTGGACTCGGACAAGGTGCGCCCCGCCCTCGGGCGCGCCCCCGGGCCTGTGGACTCCCTGGCTTCCAGTCGGTCTCCCGAGTCCTGCCCGGGCAGGCTCCTCACTGGCAGGGCGCTCAGACCGGGGCCCCGTCCCCCTTCCCGCCCCCTGGGCCACCCGAGGCCTCAGGAGGACGCGCCATTCCCGCATCCTCAGGCACACCCCGGTTCTCTGCGACCCCGCCCTTGGTTCTCAGCAGCGCTTCCCCACGCTGCCCACCCGCACCCGAGAGCCGGCTCCACACCCGCTTCCCTGTCCTCCCAGCCTCTCGAGTTTTTCCCTGGCTGCCTTTCCGCCCCTCGCTGCTGATGCCAAATTCGTCCAGAATTGGGTCAGGGCAAGCGAAGGGAGCTCTGTAGCTCTCTCACACTTCGTGCTGGACCCCCGTGCCAAGCCGGGTTAAAGCCTGGGTCTGACAGTGGCTTCCACCGCTCCAGGAAGTCCCTCTTGTTATATTACTCTGTTTTCCTAAAGTCCTGGTCCTAGAACTTGTACCTGGTTACTGTTGCTGTTTAGGTCCCTGAGATCCGGTGCAAATCTAGGTTGACTCGGTTAAGACAGTAAAAATGAAGACCCAGAAATACTGCTGGACAAGATGCATGGCTGCTAACCAAAGGGTTGAGAGGTTATGAGACACTTCCTTTTCCAGTTTGAACTGTTTGAATCAATATTTTTAACTTTTACAGATTCGTCTTTAATTCCCAACTTAGAGCCACTGACAATAACTTACACCACTTTATATCCTACACAGCACTCAGCCAGTTAACTTGTAACAGAATTGGGATTGCGTAAATGTTCATTTGTTTCATTTTTCATTTCATTTCCTAATAAATCTCAGGTTGATGGAAACCCATCCTGCCCTAACTTTAAAAAAGATTCCAAAACTCTTGTTTATGTGGAATTATTTTTATATATCCTGAATCTTCCTTATGGCTGTATAAACCAGTTTCATCTTGTTCCTTTTACTGTAAAGATGAGTAGGATTAAAGCTGCTTGGAGCCAAGTCCTGGCAATACCACGCTTCCTCTGGGCACAGATCTCTGGGTGTGTGAGATTACAGCTGGCAATGCAAAGACTCCCACTGGTGTTGGCCTGGAGCTCAGGAGTGTGGCCAGCTGAGCAGAGGTTTTCTTAGAATCAGGAATGTGAATTGGGGGCAATGGAGAATAAGACTGTCCATCTCAAACAAAGATTTAAATCATGCAGCCTTAGCGTTTTCTTCCTCCTTTTTAATAATATACCACTGAAGAATGTTGGTAATTGTCCAAGCAAAGATTGTAGAAGTTCAAACCAGTAAATAAACACCTAGATGATGGCTATGACTATGCATTTCTGACATCTGACCTGAAATGATCTTAAAACACAAGATGCACGAAGCCAGCCTACTTGCCAATAGTTTGTAATAAGCAAATGTCTAGCAAAATTTGTCCTCATTAAATTTTTTTATATTTATTTTTTAGTAGTTGTATGACACAATACCTTTATTTTATTTATTTTTATGTGGTGCTAAGGATTGGACCCAGGGCCTGTCATGTGCTAGGCAAGAGCTCTACTGCTGAACCCACAACCCCAGCTCCTTGCTACATTTTTTTTTTTTTTTTAGCTGAAGAACTGAATTGTCTTAGGGCACTGGCAAAGAGAAGGAGCCCTCTCAATTTAAAAATGTTACTGAAAGTTCTAGTGATACCCTTGTGCTTGGTTGGCAGGATGAAACAGGAGCCTATCTGATTGACAGAGACCCCACTTACTTTGGTCCTATCCTAAACTACCTCCGCCATGGGAAACTCATCATTACCAAGGAGTTGGCAGAAGAAGGTAAGAGCTCTGTTTACACTGAATTTTTCAAAATTCAGGTCAGTTAAGGCTGTTAGAGACTTGAGTTTTGTTTGAGGTTTTTGTGGGGCTCATATACAGGTGTACAGGTTTATGAAATGAGCAGGAAGCCTCCAGTTGCCTAGTCTTGTTTGAGAGAATCTTGTTGAAGGAAGCCCCATAGGGCTTTGTTCAGCTTTCTCAGTTAGAAGGAAGGTAGGTAGCTCAGCTTTGAAGATAGCTTCAGGAATTTTTTTTGAGCCTGCAGAATTGTCACAATCCTTTTTTACATTTACTTATGAGCTAGAAGTGAATGTCCATAGCCTGAAGCACCACATCTCTAACATTCAATTATTCATATTTTCAATTTTAGTTTGAACTTGCAGCTGTAAAAAAATAATAAAGGCTTGGCCTCATTTTTTTTTTTTTTTTCAAACTCTGGTCTCATGCTTCCCTGTAAATTTTTGAGGCTGACCTAATTCATTCTCCAGTTCATTGTTAGGTATGTTATTGGTTGCCTCATCTTTTTGATTTGTAGAGCATTTAGACTGTAAGTGGGTCTAGCTCTCTTTCTCAAAGGCTTGGCTTGGTCTCACTGGAGGCATTCAACTGAAGTTTGGGTTCCTTTTCTAAATCCAGGGCACTCTGATGTCGGAGCTTGAGCTCTGAGTAAGAATGCTTGTAATGGCTATACTCATTAATGAGGTGATGGCAAAACAGTTCTATTTCAGGCAATAAAAAGAGGAGTTGCTCTCTTGTAGGGGGAGATTTGGAAACATTCTGGGGTTTTTTGGGTTTTTTTTTAAGTGTCCTTCTTTGAAAAACATTTCAAATTCATACAAAAATAATGAGGCTGGGCTTGGTGGCATAAGCCTGTAATCCCAGGAATTCCAGGTGAGGCAGAAGGATCCAAACTCAAGGCCAGTCTCAGCAATTTAGCAAGGCTCTAAGCTATTTGGCGAAACCCCGTCTTACAATTTAAAAAATAAAATAAAATAAAAAGCACCTCTGGGTTCAATCTCGGGTACCAAAAAAACAAACAAGAAGAAGAAGAAGAAGTAGAATAGTATATTGGGCTGGGGTTGTGGCTCAGTAGTAGATAGCTCATCTGGCATATGTGAAGCACTGGGTTCAATTCTTAGCACCACGTAAAAATAAATAAATAAAGGTATTGTGTCCATTTATAACTAAAAAAAAATTTAAAAATAACATTAAATTCCATGTACCTGCCATCCAACTTCAACAATTACCAACTCCTAATTAACATTTTCTAATGCCTTTAATTAAAAAAAGAAAAAAAACCACAACACTCTTTTGAAATAATTTTGAACTTACAAAAAGGGCAAGAATAGTACAAAAAACTCTCTTTACCCAGGTTCACCAATCCACACCCCCTATACCCCCTGTGCTGGAGATTGAACCCAGGGGCACTCTACCACTGAGCTATATCCCCAGCCCTTTTTATTTATTTATATTATTTTTTTATAATTCTTTTTTTGAGAGAGAGAGAAAAAATATGAATCTTTTTTGTAGATGGACACAACATAATGCCTTTATTTTTTTATGTGGTGCTGAGAATCAAACCTGGGTCCCGCCCGTGCTAGGCAAGTGCTCTACCCCTGAGCCACAATCCCAGCCCAGCCCTTTTTATTTTTGATTTTAAGACAGGGTCTCAGTAAGTTGCCCAGGCTGATCTGGAATTTGCAATCCCCTGCCTTAGCCTCCTGGGTCTCTGAGATTATAGGCTGCACCACCAATGCTGGCTACATTCACTGATTTTTAACATTTCTTATTATATTTATGCTAACATTCATTCTCCCCCTCTCTTCTTTTCATCTTCTCTTCTTTCTCCTCTCCTCTCATAATTCTAAATTTCTGATTGCAAACTTTACCCCTGAATATTTCTGTGCGTTTTTCCCAAGAACAAGGGATATTCTCACATAACCCTACTTTGAAACTTAGGAAATTTAATGTAGATAAATACTTCTATCTGCAGTTTATATTTCATTTTTACCAGCTGTTCTAATAATGGCCACTATAGCAAATTTTTTTTCCTGGTATGGGATCACACATCTGATAGTTTTCCTTTCTAAGGCCTTTGATTTTGTTTCGAATAAGAGTTTTTCAATGATTGCCTTTTATATTATTCAAAATAATAAGCATCCCATTAAATTCAATACACATAGGGTTATACACACCTATCTGCCAGTCCTTTTAAGGGAAAACTGGGTAAAAATTGCAAGCTCAGGAGGTGGCCAATGTGACTAGTTCCAGGAATTAAGTGACATATGGAAGGTGTCCTGTAGTAGCTAATGGGCAGGGGCCAAACATAAACAGTGGGGGTGAAATAGTGAGCAAAGCAGTCCCTGGTACTTGACTTGGTTGGGGAAAAGTTTGTGGGTATACCCTAAACATCAAAGAGACATTTCCAAAGCTGAAGGAGAGAGACTGAATTTATATATGACAAATGCAGTTTTTGGCAAGCCTCTAGTTGCTGTTTTCCTGGTGAGCCCAAATATTTCTGACCAGTCTGGTCCTTGTTCTAGGTGTGCTGGAGGAAGCAGAGTTTTACAACATTGCCTCTCTCGTGCGGCTGGTTAAGGAAAGGATACGAGACAATGAGAACAGAACTTCACAAGTAAGGTGTTTTGAACTGTTAAGGGGAAAGTGTCCCCAGTGGCTCTCTGTGTCTGAGTGGCTATGACTTGAAAAGGATGGCTTTTCCCTTAGAGCTAGAGTCTGTATAGAACACTGTCCGTCTGCTATGCAGATGGTGCCTACTTGGCCAGGGTTGTTCAGCACAAAAAGAATGAATAATAAAACAGAACAGCCATGTCCCTTGAGAAGAAAATGTCACTGCTCGCCATATGGCCAAGGCCATTTTAGGTCCAAAGCCTGCTCTCTCTGACCTAAGATCCATCACTTTCAACATAAAGCCTAAACAATCTCTTGCTTCTACCTGCTGGCCTGTAAGCATGTCACATCTAGCCCCTGCAAGTCCCTTGAAATCAGCTATGACTCATGCTTCCAAGAAAATGATACTCAAGCTTCTCTCTTATTTTTTAATGTTTTATTGATAGACATTTATTTTATTTATTTATTCTTATGTGGTGCTGAGGACTGAACCCAGTGCCTCTCACATGCTAGGCAAGTGCTCTACCACTGAGCCACAATCCCAGCCCTCAAGCCTCTCTTTTTATTAAGATGTCTGGATCTTTGTATTTACTCAGTATATATGGTAACAAATGAAGCAGAATTTCCCACAAGTTTGAGGGAAGGGGAGATAATAGAGCATACTTAACTTGTTATTTCTCATGTCATTCATCATATGTCTGTATGGCCACTCAGGATCTATTAGGTCTTTTGGATTCTGTGTGTAACAGAAGGTCCTTGACCCCAAGTCTAGCAGGAGAAACCAACCCTCCCTTTCTTTTGTTTAAGAAAGAACAACTGTAGAGTTGCAGAAACGGGGCTGAGTTTTTTTCCACCACAGCCATCTGCTTTGTAGCACGATTGCCTCTTATCCCACCAGCTACTGGTGGTGGATGTTTTATTTAATCTGTTGCAGCCTAGGACTTGTCTGCTGTTAAAAAAGAAGGCAGTCGGTTTCTCTTTAATAGCACTCTGCTCTTTCTGCGTCAGATTTCATGTATCAACATTTTCTGGCTCTAAATGGAATATCTGGATAAAAGCTGGCAGGAGTGACCCAGAAATGAAATAAATCTCTCATCCCCTTTATCTCTGGCTATTTGCAAAGGTAGAAAGAAGACTTATCTGGTCGACTGCTAAAAGGTTCCTTGTTAATGTTCAAAGGTGAATTCGTAGTTGGTTTGCAGATGTTCATGTGAGACACAATCTGGTGTCACCAGTCCCTTTGCCATTGTACACGTCTGGTATCTTTTACTACCATAGATATTTAATAGCTTAGACATTTTTGGAAATTAGTTTTATCCTTATTTTTCCACATTCTAAAAAATACTTGATTTCTTAGTAGAAATGTTGATGGTACCATATGAACTACATATTGAATGTTTTCAAATCATGGTATCTGAACATTCTCTGTTCTTTACCATAAACTAATTCCTTGGGAGCATTATAAGATTTCTGTTTGATGACAGCAACTAAGTTAATTAGTCCCCTAGATCCTAAAGGCTTGTAGATTTATATCAGTTGGAAGCTTTTTTGTTCTGGGACTGTCAAGACCTTTTTGATGTTAATCTTTCCATCTCTTCTCTGAGAAATGGATTTGATGTTGTTCAAAGACGCCCTCTTTTGCCTTTGTGCACATGGTTCTCAGATGAAGTTGGCTGTGTATGGATTTCCAAACATTACCTCCTTTAATTTGTCTGCAGTCCCTCACCTCACATATGGCAGGCATCCAGCCAAGTCCAAGATGTGGGGATTCTAACCCACCTTTTCTCTTGTGGCTTTTTAGCTTGTTTAGCAGCTGCTACCATTCTAACTGCTTTTCTGTCATTAGTGTTATGTTTGTAGGTGATTAATCTTGGTACTTTTTGGAGCACCTGTGGTTTACTTTGGAGGAGGAAAAACAGAGGCACTATAATGCCATATTAAATACTTGGGACTTGGGTAATTGTGCTAGTATCACAGATCTTTGGTGATACTCAACATTTTTGTAATACAAATCATCTGGCCAGTTGGGTGCAATGGCACACTCCAATAATTCCAGCAGCTTGAGAGGCTGAGATAGGAGGATCAAAAGTTTGAGGCCAGCTTCAGCAATTTAGTAAGATCCTATCTCAAAACAAAAAAATATAAAGTACTGGGGAATGGCTGGGCATGGTGGTACATGCCTGTAATCTCTACGTCTCTGGAGGCTGAGACAGGAGAATCACAAGTTCAAGGACAACCTGAGCAATTTAGCTTGATCTTAAAGTTTGTCTCAAAATATAAAAAGGGCTAGGAGTATAGCTCAGTGGTAGAGCAATTGCCTAGCATGTGTAAGGCCCTGGGTTAAATTCCCAGCATGCACACAAATGCATACACACATACCTGATTGTTTCCAGGTATATGGATAGAGCCAATTGAAATCCTTAGCAGATTTGTCATATGCTTTATATGGGAGGAAATTTTTAATACCTTGGTCAATGATAGTTATGCAATACTCTTTGTAGTGTTTCATTTTTGTTTTTGTTATAAAGTGCTGGGGTTGGAATCCAGGACCTCAGGCATGCTAAGCAGGAGCTCTACACTGAGCCACACCCCTAACCCCCAAAGACTCTTACTATTTAGGAGGTTCCAAGGGTTTGGGGAGCTCTGCCAGAAATTTAAGACAAAAATCAAATATTTCTTTTTTTACTTTTTTTTTTTTTTTAAAGAGAGAGGTGAGAGAGAGAGAGACAGAATTTTTTTTTTAATATTTATTTTTTAGTTTTTGGCGGACACAACATCTTTGTTTATATGTGGTGCTGAGGATCAAACCCGGGCCACACGCATGCCAGGCGAGGGCGATACCGCTTGAGCCACATCCCCAGCCCACATCCCCAGCCCCAAATATTTATATTAATATATTACTCTTATAATCACTTACATCGGTCTGAATAAACCAAAATATGCTGTTATATTTGTAGCATACACATCAGTTTAAGCCACTTCAGGGGGAAAAAAAAAAGTATGACTTTCTCATGCAGAGTTATTGTGGAAATGGATGCAATCTTAAGTTTGTTAACATGGTTGTTCCCATAATTCACCCTCCCAAGTTAGAACTAGTTCACCCACTGATTGATGTTCTTGGTCCCTTTTTCCCTTCTTTCTTTGGGTGAGTTTTCATTGAGAACCCAATGCTATGGTCGTGGGATGAGGGTGGTCAAGAGTCTCTGCAGGCCTCACCAAGCAGCTGCCCCCTATGCTGCCGTGCTCAGTCTGCCTGCTTGTTGCAGGGCCCCGTGAAGCATGTGTACAGGGTCCTGCAGTGCCAAGAGGAAGAGCTCACACAGATGGTCTCCACCATGTCTGACGGCTGGAAATTTGAACAGGTATGTTTCTCAAAGAACAGCTATCCTGGTACCTCAACCCAGTGGGACAAACTCCTCAATTGCTGTCCAACCAATTGCTGTCCCTGGGAAATGGGTAAGGCCCGGTGAGATCCATTCCAAAATGTGGGAAGAGAGAGTTACTTGGTGCCCATTACTTGCTTATAATGTGATGGGTTGGGGAGGGTGGAGAGGAGAGAGCCACATCTCCCAGCTTCATATCCAGAGTTTGAATTTGACAATTTCCAACAGAACCAGCAAGCTATTCTAGGCTTCAAAGAGATTCCCTTTGGTTTTTCTTCCCTCAGAGAGATTTCTTTCAAATGTGCTCTGTTGGGCTGGGGTTGTGGCTCAGCAGTAGAGAGCTTGCCTACCATGTGTGAGGCCCTGGGTTCGATCCTCAGCACCACGTTAAAATAAAGATATTGTTCAACTACAACTAAAAAATAAGTGTTTAAAAAATAAAGTGCTCTGTAATGAGTCCCTAAAGAAGGTAGTTCAACAGCAAGCCTATCTTCTCCCATAAGTGCTTGGTGAGCAGGTGCCGTGAGGGGATCAGATGCACTGACCAGTGTGGCTTAGTTGTGGCCCATGCTTCTCTCTGCTGTTTCTTTCAGCTTTGTGCTCAGGTCTGAGTATCAGAGCAAAACTACTGAGTCAAGTTTTACTGTTTTCTTCCATTAGATGGCAGAATTGTTTAATTCTTCGATCCTCTTCAAAAACAGGAAGGCTGAGGGTGAATAGAGGGAATATACTTTTTTGTAGAGTTAAAGAAGCCACCTGAGCTGTCACTGTAAGCTCACCTTGTAAAATAAAAGTTAGAATCTGTGTTCTAGATCAAATGCAGAGCTGCCTCTGGCTTCAGACCCAGTGCTGGGACGCTCCTCACCCTTGTCTCCCCCTGCAGGATCAGTGGGCCTGGCTTTTGCCCAGGTGTGGATGGCAAAATGCTGTGCATGGTTGACTATCCCTCCACCCTCTCTATATTTGCTCTGATACAGAGTCTTAAGCCAAGCTGATGTTTTTTTTGTTTGGTTTGGGTGTATTTTTTTTATTTTTTTTTGAGGTACTGGGGATTGAACCCAGGGCCTGTGCATACAAGGCACTCTACCAACTGAGCTATATCCCCAGCCCCTGTATTTTTTTAAAAAAATTATAAATGAGTGTTTTTTTGTGAAACTAATAGATAATTTATGTTGCTTCCTCATCTTGTTAATGCCCTGTGGAGGGACGATCTGTTCTTGCTTCTATGATCTAGAGAGGAAGCTGAACATGGAACTGAAGTGCCCCCACCCCAGACAGACAGCAAGGAGTTTCCATCTTGTGGCCGTGTGTACTTGTGAGGATGACCTCACCCTGGGCTCAGCTCCTGCCTCTGCGTGTGTATTTCTGATTTAGGAATAGGCACTGAATTCATTTCTCCGAAGGGTTAAAGTATCAGCAATGTGCACCTTTGGGGAGCTGTTCAGTGATTCTGCACCTCCACCTCCTGTCTAGGACTACCACTTACAAATCGACGGTCTGTGTTTTGACTGAAGCAAGTGTTCGTTTTCATTCACAGAAACGTTCTTCTTCACCTCATGTTTGACAGACAGTGATTGTGTTTGCCTTTAGGAGGATTTCAAGTGTTAGGGTGAGGGAACAGTGACAGAATTCAGACTTCTCTTCTGGGGAAGCCTACTTGATGATGTCCTGGTGCAGTTAACCCCCAGGTCTTCAGTAGTGTCAGAGGGTTTTTTTGTTTTTGTTTTTGTTTTAAAGAGAGTGAGAGAGGAGAGAGAGAATTTTTAATATTTATTTTTTAGTTCTCGGCGGACACAACATCATTGTTGGTATGTGGTGCTGAGGATCGAACCCGGGCCGAACGCATGGCAGGCGAGCGCGCTACTGCTTGAGCCACATCCCCAGCCCGTCAGAGGGTTTTTTGTCCTTGAGAAATAAAACCACAAAATCCAGTCGGGGAAGGGTATGAGGGGTGCACTTGACTATCTTCACATCACTGCCTGTTTAGTCACCATCTTCTTTTGCCAGCTGATCAGCATTGGATCTTCCTATAACTATGGAAATGAGGACCAGGCAGAATTCCTCTGTGTTGTCTCCAGAGAACTAAATAATTCTACCAATGGCATCGTCATAGAGCCAAGTGAAAAGGCGAAGGTAAGAAGCGGCTTGTCCAGGTTGTGTGCTGGTTTGGCCCAGCCCTCTGCCGCAGCCTGGCTGCTGCTCCTCCCCGCCTCCCTCTCCTGCAGCAGCTTTGCGCTTCCCTCTTTGGGCTCCTTTGTCTGCTGAATTTTAATCAAGGTTTAGGGAGCCACGGCAGAGGTTTTCAGTTAGAAAATGTGAACCTGAAGAGGTTTCTTTGGCCTTTGACAAGTCAGTGAAAAAGCAATGTTTTATTGCACTGATTACTCCGTGGAGAGATCTCAGAACTCAGTATCAGTCCTTCTTCCCCCACCTCAAGGACAAAGGTCTCTTCATACCTTTTCCTCCCTTACATTCCTAGAAATCTGTTGTACACTGCTTCCTTCTTTGCTTCCACTGTGCTCCACAAACATGCATGCACACCACACACACACACACATATGTGCGCGCGCATGCACTTCTAAACTACAGGGTAAGAGGAGCTTGAACCATTTTCTTAGCTTGGGAAGACCGGTCCAGTGGCACAGAAACTCAGGACCAACTGTGTTCAGCAAGTGTCCCAGGGTACTCAAGGCTTAGTGTCTGCCTTACCACCATGTCTGCCCACAGGGTCCAGTGGATGCAGTCTGGGTCTTTCCTTTTTTCTTTTTTAAATCATTTTTATTGTAAATTATAACTTAATTTCACTGTAATCAGATCATATACACTGGTTTAAATTTTTTATTATTTATTTTTAGTGCTGGGGTTTGAACCCAGGGCCTGTGCGTACTAATAAGCACATGCTTGACCACTGAGCTACACACCCAGGCTTCTGTAGGTCTTTCCTTCCCTTTGTCATCTCCTCAGCACCTCAACCTTTTCCCCCATTTTCCACTTTCAGATTCTTCAGGAGAGAGGATCTCGGATGTAAGCTGAGAATCCAAAATTTCAGAATCCGGAAAGGCAAGAGGGCAATTCAGCAAAATAGCTCCATGCAGTTAAGTCTACACCTGTATGATAACCGAGCTACTGCAAAGCAAAGCTGAGCCTGCCCCAGTGAAGAAGTGTCCTGGTTAAAACCAAAGGAACCCCACCCACCCTTGGGACTCCAGACAGACGCACCTCTGGCTGCAGATCCCCTTTTCAGAACCTGCTTTTGTTCTTATAGCCAGTGTTGTGACAGATCTTTACAACAGCAGCATGCTGGGTCTCCAAATGGAGCCTTTGGGGATCTGGGGGAAGGAAGAAGGAGGAAGGCCTAGCTCCTTGGAAACAGCCTAGCCATCAGGGAAGCTGGAGCAGACAAAGGAGGACTGTCTCAAGCCGTGCCCTGGTCTCACCTGCGTGTGCCACTCTTTCCCCCTGCTGGGCACCCTCCAAGATTTGTAGCAGATGCAGAGGGTTCTAGCTTCAGTGTGTCAAATTGAGGTTCTGACACAGGATGGAATCACCAGAGGACCCACATTCTCGTGAGCAGAGCCTCTCAGGCAGGAGACGCTGGGGTGTCCTCTGTCTTGGGAGGGTGGCGGTTCCTGCTTTCCCACAAGTGGCTTTGTCTGATTAGTCTCCAGCAGCTGGGCTCAGTGTGACCAGCCTCTCCTCAGGAAGAGGTTTGAGGCAGGTGGCATCCTGCACCAAGTCAGGGGAGTGCCAGTGGTTGGTATGGCTGCTTCTGCAGCCTCCTCTTAGACCCATTGACCCCATCTTCCCTGGCTTTTTAATCTGGACCAAAGATAAAGGACTTTGAGGATCCTTTGATGGCTTGGGGTGGGGAAGACTATCTGTTTTGAAGTTGCCAAATGTGTCATGTCGTACCTAAAAGTGTTGTTTCTGTGATTTGTGTCTTGAAAATGCCCTGACCAAACGTGCGATATTTTGTCTCTCCTTGGTGTCGTCTAACCTTGGCAAACCTGCCCCACAGCATTGTAGTGACTCCACACCATCCCCAGCAATGTGTGCACTTTGGTGGGCAGTCTGCAGACTTCTTGTGTCTCTGTCCCCACCACTGCTCCTTCCTGGGGACTGCCACATTGGTGAGAATAGAGTACTTTTCTGACCAGCATGCCACAGAGGCCTCTTTAGGCTGTGACCACAGAACTTGTAATTGCAACTTGTAATTCAAGTGTCCATGAGTAGTCGGGGAGGCAGAGGGGCTAGGGAAGCCTTTATTTTCCCTAGACAGCTTTCAGCAGGCACATGGTTGAAGAGGAGGGTGTACCATTGAGGTTCTCTCTGCTCCACAGTTCAGCTCCTTGCCAGGGGCTCAAGGTTAGTGATTTCTGGAGGGACTAGACTCTAGTCCAGTGCCTATTGACCTTGTGGCCTGACCATGCCCAGATGGTTTAGCTTTTTTCAGGAGTCTCACTTTTTCCTTCTCTGTAGAATAGTGTAGAAATGTGCATACAGGGCTCCTTCTGCACCTGCGTCAACACAGTGTAAATGTACATGTTGGCGCCTCAGAAGTCTGTCTGTGCTTGGTGTTCTCATAGCTGTAATGTGTTAGGTGAACTTCCTACAGGAGGAGTAGACACCCCTTCTTCCAAAGGGCCACAGGCACCCACCCTATCACACCTTTCAGGAAAACAAAAGATTTGGGTGTAGTCAAAGACAAGTAGAGATGTTCTGTTCAGCGTAGGACAGAAGACCCCAGAAGAGAAGCCTTCGTCCAAATGGAGTTAAGTGATGTCAGACCGCCTGGGAGGAGCAGCAGTGTTTGGGACTATGTTGCTTATACTTGGGGGTAGGTCCCAGTGCCTCTGGCCCCACCCCAGCTTTGTCAGCCAGAAGGCTGGGGGGCAGATTTTGAGCAGGTACCTCGCGAGTGCTCTGATATCTTCATTTAACCTTTTTTTTTTTTTTTTTTTTTTTTTTTTTTTAAAGAGAGAGTGAGAGAGGAGAGAGAGAGAGAGAGAATTTTTAATGTTTTATTGTTTAGTTCTCGGCAGACACAATATCTTTGTTGGTATGTGGTGCTGAGGATCGAACCCGGGCCGCACGCATGCCAGGCGAGCGTGCTACCGCTTGAGCCACATCCCCAGCCCCTTCATTTAACCTTGTAGAGTACCACAGCTGCTTTTGAGTGTTAGGCCCAGTGCTCTGGGCCACAGACAAGTGGCATTTCTGCTGTCTTTGGGGGCTGGTATTAAACTTTTCCTTCCTCATCGCAGCCTAGTCAGTTTAACTGTTCCCGTGCTCCAGGAATCTGAAGATGGCTCATTTCTCATGGCTCCTGGGAAGTATTTTCCCAAACCCTTTATGAACCCTGCCACTGTTCTTGCTTGTAAGCCTTCTCCCTGGAAGTCTTGCTGGTCCCTGCAGAGAGCAGCCAGCCTGTAGGTTTGGTGGTGTCACATGACCAGAGACCCACACTTTCTGCTGTGCCAAGACTGCCAAGTGGGGAGCATCTCTGCCTTTATCTCTGCCCTGGGTCTCGGCTGAGATGCTGCTGGCTGGGCCCCGGAGCACCACCCTCCCCACGTGCTGGGCCGCAAGGCACCCAGCCTCCCGAGAAGTGACTTCATTTCTGCATAGTCACACTGTGCTTGGGTGTCAGCAAGACTGGGAAGCAGTAGAGAGGCTGAGAGGGAATAGGGCCCAAGGGACACCCACACCCTCCAGCATGGCCTTTCGTCTGGACGTCTGGACCTTTCAGACCATGCCTGTCACTTGTGGGTGCCCTTTGTTACTACTCACGTGTTTGAAATGCTGTGACTTTTTTTTTTTTTTGTCAATAAAGATATGAAACAAATGCCCTGCCTTGGCCCTTGGCCATGTTCTCAGTCATTGCCACTCCGGCTTCCCTGCCCCTTCCCCCAATTCTCAAGCTGGTCTCAGAAGATGGCTCACTGTGCCTGTCCTCATTTCTCCTGCTGTTAAAACTGCCTGAGGGGCTCTGGGTCTTCTTCCTCCTCCCTGTCCTTTCGCTAAATCTGAAAAGCCCAGGAGAGTGCTGAGGAACAGAAGGTGGGGACAGATGGGCTGCCTACCAGAGAGCTGGAAGGACATGGGAGGAGTATGCGAAGGTTTTTAAAGGAAATGTGCCCCTGGAAGAGAAGCGACCTGGGCCCATTTCTCCACAGGAAGAAGATGAGTCAGCATGGGGGGGAAGTCTGTCACTGAGGTCATGTGGGGGTCCTTTATTTACTTTGGGGGTTTAGGAATATAAAGCTTACTATTGAGTATTTTGGCACAGTTGGAGGAACCCTTTCCCACACAGGGCCTGCAAGTAGGGAGACGAGATGCTTGCAGACTAGGGATTGCGGGAGGCAGGTGCCTCCATTTGGGTCCATTTGGGAAACAGACCTGGCAGCTGAGGACCAGGAGCACTGAGGTGCTTCAGCCGTGGGGACTGCAGAGTGCAGTCTACTCCCAGGACAGAGCAGTGGAGAGAGCTGGAGCTGAGTGCAGACTGACAGGAGGGACCCGCAGAGGAGATGCAGGTGCTGCTGGGACTGAGAACTGCAAGAAACCAAAGCCGTTGCCAAGCCAGCTGCTGCCATTGATCCCCGTGGTTCTGCTGGTAACAGGAAGCAAACAGGAAAGAGCACGGCCCTTCTTTTTCCCCTCACCTTGCCACCCCGTTTGCAGAGCTGTCCAAAGCAAGCTGGAAAAGGAGAAATGTGAAACGGGCGAGGTGGCACACACCTGTAATCCCAGCGGCTCAGAAGACAGGAGGATGAGAGTTGAAAGCTAGCCTCAGCAACAGTGGGCACTAAGCAATTCAGTGACACCCTACATCTAAATAAAATACAGAAAAGGGCTGGAAATGTGACTTGGAAGACACTCAAACCCAAGTCCTAGCAAGACACTCAAACCCAAGGAAACTGAGATTCAAAGAGATCAGTGGTTAAGTGCCCCTGGGCTCAATCCCCAATACAAAAAAAAAAAAAAAATCTCAAGATATGCCTGCTGTACTCAATTGGGATAAATAGCCGAGAAGCACTTAATTGGAAGGTGCCACACACACCCAGCCAGATGCTCTAGACACCTGTCTCAAGTCTGAGTGCCCAAGACTGCAGAATACCAGAGGGGAGGGGATGCTGGGGACAGGGGTAGGAGGCAGGCAGCCAGGAAGCTGCTGTCGCAACCAGGAGAAAGCCACAGACCTGGGCAGAGGTACAGTGGCGTGGCAATGCAGATCCTGATTAAGCCCCATCCCCAAACTTAGAAGGCAGACTGTAGGATTTAAAGAGGAAGATCAGGGTGTCAGAGAAGCCTAGACTCATGGGCAGATGAGGACTGGAAATGAGGTGGAGCCAACTTGGTATGAGATAAGAAGTTCAAGACAATGGACAGAGGTGAAAGTCTCCACAAGGCGGGCTCTTAAAGGGTGTGTAAGGGTCCGGTGAAGCGTCGGAGAAAGAGACCACACAAGAGACTGGCTTCATGCAATTGGCAGGATGGAGTTTATTGAACCAGCATGCTGGGGCTCAAGGCTCACTCAGGAAGGGAGAGCAGCCCAGAGCCCAGAGCAGAGGTCAAGCAGAGCTTAAGTACACTTTCTGGAGAGGGCGGGGGGCTTTGCATACATCAGAACAAATCATCATGAGGCGCGGGAAAATTGAACAACAACTCTGAGACAGGATTAGTACATTCATTGGCGGGAACAGTCTGGGCAGGGGTGATTGGTCACTCCTAAGCAGGGTACACATTCAAACTGATTGGTTTTGGGGCCTGGATACCTACGCGCCAAACTACTCAGAGCCCTTAGCTATTAAACAACCAGGGAATCAGTGGAAATATTTACTGGGCAGTTCCAGCATTGTCCTAACAGCTACAGGGATTACAGGTTCTGGGGGTAGCAGAGGAATTTTAACAATACCTAGTCTTTTACTTTTTAACCCAGGCCTTGCAGTTTAGAAACTTTACAATGCTCGGTCTTTTACACTTTAACTCAGGTTTTGCAGCTTAGAATCAACTTAGAAATTTTCCTTTACAGGTGGTTGGTGATCACCATCACTGTGGACTTGGAGCTAGGTTCTGTAGGCGTTTCAACTAACATTCTCACTTAACCCCAGGACCACCTGCCTGATAGAAGAAAGCTGTACTCAAGTTCTGAGTTCTGAGCTACACTGCTCTGAGTGCATTCATATAACCACATGAGTTATTTGCATTCCCATGTTTTTGATGAGAAATCCTGGGCATAAGTGCTAGGTAGTTTGGCCCAGGTCCCATAGCTCTTGAATTTGCATATTAGTCTGTGTTCTGTAACTATAACAAAATACCTAAGATTGGGTAGCTTATAGAGAAAAGAGGTTTATTTAGATTACACACAGTGATGGAGGCTGCTAGTCCAGACAACATGGCAAAAATACTGGTTAAATCATCACATCATGGCAGATGCCTTCATGGCACATAAAAGGGAGAGAGCACATGGTGGGACAGGAAACCAGGAGGAGAGGCTAAGCTCACTCTTTTATAACATTTACTCTCTCTCTTTTTTTTCTTAGTTGTTGATGGACCTTTATTTTATTTATTTATATGTGGTGCCGAGAATCATACCCAGGGCCTCAACACATGCTAAGCAAGCGCTCTACCACTAAGCTACAACCCCAGCTCAAATTCAGGCTCCCTTGAGAAGAATCTCAGTCCCTTTCCAAGGGCACGCCCCCATACTTAACAACCTCCCAGGAGGCCCCACCTCTTAAAGGTCTCTGCAGATCTCAGGCCTCCACACTGAGGAACAAACTTCCAACACATGAAACCTTGGGAGACACACTCAAACAATACCCAAATCCTACCGAGCACCTGGACTGGGGAAACTGAGGTTCAAAGGCAAAGGGGACTGGCCCTGAGATAGATCCAGTAGTCTGGCCCCAGAGCACACACTCTTCAACTACAACACCAGCGTTCTAGGTTTAGTGGCTGAAACTCAGCGGATCAGGACAAAACTCATATTGTGCCCCCCAACATTATGAAAATTCCCACACACATAGAAAAGCTGAAAAAATAATATAATGAATACCTGTACACCATCAACTTTGATTCAACCATTATTGACGTTTTTTCATATTTGCTTTATAATTGTATTACAAAAGTTTTGCTGAGGGCTGGAGATGTGGCTCAAGCGGTAGCGCGCTCGTCTGGCATGTGTGCGGCCCGGGTTCAATCCTCAGCACCACATACCAACAAAGATGTTGTGTCCGCCGAGAACCAAAAAATAAATATTAAAAATTCTCTCTCTCTCTCCTCTCTCTTAAAAAAAAAAAGTTTTGCTGAACCATTTGAGAGTACTTTTTAAACACTGCAACACTTCACCATTAAATACATCTGCAGGTATTTCCTGAGAATGAGGACAATCTTCCCCACGACTGTAACGACCAATGTCACGTCTAAGAAAATCAATAATAATTCCACAATAATATATAAATATCAAGTTCACATTCAAATTTCCCCCAGTTATCCCAAAGTTTTGGTGTTCTTTTTTTCTTTTCCAGCCAAAATCCTATCAAGATTCACACATGGCATTTCAATTTGATATCTCTGCTGCAGTTCTTTAAACAGTCCTACTTTTTGGCATTTTAAAAATATAACAGATTAGAAAATATTGCAGTGTATTGTGTGCCCATAGTACAATAATTTATTAAATCATTTTTTGTTATTGAGCTGAGGTATCAGTCCAACTACCTTCACAAAAGCTAAAGTAGCAATGATGTAAATATAATAGAAGTCGGTTTTACTCATAATAATCCAATCATGGGACCCTCTCTCCTCTCTTCTCTCTCGGCCACTCTCAAACATAGCATCCGCCCCGTGATCTAAGATGGCAGCTCCTTCCTTCCTCCTGGTCTTCATTGCATCAAGAAAGGGGGAAGGAAATAGGGAGGTCATCACATACAATTATGCTCTGAACCCATTGATTAAAAGTCACACAGTCTTAAGTTTGGTGGCATATGTGCCTTCCTGAATTTTTGGTGTCTTATTATTAAAGGGATATGGAAAAATGGGCACCAGAGGATCACCAGCCTACACAGTTGTAAGTGAGCATGTTGTTGAACCCCGACACAAAGAAAAGACCACCAACTCCAATTTTAAATCAAATTAAAGCAAGCTTGTATTTGGGTGCACAAAGAGCTGATCAGCATCTGTCTCTCCCAACACAAGCTAGAGATCAGCACCCCCAGCTCTCCAGGAACAAGGTTTTACAGCACAAAAAGTTGCAAAGAGAACTTAGAGCTAAGAGGATTTTGACAAGCATAATACAAAGGCAGATAGTAGGTTAATGATCTACATGGTATTTCAAGGCAGGTAGTAAGTTCAGATCCCAACATCAGAGTTTAGGAGGTACCACTGAGATTTCAGAGAAGGTTGTTATCTGGTGGGGGGAGCCAGGATTTATGAGGCGCCACACTAAGGTGTTAGAGAGGGTTGTTACCTGGTCAGGGAAAGCCAGGCTTGGGTGAGTTCAAGGCACGGACAGGAATTCCAAACAAGTTTAGAAATTGCAGTAATTTATAGTAAAATAGAAATTAACTTTTCATGACTTTATGATGAGACAGCTCCCAATCTTTTTTTTTTTTTTAGTTGTAGATGTATACAAATCTTTGTTTATTTACTTTTATGTGGTGCTGAGGATCGAACCCAGTGCCTCACACTTATTAGGCAAGTGCTCTACCACTGAGACACAATCTCAGACCCAGGCTCCCAATCTTTTTTTTTTTTTTGATAGATCTTTATTTTTATTTATTTATATGCAGTGCTGAGAATCAAACCCAGTGCCTCACACGTGCCAGGCAAGTACGTACCACTGAGCCCTAGCCCCAGCCCTGAGGCTCCCAATCTTAAAATGGAATTAGGCTGGGTTCATCACATGTAAGGTATCCTGGGTCGGCTGTATCACTCCTCACTCACTGTGGTTGTGGGTAAAGTTTGAAATCTTCAGCTGCTACATCATACCAATAACATAACAAAGACTTAACATTGTTGGGGTAGAAGCCAAAATGGAAAGTATTCAACTTTCTTTAAACTTTCCTAGACAGAACTCAGAGCAGAAACCTGTCAAGGTGAAAACAGAGACGGTTGTCAGGGATGGAAAAAAAATAAGAGCCAAAAGATACATTCAAAAATTATATGAACTAGGCTGAAGTTGTGGCTCAGCTGTAGAGCGCTCGCCTAACACGTACAAGGCCCTGAATTCGAGCCTCAGCACCATAAAAAAAAAAACCCATAAAATAAAGGTATTGTGTCCAACCACATCTAAAAAAATAAATTTTAAAAAAATTATATGAACTGAGCAAGACCCTATATCAAAACAAAAATAAAAAAGGATTGGGGTGTGACTTAGAGGGTTTAATCCTCAATGCAAAAAAAAAAAAAGAAAGAAAGAAAGAAAAATCAAGCCCAGTGGCACACATCTATAATCCCAGCTACTTTGGAGCCTGAGACAGGAGGATCACAAGTTCAAGGCCAACCTCAGCAACTTAAGGAAACCATGTGTCAAAATTAAAAAACAAACAAACAAACAAAAAAAACAGAAAGGACTATAGATGTAGCTCAGTGGTAAAGTGCCCCTGGGTTCAATCCCCACCACCAAAAAAAAAAGTTAAGCAAATCCTCCTTGAGAGTCAGCCTGTGGAGAAGGGCCTCCTGCTTCCAGTACAGAGTCACAGCACATCAGCGGGAGGGGTGCTCAGTCAGCGCTTGAAAGATCCAAGTGCCTGGAATAAACAGAGGTAGAGGGAGCGCAGAGTTAGACACTCAGATCACGAGCCGGATAATCCTGACCAACGTTCTCTCTTGAAAATAACATGAAAAACAGAGAACACACACACTCGCATACACACACACCTGCACAGGCATTCTGGCAGGGAATGGAACACACACGCACATGCACACACATGCACATATGCACACATGCACATGAGCACCCACACGCATACATGTGCACACACACACCCAGGCATTCTAGCAGGGAATGACAAGGCCAAGATCCAGAGGAAGAAGGAAACCCAGAGAAGTGAACCTAGTGTCTTGAGCCGCTTTTCCTGGTGGTAGTGACTAATTTAGGGAAAGGCACCTGAGAGCAAGCTGACGTGCTTTCCTGGCTCACAGGGACGCAGAGACGGATACAGGAGATCAGGGTGTGCCAAGCAAGGGCCCCTGATAAAAGCCCTGGGCTGCAGGTCGGATCCCCCCAGGGAGCACATCCTAGCAGGGAATGAGCCAGAAACAGATCAGACCTCTAAGGCCACTGGAGCACAGCTGTGGGCATCTCCATCCCTGGCTGGGCTAAGGCCCTGGCCTGCCAGAAGCAGCCAGAAGTCCACTCTGAAGGAATGGAACATCATCCAGCCTCAAACCACTCCAAGTTCTCACGCACCATGTTCAGAACACAAGGGACGCACAGGAGAGGCCGCCGGACACTGGGTACGCCCACGGGAAGCAACAGGAGCTGCACTACACCACGCACTACCTCTGAGCCACAACCCCAGCCCCCATGGTTTGGTTTTATTTTACTACTTATTTGTTTTGTGACAAGATCTCACTGTGTTGCCCAGGCTGGTCTTAACTCCTACGCTCAAATGATCCTGCGGCCTCCGTGTCCTGAGCAGCTGGGACCACAGCCACACACCGCTGTGGTTTGGTTTCATGTGAGATGTGGAAGTTTATTTAGGGAAGCAGAGGCTCTTCAAGGGAGAATGTGGGCTATCTTGAGATGAGACACTTGGGAGGTAAAGCAAAGAACCACAATTCAAGGGAGAAAGCGGACCATCTGCAGAGGAAGAGACTGCCATGGTTTGCCAAGGAGGGAGGGTTGGGGTGTGGCTTAGAGGCTGAGCACTTACCTAGTATGCCTGGGCCCTGGGGTGGATTCCCAGCACTGAGGTGTGTGAGGAGAATGTTCTTCTCTCTTAAAAGAAAGTAAGTAACTCTTTGTAGAAGTTAATACATGTTTCCATTTGCTTTAAATAATCCAGTGGAGGCCAGGTGTAGTGGTACACACCTGTAGTCTCAGCGGCTCAGGAGGCTGAGGAGGAGGATCTCTAGTTCAAAGCCAGCCTCAGCAGTTTAGTGAGGCCCTAAGCAACTTAGAGAAACCCTGTCTCAAAAAATAGGAATTGCTGGGGATGTGGCTCAGTAGTTAAGCAACCCCTGGGTTCCATCTCCAGTACTACTATTACTACTACTAGTACTACTACTATACTACTATACTACTACTACTACTACTACTAATAATAATAATAATAATAATGATCTAGTGGATGAGAGAGAAATGAGAGGGCCTCTAAGTGAAACCAAATATGTTCAAGTTAATAACTGATAAAAATGAGTGACGGACACATGGGGATTTGTTTTACTCCTCTCTCTCTCTTTTTAAGTATACTTATAATTTTTATAATAAAACCACAAATATATGAAGAGAGGGCTGGGGTTGTGGCTCAGTGGTAGAGCACTTGCCCAGCGTGTGTGAGGCCCTGGGTTTGATCCTCAGCACTACATAAAAATTTTTAAAAAATAAATAAATAACACATTGTGTCCATCTACAACTACAAAAAAAAAATTTTTTTAATTATGAAGAGAAACTACAGGCATATGAGGACAAAAGACAATCTGGGTGAAAACCAAGATGAAAAAAAAATGGAAAATAAAGATCCATAGAGGATACAAATAATGGAGTCATTAAGCATGGATTTAAAAATAAGTATGCACAATATCCAAAAAAATAAATAAATAAAACACAAGATGGGGAATTTAACAGAAAACTAAAAACTGTCAAAACGAAGCAGAAATTCTTCTAAAACTAAAAATACAGTTGCTCTCCGATGATCACAGAATACAGAAGCAGCTTGATGACTCTCTGCCAAATCGGATGTGGGCCCCGGCACCCAGTGGCACAGTCAGGGTTGGGCAAATGTCGGAGCAGAGAGTCAGGTTCTCCCTGGAATTCCACCAAACCGTAGCTCAAGAGGCTGCGGCCCTCGGAGCCCTCAGACCTGGATAGACTCCCGGTGGGTGGCCTTCGGTGTCACGCCTCACTTGCGGCCCGCCCGAGTCCCGGACATGAGGGGAGCTTCCCTAAAAGCTGGAGGCCTAAGTGTCTTGGCTTCCATCTGATGGTTTGGGTGGGGACGCCTGTCCTGTGTGGGAGCTGAGGACGGTCAACACTGAGGACCTTGGAGGATACAGAGAAAAGAACTCGGGGAACAGAAAAGGCGTTAGTGAAACCAGAAAACCCACACAGAAGAGTGAAGAACCATTACCTCCCCACTAGTCGCACTGCCAATCTGCTCACCAGAACAGGGAGGTAAAGAGGAGGGTGTTATCGAAAAGAAAGTCAAGAGCCAAGATTAAAATCAAAGTGGGAGGAGGAGGAGGAGGAGGAGGAGGAGAGATGTTCCTAGTAAGAGGAGACCTCTATGAAGAAGTAAAAGGATAAGAAGAAACATGTGGGCAGGCGTGGTGGTGCATACCTGTAATCCCAGCAGCTCAGGAGGCTAAGGCAGGAGGATGGAAAGTTGGAGGCCCCCCGGGGCAATTCAGCAAGACCCTGTCTCAAAAATAAAAAATAAAAATAAGAAGGGCTGGGGATGTAGCTCAGTGGTAGAGTGCCCCTGAGTTCAATCCCCAGTGCTGAGAAGAAAAGAAATACATAAAAGAAGCGCCACTTTCTGAAGAAGAGTCACGCGTCTGCATAGCACTTCCCAGTCCAGAGGAAAGGGCCAGAGAACAAGGACCAACGGAAGGGACCGTGGTGAATCACCAGGACGCTTCATGGTTAAGATTCAGCCAGGAGCCAGGCGCGTTGGCCTGTAATCCCAGGGGCTGCAGAGGCCATGACAGAGAGCTTAAACAAGTACTTCTTCCTCACGGTTCTGAAGGTTGGAGAATCCAAGATCAAATCACCAGTAGACTCCAGGGTGAGGACCCGCTTCTTGGCTCTCTAATGGTAGAAAATGGTAGAAAGGGGAAAAGCTCCCGGTTCTTTGGAGTCTCTTTTTTTTTTTTTTTTTTGACACTAGGGGCACTTTACTATGTACCCCAGGCCTTTTAAAATTTTATTTAGAGACAGGGTCTCAGTAGATTGCTTTGAGCCTAAGTTGCGGAGGCTGGCTTTGAACTTGTGATCCTCCCGCTTCAGCCTCTTGGGCCCCTGCGATTACAGGCATGCACCACCATACCCAGCAAAGGTCAGGATTTCAATATAGGAATTTTCAGTAGGCACAAACATTCTGTTGACAGCAGTTATAGATAGTGGTGATGGTTGCACAACATTGTGAATGTATCTAATATCACTGAATTATACACAAAAACATGGTTAAAAACACATATTTTATGTCATGTTAAAAATTATATGGCCGGGGGTGTTACTCAGTGGTAAAGCATTTGCCTAACATAGACTGTTGAACCACAAAGAAACATTCTGAACCACAAACACCAGAAGACTGACAAGGGATTTTTGACTTTCAAAGAACCTTTTCTGAGAACCTGCACATTTCTCTGCAGGAAAATCATATAAAGGGCTCGGATGCAGATCAGTGGTAGAGCGCTTGCCCAGCATGTCAAGGCCCTGGGTTCCGTCCTTAGTAATCCGCACCCCTCCCCCGCAATCACGTACAAAGTCAGAAAGCTCAATCCTGTGTCACTTCTCTTCAAGATGCCAGAGGAGAGGGACGCCCACAACCTGCCTTTGTGGCATGTACACCTTTGATGGCCTTTAATTAATCTTTACTTGTGCCTTGTCTTTGACACATCCTGGAATTCTTTTCAGCAGCCATAGAAACCTGGGCCAAATTGAGGTTCCATTGCCCCTTGGAAGAACCTCGTTGAACCCCTGTCTAATGACTCTCTACCCCACCCCCCAGGACCAGAAGCCCCAGTCTTTAAGATCTCTAATCAGATAATGCTTGGACCAACATACTTTAGACAAGAAGGGGCCTTGAAACTTCATGCCCTCCATCCTCCTGCTGACTCACAAGAGAAGATCATGGTCCAAGGAGACCACGCTTGCTGCCCAACATCCTGCTGTGACTTACTTGCCATTTTTCCTTCTGTAGAGAGAAATATGAGGGGCTGTTAGATCCAGTGCAAGTGACCCCAGGTCCACTGGCTACTGTGCCTCCAGGGACGAGGGTCCTGGAGTAACCTGCTGCTGGTGAGGGGCGGACTGCGGCCGCACTGCAGCACCTCTGGTAGCACAGGGCCGTGCTCTGCTGACATCACAAGCAGAATGCAGGGGCTGGCTGCACTTTAATTGTGACATCGGGGAGCAAAGCTGGGGCAGTCCTTAAGGAGGAAAGCCACCTTGACAGGGAGACTACAGACCAGCAGCCAAAGGCAAAGGTAAGAGCGTGGTCACTAGGCCCCAAGAGCAGCGAGGCCCGTGGGTCTGTAGGACGGAAGAGGCTGCACACCCGAGGGACTTGCAGGAAGCAGGGGCAGAGGCCCAGAGGATCCATCCCTAAAACCCTCTGGACAATGAGTCTGGAAATTCTTTGAACTTTATACCCAGTGAGAGGAGTGGCTTGAAGGTTGACATGAAAAGTGCTTTTTGTTCCCCTTTTTTAGACTATACAGAGGTTTTACAAGTTTTTTTTTTTTTTTCTGCAAACCCGGCATTTACAAAGAGAGGAAGCTACAAATCACAATGCCCTCTGCAGAAGTTTTTGGCTGGTATCCTGTATAAAAATCTTTCTGACAAGAAGAGAGGCTTACTTAGGGCAAGGGTCTTTTGGGTGAGGGTACCTGTTCTGCTTCAGGGTGGGGGACCTGGTGAATGGGGATGGAGCGAGGCGCCCACGCCGAGTGCCCAAGGTCCTTCCCTTCTCAACACAGGGCAGCAACGGATATGGCTCTCCCTGACATGCAGCAAGTTTCACGTGAGTCCTTGTGCCTCTCACCTCCTCCGAGCACCAAGGCAGTGGGTGAAACACCTTCCTACCGCCCCTCTGCCCTCTTGCCCACAGTTGGGACTGGGACAAGAACACAGTCCCCAGTGTATGCCTCCCATTGGTTTAGTGACACAGTCCAGTTGCCCCACGGCAAACAGCTGCTGCCAAGAGGAGCACAGTTGTACCCCTGAAGCATGACTCCAGTGAGGCTTTGCTCTGTCTCCCCAGGGCCAGCCCAGGACCAAGTCCCAGCCCCACAGCTCCCCGCCTTGCCCTCGAGACCTTCCCAAGGCCAGCTCCTGCTGAATAACACCTCCGCTCTCCGCACATTCGAGGACCAAGTCCTGTGTCCCATTTGCTTGGAGGTGTTCCATAATCCGGTCACCACCGCCTGTGGCCACAACTTCTGCATGACCTGTCTCCAAAGTTTCTGGGACCACCAGGCTGCCACGGGGGAGACCCACTATTGCCCCCAGTGCAGAGAGAGCTTCCCCTCCAGGCCCCGGCTCTGCAAGAACGTCATCCTAGGGGAGATGGTGGCCTGCTTCACCCAGGGTAAGAACCAGGCCACGGGGCCCTTGTGGAACACAGCTGGGCCCAGGGACGTGCCCTGTGACTTCTGCTCCCCCCAGAAGCTCCGGTCTGTCAAATCGTGCCTGCACTGTGTGGCCTCTCTGTGTGAGAAGCACCTGCGCAGCCACTTTGAGGACCAGATGTTCCAGAGCCACCAGCTGCTGGAGCCTGTGCAGGATCTCAAGACCCGCTTGTGTCGCAAGCACCGCAAGCTCCGGCAGCTGTACTGTCGCACGGAAGGCTGCTGCGTGTGTGGCGCCTGCCTACTAGAGGAACACAAGAACCACGAAACGGCCCCACTGGAGGAGGAGCGAGCCCGCAAGGAGGTGAGGTGGCAGGAGCAGGGAGTGGGGGGCTTTCAGCTCACATCCTAAGAGGAAAATTATGCAGCTAAGGCTGAAGGTGGTGGCGTGGGCCTGCAGTCTCAGCTATTCGGGAGCTGAGGCAAGAGGATCACAAGTTCCAGAGCCTGGGCAACAGAGCAAGACCGTGTCTCAAAAACAAAAAGAAAAACAAACAAAAAATCCCGAAGTTGATGAAGCAATAGTCAGCAGGATTGTGTCATGACATGAAAAGGCTGTTGAGGGGGCTGGGGTCAGAGCTCAGTGGCAGAGCACTTGCCTAGCACATGCCAGGGCCTGGGTTCTATTCTCAGCACTGCATATGAATAAAATAAAGGTCCATTGACAACTTAAAAAAAGGCACTGTTAAGTTAATAGGATGCAGAATTGTTTTGGGGAGGGACCCAAGAACTTTTCAGTCTATTTCAACATTATCAAAGTACAAATAAAGCCAGGCGTGGTAACACATGCCTATAATCCCAGCAATTTGGGAGGCTGAGACAGGAGGATTACAAGTTTAAGGCCAGCTTCAGCCACTTAGCAAGACCCTGTCTCAAGTTTAAAAAGTCAAAGCACTGAAGGTGTAGCTCAGTGGTAGAGAGCCCCTAGCTTCCGTTACTATTACAATAAAAAAATACAAGAGTACAAACACTTTTCCCTACTTTTGAATTTTATTGAATATAGTTGGATGAGTTTTTAAGAGAAATCCTTATATTTTAGATACCCTGACTTGTATATTATACAACAGTGCTATTCCCACAGAGCCACTGCTCAACCAGACAAGACACTCGTGACAGGATGTAAACCGATGCATCACTAAATTCACCACTTAGTTTGAGGAACACTTTTTTCCCATTGCCAGACTGTCTCAAAGAAGGAAGCACTATGTCAATTAAAAAAAAAATTGTAGTTATAGATGGACACAGTGCCTTTATTTTACTTGTCTATTTTTATGTGGTGCTGAGGATTGAACCCAGGGCCTCACAACCAGGCAGGGGCTCTGCCACTCAGCTACAGCCCCAGCCACCACATCAGTTTACAGTCTGACCAGCAACCGTCTGTGGACAGACACTTGCCAAAGCACTGTTCTGTTCTGTAATCTAACAATGCAAATGGCAGTTGCTGGAAGAGGTGGAAATGATAGGCTCATGTAGAAGGACTTGGGCCTGGAGTATGGCTCTGGGGAATGCAGGTGGCTGTGTGACCGCTATCCCTCACCAGGCCCCAGTGAAACCTTCACAGCCCCTTCCTGTGGCCTGAAACCATGGTCATCACTGCTAGGAGCAGTGACCCTCATTCCTATGAATGGCACAGGCTCTCAGTAGGTGCCAGGAGCAGAGGGGTAGTGGGCCAGGCGCCGTCCACCCTTTGGCTCTGGTCTTTTTCATTCCCCTTGAGGCCAGCAGATGAATGCAAGAGGTACGTCTGTCTCTTCTGGGCTTGGACAGGGGATGCTTGGAGCAGGGCTTCTCCAAGGCCCCTTCTCTGAATCGGGGCCCCTCCTTCTCCCCCTACCCCAGATGGAGGTTCGGAAAGTCCAGGCCAACGTGGAGAATGAGATGCTAATCATTGCCTCCGACAGCCAGAAGCACCAGGGGCGAGTGACCTTTCTCTCGGTAAGGTGGAGCTGTCCCCACCCCAGGCCCAGGCTGCCCCAGCACCCTGCATCAGGCTGAGGGCCCTCTTGGGACCTGAAAAGGGGGGTCTAGGTGTAGGATGGTGGGGTAGGAAGAACAGGTGGACAGACAGGGCCATGAAAGTAGGGTACAGGAGTGGGGATCAAAGATGCCTGTCAACTCACCCACCCAGAAACTCATCCAGACGATGAGGGATGAGGTGAACACCTGCTTCTCCGAGATCATCCACGAGGTCAAACAGCTGCAGATAAAGGTCTTGGATTTCGTGGAGAAAGAGGAGGCAACTGCCCTGGGGAAGCTGGGCAGCTCCATCCAGCAGAGCCACAACCGGCTTCTGAAGCTAGAGGGGGACAGTGTCTGGCTCCACACCCTGCTCACCAACAGAAGTGATGAGCAGTTCCTGCAGGCAAGACCCCACCCTGGCTCCGGCCCTGCCGCCTCTCCATGCTCCCTCCACCCTCAAACACACCGGATCTGCCCAGACCTCAGAAAAAGTGAGCAGCGTGTGGGGCTGCATCGCTTTGTCCATTCCCCTGCCTTGGGGAGCCCCAGGTCACCATCCTGAGCATACACCAACACTCTCGGCTTCTTGCTTCTCCACACAGCTCAGCCTTATCCTTCCTTTCCTGCCTTGAATTCCACGGAACGGTGGGTATGCCTTAGGATTCTGGGTATCTTAAGTTTTTCCAGTGCCAGATTGAGACTCGGAAAATCCATTGATCAAAATCCCTTTTCCTCCCCAGCCCTGGCCGCATGGTCTGGTGGTGCTGCTGCAAGAATGTAGTGGGTTGGTGTACCGAGGCATGCGGCTGGCCAGAAGGTGGCAGCAGTCTTCTCAGTGGGTGGGACTCAAGTCCTGCTCATAGACCTACCTTCCTTTCTTTCTTTCTTTCTTTCTTTCTTTCTTTCTTTATTTATTTATTTATTTATTTATTTATTTATTTATTAGCTGTCAATAACCTTTATCTTTTTCTTTAATTTATATGCAGTGCTGAGGATCAAACCCAGTGCCTCATACATGCTAGGCAAGCATTCCACCCCTGAGCCACAACCCCAGCCTAGACCCCCTTTCTTAAAGTGCTACCACATACCTGGGCAGATTTCTAGGAATACTGTTCACCTTGCCCCCCACTCCCCCGTCCCCAAACAACAGGACACATTTAGCAGTGGTTTTCAATAAACAAGTCAAGGTTTAAAGGGAATCCTCCCATCGTTCCCTCAGTGCCCTAAACCAGAGTTCTGGTCTTTGGCAGAATCCTAACCTCAGATGTCCAGATAACTAGGAAGAGGGGAAAGAGGTGTCCGGGTGTGAAAACAGACAACTCCTCCATCTGCCTGTGGTCCTGGGGGTCATTGGGCCCCTGCTGTGAGTGAGAGCCCCTGGCATCTGCCTGGTCCCTGGCTGACAGTGTTAACACCTGCCCCTCCCTGCATGGCAGGAGTTCCCCAAATTGAAGCATATCCCAGTCTCCTCGGAACCCCTGATGGGCACCAACTGTGAGGAGACACAGAGCTTCCTCCAGCTGCCAGAGACCCTGGCTGAGCTCCGGACCCAGCTGGTGGACATGGGTCTCCGCTTCGTCAACCAGCTCCTGATGAAGGGTCAGTCTCTGGTGACCTGGGGCCTGCATTCTGGGGGGTGGGACCGCCCTGCAGGGCAGTGGTTATGGAGCTTTCCTGCCCGAGTGCACCTTCCCCAGGTGACACAGTCTCCTGGAGCCCATGCCTCTTTCCAGGAGGATGGGCTATAAGAGGGTCCTCAGCAAAGCTCCTCCATCTCCCCAGGCATTAGGATGAACTCCTACGAGGTGCTGCCACTAACCATGGACAGGAAAACACTCCTCCAATGTGAGTCCTTGGAACCGGGCCATGCCTGAGGGAGAGAGGAGCAGGGTCCCTGATGCCTCAACTACCCAGTCCTACTTGCATTCAGGCCAGGCCCTCCAGGGTGTGGCCTGACCTCTCACTCCACACTGGAGATCTCAAAAGGACTTGTCCCAGGCCCTAGGTCCTGGTAGGAAGGGGAGGAGACCCAGTCCCATCCTGCCTCAGAACCAGCTCTGGTGTGGCTTCCTGGACCCTGTGTGGCAGGACATCTGCCTCCAGCTGGGGCTTAAGCTGAGCCAGAGTGAATAGGCTCTGTCCACGTCTTCCTCAGACACAAGCTCCCCATTCATTTGCTGTTCCTGTAGCCCCTCACCCACGTTGGCCTGGGGCCAAATCCCAAAGGCTTCTCTGAGATGCTTAAAGGTTGTATTGTCTTTGCTGTCCCCCTCTGGGTCACTCTCCCTCAGTCTTTAGTTAGCTTTGTTTCCTAAACAAATAAAGAGGGAGATTACATGGGGATACAGTGGGAGAAGCAGGGGGACTCCTGGCTCCGGCCCCTCCCAGAAAGTGGAACACTGGAGAGTGACCAGGTCATCCTTCCTGGTGGCCAGGCCATAGTTGGGGGGTTAAGGGACTGGATGGAGGGGCCACTCCTGGGAGCCATGGAATTTAGCACCCCTCTTCCCCCAGAGACCTCCACCCCTCTTCCCCGAGGGCGCTGACCCAGGCTCCACTCCCCCCACCGCCAGGTTACTGCAACCTGAACTTCGACCCCTCCACCGCCAGCGAGGAGCTGTTCCTGTTCAAGGAGACCCACTCGGTGCTGAACCTGGGCATCCTCCTGGAGCCCTCGGCCACGGGCGGCCCGGTCCCGGGCTTCAAGCAGTGGCCGCAGGTGCTGTGCTCCCGCGGCCTGTCCGAGGGCCGCTACTACTGGGAGGCGGAGGTGTCCAACTCGTGGATGTGCCTGGGCGTCACCTACCGCCGCAGCCCGCAGCTCAACGGCGTCCCGCGCCGCAACATCGTCTACCTGCTGGGCCGCAACCCCTACTCGTGGTGCCTCGAGTGGGACTCGCTCAAGTTCTCCGTGTGGCACAACAACACGCAGACGGTGCTGCACGGCGCCTACCACCGCACGCTGGGCGTGGCGCTCGACTGCGCCGCCGGCTGCCTCTCCTTCTACGGCGTGGCGGGCGGCGTGAGCCTGCTCTACCGCTTCCTCGCCACCTTCCTCGAGCCGCTCTTCCCCGCGGTCATGGTCAGCAGCGGCGCCTCGGTCACGCTCAAGCAGCGCCCCGACGCGTAGGCGGCACCCGGCCGGCTCAGGGTGACGGCCAATAAAGCTGGACTCTGAGCGCTGGCTGGGCAGAGCCGCAAAGGGAGGGTGGCCGGCCCCGCGTGGTCCCCTGCGTCCAGGGTGGAGGGTGGGTGACCTGCCTGCCTCCCGCTGCAGCGCCGGCCAGGCAGTCCCAGGAACTGCAAATGGGCAATGGCCACAAGAACCAGGCTGGAGTTCCCCTGGGGATGGGGACAAGTCCTGGAGCCTTGGAAGAGGACACTTCTGCGCTCGGTGCTGGGCCCCACACTCATCTCCCACCCCAGCCGAGGCTCCTGCCTTGGTTCTCAGGCTGATCCTGGTCACTCAGCACTGGGGCCTGTCCCCGAATGCCTTGCTGCCTGAGACTGGGCCACCTGGCTTCTCTCTGGCTTCACCTTCCTGGGTGGCCAAAGGTAGAAGTGTCAAGGGACAGAGTTGGGAAGGGGGGGGGGGTGGTCTGAGCCCTGGCTTAGCTGGGAGCTAGGAGGTTAAGATGGAGGAGCCCAGGACTATCTTTCTCGGATTCAAAACTGATAGGCTGAAGACCAAGGGTCAAGCAGAGGCCCAGGCTGCTGACCCCATAGCCCATCACAGGGCTTCTCTGACCGCTGGTGTCTTCAAGCCTGGAGATGCCATGCTGGGTGGGTAAACTTAGACCATCCTCCACCCGCCCCTAAGGCTCCTAAGAGAAGCTCCCTGCCCCCTAAGCCATGAGCCCACTTGGCTAGGGCTCCAACAGCATGGGGGCCTCTGCCGCGGGACCTGCCCAATGGGATGGATGGAAGTCTAAGGACAGGCTGGACCCAGGACAGTTCTCTGCCTCCGGACCCTGGCAGGGCCAAGACTGGGGTCTCAGCCCCCCTGGGGAAGCTGAGGATTCTGTCCAGCAGGAAACCACCTTGGTATTTCCAGCTTCAACCAGCCCCGTTCCTGTAGGTTCCACAGTGAGGGCTCTCTCAGTTGAGTTAATGTTTGACTCCCAAAAGGAAACCCTACAAGTCACGGGGAGAAAATCCCCCAGGGCAAAGCAGTAGGCACCCAGGTTAGATGGCACCCCACAAGGTGTTCCGGAATTCCACCCGGGTTCGCTGGCTTCTAAGGAATAAGTGACCCAGTTTTCCCCTTGAGGCACTTATTTTGGAGCAGGCAGAGCAGGAAGAGAACGGGGACATAGGGTGTGCTCTGAAGGTCTCTTGGAGGTGCAGTCCCTTTGGCTCCTCTGAGCAAGCCCTAGCTGTGACCTCATGGTGACCTTTCTCCCTGGAGTCTTCTTCACTAAGCTCCAGCTCTAGTGACTGGGCACAACACCTTTATTTCATGTACTTTTATGTGGTGCTGAGGATCCAACCCTGTGCCTCACATGTGCTAGGCAAGTGCTCTACCTCTGAGCTACAGCCCCAGCCCCTCTAGTGACTTATTCTCCAGAGGCTGCTGTCCCTGCATATAGCAAGTAGTGAGATGAAAGCCTTTCCCCTTATTAAAGAGATTTTGTGTGTGCCCCCATAACACACCCCACCTTCCTTCTTCCTGACTCAAAGGGGAAACCAGAGGAGGGATGCCCAGGAGGCTAATGAACACAGTAGGGCCACACGGATCTCCCAGTCCTCCCCCAACAGGGGGCTGCAAAGGAGGGCCCCTTCTCCTCTGGGCTGCAAGGATTCAGCAGGGTGCTGTGTAAACAGTCAGGGCCCCTGGAGCGCACCTCCAAAGGGGTGTGTGGTTTACTGGCTTTCTCAAACCCTAGGGCTTTTTTTTTTTTTTTTTATGGACTTTTATATGTGGTGCTGAGAATTGAACCCAGGGCCTCACATGCTAGATATTACTCTACCATGGAGCCACAACATCAGCCCTAAAACAGGGTCTTACTAAGTTGCTGAGGGTCTTGCTAGGTTGCCTAGGCTGGTCTCAAACTTGCAATCCTCCTATTTCAGCCTCCCAAGTCTCTGGGATGACAGGCATGTGCCATCACACCAGGGAGCAGTCTGTTTTTAACCACTAGGCTACACAGCCTCTTGTATAATGTGTTCATTGTGGAGAACTCTCACACGATATGAAAATAAAACCACCCAAGTTCTACCCCCTCAAGACCCTCTCCTGGAGTGTTTCCTACAGTCTTGAGCAAACAGAGCTGTGGGTCAAGACAGAGCTGTGGGTCAGCTGGAGATGTAGAACACCAGAAACAGTTACAACTCATTTGTTTTCCTAAGTTACCTTCAAAATGCAAAAATAATTTGTTCATTGTAGAATGCATAATGTTACAAGCTACAAATGAGTCCTATGGCTTTGTTTTATTTCTCTTCCTGGTACCCACTAAAGGTGGTGGCAAGAGGCAACCCAGCCAAAGCCATGTTACTCCAAGTTCCACCCACCCACACACAGGAGGGTGCTAGCAGGGCCAAAGGATGGTGGCAGTATGTCATCATCCGTTCCCACAGGTGGACAGGGTGGGAAGCAGGACCAGATGACAAGAGCCTGGGCAGGAAGCTCTGGTCTTCTCTCCACCCAAGGGTGGGATGCTTGGGGCTGAGCGTGGGGGGAGGAGTCCGTGGGAGCCCCACAGAGGCCCTGCCAGGCATAGTGGGAGGTCTCCAAGACGGCTTAGACTCACCTCTGCACTCTTCCTGGGAGGAAGGCAGATTGTTTCCCTCCTTTCTGTGCCCATAATGCACTCTGCGTGCCCCCCTCCTGGCACCCACATTGCATGGTGTTTTGAATAAGAATTCCCCATTAATGGCTGCCTGACACAGCCGGTGCTTAATAGGAGTTGATACCAGGACTGAAGTGGGAGGGCGGGACCACTTGGATCCTTTCCTGGGTCAGGTGAGGCCAGGTGTAGGTGGCCCAAACACAGAGCTCCCTACTTCCTTCTCTTTCACTACCCCTTTCCTCCTCATGAAGCTAAGACACTGTGCCGGCTGAGCTAGGTGGGGGCAAAGGACCTGCCTGTGTCCCCATTTCCACCTCCCCTAGAGCCTGAAGGTTCTCCGGGACAGGTGTGGGGGGGGAGAGACACCCACCTCTACCAACCTGTTTCCTGACCTGCAAAATGGCATGCGCAGAGGCTGGGCATGAGGGCGAGGGCCCGTAATCCTCACGTCTCAGAAGGCTGAGGTAGGAGGATGGCAAGTTCCAGGCCAGCCTCAGCAATTTAGGGAGGCCCTAAGCAACTGAGAACCTGTCTCAAAATACAAAAAAGGGCTGGGCCTGGGGCTCAGTGGTTAAGCACCCCTGGGTTCAATCCCTAGAACAACAACAAAAAAAAAGTACACATAGGGACACCATTCATACCTGTTGAGGACGGTTGGCTCCCTGGGCTTCTCAGACCTGGCAGTTGGGAAACAAGCGGCGCTTTGGGCAAGGCAGGGACCACGGGTGAGGCCAGGGAAGGTGTGAACTCAACGTTCAACCTAAGTAATATGTTAATGTAACATTTCTCTAAACAACGCAAAATCCCGCAGCAGACAAAATATTAAAATTGTAAATAAAGACCAGGCCTGAGCTGGCGCTGGAACACCATGCCTCACCCACTGACGCTAATCTCAGCCCTGGTACCAACGAAATTCATTCACAAAGCCAGGTCACCACTTCCTGGGCCATGGTTTGCATTAATTTTTCCACCTTGATCACTGAGCTTTTTGGTGTCCCCCTTACATACTGAGCCCCAGGCAAGTGGCTTGGCCCGTTCACCCTAGCTGGAGGTGACACAGTTCTGGAAGATGCTCACAGAACTGAGTGGCTGGACGATGGGGAGCTGTCCTGCAGGGGAAAGAGGTCCCGCCCCAGGGCTAGGGATGCAGCTCAGTGGCGCGGCACTTGCCTAGCGCGTGTGGAGCCCTGGGTGTCATCCCCAGCATCGAAAAACAAAAGCAAAAACAGAACAACCTAAATGCTGAGGGCAACCCTGGTGTTACTAGCACGCACGTGCACTGCTGCAGTGAAGTTCAAATAACACCGTCTGCCAAAATAAATAGCAATCCAAGCGCCAGAAGCCCAAGGGCACAGTTTTAAGAGCTTCTGGTGTCCTGCCAAGTGCTTCTGGAGGCGGCATCTGCCTCATGAAGCGGCTACAGGCTCTTCCTACCTGGAGGACAAGTGTCTTTGTTGCTTTTGTGTCTCACACAGCAACCCCTGGAGATGACACCGACAGTTAAGATTTCTGCTCCAGTGTTCCCTACAAGTACGCTGAGTAGCTCCTGGCTCCGTGTCCCCTGGGTGACATGAAGCTTGGCACAGAGAGTATGGCAGGAAGCAAGATAGACCCAGTCCCTGCCCCAGGACAGCTTCGAGGGTGGGGGGCACACTGGACATCAGTCACAGTGGTGACCCCACTGAGCTACACATCGAGGATGAAGAGGCGGCCATGGAGCCATCTGACTGGAAGTGTCAGGGCTGAGGGTGACCTGAGGTAGGGAGGAGGTCCCTGCTGGATGGGAGGGGAGATGGTGGGAAAGCACGTGGACCAAAACCAGGCAGCCTGGTTCAAATCATGGCTCTGCCACTTGCCACTGTGTGACCTTAAGCAGACTAGCTTAACTTCTCTGTTCCTCTCTTGGGGGGGAGGGATAATGACAGTATCCACCTCACAGCAGATTTAGTAAGTCGACCTGTGTACTGACTGGACTTCCTCATTCAACAAATAAGACTGAGGAGGGGACAATTCTTTCATACCATGTGTCAGGCCGTAGGGACCCACTGGTGAGCTAAGAGACTAGTCCCTACCCTCACAGAGCTTGTGACCAAGTGATGCAGAGAATAATCATGGAATTCTTTAAATCAGGGATCAGCAAATTATAGACCACCACTTGTTTTTGTGTGACTTGTGAGTTAAATAATGGTTTTTCTATTTTTTTTTATCAGTTGGATGAAAAACCAAAAGCAGGATATTTTGTGAAATATGAGAAATAGAGGGAGCCGGGAGCCGGGAGCCAGGAGCTGGGCGTGGTGGCACATGCCTATAATCCAGTAACAGGGAGACTGAGGTAGGAGGATTGCAGGCTAGAGGTCAGCCTCAGCAACTTCTGAGAGCCTATCTCAAAAAATTAAAAGGACTGGGATGAAGCTCAGTGGTAGAGCACTTGCCTGTGTGCACACAGCCCCAGGTGGGGCCACATCTGCCTGGGATAGGATGCTGCTGAGTGGCTGGAGCCCCCTCAGTGCCTTCTTTTCTCTAGGTCCCTCCTTCTGCCCCTGCTGCAGGGATAGCTTCTCTGTCCTCTCTCCACGGAGTCCTGACGAGGCTGCTCCTCTCGGCTTCGCGGCTGCACTTTCAGATTCATCTCCCACTTTCCAGGTCTTCCCCAGGAAGCTGCCCCGGCGTGGAGCCCCCCGACCGCTCTGCTCACGCCCTGGCAGAGCTTCTGGTCTGTTGCCCTTTCCCAGCACCACACACACACACACACACCAAAAAAAAAAACTAGCGAGGGAGAGAGACAGAGCCAAAGAGAGAGAGAAGCTATGGCAGAGAAGGGCAATGTCCACACAAGTTCTGGTCAATGCTGGGTTTTAAGAGCCTCTGAGGCTGGGGTTGTGGCTCAGCGGTAGAGCGCTCTCCTTGCACGTGCAAGGCCCTGGTTCAATCCTCAGCACCACATAAAAAATAAGTAAATAAAACAAAGTTATGTAAAAAAAATGTCAGTCTGCTGTCCTTCAAGGAATAGCATTAAAAAAAAAAATCCTCCCAGGCATACAAGTACAGGTGCAGATTGGCTATCAGGTCCAGACTTATAGGATATGGAACTGTCAGTGTGCAGGTGGGGGGGGTGGGAGAGGGGGCTGGTGGGAGACGGGTGGTGGATGGGCTGAGACAGGGAGGGTGAAGGTCAGCTGCAGGTTCACCTTTCAAAAATCAAGGGCTGAAGAAGGACAATCACAAATTCAAGTCCTGCCTCAGCAACTTAATGAGGCCTTGTATCAAACAATAAATACATAAGGGCTGGGATGTGGCTAGTGGTAAAAGCCCCACTGGATTCACTCTCCAGTATCACCCCCCCCCAAAAAAAAATAAGAGTAAACAAGAGCAGAGCAATGACCAGTGACCAGACGAAGGGGAGGAAACCCAGAAGAGAGTTACCCCACGCAGGTCAAGGAGAGTGCGTTTTAAGGAGGAGGAGGAGGGCAGCATGGTGAACTATGCCTGTAATCCCAGTGACTCAAGAGACTGAGGCAGGAGGGTGGCAAGTTCAAGGCCAGCCTCCACAATTTGTCAAACAAAGGAAGGGCTGTGTCTGGGGCTCAGGGGTAAAGCACTTGCCTGGCATGTGCAAGGCCCTGGTGACGCAGCACTCCCCTGGAGGGAGAATAGAAAACAAGGCCTGGGGATGTGGCTCAGGGGGTAAAGTGCCCTGGTTTCAGTCCCCAGTATAAAGAAGGAGGAGGAGGAGGAGGAGGAGGAGGAAGTGGAGGGGAAGGAGTCTGCGGTGTCAGAAAATGCCAGGCGAGGTAGCTCAGGCCTGTAATCCCAGCAGCTCAGGAGGCTGAGGCAGGAGGATCACGAGTTCAAAGCCAGCCTCAGCAAAAGTGAGGCGCTAAGCAACTCAGTGAGACTCTGTCTCTAAATAAAATACAAAATAGGGCTGGGATGTGGCTCAGTGGTCAAGTGCCCCTGAGTTCAATCCCTGGTGCCCCTCCCCAAAAAAGAAAGAAAATGCTGCAACCCTCCCACACAGGGAAGAAGAAGGAGAGGGCAAGGCCAGGGACACGGGAAGGCCCCTCAGGGAAGGTGGGCAGCCATAGAGCCACAAGCGCTCACTGGACACTTGTATGGATTGGACAGTGTCCTCCCAAAACTCATGTCCACCTGGAATGTGACCTTCTTTAGAACAGGATCTAGGATCATTCTTTATAAGATAAAATAGGCACAGGGGGAAGACACCGGCCGAGACTAGGAAGGCGTGTGCGCTGTCCAGGGAGCACCCAGGACTACTGGTCACCACTGGAGCTGAAAGGCCTGGCATGGCGTCATTCTCAGAGATTCAAGGAGCAACCAATCCTGCCAACACCTGGGTTCTAGCCTGGTGACTTCTGCCATCGTGACCTCATGACTTCCAGGACCACGAGATAATACACTTCTGCTGCTGTCAGTCACCGAGGGCCAGGTACTGTGCTAGGGAGGCACCAGGAACCAGCGAGCCCTGTGTGTCACTCACGGGGTGCTCCGCCAGGGCTGGAGGTGCCAGAGCAGATAGCCCCAGGGGTCCCAGCCCGTGGGAAACTGTGACAGCAGCGGCCACCAGGGAGGGGTCCCCAGGGAGGTGGTCACAGCAGGCAGTGGGTATTGCCCAGAGCCCTGGAGAAGCACCAGGTGACAGCAGCCAAGGAGAGGACCGGCAGGAGGCAGGGGCCAGGAGAAACCTGGACTTGATTCTGGAGCACCCTGAGCTCACAGGAGGCCCTCGGGAGCAGCATGTCCGGTTTGTCCTAGGACAGTTGTGGGGGCATCAGAGGTGACTGGAACGGGGACACAGTGTGTGAGCTGGGAGCCAGCCAGGCTGGGGGAGGAGGGCGCTGGAGGTGAGGCGAGGGCACAGGCAGCCGGGTAGGGGCAGCGTGGTGCGGCAGGTGAGGAGGAACTGATGGGTGGGTGGCCTGGGTGGCCTGGGAAAGGGCAACAGACCAGGAGCTCTGCCAGGGCGGGGGCAGAGCAGTCGGGGGGCGCCACACCGGGGCAGCTTCCTGGGGAAGACCTGGAAAGTGGGAGATGAATCTGAAGGTGCAGCCGCGAAGCCGAGAGGAGCAGCCTCGCCAGGACTCCGTGGAGAGAGGACAGAGAAGCTGTCCCTGCAGCAGGGGCAGAAGGAGGCACCTAGAGACAAGAAGGCACTGAGGGGGCTCCAGCCACTCAGCAGCACCCAAACCCAGGCAGATGTGGCCCCAACGCCCCAGCAGAGGGCACTCTGGTCATGCCAGGGATGTCATACCAGACGCCAAGAGGTGGGGTGGAGGCCAGAGGGAGGAGGAACCCATCTGGAACTCTCAAGTAGTTAAAGTAACCCTCAAGGACCCCAGGCCCTGGGCTTGGGGTGTTAAGATACAGTCACAGGCGAGTGACTCGGTGACAGGACTTGGCTCCTTCACCCAGCCCAGGAACCAGTACCTGGACAGCACTCAGATCCCAGCTCCATCCTGCTGGCCTCGTTACCATGGCTGGTTACTGGATGTGCCTAGTGCGGGAAAAGGAAGCTGCTGAGTCTCGGGAGCTCAGTGGGTATGAGAGGCCACAGTGAGCAGGGAGGCCTTCCTGGAGGAAGAGGCCTCAAAGCAGACACCTGAAGGCCAACCTGAAGGATTATCAGGGCAAATTGTCCCAGGAGAAGGGAACAACCACGTGAAGATCTCAAGGGGCCAGGCAGAGCAACAATTGGGTGGTGTTGCTATTACTCTTACTGAATTTTCTGCTGTTAATCACCAGTTATTTGCTCATTATTAATCCTAAGGATTTATTATTTGGGGGCCCCAGTCACTGAGCTGACACCAGGACTCAGCAGCCACCCACCGGATCACCTATTTATTTATTTATTTACTTATGTGCCGGGGATTGAACTCAGGGGCACTTGACCACTGAGCCACATCTCCAGCCCTTTTTTGTATTTTATCTGGAGTCAGGGTCTCACTGAGTTGCTTAGGGCCTGCCTAAATGACTGAGGCTGGCTTTGAACTCACGATCCCCCTGCCTCAGCCTCCCAAGCTGCTGGGATTACAGACGTGTGCCACCGCGCCCACAGGCAGGACCCTTGCTTTGTGGACACTATGTCCCCTGGCCCGCCGCCTCCTGCAGCTGCCTTCCACAGGCATACGGCATGAAGCCACAGTGACCATGCCCAGCCCAGTGGGAACTTCACCCTACAGAGTCACCAGAGTCCAGGATGGTGAGGGAGGGGCCCCCAGAGCTCTATCAACTTCATCTTGATGAAGCAGAGGTCAAAGTTCAGGGTGGGGCTCGCAGAGCACAGACCCGTGAAAACTCCCCTGTTTCATATTAAAAAAAAAATCAGATTATGGACTTTATTTATTTATTTTCATGTGGTGCTGAGAATGGAACCCAGTGCCTCGCACATGCCTGGCCAGTGTTTTACCACTGAGCCACCCCTGGGCCCCCTGTCTGATGTTTTTCATGGAGGGGAAGGAGTCTTTAGGGTAAGTCCCTGAGTGTGCCAGAACAGCCAGGGACAGGAGGGAGGAGGCTGGATCCAGCCTGTTCTGAAGGTGTTCTCACAGGACTGGGCAAGGCTGGCACAGGGGTGGTGCCGTGGTGCCACTGTGTGACCCACTGTTCCCCATACAGGAACCAGGGACCATCTCTTTAGGATGATGAGGCAAATCTTACGGGGTCCACCCTCCTCCAGGGGATTTAGAACTAAGCTGAATAGCCCTCATATAAAAAAGCAACTCTTCTTTGGCAATTAAAGATCAGAGTGAGTCAGGCACAGTGACGTACACCTGTAATTCAGCAGCTTGGGAGGCTGAAGCAGAAGGATCACAAGTTTGAGGCCAGCCTCAGTAACTTACTGAGACCCTGTCTCAAAATAAAAATTTTACAAAGGACTGAGGATGTAGCTCAGTGGTAGAATATAGGCTAGCATGTTTGAAGCCCTGAGTTTGATCCCCAGGAGGAGGAGGAGGAGGGGGAGGAAGAGGAAGATGAGGACGAGGGTGCCAACAACCAACACCACCCCTTAGATTGTCAGCTAGAAGATGAATCCTAAGAACACAGTGACCTCTGTCTAATAAGCTGCTCTGGCAGCACATAGAACAAACTGGAAGGATCCAGAGAAGATCATCGTGGTCCTTGCACAAGGACAACGCACAAATTCAAGAGGCATTCCATATTTAAAAAATAAAAATAAAATGTTCCTTCAAGCCGGGTACAAGCACAGCATCTCCTGCGCGACTGCCCAGCGCTGCGCCATCCCACTGGTGTGAAGTGCCAGCTTTTTGTGGCTTTCATTTGCATTTCCTTGTTGCCTCACAAGGTTGAGCATTGTCACGTGCACCTGAAGCATTTCTGAAGCTTCTTGGGAGAAATGTCTATTTGAGTCCTTGGACCATCTTTAAATGGGGCTATTTTTTTTTTTTACTGAGTTGTTAGAGTTCTCTATTATATTCTTGATACGAGTTTCTTATCAGAAATGTGATTTGCAGATATTTGCCCCCATTCTGTGAGGTAGCCATTACCTTCAGGATGATATCTTTTGAAGACCGAAAGCCTGATTTTTTTTTTTTTTGTATGGGTGATTAAACCCAGGTATACTTTGCCACAGACCTACATCCCCAGATCTTTTTATTTATTTTTTTTTTATTTTGAAACACAGTCTCCCTAAGTTTCTTAGGGCCTCACTCAGCTGTTGAGGCTGTCCTTGAACTTGCCATTCTCCTGCCTCAGCTTCCTGAGACGCTGGATGACAGGCGTGAACCACTGCACCTGGTCAAGCGTGATGATTTTGAAGGAGTCTGGTTGATGTGTTTTCCCTTTTTCTTTTGTACTTTTGGTGTGGTATCCAAGAATCCACACACAGCCCTGCAATCCCAGCAACCCAGGAAGCTCAGGCAGGAGAATCACAAAGAGGAGGCCAGTCTTGGCAAGTTAGGGAGAGGTTGTCTCAAAATAAAAAAGGCTGGGGATGTGGGCTCTGTGGTAGAGCATCCCTGGGTTCAATCCTCAGCATCACAAAAAAAAAAACTGAGCCCAAACCCCCGATTATAACAGAGCCTTAGAGAGGCTGCCTTTACTGAGAAGCACCCGCTCTTCACTCGGGCCTGCCGATGTCCCACCGGTGACTAAAGCCAGGATAAAGCTTGGCACCTTGTCTTCTTTTTGCGCCTGTCTCCTTTATTACCTAACCTGTGGATCAGGCTCCTGCTCAGCTCTGCACACATTAATCACTTAAGGAACGTTCATCTAAAAACTGGTAAAACAAGGTTGGTTGGCCCTAAATTTACCCACGTCTCTCCTCCCGTTTCGAGGCTGGAGACAGCAAGGAAAGAGTCACCAAGGTATTTTCAACACTTGCGGGGACACTCCACTTCCAGTTTCTACAACGTCCTGTTCCAGACCCCTTGAGGGGCACCCAGAGGTGTCCACTCACTGCCCTGTACATTCCGGGAACAGCGCAGCCTCGCAGGCCCACAGCCCTCCACAAGACTGGCCCCCCGAAGCGGGATCGGTCACTGCATGGGAGTGGAATCCCCCTCCAGGAGCACAGGTCTAATAGATAACACCCCACAAAACAAATGGATGCTGCCCACAGGAGTGATAAGGACCCCTCCAGAGCCACCTGGCGGAAGCAGGACGGAGGTAGCATCAGCCAGACCCTGTCCACCCCAGCCATCAGGGAAAGGGTTGTCCCTTTTCAGGGAGCAGACTAGTCTCCCTCCGGGCTGTCCCCCGTCTCCTAGAGGTAAACCTACTGTCACTAGGGCAGAAGTTCCAGTCACGTTACCCCCAGCACCACGCTGTCTTGATTATTTTAACTTTGCAGTGATCGGATACATTTTAAATAATGCACGTCAAGGGTTGGCTGGGTGGGAGAGAAGCTCCAGGAGGTCCTGGAGTTCAGAGGGGCCCAAGTGGAAGTGACAGTGTCCTGACAAGCCTGCCCTGCTCCCCACTGCTGTCTGCCTGCATGCCAGGGGGTACGGGCCGCCAAGCTCTAGGTTTTCATTGGAAGGACTCCTGGGCAGCTGAAGTCAGCAAGAAGGGAATCCTCCACCTTGGCCTCTGTCCCCACCGCACCCCACCCCAGCTGTGTTCTGCCCCAAGATTGCAAATGCCCCAGCGGACTGTTTACGGATCCCAAAGAATATGGAGGACTCAACTGAGAGGTGGTGGAGGCTTTATTACTCCAGTGCTCCTCGTGGCAGCAGAGCTAGGACAAAATGGAGGGCTGCCCCATGCCTACCAGCAGGGGGGACGCATGGGCTAGGTCACTGCCGCCTGACAGGTGGAGTTCCGCAGATGTTATGAGCATGCTCCATTGCTCTGCACCTAAAGGCAGGAGATAAGGGAGGTAGCTAGTTTCCCCTTTCAGTTTCATTCAGGATCACACTTTATGAACAGTCTTCATCTAGGAACTGATTAGTGTGTAACCCAAGATGCTGAGAAGTGAAGTCTGGTGTGTGTGTGTGTGTGTGTGTGTGTGTGTGTGTGTGGTGTTGGTACGTACTAGGGCCTTACGCCCAGTAGGCAAGTGCTCTACCCAGCCATGTAGTTTCTTGAAGGTCTTTCTCAAGCCAGGCAGGGGCAGGAGAAGGTGCACATCTGGAATCTCAGAGACTCAGGAGGCTAAGGCAGGAGGATCACAAGATCAAGGCCAGTCTTGGCAGCTAGTAAGATCCTGTCTCAAAATAAAAAATAAAAAGTGCTGGGGATGTAGCTTCGTGGCAGAGCACTCACCAACCCCTGGGTTCAATCCTCAGTACAAAACAAAAGAAGAAAGAGGAGGAGGAGAAGGAGGAGAAAGAGGAAGAGGAGAAGGAGAAGAAGACTTCTCAGTGGGAACTCCTGGCGCCCTAAAGCCTAGAGTGGGGAAACCAGAAACTGTGCTTCTGGGTTGTGCAAACCACATGCGAATGACATGCAAACATCCCAGTCTAGGCCTGCTGACGGGTGAGTGCCTCTAGGGTTCCTGGCTCTATGACTTGGTCTTCCTCTTCTTCAGGTTCTGCACAGCCTCAGACCTGGGGTGACCAGAAACTCTCTCACCTGAGGAGGGTGCTCTTCGGAACCATCCCTGACCGCCAAGACCTTGGGTTCAAGGCAGGCTTTTCCCAGGGTATCCCAGAGCCCCGGCCCAGAGAAGATCTACTCTAGAGAGGGCAGGAACCAGATCCCTAGGCTGGGGTGTAGTTCAGTGGCAGTTTGCCTAGCATGCATGAAGTCTTAGGTTCCATCCCCAGCACAGGAAGGAAGGCAGGAAGGAAGGAAGGAAGGAGATCCCCGGTGGGACAGCGAGGCTGGGATCAGAGTCAGAGGACGTCCTGGAGTTCCCATTGCCAGGGAACAGCAGGAGGTATGCTTTGGGGGCAGGAGAAGGAGAGAGGTGACTTGCCCAGCTCCCCAATCTCTGACCCCTTCTGTCCCTTCCATTCCCAGACCAGGCTCAGGGAGTTGACAGTCCCAAGCTCTCCTGCTGGGTGGGAACCCTTCTGTTCCCCACTATGTCCTGGTCCAGGCACCAGAGCCTGCTCAATATGAGATCTCGGGAGGGGAGGGTCCCGGGGCTGCCAGGCCGCCCAGCCTTTTGTACTTCCTAGGAGGGTGGTTCCACATTGCCTGCCCTTGGGGCTGTCCACCGTGGCTGGAAAGAGGCTGCCCTCCCCTCTGGACAATAGGTGGCCCCAAGGCCCTGTCTGAGAGCATCAGCTCACCCTTGTGACGAAGCTTCCAAGCTTCAAGGAGGCAGGGAAAGGATTATGAAGGCCTTGGAGATCAGGTTCTCTGTTGACCCTGCTCATCTATGTCTTTAGGGCTCCGCCATCTGATGAAGACACAGACTAGACTGTGACGTGACATGAGGGACCAGAAACCTCTGAGTTTTTGTCTTGCCCACAAACCCAGCTTCAAGGTACTTGTCTATGGAGCTGGTCTCACTGGGTGGGGTGTCCCTGAGAGCTGAGGCCGGCAGCTCCTGTGGCCCATTTCACGCCGACTCCCAGGAAGTGAGACCAAAGCGCCTTGGCTGAAGGGAAAGCGAGGACCGAGAGACCAGCGAGTGAGAAACGAAAAACGGAGAAAGACCAGGCAGAGATACACTAGAGAGTTTATTTGTCAGAGCTGACAAACTAAGGCCGTCTCTCGATGGGAGAGAGAGGCAGGACAGACTTGGGTTCTGGGACTTCTATGGGGCAGGCTCAGGAGTCAGGGCCAGGCGGGTCCTAATGTGGGTGGCTAAGGGTGGGGTTGTGATGAGGGAGTGGTGAGCCTTTCTCAGCAAGGCCCTTGGGCAGGGAAGCCAAACTTTTTCCTTAAAATGGCGCCTGTCACTGAAGATGGCCGTCTGGAAGCCAAGCACGGACCTTGTGTTGGCTCTGTCTCCCTCCTTGTTCCATCCTGCCCCATCAATGCCCATGACTCGTGGTTCCCAGTGCGAAGGAAAGACCACTTTCCTGCCAGGGCAGAGGCGAGAGCAGCCCCCAGGCTCCGCTCTTCTCTGTCCCGCTTAAGTCTTCTGGAATGCACCTCCAGGAAGCCAGGTCACCCCTGGTCCTGGGCTTGTCTGCCCCCAGAAGCACAGTGGGTCATGTGGACATGATCTCCTGTGCTCAGCAGCAGGCCCTGCTCCCAGTGAGAAGAGGGTAGGAGGGATGTTAGTGAAAGGAACAAGGGATGACTCCCCCCAGTGTGACGTGAAGGCCACTATTCAGAATAGCAAACAGGAAGGGACCTGGCCGACCTGCGGTGGGCTCAGGGAAGGCTCCTAGGGGTGCTGCAAGGGCTGAATCCTGAAGGACAACCAGATTCTCTCTGGCAGCCAAGGAGGAACCATCCCCTGGAGGGAGGGGACTGGAGGGCCAACTGGAGGGTAAATGCTTGTGACCGGGGAATTCTGGCAATGCGGGAAGGGACAGTCCCCTCGTGGAAGGTGGAGTGTGCAGGGGGTCCCAGAGGGAGACTGGGGCCTCAGAGCTGGGACACAGCTCCCTGTGGGTACAAACTGAGTCAAGTGCAAAGGGTCCCCTGACTCTGGTGTCCTAGCTGCGTAGGCTGCACCCCAGGATCGGGCCTCCAGAGACCTAGGGAGGGGAGACACCAGGAAGGAGCCAGCCCCACCCACAGACAGGTATGGGGGAAGGTAACAGAGAAAAGATCCCAGCGGCACGGGCAAAGTCCCCAAAAAGGCTGCTTAGGAAAGTGACAGTTTCATAAGCCTTCTCCCCCAAGGGAACAAGACAAGAAAGAACAAGAAGGACCAGAGCAGGTGGGTAAGGAGAGAAAGCTGGGAGGGGCAGGCGGAGCCCGAGGCTGGTGGGTGCTGGGTGTGAAGGCAGGGCAGAGGGGCGGTAGGTAGGCGGTAGGGGAGGCAGGTCGAGGTCCTACCTGAGGAGAGGCTGTGGACCGTGGCCCTGGGGTGCACCAGGGAATCCAGCAGCACCTGGGGCCTTACCATTTGCTGGCGGAACAGAGCTCTTGGAAGAGGTAAGAACCAGTTTCCTGGAGGAGCCCCACGTGAGGCACCTGGTCCGCTGCCGACCTGGACCACCAGAGGATCACGGGCCGGGATGTCTCTAGAGCTGAGTGCGCCGCCGTGCAGGCCCAGGGGAGCAGGAGACGCCTGCCCCGCCCACAGGCTCACACACGCTCACATCCTGAGACTGTGGTAAGGTGCTTCCTACCTGGGCAGGTGTTCTGGGGCCCTCTGAGAGGGAAGAGGTTTGGACCCTTGAAGAAGACAGCTTGGTGTGAGCAGCTTTGATGCTGTTTTAAAACCCAGGGGCCAGGGCTGGGGCTGGGGCTCAGCGGTAGAGCACTCGCCTGCCCATGTGAGGTACTGGGTTTGATGCTCACCACATAAAACTTAATAAATAAAATAAAGGTATTGTGCCCAACTACAACTAAAACAATATTTTTAAAAATAAATATACATTTATTTTTAAATTTAAACCTGGAGGTGCTGAGTGGGTGGATGACTTGAGGAGTTTAAGACACCACCTCAAAAAGAAAAGAAAAGAAAAATATCTCTCTGGGGCTTGGGGAAATGGTATAGTGTGCCGGGCTAGGCAGAAGAACTTCCCTGGAAGTTTCTGGAGTTTCCAGGATCCTCCTAAGGCCTGGGGCCAAAGGGAGGAGGGCGTAGGACCAGCAGGTTGAGGTCCTACCTGAGGCAGGGGCTGCTCCCTCACTACCTGTTGCAGCCCAGAGGCCTGAGCGTAGGTGAGGTCCGGAGGCCGAGGCAGGGAGCAGGAAGTGAGTCAGGACTGGAGCAGAGGGAAAAGCTCTCTGAGCTTGGCCTTGGAACTGCAGAGGCTCTCTGATGGGGAGCAGTGAGCTGGGCAGTGGTGCTGAACGAGGTATGCCCGGCTTCGCTCTTTCAGAGCAAAGATGTGAGAGTGTGTGCACACGTGTGTGTTTATCTCTGTGTGTAACTGTGTGTGACTGCCAATGTGTTTGTGTACCTACTAGTGTGCCTCTGGATGAGTACATATGGCTGCATACCGTGTGTGACCGTGTGTGTCTACATGTCAGTGACGTATGTGTCTGTGTTTCTGGAATTCTCTTTGTGTGTCTATGTGAGTGTGTGTCTTCATATGAGTTTGTGTACCTGTGTGTGTCTGTGTGTGACTGTGTGTATCCATGCCTGTGTGGCTCTGTGTGTAGGGGTGGTAGGGGTGACAGAGGAGCCTTTGCAGGTGGCAGATCATTACTGAACAGATCATGGAACTTGACTCTTGGCCTTGAGCTCTTTGTAGCCTTGGAGTGAACCTCCTGCCTTATCTTTAAAAGCTGCAGGTCAGCACCGGGTCACATGCCCTTGTCAAGCCAAACTGTGTACTCCATGCATACACTCAGTGCCTGCCCATTCACCCTGGCCTTCCCAGCAGTGTTGACAATGAAATTAGGCAATTCGTGTGGCACTGTGAAAATCTATGTCAATATTTAGGAAGCCTGGTCAAGAATGCTTGAAAATGTATCTGTGTGCACCTATGGGGACCTTAGGATTTCACTGGCCCTAGAAGTGCACTTTATCAGTGCTTTTTTGTCTTTTTTCTGTTTCTGGGGATTGAACCCAGAGGTGCTGTACCATTAGGCCACATTTAAAATTTTGGCTGGACATGGTGGTGATACTTATAATCTCAGCAATTTGGGAGGCCAAGGCAGGAGGATCACACATTTGAGGCCAGTCTCAGTGAGGCCCTGTCTTAAAATTAAAAAAATAAAATAAAAATGAAAAGGGCTGGGGATGTGGGTCAGTGGTTAAGTAACCCTGGTACAAAAAATATATAAATATATTTTTTTGTTTTGAGATGGGGTCTCCCTAAGTTGCCCATATTGGCCTAGCATTGTGATCCTCCTGCCTCAACCTCCCAAGTCACTGGGATTACCAAGGCACCACCTGCATCCTGCTCAATCCTGCTCACAAGTATTTATTGAGTGGTCTCAGGAGGTTCTACCTGCTGACCGCCAGGTGACATAACTACTGGAAAGAATTCCACCTAGCAGCCTGGTGCCATTGGTCACTGCCTGCCCCACCCCTGCAGCACTTCCTGCCTCCTCCTGCCAGGCTGTCTCTGGGAAGTGGGTGAAAGGAGATGCCGAGGCCAAGGTATGGCCTCTAGCCACCTCCCAGGGGGTGGTGCCCCTCTGTGATACCTGGTGCTGCAGCATGAGGAAGAGACAGATTCAGCCACCCAGGGAAGACGGCAGTGGGTTGAGGGAGGGCTGGCAGCCTGCCCACCACCAGGCTCCATCTGTCCCCTCTCCAGGCAGTGGTCACTAGGCGGAACAGGACTGTGGCCGTACTGGTAGAAGAGGATGCCCCAGGCTCTGGAGCACGCGGACGGCAGCTGGGCCTGGGTGGTACTGCTGGCCTCCCTGGTGACCCAGGCTCTCACCTTGGCCTTCCCTACCTGCATAGGCGTGTTCTTCACCGACCTGCAGCGAGACTTCCAGGCCAGCAACAGTGAGACCTCCTGGTTCCCCTCCATCATGATGGCTATGCTCCATGCTGGGGGTGAGCAGCCTGGGGATGGGGTGAGGTGGAGACAAAAGGGGCCTGGGATGGGGAGGAAGTCACAGAAGCTTTCTCTCCTGGGTACCTTCTTAAAATTTCATCTAATTTCAGCAGGCTGGCCCCCGCTGACTGGAATTCCGTGGGACTGAGTAGTGTCCCCAGGAGACTGGACTGGGGATAGGGAGAATGGGGAGGCAACTGAGGTACAAAGCCAGCCAAGAGCCTAGAGAGTCCTCTTGGTGGCCCTTGGAGGATTGAGCCAGACTGTAGGTACGCAGGGGCGCTCAGCACCAGACTGGGGCCAGCAGACATGCTCCACCATGTTGCAGCTGGACTATCTCTTGGAACATCTTTTCTCCCTCTGCTACAAGGAGGTAACACCCCGCATCCTTCCTACCGCTGCATGGGATGATAGGGAAGACCACATGGGCTCCGGGGAAACATATGGAGCTGCGAATCATTAGTATTTTATAGACCTTCTTCAGGGCTTCAGGATGGGAAGAGGGTCCTAAGGACGATGCCAGGAACAAGACTGGGCAGGCCAAGGGCCCCCCTCTCCCCAGGGCTCCTTGCAGAGAGGAGGCTGCAAGGGCAGGAGCCTGGAGGGAAGGCCATCCCCACTTTCCCTGCTCCTTGCTCAGAGGCCCCGGAGCCGAGCCGGGTTGGCAGCTCCAGGAATGTGCCCGCCTCACCCTGACCCCAGTGATGGAGGCAGGGCAGGAAGTGCCCAGCAGGGTTCTCGCGGGAGCCCTGGGTGCAAGTCCTGCCCTGGACTCCTGGGAGCTCTCCAGGGATACTCCACAGATGGCGACCCCAGTGGGAGGGTGACTGGTCAACAGGATACAGACCTGACCACCCACAGAGCTCTCCTGGGTGCCTGTTTGCTTACCTTAGCAGCCCTGGCTCCTGTGTCCCTCTCTGCCACTCCCTCTACCTGGCACCAGCAGCCTGCTTGCTATTCCAGGTCCTTCCTTTCCTGGCACTGGGAGTGAGGAGACCAGGAGAAATCAGCACCCTCCAAAATGACCCCTGAATCTGCTGCCCCAAGCTTGGACTCAGGGCAAGGGGACAGGCCATGCTTGGCCTGTCATGACCCAAGTCATGACTCAGCATGATCCAAGTTTGGGGTGGGCAGTGGGAATCTTTCTTTCTCATGCAGGTAGACAAGGGCCTGGGCCAGAGGCTGGGGATCAGGCATCCTGTGAGGACCGCCACTCCCCAGCCAGCTTTAGGCCTTGCAGCCCAGAGCACCAATATCTCCATCAGTGTGAGATTTCTGTTTGTCTGTCCCTCTCTCTCTGTCTGTCTCTCTCTCTCTCTCTCTCATACACACACACACACACACACACACACACATACACACACACATCTTTAGCCCATACTCAGTCCGAGTTATGTAGAAACCTTAAACTTGAAAGAAAGCATCATCATCCTTTCGCTCACCTGCCCCACACGTCTTAGAGGTGAGGAAAGCAGTAAGTACCAAGTGCAAGGCTTTCCCCGGCGGTGGAGTGCAGGCGGGAGTGGGGAAACAGCAGTGGCCCCTGCAGGGACACACCTGCCTCCAGGTCCCCACCCCAGCCCCACCCCCTAGTCAGTGACTCAGGGCTTTTCCCAAAGTCACCTTTCCCTGTCAGGCCAAAGTCTCCTTGGCAGGAAGGAAGCAAGGACCAGCAGTCACACCCACCGGCAGCCTTGCCTTTCCCTGCGCAGCGGGTGCATGGCGGGCCACAGCTTCCTCCTGACTGCCTCGAGGTCGGGCTGCTGGCTCACCGTTGCTCTTATGCCTCACTGTTTCCCACCACATGCCCCCTCACCACCACTCCATGCACACACACGCTCTCTCTGTCCCTCTGGCTGTACTCTGGGAGAGTAACTTGGAGAAGCTCCATTATGTGTGCCTGGGGGCAGGGCACTGTGTGAATGTGGCCCCTGCGAAGTGCCCAGTGAAAGCGCACAAAAGAGAATACAGAAAGAAAAGAAAGAAAGAAAGAAAGAAAGAAAGAAAGAAAGAAAGAAAGAAAGAAAGAAAGAAAGAAAGATGGAAAGAAGGAAAGAAAGAAAGAAAGAAAGAAAGAAAGAAAGAAAGAAAGAAAGAAAGAAAGAAAGAAAGAAAGAAAGAAAGAGGAAAGAAAAGAAAATAGAAGAAAAGAAAAGGAGGAACACCCCATGGACCAGTGATGCTTTATTCAGCACCGGAGGGGAACATTTTTTGAGGGAGATGGCATCTGGCCCCCACAACAGTTTGGCTTTCATAGGGCCTTGGCAGAGCCAGGTCATGGGGGCAAATGGCATCTGACCCCCAAGAGGGGCTTTTATAGGGCCTTAGCAGAGGAGCCAGGTCCTGGGGAAAGTGTAGGTGGGTGGGAGGACCGGTAGGCAACTAAATCCTTCCCCAGGATGGCAGGCTGGACTAGCTGCTTTCCACCTGGCAGGGTGTGGCTGGTTAAAAAAAAAAAAAAAAAAGTCACTGGGGCCCTAGTGTGGTGATTTACACCTGTAATCCTAGCAATTTGGGAGACTGAGACAGGAGGATTGCAACTTCAAGGCCAGCCTCAGCAACTTCATGAGAACCTGTTTCAAAATTTTTAAAAATAAAAAGGGCTAAGGATGTGGTAGAGCTCCCTCTGGTTCAATCTCCAATACTGCCAAAAAAAAAAAAAAAAAAACCCACTGGGATAGACTGGCAGGCCCTCTCCACATAGAGCTAAGTAGAGCCTAGGTGGGGGTTTGGGGCATTTTTTTGTTTTTGATTGAACCAAGGGCATTGTGTATGCTAAGCACACTCTGCTCCTGATCTACACCCCAGCCCTAACAGTGGATTTTGATAGTGGCTGGAGATTATGGGAGAGAGGAGAAGGTACCTAGCTTGATTTTCTCCAGAACATTCCAAAGACCAGAGCAAGGAGGTACTGGGTGGTCCAGGGCCCCACCCAACTACATAATTGAAAGGCGAGGGAGGATGGCCAGACTTCCAGAGGATTGGGGGCAGCATAGAAGTGGGACTGGAAGTGCCCACCATGGTTTAGACGTCCCTGGATATGGCCATCTGGACAGGACTAGTCTCAGGGGCACAGTGCAGGGCCTGGGTCTGCCCCTCTGGGGATGTTTATCGAGGTCAGCATCATCCAGCCCAACCCCTCCCTCTGTTGGGGAAGAAACTGAGGCACAGGGCAGGACCAAGATCTGCCTGGGCCACACTGCCAGGCTGTAGCAGGGTAGGAGATGCCAGGAGGGTGCACTTTGAACCACCTGAGTAGTTCCTACTGAAACCCTCTCCCCCGGACTGCAGGCCTTCTCATCTGCTGCCGCCTACTGACTGTCTCCTCCCCACAGGACCTCTGTGCGGCATCCTGGTGGGACGCTTTGGCTGCAGAGTGACCATGATGCTGGGTGGGCTGCTGGCCAGCCTGGGCATGGTGGCCAGCTCCTTCTCCCGTTCCCTCAGCCAGCTGTACCTTACAGCAGGAATAATCACAGGTAACTGGCCTTCTCTGAAGGGGCAGGCAGGTGTGGATAGGGTGGACAAGCCTCTTAATTCTCTGAAACTGCTTTCAGTCCACTGGAACATGGACAATGGACAGATATATAAGAAGGCTTAGATGTTCCTAATCTTAACGGTGCATAAGAAGATAGGATGGAGAATGTGAAGGCATCATGGCCCTGGGTGGGCACGGGCAAATGTGAAACAAGAGATAAATATCTAGCACAGCCAGTACAGGAAATACAACCAGGCAGGGGGAGTTTGCTAGTCATAGTCAGGGAGGGCCTCAAAAAGAAGGTGACATTTGAGTCAGCTTTCTGTTACTATAACAAATACCTGAGATAATCAACTTGTTTCTTTTGGCTCACAGTTTCAGGGTCATGATCAAGTTGACCCTGTTACTTTGGGGCATGTGGTGAGGCAGCATGGCAGAGCAAAACCACTCACCTAATGGTCAGGAAGCAAGAGAAAGAAAGGAAGGGGCTGGGGTCCCACTGTCCCCTTTTAGGTCATACCTCCAATGACCCAAAGACTTCCCACCAGGCCCCACTCCCTTATGTTTCTACCACCTCCCAATAGCACCATGCTGGGGACTGAACCTTCAACAATGGCCTCTGGGGGACACTAAACCAAAACAGAAAGAGCAGAGATTGAACAGGCGTGAGGGAATCTAGTTTGAGGCTCTCTGAGTAAGAGCATTCCAAGCAGATGGAAGTGATGGGGAGAAGTCAGTCTCTGGATGCTTGTGACGGGCAGAGAGAAGAGCCAAAGGTGACCCCAGGTTCCAAGAGTCAAAAAGGTGACACAAGGAATTTTTGCCCTGAGCCGCTGGAAGACTGGAGCAGTCATTAGCTATACCAGGGAAACGCGGACGGGACGCTCAGGTTTGGACAGGTCCAGTTTGGAGCTCCAGAGAGAGACCTGAGCTGGGGCAGGCAGTTCAGGAGTCCCCACACGGTGGGAGCAAAGTCTTGAGTTAAGACATCACCCTCCTGTCAGAGAGGGAGTGAAGTTGGTGGCTGAAAAGGCTTGAGCCCAGGCTATCCCCAGCTCAAAGGTCTGGACAGGAAGAAGTGACCTGGGAGGCAGAAGAGTCAGGAGAGTTTCTCCAGAGTGACAAAATTCCTGGCACAGTGCTGCATACCAGGAATCCCCGCAACTCGACAGGCAGAGGCAGGAGGTTTGCAAGTTTAAGGCCAGCCACCGCAACGGAGTGAGACCCTGTCTCAAAATTTAAAATTAAAAAAAAAAAAAAAGGCTAGGGATGTGGCTCAGTGGTCAAGTAGCCCTGGGCTCAATCCCCAGCACCAAAAAATAAATAAAAAATAAAAAATGAGTGCTGAAGTGTGCCAGGCTGCTGATGGGTCAGATGAGATGAGAGCCAGAGGAGCCCTGCTGCAATGAGGCCTTGGAAACCTTGATAAGAACTAGTCTGGGGCCGAGGTGAGGGTCAAGTCTGATCAATCAGGTCCAAAAGAAAACAGCCAGTGGCCGGTAGTGATGGCGGTGGCGGTGAAGCTTAGTGGGAGAGTGCTTGCCTAGTGTACGTGAACCTCAGCATCGCCAAAAACAGGAAAAAAAAAAAAACAGAGCATACAGGAGGGGATTAAAGATAACAGATATACACCTAGCACATGTGAGTCCCTGGGGTCATCCACAGCACCACCAAAAAACCAAAAAACTTTCTACAGCATTTCTTTTTTTCTTTTCTTTTCTTTCTTTCTTTCTTTCTTTTCTTTTTGTTTTTTGTGTGTGTAGTATTGAGGGCCTCACTCATGCTAGGCAAGCCCTCTACCACTGAGCTACAATCCATCTTTTTTTTTTTTGGTCCTGGGAATTGAACTCAGGGGCACTCCACAACTGAGTCACATCCCCAGCCCTATTTTGTATTTTAATTAGAGACAGGGTCTCACTGAGTTGCTTAGCACCTCACTTTTGCTGAGACTGGTTTTGAACCTGTGATCCTCTGTCTCAGCCTCCTGAGCTGCTGGGATTACAGACATGTGCCATGGCACCCTGCCCAACCTTTTTTTTTTTTTTTTTTTTTTGTGTGTGTGTGTGTGTGTGGTGCTGGGGATTGAACCCAGGGCCTTGCGCATATGAGGCAAGCTCAACTGAGCTATATCTTCAGCCCCCCTGGCCTAACCTTTTTAATTCTTGTTTTCAGATGGTGTCTTGCTTAGGCTGACCTCAATATTATGATCCTTCTGCCTCAGCCTCCTAATTAGCTGGGATTATAGGCATGCAACACTGAATGAACACAACGCCTTTATGTGTGTGTGGTACTGGGAATCAAACCTAGGGTTTTGCACATGCTAAGCACACACTTTACCACTGAGCTACATCCCCAACTCCTTCTCCAGCATTTCTATGTTAAGGGACCAAAGAAATGGGCTAGAACCCAAAAGGAGTTGTGGCATCAAAAGGGTTTGGTTTTTTAATAATAGGGGAAATACAATAAAGGAGAATGATCTAGTAAAGATGGGAGGAAAGGCTATTGCAGAAGAGAGGGGGATTGCTGGACATGTGTCTGAGTGGACAAGCTAAAGGGAGAAGTAGAGTGTTGGCCTCTAACTGCATTGGTGGGTCATAATCCCAGATGAGCGACTGAGTGTGAGGCTGAGGAAGAGGTGTTGGAACACACAGAGGAAGAAGAGGCCCAAATGGTCACCTAGGGGGCGCAGATGAGTGAATGACCAAGGAAGCCCATAGTTGTTAGGAGCTGCCCAAGGGCCCATTAGGGGCCAGTAGTCATGCGGTCATCTTGAACTTTGTCTCTAGCGGCACAGCTAAACAGGAATAGAGCAGGTGAGGAGGCAGAAGGGCCCCTTGGGGAGTAGTTTTTGAGCTGAGATGCAAGTGGAATGTCTGAGTAGAGAACATTCCAGGCAGAGGAGATGGCAACTGCAAATTCTCTAAGGTAGGAGCAGCTTGGTATCCAGAGGAAGAGAAAGAAGCTGATGTGGCTTGATCCTGGTGAGCGACAGGGAGTGGCCTGAGATGGCATCCCAGAGGTGAGCCAGAGCCAAACTGCACAGAGCTTGCCAGGGCGTAGTAAATACTTTGGATGTTTTCCAAGTGTGACGGGAAGTGTTTGGAAGGTGTTAAGTGGGGTGCCACTGGAAGCCCAGGGAGGGCAGATCTGAGGGGTGGGGTGCTTACAGGGAGGTGGAGAGACAGGCAGACCCCATCTTCAGTGCATGGGAACTTGGAAGTCAGTCTGGGCTAAAAGTGAGGAGGCAGATGTGGGACGTGGCCACTCTGGATGCAGGTGGAAGGCCCCGGAACACCCCTGAGTTGTCGCCTCTCTCACCCTGCAGGCCTGGGCATGTGCTTCAGCTTCCAGTCAAGCATCACTATGCTGGGCTTTTATTTCGTCCGCCGGCGGGTGCTGGCCAATGCACTGGCCTCCATGGGTGTCTCTCTGGGTGTCACCCTCTGGCCACCATTTGCCAACTACCTCCTGGAAGACCTGGGCTGGAGGGGCACCTTCCTTGTCATCGGCGGGGTCCTTCTCCATTGCTGTGTCTGTGGAGCCATCATGAGGCCCGTGGCCACCAACACAGCCCCTGAGACCACAGCAACTCCCGCTCCACCTTTTAAGACAACTGCCCATGGCTGCCTGGCAACGTGTGGTTTGATCATCCGGCACCACCTGGCCTTTGACATCCTGTGGCACAACACGGGCTACTGCGTGTATACCCTGGGCGTGACGTGGATGAGCTTAGGTTTCTTGCTGCCACATGTCTTCCTGGTCCCATATGCCAGGTGGCATGGGGTACAAGAGGACAGGGCGGCCCTGCTTGTTTCAATCTTCGGTTTTTGCAACATCTTCCTGCGGCCCACAGCGGGGCTGGTGGTAGGCCGGAAGAGATTTGCCAGCTACCGCAAGTACCTGTTCAGCCTGGCAGTGCTGCTCAACGGGCTCACCAACCTGGTGTGCACAGTGTCCGCCGACTTCCGCGTGCTGGTGGGCTACTGCCTGGTGTACAGCGTGTCCATGTGTGGCATTGGCATCCTCATCTTCCAGGTCCTCATGGACATTGTCCCCATGGATCGGTTCCCCAGCGCCCTGGGCCTCTTCACCATCCTAAGTGGCATCGCTTCTCTCATCTCCCCGCCACTGGCTGGTAAGCCCTGGGAGGGAGAGCAGCCAGGTGTGCCCAGATGGGGCCTGGGTGGGCAGGGTATGGAGTCGGGGCAAAGGGGAACAGTCCAGACAGATGTGGGCCTAGTCCACTCTCATTTCCAAGGGCAGGGATTTGGGATTCTTGGTTACCCCAGGCACCCAGGAACTGTGCTATAGCCTGTTTCCCACCTAGCACACAGGGTACAAAGAGTTGAAAATATGGATTTGCACACCAGACTTAGACCTGACTCCACCTTCCCCTCTGTTTTCTTTTCAGAGAAGTGGGAATGATAATAGGATCTGCCTCATGGGCTTGCTGTGAGGCTCCCAGTAAAGAACTTAGTAGAGAGTCAAGTGCATAAGGGCTGGGCCCACACCTACTGTTATTAGCATCCTGGTTCCCCTACTCCCTACCTGTGGGACCCAAGCAAGTCACTTTCCTTCTCTGAGCCACAATGAAGACTGCAAAAATGCAGAAGAGAGCACCTGCTCTGACATTCATTCACCCAGGCCAGTCACTGAGTGCTCATGGCCAAAACCATCCTCATGGGGCTTACCTCCCGATGGAGGAGTCAAGAGTAAAAGCAAAGAGACAGTTATGACCACAGTGGTGGCTTATGTGGGAAGAAAAACATGATTTGGAAGGAAAGACCCACGGGGGACAACTTGCTGGGCAGCTGAGAGTGACTTTGATAGTAAACGGGGGAAGATTTGTCCAGTCCTCTGACAGTGTGTGTTAGATGTCCAGATTTCCAAGGGGGTTCCCCAAGCAAGTAAGAGGAGGAAGCTCTCCAGGAGGGGATAAGGATGGGACTAGGAGGAGGCTCAGAAGACGTCTCAGACTCTGCTAGCCTTGCCTCCTTGCTCCCTGACATCAAGGGTAAGGGAGTCGTGCCCAAAATCTCTCTTCCAGTCTGAGGACTCCTAACCAGGCCAGGGTAGGCCTACTGCTTCCTCCCTTCCTTCCATTCGGTAATCTAATGAGTCCCTGGTGGGTGCCAGCAATAATTTCTTATCTAGCAGAGTCAGAAATAAAATCCCTCCTATCACTAAGGAACATTTACAGTGTGGAGGTGGGTTGTGGTAGCCCCAGACAGTGGCCTAACTTGCTCTCTGCTCCCCAGGGTTCCTCCTGGACACCAGCAACAACTTCAGCTATGTTTTCTTCATGTCAAGCTTCTTCCTCATCTCAGCTGCCCTCTTCATGGGTGGCAGCTTCTATACCCTGCAGAAGAAGGAGTGGCGGGGCAGGGAAGCCAAGGCCAAAGGAACCATTTCAGAGGCCACCCCAGTAAAGGATCCAACCCTGGAAGATAAGGACGATCCCAAGAAGCATCTGTGTTCTGAGGTCATGTATGTGACCAGTGTCTGAGCTTCAAGGGTCACATGTGTGACCAGCATCTGAGCCTTCAGTGAACCTTTTCTCAACCCAGGAACAGGGCTTCCAGCTGCTTTGAAGGGTGCTGGTATAGAAGATAGCCCAGGAGGCCTGGATTGAAGGTTGTCCAGGCTCTGCAAGTTGGGACTCAGCCAGGACCTGGAAACTTGGAGGCCAGTCTCTGAAGACACAAAGTTCCTTCCAGTTGCAGAAACCAGGAATGGGCTTTCCTCCTTGGGCCCGGAAGGTGGGTCTGATCCCTGCTCCATGCATTGGGGCCAGTTAAGCTCAGTGGGCCTTGGGCCATGAATGACGTTCCTACAACCCAGCACACTGGACCTTCACGCCAAACCTTTATACTTCCAACATCAGCTCTGCTTATCTTTCCATGGCTTCCAGACAGTTCTGAAGAGCTCACCCTCCTGTCCATCTTCACCCTCAGGGCAGCCAAGACTGTGGATGTGGTTGCCCCCACACAACTGGCTGGGCTTGGCTGACTGGAGCCCTGGGACAGGCAGTAGTGGAAGACAGGGCTGAGGAGTGGGCCTAGATGTAGGACGGAGACAGATTAAAACTGGGTGGAGTATCCATCCTGGTACCTATGCAGAGAGGAGGGGAATCCCTGGCTTGGGCCCCAGAATTGGGAAAGCCTGAGGGGTGCCTTGTCATCCCAGTAGGTTACTCCAGGGCTTTCCTCCTCCTTTGGCCCACCCTATAGCCTTGGTGGGAAAAGTGATGCTGGGTCAGGGAAAAGCAGGACATCTGGCTGACCCAGGGAGGCGAAATCTCACCAGGAGTGCACCACTGTGAGAAATAGGGCTGTTTGCAACAGAAGACTTCATGTAACCTTCCCTGACTCCAGAGAACCTTTTTCTCCCTGGTTCTTAGAAGTGTCACTTCTGGGGCAAGTAGTAGCCTGGGCCAGCTGCCAGTCCATCCCCACTCCCTGCTGGCCTGGCCCTGCAGCCTGGAGGCCAGGGCTTCCCCACTTTGTTGTTGCCCTTCTCTGAAGTCATCACCTAGGACTGGCTATCATCAGCCTAGGCTTGTCCCAGCAGGGTACCCCAGGGAATAGGAAAACAGAGTTTGTTTGAATTATACACAAAAATGTTCCCTGCAGTGGGTCATAAACTCTGAACTAATAAGGGCAGAGAACAGGTCTGGAGTAGTTTCCTCCCTCCCCTTTCCTTTCTCCCAGCTTGGCAGGGACTGCTTGGGCTTAGGACCACGTTTGTTGATTCAGGCTCAACCAGGCTCCAGCAAGAAAACCTTATCAAGAAAAATTATTTTGTTTTTATGACCTGATGCCAGCCTTCCTCCTCCACCTGTCCATCTGGCTTGAATGTCCATCCTTGGGGCTGTGGTGTCCCAAGACCCATCACAAGTGCCCTCTTATGGCCAGAGAAGGTAGTGCAGAGATATGGCAAGGGACACTGGGCTGGGATATAGGTTTGACTCAGCCACAATTTACTGTGTGACTTTGGGCAAACTGTTTTATCTCTGGATGAGCCAACATCTCTTCCAATCTGAAAAGTCTGATTATGTGAGTATACTTAAGATTCCTGTTGCCTTTCTGCCTCCCACCCAACTGAGCTTGGTCAATAGCTGTAGCTTGTGTTCTGAAGGGATACATTTTTCCATCTCAACTGAGTGAAAAAGAAGAGAAGTGTGGCTGGTAGGTAGGTCCATCAGGTTTTAAGATGCTGTGTATTTCCTAAATGGGCCACTTCTTGAAAACATATAAGGAAAAAAATATATCCAGGAACCTTCAGTATAGGGAATTCTGACCTCTCCTGTCTCCACGCAAGAGTAGCAAAAAAGTAAGAGGAGTGGAATGGTCCAATAAATAAGAAAATATTAATTAACCATCTATTGTGGGGCTGGGAATATAGCTCAGCTGGTAGAGTGCTTGCCTTGCATCTTGCATGCATAAGGCCCTGGGTTCAATCCCCAGCATCACAAAAAAAAAAAAAAAAAAAAAAAACTATTTGTGCCACAGACTGGGTAGAGGAATAAGACCTGGTTGCTGTCATCAGCCCCAAACCAAGGACTAAGAATTCTTTCACGAGGAGGGTCCCTGAAGCCTTAGGAAGAGGATAAGACCAAATGTGGGAGGCTGACTAGCAAGTGACTGGGTCTGACTCCCCTGCTGAGCGGTGTGGCCAGCGGTGGTCACTGGTCAAGCTGCTGGATAACCTTGGTCTTCTAGGGTGACTGTGACTCGTGCATGGGCGTGCCTTCCTACAGCCCCATAGGTGGAGCTATGCTCACCTGTTCCTTTGTAATATTACCCCTTGCCCTGTTGAGGGTAGAATGTTCCATGGAAATGCCTTTTGTATGCCCCCTTCTCTTACTGTGCCCTTGGGTGTGGCCTTCCTAGATGTCAGTAAACCTGCTGACAGCAGACATCCTGAAGCTAGACTCTGTCCCTTGAAACATGACCCCTTGCCTCATTTGAATAGCTTCTCCTCAATAAAAGGGGTCAGCACATTCCCTCTCTGTAGACCCTTAAGGTCAGAGAAGCAGGCACAGCACCGCCTCCTCAAAAAAAAAAAAAAAAAAAAAAGTATTTCTGTCTCTTGTGTGGTTATTTCCCGCAGCCCAATTAGCCCAGTTCTCCTGGAGTGACCCCTGAGTGTTTTAGTGGGGATCAAACACAGCAACCAAACATAAAAAAAGGGAAACTGGAGTGACCCACATGGCTCCAGAACCCACTCAGTTGATTACATGGAAACTGTCTGGGACAATTCCTGGAGGACGGGTGGGGCTCACCCTTTCAGGCCTGAACTCCAGGCCTTTGCCTCTATTGTCCAGGGAGAGGCAGAGAAGAGCCCTGGCCACCCTGAGCAGAGATGCACTTCCCTGAGCCTGCATAGGCTCCCGACAGAAGCCCAAAGGCCTGGAGCCCTCACTGAGCAGCCAGGGAACCCAACCACCCAGACTGAGGTCAAAACCCCTGCCCTGAGGCTGTGTGTCATGCAGAGGCCGATCACAGGGATCTTACACCTCAGAGTGTGGAGGCCACTCTGCTTTAATGCAGGCTCAGAGCTGAAGGTACATGGTCCCTTGTCCTCAGAAAGCTCACAAACGAAACCTCTACCACCACAAGCCCTATCATCTGTGATCATGAGACCCCCATCAATCAAACTTTCCAGAAAACCCCTGACAGGAATCAGGTCAATGGGCTCCAGCGTCCAAAATATCCAGAAGTGTACCTCTGTGCAAAACGAGGCGCTTTTCAGGGCTCGTCATTGCTGCCCCGCTGCGCCTGGCTGACAAAGAGCCTTAGGACTGACCCAGTCCCCGTGACTTCTGGCCAGAGGTGGCGGATCCTCACGGGTCCCGACGGGGGTTTGGGGGTTGGAGGGGCCACCGTAAGGGCAACAGATCTATGGGGGCGCAGAGAGCCGACCCCCGCGCTCCAGAGGATCGAGAAGGCGGGCGTGGGGCGTATGGACGTGCTTCAGCCGCGTGGGCTTCGACTTGTGCGCGCTCCCAAGCGCCCTGGAGGCGCCACCTGCCTCTCACCACGCAGCCTCGTACACGGCCGCACAGTGCCCGACCGCAGCAGCCCCAGCACCGGGGGCAGCGCTCGGCGCACGCACTCGGCGGAACTCAGCGGAAGCCCCGCCCCGGGGGCCGGCCCGCCCCTTCCGCTCCCTGAGAGCCGGTCGAGCGCGGCTTCCGCCCGGGGTTTAGGAGTCGGAGTCGGTGCTTCGATTGGCCGCCGCCCCCTAGTCTCCCAGTTTGGATTTTCGAACCCAACTCCTCGGCCTTCACATTCCCAGTTCCATCTTCAAGTTCCAGCAGAACCTGAACCCAGGAAAGGAGCCCACGTGCCGCCTGTCCACCCGTGGAGAGCCAGGTGAGGTTCTCGCCCGGCTTAGGGCCTCGCCTTCCCCTCTCCCGTCGGTCCCGCGAAAGCCCTCCGCGGCCCCGACCATGGCCCAGAAGCCGAAGGTAGACCCCCACGTCGGGCGGCTGGGGTATCTGCAGGCACTGGTCACGGAATTCCAGGAAACCGAGAGCCAAGGTGAGAGGCGCGGGTGGGCGCCAGGGGAACCCTCAGGAGTCCGGCCGCGACCGCCTTCTGGGCCTGGTTCCAGCGCTTCTTTTCCTTCGCAGACGCCAAGGAGCAAGTCCTCGCCAACCTTGCCAACTTCGCCTATGACCCCAGCAACTACCAGTATCTGCGGCAACTACAAGTCGTGGATTTATTCCTCGATTCTCTGTCGGAAGAGAATGAGACCTTGGTGGAGTTCGCTATTGGTAAGCCTGGGGCTGGTCACCTAGATACTTGGTGAGCAGGGGAGAGTGTTAGAAATGAGCCCGGGGCAGGGGCTCAGTGGTAGAGCGCTGGCCTTGCACGTGCGAGGCACTGAGTTCGATCCTCAGCACCACATATAAAAATAAAGGTATTGTGTGTCCATCTACAACTAAAGTAAATAATAAAAATAAAAAGACATCTTAAAAAAAAAAAAAGAAATGAGCCTTTTTTAAGAGAGAGAATTTTAATATTTATTTTTTAGTTATGAGCGGACACAACATCTTTGTTGGTATGTGGTGCTGAGGATCGAACCCGGGCCGCACGCATGCCAGGCGAGCGCGCTACCACTTGAGCCACATCCCCAGCCCCCCAGTCTCAGCAATTTAGCGAGACCTTGTCTCAAAATAGAAATGAAAAAGGGCTGGAGATGTGGTTAAGGGCCCCAAAGTTCAATCCCTGGTGCTAAAAATACATAAGCCAGTCCTTGGGAAAGGACTGGGCTTTTTTTTTTTTTTTTTTTTTAATTTTAATATTTATTTTTTAGTTTTTTCGGTAGACACAACATCTTTGTTGGTATGTGGTGCTGAGGATCGAACCCAGGCCGCACGCATGCCAGGCAAGCGCACTACCACTTGAGCCACATCCCCAGCCCAGGACTGGGCTTTTCTAAGTTTCTTTTTTTTTTCCTTGGTTTTTCTACTAGAGCTAGGTACTCAGTCCCAAATGCAGTGACTATCTCAGTATCAAATGCTTTCATGTGCGCCTCTGCAGATTACATTTCTCGTATGTTTATCATATATAACTATAAAAGAGAGTCCCAGTGGTACTTAACATGCTTAGTGAATTCTGTCATTTTCCTTTCTCATAATGTCTCCAGCACTGGGTGGATACACTGTCAAATACCTATTCTGCTACTAAAAAGCTCTGTTCTGGGCTTTGAGACTTTTGAGTGTTTTGTCTCTGGCAGAGGAAAACAGAAGGGGACACCTGAAGGGGGGATTCATCCAACGTGGTGTGTGCAGTCCTGGCCATGACTTGATGCAGTGGCCCTGAACGAGATTGCTTCTGGAATAACTAGCAGAGAGAAGGACTGGATCAGATTGCCCTTAGTCATGCCTCACAAAACCAAAACCAGTGTCTGTCTGTTGGCAAGTAACATACTGGGTTTGGTAGAGCTGGGCTTTGAGTCATACAGGTATGTTCAAGACTTGCTCTGCGTTTTTATTGTCTGAATATGTGATTTCCCTTCTCTAGTCATTTGTCAGGAACAGTATCAGTAACTCCCTTTTACATTATTGAGAGAATTAAATGAAATATGATGCTTTTTTAGGGTCGGTGTCTACAGCTGATCCCCTTGGCCTCCACCCAAGAACCTGGTTGAGGGTAAACAGATTCCTTTTCTCTCAGAAAAATGAGATGGAATTAGATAACACCCTATCAAAGGAGCCACCCATCTGTTCCAGGGATTTTGCTCTCTGGTGTATTAAGAGTTCTTGCCATGATGGGTTATAGCTCAGTGGTAGAGTGCTCACCTTGCATGTAGAAGGCACTGGGTTTGATCCTCAGAACCACATAAAATAAAAGTATTGTGTCCATCTACAACATTTTAAAAAAAGGAATCTGAGGCACAGATATCTGCAACTATTCTGGCTAACAGCGGGCAGGGTCAGAATGCAGGCTTCCTTCCATCAGTCCCTGAAGACCACCACAGTAGCAGATATCTATGTCAGTTCTGCTGAGGCAGGGCTGAGATCTGCTCCAGGGTCCAATGGCTTTGCCTCCTGTCTGAGGTTGGAAGTCAGGTGTCTGCTGGGGGCTTCATTCTGACTGTACTTATTTCCATCAGTTGTGGCAATGGCCTGAAAGCTGTAGTGGTCCCTTGCCACCACAAACCACTATAGCTCACCTTGTACCACTGCCTGCAAGGTCTCTGAATCTGTCACCACCTACTAGGCAGGTGGTGCTGAGCCCTCTTTATATATCAGGGAACTACTTAGGGAAGTTAAGTCTAGTACTGGAAGTTCACACTGTTAATGATGACTGGAGCCACAATTTTACCCTAGTTCTGGAAGATTCTGCTCCCAGGGGACCCAGCTGACAACCCATATGCATGCCCCAGGACATCAGCTTCCCCCTTCTTTGTTTCTGCTGCACCTGGCCTCCTCCTTCACATCCCTGAGCTAGTTCTTATGGGAAGTCATCCCCCCTGAACTTGGTAGTGCCCACAGTCCCCAGGGCCATATCTGGTCAGTGTCATAGAGGAACTGCCACTGGAAGATGGCTTTGATCAAGCCAGAGCTGCCCCAACTTGAGATATTGGATGAGAAGTGGATGAATTATGGGGAACTAGATGTAAAGTAACTACTAATTGGTTGAAAGAATTCTGAACTGAAACCCCAATTTACAACATTGGTGGCCTTGTATTCATTTAGGAATGTTTGCCCAAAGCACCATTGGGTGACTTTCAGGTGCCCTATACACCTGCATCATCCTAGATGCTACCTGAAGATGTAAAAGAATCAGAGAGAATTCTTTGCTCCCAGTAAAACTGATTAAATCCTAAAATATAGAATTCTTGACAGTTTTTCTACTAAAGTGGGACTTAAATAAGTGGCCCTCCAGAATTCATTTCAAATTGCTTTCTTTTTATTTATTTATTTATTTACTAGTTGTAGTTGGACACAATATCTTTATTTTGTTTATTTTTATGTGGTGCTGAGGATTGAACCCAGGGCCTCGCACTAGTGTTAAGCCACAACCCAGCCCTTAAATGGCTTTTTTATGTTCCATTTCCTGCAATACATGTTGCTGCCACCAGATGGTAGCAGTGTTTATATAAAGGTTAGTAAATAAGCCCTCAATGGCCTCTCTGGAAAATATTGTTTAGTAAAATGGGAAATAAATGTAACCCATGATCCAGCACTTCTGTTCATAGGGTTAGAGACATGCACATCCAGATACATGCAGAAAAACACCATTAGCAGCATTGTCTGTAATAATCCTAAACTGGAATGATTGAACAATAAAATAAATGTACCCATGTCATCAACTATTCATACTATTAATAAATGAAAATGAAATCTACAGCTAGATTCAGTTTCTTTTTTTTTTTTTCCTTCTTTATACTGGGGATTGAACCCAGGGTGCTATATCCCCAGCAGTCCCCCCGACTTTTTTTTTTTTTTTTTTTAAGACAGAGTCCTGCTGAATTGCTTTCTACATTGCTGAGGTGGACCTTGAACTTGTGATCCTCCTGTCTCAGCCTCCCAACTTGCTGAGGTTACAGGCATGCACCGAGTGCAATAATCTTTCCAACATAATGTTAAATAATTGATGCCAGATACATATAAAACTCATGCCCTGATCAGAGAACTGTACCTCTGAGGGAGGGAGAGGATTGGATCAGAAAGGGATGTGCAGAGGCTTGAGGACTCCCCTCATGCTGGCTATGTGGGCACTTGCCTCTTCATTGTTAAACCCTACCTGGATGTGCCAGCACTTTTCTGTACATGTGGATTGCTGATATGACCCTGTGCCAGCCAGGTGCACTAATCACATCACTTAATTCTCTCTGCCCGTTTTACTGGTGAAGAAACTGAAACTTAGAGCTGAGTTGCTTGCTCTGGTCCCCTAGTCCTCCCTAAGTAGCAGTACTGAGGTTCTAATTGGATCTGTCAGACACAAAGCTGTTACTATATTTGGTGACTGACTCCCTGCACCTCCTTGTGCTGATCAGCTGGGCTTCTGGGCTCACACATTGTGCTATTTAAAATAAATCCCCCAGCTATTTACCTGTGTCAAGATTCTGTCCCATCACAGAAAAGAGGTGATATGAGAATCTCTGGTCCATTCCTCTCTCCCCGCTCAGAAGGCTGGCTCCAGGCTGCTTCTACCTGGGCAAGGCCACCTCTGTCATCCCTGTGTGACTTAGAAGACCAATGCCCCTTTCCCTTAGCTCTAGGCCCAAGCAGCACTGTTTGTTTTGTGTTTTATTGATGTATGTAAATCCATAATTCCTTCACATGGTATGCAATTCAAATGGTGTGTAGTGAACAGTATCACTCCTTCAGTAGCCATTTTCTTTCTTTGGTGCTGGGGATAGAACCCAGGGCCTCACATCTGCTAGGCAGGCTTTCTATCCTAGCTGCAGCCCCAGTCCCCTTGTTTGCCTTTTCTAGAGGCAGCCACCGTTATTAGTTGCTTGGATGCTCTCCAGAGATTTTTTTTTTTTTAGGATTTACAAACAAATAGGTAATTTGTATGTGTCGTTTTCATGACACATCTGCACATGAGGAATCTATATTATTCTTTTTTTTCCCCCCAATTTAGCAACATATTTTGACATACCTGTAAAGAACTGCTTTGTTCATTTGTTTGTTTGTTTACTGGTCCTGGGATTGAACTCAGGGGGTACTTCACACATTTTCACCCCTTTTTTATTTTGAGACAAGGTCTCACTTAGTTACCCAGGCTGAACTTGAACTTGTGATACTCCTGCCCCAGCCTCTCAAGTTGCTGGGATTACAGGGGTGAGCCACCATGCCCAGAAGTTTTTCTGTATTGTTTTGTTGAGACAGGGTGTTTTAGTCAGGTTTTTGCTGCTGTGACAAAAAACCCTGACAAGAAGAACAACTTTAGAGGAGGAAAAGTTTATTTGGGACTCACAGTCTGAGAGGCCTCAGTGAATAGACAGCTGGCTCCATTCCTCAGGGCCCAGGATGAGTCGGGGAACAAACCCAGCTCAGGACATTACCAGCAAGCTGAGAGACTACACTTGTCAAATATAAAATACACACCCCAAAGGCATGCCCTCTAATGCCCCACCTCCTCCAGCCATACCCTACCTGCCTTCAGTTACCACTCAGTTAATCCCCATCAAGGGATTCATTCACCAATGAGGTTAAAGCTCTCATCACTCAATCATTTCACTTTGAATGTTGTTATGTGAGCTCACATTTGAGCTTTTGGGGGGCTCCTAATAGACCATAACATAGGGTCTATGTTTTCCAAGCCTTGACTCCTGGGCTCAAGCAATCCTCTTGCCTTAGCCTCTGGAGTAGCTGGAACTATAGGTGCACATGACCCCAACCCCAGTGAAGATTTAGACCTGGCTGCATCAACTCAGTACCCCAGAGTAGGCAGGGCCTTAAGTGTAATAATACCTTGGAACACCTGGAAGAGCTCATTGAGTGGCTAGGTGCCAAGTGCTGACCAAGCCTTCGTCAGCATCTCCTCATTTAATCCCGGGACAACCTTCAGACTCTGCCCTTGTGGACCAGACTGCCCCTCCCAGCACCAACACCCTACTTGCTACGTGACCTGAGGTCAATCTCCTGGCCTCTCCCAGTTTTCTTATCCCAGGCTGCAGTTGAGGTTTCTTTCCTCAGCAGTATCCATGGATACTGATGCCTACAAGGGTCCTGCTTTGTTCTATTTTTCTTCTTCCTGTCTTTGTTCTATTTTTTCCTTGTCTTTTCTGTTTGTCCAAAGCAAGTTCATTAGCCTGTCAGAACTTGTTCTTTTGTTTTGTAGTCATTTCCTAAAATTGCATTGTTCTCAGCCTACAGTGAAGTGTGCAGATATTGGAAGTGCAATTCAGTGCAATGCAGTTCATTAAGTTATGTGCACCTCCATGGAGCAACTCCTAAATTAAGGTGTGGAATGTTGGGGCTGGGGTTGTGGCTCAGTGGTAGAACGCTCACTTAGCACATGTGAGGCACTGGGTTCAATTCTCAGCACCATATAAAAATAAAATAAAGGTATTGTGTCCACCTACGACTAAAAAAAAAAAAAAGATGTGGGGAATGTTTCCTCTACCAGAGGTTCTTGCATGCCCCCTCCCACCTTGACCTAATGACAGCCCTAACCACTATCTCTGTAGATTGCTTTGCCTATTTATTTTTTGTACCAGGGATTGAAACAAGGGGCTCTTTTCCCCTGATCCACATCCCAGGGCTTTTCATGTTTTTATTTTTTTGTTTTGGTACCAGGAATTAACCAGTGGGCCACATACCCAGCCCTTTATTTTTTTCTTTGAGACAGGGTCTCACTAAGTTGCTAAGGTTTACCTTGAAATTGTGGTCCTCCTGCCTCAGCTTCCTGAATTCCTAGAATTATAGGCATGCACCAGCAGTTTTTGAACATCGTGTAAATGGAATCATGCAGGATGTACTCTTTTTTTTTTTTTTTTTTTTCAGGATGTACTCTTATATCTGGTTTCCTTCATTTGACCTGGTGGTTTTGTTGTTGGTGGTTTTTTTTGGTTTTGTTTTGTTTTGTTTTTGTTTTTGTTTTTAAAGAGAGAGAGAGAGAGAATTTTTTAATATTTATTTTTTAGTTTTCGGCAGACAACATCTTTGTTGGTATGTGGTGCTGAGGATCAAACCTGGGCCGCACGCATGCCAAGCGAGCGTGCTACCGCTTGAGCCACACCCCCAGCCCCTGTTGTTGTTTTGTGGGTTATTTTGTTGTTTGTTGTTTGGTACCAGGGATTGAGCTCAGAGGTCTTTAGCCACTAGGCCACATCCCCAGCACTTTATGTTTTTATTTTGATACAGGGTCTTACTAAATGCTTAGGGCCTCACTAAATTGCTGAGGCTGGCTTTAAACTTGCAATCCTCCTGGCTTAGCCTCCTGGGCTGCTAGAATTATAGGCCAGCACACCCAGTTCTTGAAAATGTGGTGCTGGGAATTGATCCCAGGCCTCCTGCATGCAAGGTAAGTGCTCTACCACTATGCTGCACTCTCGGCCCTTCTGTGAGGCTCTTGCCCCACAGCCTTCCTTAGTTCTTCAGGGCTGTTACACGTAGGTAGACTGAGGTTGGGAGTTCAAAGTAGCCTTGGCTGTGGCTTCTCCTGGGTCTTCAGGCTCCATCTTCATGCTCAACCCAGGGTGTTTGTGGTTTTTTTTTTTTTCACCCAGGAGCACTTATCCACTGGGCCACAGACCTTATTTTTGGTATAGGGAATTGAACCCAGGGCACTTAAGTACTAAGCCACATTCCCAGCCCTTTTAAAATATTTAATTTAGAGACAAGGTCTTGCTAAATTGCTGAAGTTGGCTTTAAATTTGTGATCCTCCTGGCTCAGCCTCCTAAGACCCTGGAATTACAGGCATACGCCACCATGCTTTGCTGTTTGTGCCACTTCTGAAAGGCTAGGCAATAGCAGGCAGGCCTTCCTGGAATCTTGAGAGAGTGGGCTGGAGCCTGGAATGAGCTTTGCATCCCTTTTTCCCTGGGCCAACTCCTTATTATAGGCCTGAGCCCCTCCTTGGGACTCAGGATGGAGAAGAACTAGGAGAGTGATAGGAGGAAGACTCTGAACCCATCCTTGCTTTTCCCCAGGGGGCCTCTGCAACCTGTGCTCAGACAGGACCAACAAGGACCACATTCTGCAAGCAGGTGGCATCCCACTCATCACCAACTGCCTGTCCAGTCCCAACGAGGAGACAGTGTTGTCCGCAGTTACCACGCTCATGTACCTGAGTTCACCAGGTGCCAGCTCCCACCCCGAGCTGACCTCCACACCTGTGGTCCAGTGCATGCTGCGCTTCTCTCTTTCTGCCAACACAAGGCTCCGGAACCTGGCCCAGATCTTCCTAGAGGACTACTGTTCCCCAAGTCAGGTGGCTGAAGCTCGCAGCTGGCAGGCCCACTCTGCCATGGGTATCCCACTGCCAAGGACTGAGGCCCCGCAGCAACCCTGACCCAGGCAGCTCCCAGTGCCGCAGCACCGTTATTTCTGGGGACCACAGTCCTGGCAGGGAAGTAGGGGACCACAGTCTGTCAAAGTGTTGCCTTTTCTACCATCTTAAAGGTGAAGTTTTTCAGCACAACAAGTGTGTACACTGTGCTGAAAAGGCAGTTGGAGGGACGTGAGACCTGTGGAGGTCAAAGCTGGTGCTGTCTTCATGAGCTGACACTCAGACACCCTGAAAGTGAGGGACCTACCTCCAGTGCCACCACCTCCAGGCTCACTCGTGTCAAAAGCACGGGCCCTAAATCCAGATGTAGCACAAGGGCCTGCTGGGGAGCAGAGCTGGAACTGAGGCTTAGGATTGGTGCCTGGGCCTGAGGCAATGAGGGACTAGCCCTTAACAGAAGTGTCTGGAGTAACTTTGAGGTAGATATGAGAAGCCTCATCATTAAAAGGACCTGGGTGGGGGGCAGCAGGGGTGTAGCTATGGAGGTGTGTGTTTGGCATGCATGAGACCCTGGGTGTGACCCCAGCAATAAGAGGAAAAAGAACTTGAGCCTTGGGAAGCTGAGGTGTCACACCTCCCCCTCCAGGGCTGTGGAAGACCACACTTCCCCCTCAAGTCTCCAGGCTGGGCTCTGGCCATGGTGGACACTGACCTTGGAACTATGGCCTGGGATAAAGTATCTCCACAGCCCTTCTAGCTGGTAGGCACTGTATAAGGGTTTCAAGGATGAAACCTTGTGAAGTTAACATGGCCAGCAAGCATTAAGACCAAGGCCCTGAGAGTGATGACACTTCAGAATACAGAATAAAGGCAGGACCCCTTAGAGCGGGATAGGTTCCCCTCACTGCTCCAAGGCTTCCAACTAAAAGCCTGGCCCTCCTCTGCTGTCACAGGAAGCAGCCAGGGAGGTAAGGCTCGCCCTGAGATGTTTCCACAGGCCCATGGATTTCAGGGGCACAAATGAAAGGGTGATGCTCAAGGCAGAGAAGAAGAGGTATGTGTGCACCTCCTGATGCTGGTCAACAGAGAAAGGAATGTGGTCCCAGTGGAAAGTTGTGGTTTGGGAAAATGGAGGGCCTTGGCCTCTCAGGTGCACCCCTTAGACGGCCACACAAAGGTCATTCTAGAGGAATGCTATTCAAGTGGGTGTGGAAGCAGGGGCAGGAGCCACAAGATGGAGAAGGGAGGAAGCGTCCGTTCTCCTAAGCCCTTGTTCCAGCTGCACCCACCCGGCGCTCTTATCCCTCTCCTTTCTCAAATAAAGGGTTTTAAGAGACCAGACAGCCCAAGTTTTTTTTTATTAAAAGGGTCCTGACTAGCTGATATTCCATTGTATTTCTATGCCAGTCGTGCTCAGGGACAGCCGTCTCTGGAGGTGCCAGGTGGCTGGGCCTGTGCAAGCAGAGGTTACTGGTCTCCATTCTGCATGGCAGGAGTCCCTGGCTCTTCAGGGATTCCCTGCCAGCCTGCCTGCCTTCACTTCAGCACTGTCGCCTGCAGGTCCAGCTCATTCCCACTACACAGCTGCCCGCTTGCTCTCTATAATTTCCCTCCAATTGTCACTCCAGGAGAGCAGACGTCTCCTTGAAGGGGGCAGGGCCAGGTGCTGATTGTGGCAGCAGGTGAACAAGATGTGCTCCCAGCTGGGGGTTTCCTCTAGGCCTAGGAAGGAAAGACATGGAACATGTAATCTGGTTATTTTTACCCTCTACCTAATCCAGGCAGGCCAGATGCCTGGAGGTGCCAAGGATAACAGGTCCAACCTTGAATGGTGTCCTTATCATCAATGAGCAGATCTCCCAAGACTACAGTCTTGTCTCTTGTCAGGATAATGCGCTCCACAAACTGGGGTCCCAGGTGTCGCTCTACCCAGCGGTACTGTATGGGAGACAGGTCAGTCAGCGGGGCCTGAGGAACCCTGCATCCAGAGACAGCGCAGACTGAGTGGGAGTCCTTGAAATGTTCTCCTTCCCCCAGCGCCCCCCCCCCCAGGAGGCCAAAGCTGGTGCTGTCTTCATGGGCTGACTTGATTTTCAAAATCATGATCTGGTAAGCTAAGTTAGCTCAGGCAGCCGCACCTTCTCACCCACACAGTGGTCAAACTTCAGCAGAGGGCTGGAGCAGATGAAGACCTCGGTGCTGCAGAGAAGGGGGCCCAGTTAGTTGGTTTTTGGTTGTTTTTTTTTTTTTTTTGTGTGTGTGTGTGTGTGTGTGGTGCTGGGGATTGAAACCAGGGCCTTGTGCATGCAAGGCAAGCACTCTACCAACTGAGCTACATTCCCAGCCCAAGAAGGGGGCCCAGTTAGATCCGCAGAAGCCACCGCTGTCCCGCGGGCGTCACCACCCCTCCCTCCTTACTCTGGCATGGCGTTCATCTCCCGCAAGGCTTCCAAAGCCCCCGGGATGGGCTCCAAGTCTAAGAAAAAGCCTGGGGCTTCATACACGCTGGCCACTTTATCCTGCAAGAGAAGAGTTCTCGGTCCTGGCCTCGCCTCCAGCAGATGGAGCCCCGGAGACGTCTCCATTAAGCTCCCCAGGCCGGGGCTTCGGAGACAGGAGGGTCGGGAGGTGGTGGTCGCGTAGGGTGGGCGGGCACTCTCCCGACCTTTCCTCTCCCGGGGTGAACTATGGATGCAAAAGTGGGAGTTTTGTTCATTTCAAACAAAAGGGGTGTCCCCGGAACGAAGCCCAGGAGCTCCTGTCCAAGCGGCGAGGCTCCGGCTCCGCGTCTTACCGCCAGGTCGGGCCGCAGGGCTCGGTACTGCTCGCTGGCCAGGAAGCCGCGGCGCTGCTCGAGCGGCACGTGCGGCTCCCCGGGGAAGCGGCGGTGGAAGCCCCGCAGGAGGCCGGCCTCGAAGTCGGCCAGCACGCCGTCCATGTCCACCAGCACACGCACGGGCCGCGCGCGCTGCGCCGCCATCGCCTCCAGGCTGCGGGGGTCTCGGGGTCGCGAGGGTCTCGGACCCCAGGGGCTGAGCCGGCCGGAAGCGCGGAGCGCTGGGCGCCGAGTGCCGCCGCTTCCGGGCCGCGAGCCGTGGGCGGAGCCCAGTCACACTGCCCCGGCTAATTTGCATAGGCCGCAGGTGGGGACGCAGGGCGACACTGGCACCGGTCTTCAAACCTGCCTTCCTGCCCACCTGCGGTGGCAGGAACCCCTTCTGGGAATACCAGGGCAGGACGGCTGAAGGCGATCTCTTTTATGATCTTCAGCTTTTTCGTGACTCACCCTTCGTCCTCCCAAACAAGGCACGATCTAAAATACTGGAAGTTATCTTCTTTTTTTCTCCCCCGTCCTTTTTTCTCTGTACTGGAGGTTGAACCTGTGTCGCTTTACCACTGAGCTACATCCCCAAGCCCTTTTCATTTCTTGAGACACAGCCTGGCTAAATTGCCCAGGCTGGCCTCAGATTTGTAATCCTCCTGCCTCAGCCTCCCGAGTCGCTGGGTTTACAAGAGTGCACCACGGTGCCCAGCCTGTGAAGCACCTTCTAACAAGGAAGCAACGCGTTTTAAATCTGTGGGCCTGGCTGCACATATTAAATTCAAAGTCTCAAATTCTGAGGCCACCGACAGTTCTGCCCTAACTGCTTGACGAGGCTGGATGCAGAGACCCCAGACCAGAGCCCCTGATGCTTGAAGGCCTGAATCATGGGGGTTGCGCGTTAATGTGAAGTGAATGAAACTGTTGAAGGTAATGGGGTCTGTGAGTCGATTATTTTTGTAGCACTGGGCACTCATCCGGGGCTAGGCAAGCATCCTACCACTGATCTACAGGCCCAGGCTTAACAGAATAGGTCTGAAACATAGAATATAGTTCAAACCTCCTGTTCACTTGGGGAGGCGATTTCCTTCAAGCACTGCTATCAGGGCTGTTCTTTCTCTGGAAATGGCACAGTATAGCAGAAGCCTCTATCATCCTTCCATCTCCATGTTCTCCATCTGAGGACCCTGCCACTCCCACACCAATGGGTCAAAAGCATCACATAGGGGGAACCTGATCTAAGGTGAGTCAGTTTCAAACTGTGCAAGAGGTAGGACGCATTAAGCCAGATGTACTCAGTGCCCAACTGCGTCTTTGGCCTCCTTCACCAAGATACTTTAGTCACACAAACAGGCCAAGAGGTCTGCCAATGAAGTTGCTCCTTGGGTAACTTTGTAGTCATCTTGTCACGGTTTGAAGATCAAAAAACTTCACTTTCCAGACTAGCAATTGAACACCCAAAACACGTTCCAGTGCTAAATCTGCTCTAACAGTACCAAAGTGACTGGCTCAACTGTTCCCCACACCAGAACAGCTTTCATTTTAAGTGTTTGCTTATCTTCATAGAACAAAAAATTAAAAACAACTATCTAGTGGTGACAAAACCAAAGACCTCTCTTTTCCAGTCTTTTCCAGGAGCCCCACCCTTACTAGTAGGAAGAAGGGTGCAGTTTCCCTCCTTTTCAGGTCGATGGTATAAGCCTATACTGGTATAGGCCAGTATTTATAGGGCAGGCCGGTTTCAATATACTGATGATTGATTTATCTGGTATTCCCTTATTCTTCTAAAAGATGTGCCTAGTACTTCCAAAGTCTCATTTTGCCAATGGGGAAACCGAGGCCCAGAGGAGCAAGGCAGTTTAGTAGCATGGGTGACGCAAAAACAGGCCTTACTGCCGGATTTGGACATTTGACATGTTGACCTGGAACCTTCTGCCTAGAACCCAAAGAGCACTTGTGGGGCCTTGGCCACCACCACTTTCTGATTATGTGGACACTTTCTTTGTTGTCCTCTTCTGCTTAACCACCACGCCCTCTTGATAAGGACCTCATAAAATGGAAACAAACTTTTTAATCTTGTTGCTGGGGATTGCACCACGTGGTGGCTCCACCCGAGCCACACCCCAGGCCTTGTTTTAATTTTGATATAAGGTCTGGCTAAGTTGCCCAAGCTGGCCTTGAACCTTTAAACAGATTCAATTAATCCAATCATTGGACAGGATTATAGTGGCAAAGAAAAAAGTAAAAGGAAGGACACTGAAACAATATGAAAGAGACACAGGACACAATGTTTCAAAATGTGGGCATTGTTTACTGTAAGCAACAGTCCAGGATCGGGAGGTACAACACACATTTTAAAGATGAGACTTTCATTTCATGGTCAAGCACCAGCATCATGCACACAGCGTCAAGTTACTTAGTAAGAACAGTGCCCCTGTGGGACCCGCTCCTGCATGGGGCCACCTGTGTGCTCGCCTCCCTGGCTTGCGTCACCACTTCATCCCGGTGGCTTGACTGTGCGTCTGAAGCCGTCCTCTTGCTCATCGGCCAGCCAGCCATGTTAGTACCTGGCTCACTTCTGAAGGTTAAAAAAAGGCAGCTTCTTTGCTTTCAGGCAGCGGGTTCTGAGGCTCAGGCCTCTTCCATATGGCACAGGAAGATGCTTTAGCTAAGGGCACTGAGAGAGTAGGGCAGCGCCACAGAGAAGCTCTGCATACAGACCACGTGTGTGGTGGGGCTGCCGGGGTGGTGCCTGTGGACTGCAGAAGGTCTGTCCAACCATGGTAAACCCAAGAACAGTGCATCAAAAACCTCATACAAAAGAGCCTCTACCACATCAGGAACCAAATGATTTGTTCTTAAAAACACGGTACTAAGTGTCACAAAGCTTTCCCTTCAATCTACTACTAGAAAACACTCATGCCATGGCCCACAGACCCAGGAGTCAGACAAAGAAAGAGAATCCTGTTCTTCAAAAAGAAAAAGGAGGAAGAAAACGAACAAACAAAAAAAGACAGCAGTACATAAAGTGCTTCTTTTTAATGAAACAAATTCAAAAGATATAGAGTCAGGCTCAAGTTGTGCAGTTCACAAGCATGAAGAAAACAAACAAACAAAATGACAGAGTTCAGGACAGTCAGTTAACCCAAGACCAGGCTGGACTTGCCACCAGGAGGGTTTCTTCTGGACGGTGCAGGGGCCGCGGCCACGGGGCTGGGCACAGGCGCCGCGGGCACGGGCTTCTCTTCACTCTGCCCCAGGCTGCCTTGCAGGTCTGTGTCCATGTTTTCTGGGAAAACGGAACAGAGATGAACCTAATAGTTATTTCTGGATAAGACAAAGAGTCTCAAATTTATTGCTTTCGTGGTTTAAAACATACTGAAGGCGCTGGGGATGTGGCTCAAGCGGTAGCGCGCTCGCCTGGCATGCGTGCGGCCCGGGTTCGATCCTCAGCACCACATACCAACAAAGATGTTGTGTCCGCCAAGAACTAAAAAATAAATATTAAAACTTCTCTCTCTCTCTCCTCTCTCACTCTCTCTTAAAAAAAAAAAAAAAAGAAATGCTTTAAAATAAATAAATAAAAAATAAAAAAAAACCTACTGAAAAGTAGTAAAAAAAACCTCAGCCAGACATGGTGACACGTCTGTAATCCAAGCAACTGAGACAGGAGAATTGCAAGTTCAAAGCCAACCTCAGCAACTTAGTGAGATCCTGCTCAAAATAGAAAGTAAAAGGGCTGGGATGTGGCTCAGTGGTATAGCACCCTGGGTAAATCCTTAGTGCCACCAAAAAAAAAAAAAAAACCAAACAAACCACCCCATCAACCATAATCCTACTGTCCAGAATTGATCACTGTCCTATGTTTTGTCACACCAGTTCAGTGTTTTGCTTAGGTACTCCAGACTGAACCCAAACCCCACCCCTTTTTACTTTTTGAGACAGCAAGATTTGCCCAGGCTGGCCTTGAACTTGAGATCCTCCTGCTTCAGACTTCCAAGTCACTGAGATTACAAGCACGCACCACTGTGTCCAGTTGGTGATTCCTATTCAAATGAACTGGGCACTTCCTACTTTCAACACCGTAAGCATGAGTAGTAATATCCACTACAGCACATATTGCTCAAGTCACTGACTGATTTGTGGATTCCCAACAAGTAGATTTTTTTTGTGTGGTTCTACAGATTTAACCCAGGAGTGCTCTACCACTGAGCCACATACCCAGTCCTTTTATTTTTTATTTTGAGACAGAGCCTCTCTAAGTTGTTGAGGCTGGCTTCAAATATGTCATCCTCCTACTCTGGCCTCTCTAGACACGGAGATTATAAGTGTGCTCCATTGAACCCAGCTAACAAGTATATATTCTCAATTGTCTTATTAGCAAATAGATTGCAAACACAGAAAATTAACTTCTTCAAATGAATTCAAGAGTGACTGCAAAAACAAAAAACAATCACAATTTTAAAAATCCCTTATTAATAAACAAGTAAACTTAATGTTTACTAAAAGTATTAACGTTTTTAAATTTATTTTTTTAGTTGTAATTGGACACAATACTTTTATTTTATTTATCTATTTTTATGTGGTGCAGAGGCTTGAACCCAGGGCTTCCCACTCAGTAGTAGGCGAGTGCTGTACCGCTGAGCCACAACCCCAACCCATACTAAGAATATTAATATTTTAAAGCATATTAAACATTAAATTTTGAGTGGCAGGCTTATTTCAGTATTAAATCATCAAACCAAAATTAGTTGCATCTTCTACAACCATAGATAATTGTACACATTCCACAGAAGTCCTTTTTCAATAATTTGCCAAAAAGACCAAACAATAAAAAAAAAAAAAAAAGATTGCTGTGTTATTATGACCAAGGCATTAGGAAGGTCCTTCTTCAGCAGTACGTGGAACTACAGCAAAGTGTCGTCCTCCCTTTTCTGCCTGGCAAGTGGACCAGTGTCTTCTTATGTTGCAATTATAATGAAATTCAAAGTGAGTGCGTCTGCTCCACAGAACTCCTGCACCCTGGGCATGTTCAGTGTCTGTGCTGTCCACTGCAGCCACACATGGCTCCACTCAATCCACAGGGTCAGGCGTTTTAATTTGTCCGAGTCAAAGTTTAAATATACACAGCCATGTGTAGGTCGTAGTAACAGAACAAGCAGCACAGTGTTAGCAGAATACACAGGGCTGGGTGTAACCCTAGCACCTCGGAGGCTCAGGCAGGAAGATCGCAAGATCAGAGACACCCTTAGTAACTTAGCCTTAGCAACTTGTCAAGACCCTATGTCAGAAAGCCGGATGCAGTGGCTTACGCCTATAATCCCAGCAGCTCAGAGACTAAGGCAGAAGGATTGTGAGTTCAAAGACAGCCTCAGCATTGATGAAGTGCTAAACAACTCGGTGAGACCCTGTCCCCAAATAAAATACAAAACAGGGTTGGGGATGTGGCTCAAGTGGGTCAGTGCCCCTGAGTTCAATCCACAGTACAAAAAAAAAAAAGACCCCATGTCAAAAATAAACCATAAAAAGACTGGGGGTGCCAGGCACAGTGGCTCATGTCTGTAATCCCAACAGTTTAGGAGGCTGAGCAGGAAGATTGTGAGTTCAAAGCCAGCCTCAACAATGGTGAGGTTCTAAGCAAATCAGTGAGACCCTGTCTCTAAATAAAATACAAAATACAGCTGGGGATGTGACTCAGTGGGTCAGTGCCCCCGAGTTCAATCCTCGGCACCCCCCCCCCAAAAAAAATAGATTTTTAAATGGACTGGGGGCTCAGTGGTAAAGTGTCTTCAGGTTAAATCCCTCTAAGAAAAAGAAAAATTAAAAACAGCAACAACAAGAGAATACAGACCATTAATTCAGCCTGAAACACTAACACAATGTTTCAATTAAAGTTTTTTCATTTCCGCTAGGAGGCCTTGGCCTCATTCTACATATACAAGACCTAACTGAACCCTCCATTGTCTGACTGGATCAAGGAGTCAATGAATATTCTGAAGGACAAAAAAACCCCACAGCTCTCCCACTGGAGTTAATTTTCATAAAAGGCTCATCCCAGGAATCTCCTAATTGTCTTACATCATTAAAGGAAGTGTTTTACTTTTCACATGGATAATAACATGCTAAAAATGAAAAGGAAAATAGAAGCAGACCAAAGAAAGCAGCCCAGGTCTTAAGGGCAGGGCTTGTTTGTCAGGTTAGAAACACTGTGGCCAGAAGAGGGCAGCTTGTTTGTTACCAGTCTGTAATGAGATAAATAGTTACTGCGACTAAACACTTAGAAACTTTTATAGCAATCTGACAGGTACTGCCTGTCCCTATTGAGTCTAATAATTATGATGTCAAAGGCTCTAAAGGAAATACTTCTCCAATTTTATACATTTTAGTACTAATTGATGGATTGTGGTACTAGGGATCAAACCCCAGAGCCTCACTCATCAAAATATATTTTATGAGCTCCTAACTTGTCTTTGTTTGGCACATTGATAATGTAACAGCACCGCACACTGACACACGCCTGTAATCCCACCTATTCAAGAGGCTGAAACAAGAAGATTATAAACTAGGCCAGGGGCTGGGGTTGTGGCTCAGTAGTAGAGCACTTGCCTAGCATGTGTGAGGTACTGGGTTCAATTCCCAGCACTGCATATAAAATAAAATAAAGGTCCATCAACAACTAAAAAATAAAATAAAAATGGTAGAGTGCTTGCCTCACATGTACAAGGCCCTTGGTTCAATCCCCAGCACACCCCCCAAAATAAAAAATAAAATAAAAAATAAAACAGTTTCAAATACCTAAAACATAAAAAAAAAAAAAAAAACAGTCTCAAATAACTAAAAAAGGGTGGGGATGGGGCTCAGTGGTAGGGTGTTTGCCCAGCATGTGCAAGGCCTTGGGTCAATCTCCACAACTACAAAAAACTGAACAAAGACACCTATGTCTGAATAGAAAAAAATGATTCATTGTAATGATCAAAGAATCAGAACAAGAAGAAAACTAGCAGAGTACCTAACTTGAAACATTGCAACAGAATTGGGGTCAACCTTTAATATACCAGATACATCTTGAATTATTATACCCTTGCCACTTTTTTTTTTTTTTTTTTTTTTGGTACTAGAGATTGAACCCAGGAATGCTCTACCATTGAGCTACTTTCCCAGACCTTTTCCATTTTTATTTTGAGGCAGGGTCTCACTGAAACTGGCCTCAAACTTGCCATTCTGCCTCAAGCCTCCCAAATTGGTGGGATGATAGACACACGCCCCAGTGCCTGGCTGCCCCTTGTCAATTCATGACAAAGGAACTAAAAGTTGTAGCAGTCAGGAATACAGAATAATCTGGTAATAAAATTGATGGCCATTGTTTAAAAAAAGAAAAATTAAAAGGGAGAACTTAGCATATTGAGTTGTATGCTATGACATTTATCTAAAGAATCAATAAAGAACTGAACTGGAGAAGGAAGCTCAGGGAACAGAATTATTTGGTAGGACTAATAACTTACACCGTTTGTATCTTCATGAGGATTCACTTACTTCTCCGGGCTCCCCAAATCTTCCCCCCCACTTCTTTCCCAGTATTAGGGTTTGAATCCAGGGCCTTGCAAATGCTAGGCAAGTGTCCTTAGCCCTTTTATAAGATTTTTATTTTGAGAAAGGGTCATACTAAGTTGCTGAGGCTGGCCTACATTTTCGATCCCTCCTGTCTCACCCTCATGAGTCGCTGGGATTATAGGTGCATACCACCACCACCATACCGCACACATTTTTTTGAGACAGAGTCTCACTAAGTTGCTGAGGCTGGCTTTGAACTTGAGATCCTCCTCTCTCAGCCTCCAAGTCACTGGGATTAGAGTTGAATACCATAACACAAGGGCCATATCTTCAGTTATATCCACTGGCCCTAGTCATTAAACAAATATTAGCTGATTCTGCTACATTCAGTCTTACAGTTGAAATACTGGGAGGATGAAAAGCAAGACTGCAAAGTCTAGATTTCACCTCCAAAATAGTTTTCCAAATTACATAAACTGAACACAAACAGTAACTGATACAACTTCATCTTAGGAAAGAGTGACTGGTCTAATTGAAGGCTCAGGAGCTTCTCGTGTTATCACATCCACCTGACTGAGAGGCAGGAGAGGAACTTGGTTCCGTCACAACCCCAGCCCCAAAACAACTATTCACTGTAGAGTTGGTTTTTTTCTTTTTTGTGTGTTGCTGGGGATTGAACCCAGGGCCTTGTGCATATGAGGCAAGCTCTCTACCAACTGAGCTATATCTCCAGTCCACATGCTACATCACAAAACATAACAGTAGGAAAAGGCTCTTCAGGGCCTGTGACTGTGTGTGCCACCAGCAACTTGACTGACTGTTGCAGTGACACCTGTAAGCCTTAGAGTACTCATCAGCACTGTTCTGGCCCTTGTAATAAGAGGTGCCAATAAATACTTCAAAGATTTAAAGTAATTAAGCAAATGATTACAGCTCATTTCCACCTATAATTGGTAATCTGGATGACTAGCTGGAAATTTACATCTGCCCCCCAAATCACCACTCACAAAATCACTTGAGGGTAACTAATGTCTTACAAATAAGTACCTCAATATAAAATCAAATGAACTTCGCAAATGGAATGCCATGAGCTGAACTGGAAATGCTAGTCTTTTATTAATTAAAAAGGTCTAGCAGCTGGGTGTGGTGGCACACCCCTGTGATCCCAGAGACCTGGAAGGCTGAGGCAGGAGGACGGAAAATTCAAAGTCAGCCTCTACAACTTAGCAGGAACCTATCTCAAAAAAAAGTAAAAAAATTTAAAGAGGGGGATGGAGCTGGTAAGGGTTAGCTCAGTGGTGTGCCCTTGGGTTCTCCAGGCCTTTTTCTGTCTAGGTTTCCAGCATTCTTCACTGCTAGCAGATTTAAAATGTGGCCATGTTTACTAACTTTCTAATTTTTTTGTTCTTCTCCCTCCGCCCAGTGATGGCACTTTCTTGGGGCACACCCAGTTCTCTTTCACCAAGACATGATTTGAATTACAATTCAGATCTGTCCAAAAAGCATTATAGAACCAAAAAACAATTTAGTCTTTAGAAGTACTTACCATGAATGTCACCTTCACCCTGCAAAAGAAAAGATTTAAAAACTTACAATTTTGCATCACACAAATCTAATTGTCACAACTCAGAGTAGCTAACATCTATTTGAAATCAAATGTCAAATCCTATTCTGATGCAATCAAGCACAGTCAGGCAGAGACCTTTATTTAACTGAGAACAATGCCATACAGCAATCCTGCACAATAAATTTCACAACTAAATACCAAAAACAACAAACAAAAAGCAAAACATTTGCTCTGATGACCTGACACCAACTAACATTTCAAATGAGATAGGCACATTCATGGTGGCATGGCCACAGATACTGACACCAACTAACACTTCAGAGGATCTCTCATCAGAATGGGAATGGGCAAACCCACCTTCTGTCTTTTTTCTCCTGATCTGGCTTTGAAGGACCCTCTAAGCCCAAGAGTCCTCAGACAGCACTCCCTACACTCCAATGCTTCAATATGCTTGAGGCCACTAGCCAGGAGGACTTCCTACTGGGAAGTCCTACTGGGGCTCGGTGGCAGTACTAATCTGCAGACACCTGATGATGACTCCAGGGGTCCAGTCTGTAGTTCACCTCAAGGTGACACTGGAAAACAACTGCAACCATCCTTCAACTCAGATGTGGTCCTCTTAAAGAGACACAGGGAGCGAGACCCACAGGCTCCCAAAGCCAATGGTGGTGAAGGGCCTACAGCCGACTCTACTGGTCAGAGCCACCTGGCAGGCTAGGTCACTTTTCTGACCTACTTTCTACTTAGGGGTCTTCCATCAGCAAGATGACCCAGTCCCTTTTTTAGTTATTGTGACCATCAGTTGTGGCAGCAGAACTGAAACTCTTAGTAAACAAAGGGGAAATGTAACTTCTGACCCTCTCTGCCCTGGGCCTGGCTTTCCTAGTGGGCTCACACCAACCTTCAGATCTAAGAAGTCTCCAGAGCTTGCTTCAGTTGAGTTCCTCCTCTGTGGTCCAGATGACTCCAGATCTTCCCTGCCACCACTAGACTTGGCACCTAGAAACCAAAACACAATACTTTTCTTGAGGAATACAACAGAAATGCCACAATAAAACACCTCCGTACACATCCTAACCTAGACTCGCAGTCTCACTGCAGTTCTCATTCTCATCCACCACATACACGCATAGTTCCCAGCTCTTTCTTCTCAAGTTAAACTTCAGCAGCTGTTCATTACCATTAAACTAGTACCAGCCAGCTGGGCTCTGCTCTGCTGGCCCAGCCCTCCAGTGACCACACGCGAAAGTAGTACCTGCCGACTTGGCCCAAGAAGGGGGATTTTCTTCAGGTGTCCCAAAGATGCTGGAGGCCATTTTATTCTTCCTCACAGGCTGTTCTGTTGGTTCATCAAAGCCTAATGAGAAATTGGATCCACCACCTGGAGGCCGCAAAACCCTGAAAATTATGGCAAAACATTAGTTTCAAATCATATCAAAGCATTTCTTGGCATAAATATTTTCTTATATCTTTTGTTTCTTTTTCCACACCCATTCTTCCTCCCTTACTGCTGCCCCAAAGAGAGCTGTTCATGGAAAAAGGAAACAACTCATCCTGGTATGAATTCAGTGCTGAATGTTAAGATACCAAGTACTCCCCAGTGTGGGAGCACATGCCTGTCACCCCAGCTACTTGGAGGCTGAGGCAGGAGGATTGCAAATTCAAGGCCAGCCTCAGCAACTTAGCGAAACTCTGTTTCAAAATAAAAAATAAGCCAGACACAGTGGCACACACCTGTAATGCCAGAGGCTTGGGAGGCTGAGACAAGAGGATAGCAAGTTCAAAGCCAGCCTCAGTAAAAGCAAGGTGCTAAGCAATTCAGTGAGACCCTGTCTCTAACTCAAATACAAAATGGGGCTGGGGATGTGGCTTAGTGGTCAAGTGCCCCTCAGTTCAATCCCTAGTGCCCCCCGCAAAAAATAAAAAATAAAAATAAGAAGGACTGGGGATGTGACTCAGTGGTTGAGCACCCCTGGGTTCAATTCTCCATACAAAAGAAAAAAAAAAAAGATTCCAAGATAAAGTACTAGTTTATCACATTTCACAATTATAGTCACTGCCTGGTTGGTTTCCCTTTTTCAGAAATGGTAAGAGACCAAATAGCCCTTGCTCTACTGGGCTTAACTGACTATACCTGCAAACAAGTTTAGAAGAACATCTTATCATTTATTCATTCGAAAGTCATTTCCATTTTATTTTCAACTAAATAAAAAAAGGAAGAATATACACATAGAAGTTACCTGGACCAGTTTAGAAGCCAAAGGAGAGCTCAACAGTATCAACCACCTCCACAGCACCCATGAGCCTGCTTATGTATTTGTACCCCACTATGCTCAATAATAAACACGGATGATTAGCCACAAGGGCCAAGTTGATATGAGAAATTAAATGTGCAATTCCACAGCATGTTCTGTACCCATGTTCTTCAGGATGGCACCCACAGCTTTCTGTTTCACTTGGAAATACAGGCTGTACACATTTCCAGATCTTCTTGCCATGGGTTGATCAATTTGTCTCCTCCCTGCAAAAACTAAACTCAACTCCCCTTGCTACCTCTCAAAACAGAAAATTGATGCCTGTAATCCCAGCAGCTCAAGAGGCTGAGGCAGGAGGATCCTAAGTTAAAAGCCAGGCTGCTAGTGTAGCCCTAACCAACTTAGCAAGACTCTGTCTCAAAAGACAAAAAAAAAAAGGGAGGTGGGGGTTGGGGTTGTGGTTCAGTGTTGAGCACTCCTGGGTTCAATCCCTGGCACAAAAAAAAAAAAAAGACAACTGAGATGGTTTCATGAGACAACTTTCTAACTACTGATTCATTTCCTTTACTGGGGATAGGAGCAGTATGGTTTTCTTTTTCTTTTTTTTTTATATTTATTTTTTAATTGTAGTTGGATACAATACCTTTATTTCACTTATTTTTATGTGGTGCTGAGGATCGAACCCAGGGTCTTGCAAGTTCGAGGCGAGCGCTCTACCACAACCCCAGCCCAGTATAATGGTTTTCTACTTTTTAAATCAGTGACTAAGAAACACTGTCTCTTACCAGGTGCGGTGGCATACGCCAGTAATCACACTAGCTTGGGAGGCCGAGACAGGAGGATCAAAGCCAGCCTCAGCAACAGCAAAGCACTAAGCAACTCAGTGAGACCGGCTCTAAATACAAAATAGGACTGGGGATGTGGCTCAGTGGTCAAGTGCCCCTGAGTTCAATCCCTAGTATCAAAAAAAGAAAAAAAAAAAAAAAAAGAAACAAACAAACAAACACTCTCTTGCTGGCTGTGGTGGCATATATACCTTGTAATCCCAGCAACCCAGGAGGCTGAGGCAGAAGGATCTCAAGTTCAAAATCAGCCTTGGCAGCTTAGCAAAATAAAATAAATAAAATAACAAGGGCTGGGATGTAGCTCAGTGGTAGAGCACCACAGATGCAATCCTCAGTACCACAAACAAATCTAAATAGCTCCCAAACATTAAAAATCCAACCCTGAAGCTGGGCACAGTGGTCCATCCCTCCAGTCCCAGCTACTGGGGAAGCTGAAGCCAGAAGATCCCTTGGGCCCAGTAGTTTGGGGCCAGGAAAAGAAACAAAAAAATTTCTTTCTTTTTTTTTTTTTTTTAGAGAGAGAGTGAAAGAGGAGAGAAAGAGAGAATTTTTAATATTTATTTTTTAGTTCTCGGCGGACACAACATCTTTGTTGGTATGTGGTGCTGAGGATCGAACCCGGGCCGCACGCATGCCAGGTGAGCGTGCTACTGCTTAAGCCATATCCCTAGCCCCACAAGAAAATTTCTGACCTACCCTTGTGCCACAGTAGGTCATAAGACCTTCCTCTTTCCAGCAGGGTCCTGCCCAGAAACCAGAATGCTGAAGCAGACAGGCCTGCTGAGTTTCCCGTCTACTACCAGTAGATTATACCCTTTTTGACCAATCCCACTGCAACAGTTATTCATGCTTCAATCAAGCCCATGCAATGAAGTCTCCATGAAAACCCAGGACAGAGTTCAGAGAGCTTCCAAAGCTAAAACATGGAGGCTCCTGGATGATGGCACAACCATTGAGGGCATGGAAGTTAGGCATCCCTTTGCCACACCTTGCCCTATGCACTTCTTCCTGTCTGTCCCTTGTAGTATCCTTCACAAAAAAAAAAAAAAAAAACAGGAAGTAGAAGCAAATATATCCCTTAGCTTCATGAGTTGCACGAGCAAATTAAATGTGAGGAGGGGTTTATGGGAAATTCGACTTACAGTCAGTCAGAAACATAGATAAAAATAACCTGGAATTTAAAGAGGGGTTGAGGCCAACTTGGGGGCTGAGCACTTGATGTGTGTGAGATCTGATGCTGAAGACAGCATCAAAACTGAGCTGGATTAGGGGATACCCAGCTGCAGAACTGCTTGCTTGCCTGTCTGGGAAAAGCACCACACCTTCTGAGGTCACTGAAGTCTTCTGTGCTGACTGCTATGGTTTGAGTCCTATTCAGACTAGCAAACAAATGCAATTTAAAACTAAGGCTCCGGGCTGGGGTTATGGCTCAGCAGTAGAGTGCTTGCCTAGCACGTGTAAGGCCCTGGGTTCAATCCTCAGCACCACATAAAAATAAATAAAGGTATTCTGTACATCTACAATTAAAAAATAAATGAATCTAAGGATCCGCAGCCCACACTGAAAGCCAGCCTCTTGGAAAGCTGAGGCAGGAGGCTGTCACTCAGTACTTGCCTGGCACGTGGGAGACCCTGGTTCAATCCTATATAGGTCAGGCAGAAAAAAGAAAAAGGATATATCATTTGATTAGATTGGGAAAATGGGATGTAAAAAGCCAACATTCAGCATTATGGTATGAGTATAAAATCTGTACAAACTTTCTAAAGGGAACTTTGATAAGTTACATTATCCTCTCTGTGTCTCGGTTTTCTCCTCTGTAAAATGAGGATAGTAATATCTACCTCATAAGACTATTATTATAAGGGTATCATTTCATCTGCAACATGGCAATCATGCACATTAGTTATTATACCCATATAAATGTCACCACAACTAAGTTACCTGGAGCGCCTACTCACTAATGCAATTTCAGGTGATTCTTGAAGTCTTTTTTACACTTGATGTTTTTCTGAGTTTTTACTAATCTAAAATTCTTTTAAAAACTGTTTCTGAGTTCTAGAAATTCCTACCAGTGTTTCTCTTGACAATACTACTTTTTTCCACTGTCCATTCTAAACGATCATTCATTCGCTAGTGGGCACCTATGTCCATTCTGGATCCCTAGATAGAAATCCTGACTTCTTAGCTCCCTTGCATCTAGGCTGGTACCCCAGCCTCAGCACCCTAACACTGCCATCTTACTGAACCCACACACTGTCCATTCCCGCACCAAGGGGAGACTCCGGCCCTGTCTCTCTTTGTGTCAGGCTCCACAATCCAGCAGATGCAATCAAGATGGATCCAACCTCCTCCTTCCCAACCAAGTCCTGCTACTTTCTTCACTCTGGCAGTTTAGCTCCAGCAAGGGCCTTTGCTAGCCTATTTCCTCCAGCCTGGACTAGGCTCCACCTTTCCCTCAGTTCCTACTCAAATTCCAGTCCATCTCTGAAACTGCAACCTCCTTGAGTTTGGAGAGGCAGCCATAGAGGCAGCCAGAACAGAGGGAGGACAGGGAGATTAGTGCTCCACTTCCCAGGAGCTGCCAACTCTTTTTGTAAAGGGCCAGCCTTAAATACTACTGGCTTTGTGATCAGGTCTTCCCTGAACTATTCATTGCCATGTTGCATGAAGGCAGCCACCGATGATATGAAGACAAGTGTGGCTTAAAACTCAAAAACTTATTTATGTACACTGAAACTTTTCTTTTGTAGTCCTGGGAATTGAACTCAGGGCCCTGAACATGCAGCACCCTACCACTGAACCACATCCCTAGCCCTCTTTTATCTTGAGATAGGGTCTTTCTAAATTGCCCAGGATGGCCTCGAATTTGCCATCCTCCTGCTCAGCCTCCCAAATAGCTAGGATCACAGGTGTGTGCCACTATATTCATAAATCATGAATCTTGTTTTTCTCAAGTACTGAACAATGTTAACGTCATTCACAGTTCAGAGGCCTTACAGAAAGAGAGCCTGGGTCAGGCCTGCAGGAAGTCTGCTATAGGCAGTTCAACATCCTCCTTCCAGGGGAGCAAGGCCTTGAGAAGCTCTAACTGTCCAGCATTAGTTAGTGGGAGTGCAAAGCCCAGCCTCAGCTCAGGGCAGGCACTGAACAGTGAGTGCTCCAATGACTTCTGTGAGGAAATCACAAAATGCAATTTTTCTCTTTAAACTACAAAACTGTAGAATTATGCTTTGATAGGGGTTTTCTTATTTTCTAAATATGCAGTCTTTCTAGCTTCCTTCCTTAAACAAAAACACAATACTAAATTCACACCAATTTCATTATCTACCCACCTCAAGGTCCCACTATAGTCCTTAACCACACATAACATTTAAAACTCCATTTTTAAAAAGTCTCAGATATTATTGGCTGGGGTTGTAGCTCAGTGGTAGAACACTTGCCTCAAACACATGAAGCCCTGGGTTCAATTCTTAGCACCACATAAAAGTAAAAAACAAATATTGTGTCCATCTACAACCAAAAAAAAAATTTTTTTTAAATCTTAGATATTGGGCTGGGGTTGTGCTTCAGTGGTAGAGCGCTCGCCTAGCACGTGAGAGGCCCTGGGTTAGATCCTGAACACCACATAAAAATAAATAAATAAAGGCATTGGATCCACCTGCAACTAAAAAAATAAATAAACATAAAAAAGTCTCAGATATTAAATATCCACTTAAATTTATTTTATAAATTAAGATATATGGGTTCAGGCATACATTTTATAAAGATGATAATTTTAAGCTTAATTCAGTTATTTAAATCACAAGTAAGGTATGTCATCAATTCTTAAGCTTTCTCTCTGAAGGGATTAGGTTTTTATAATTTACATCTTAAAATCAACAAAGACACTTAAAATTTTTAGAATAAAAATCAACTTTCTTCATTATCCCCTTCATTCCCTAGAGATTAGAATTATTTTGTTTGCTAATCATAATTAAAACCTCATGAATTATTTTAGCCAGATAAAATTCCTCAGAATCCTCTTTTGCTTGGAAATATTTTTGGCCTTGAAAAATAAAAAATAAAAAGAAAGAGACACTAGTACCCAAACAACAGCTTAAAAGCAAGTCAAAGCTATGGCCAGTCCAACTTTGACAGGTCAGCAGCTTTCCTCCCGCAATGGCAGGTGATACCTACTCCAATGACGTCAGTGTTGTGGAGACCATTTGTAACAGCCAGACATCCCCAAACAAAGGATTTGATCATAAGGCAAAGTATTGCAATTTTATTTTTTACTATTCTTTCTGAAACACACATATAATAACTAAATAAAGATTATCTATTTAAGAGTCAACAAAAACATGTCCACATATTAGAGATAGTAATTTTTTTAAAAATTTGCTCCTTGCTTCTCTCTTCAAATCCCTGAGTTTTCATACGTTCTTGCAGATCATTCCCTACCACATTAAATTTATAATGAGGCTATAGAACCGGGAGAATATTACTGGAGAAAAGAAGTTTAGGAGAATTAGGTGAGATTATAGAAGGAAAGGTGTGAAGTAAATAAAATGACAATACTACAGTACCCAGATCACATTATCAGAATGAAAATTATGGAAAAAAATATTTAAAATATTTATTTTACAGAACCAAAAATTATTTTTTCTCATTTCAGATATACATATGAAAAAACAAGCAGGATCCATTTAATCTGTGTACTAAAATTTTTTTTAATAATTTTATTTGTGGATGGACACCATACCTTTATTTTATTTATTTACATGAGGTGCTGAGGATCAAACCCAGTGCCTCACACATGCTATGCAAGTGCTCTACCACTGAGCCACAACCCCAGCCCACTGGGTACCAAAATTCTTTACAAAGCACCAAACTGAACTCAACCTAAAGGACAAAACTCCAGATACACATTATCATTCCAACTGAAATCCGACCATGAGAAAGTTGACCTCATCACACACAATGAAAAACCAAGGTTCAATTTGTCCCAGTGTCCTCTGAAAAAAATTATCTCATTGGAAGGATGACAAGAGAAGAGGGAGTGACCAGTATTTTCTTATGTCCAACTACTAAAATTCCCCGCCCTCCCAGTAACCTCTGATTTAGTTTTTTTTCAATTTTACCTAGTCTCTTCTACATTATAAAACTGCAAAGAGTTAGTTGAAAGGGAATGTCACTTGCACGCCTTCTCCTAAGACTCCTCTGCTGAGGCATGCTTTTTGTTCTCAAGTTCTCTAACCCTTGAGAGATACTGCTATTTCATGTCTGTCTTCTTAGCCCTACAAAATGGCTCCCTTTGTGCCACTTGGCCAGGACCCCAAGGCTGGCCACACATGACTGCACGTCGTGATCAAAAGAGAGCAGATGCCCAGAAAAAGTGGAATCTAAGCTTCATCCAAGCCTCGAGGAAGATCCCTGAGATGTCTATAACCCCACCTCACAGAACAGAATGCAATTAGCTGAGACAATGTGGACACCTTCCATAAACCCAAACCCTTCCACCAAGTTAAGCAAGGGCTTGATAAAAGGTTCCTGTTCAAACCCCATGCCCTGTGCCCCCATCTCCAAAATGCAATAGGATGAATGGCAAGAAAGGCCCCAGCTTTCCAGGTGGAGAGACTAGAGAAGAGACAATGGATTCTCCGGCCCCGCCCAAGAACAGGAAACCTCCTTCTCAAAGGAACTGGGGCCAGGGATGAACTCATTTGGCAAACGTCAAAAAGGGATGTGAAGAAGGTAGGATGCAAAAACCGAGGTCCGAAGCTTTGGGCGCAGAAAACCCATCCTGGCTGGCTGCTACTCTCCCTGAGCTCAGAGGTGGGCGCGGGGAAGGGGGAGGAGACGGGGTCTCTTTGTTAGCCGAGGGTAGGCACTTCGAAGAGGGGTTGGGCGGCTGAGTCCTGAACCGGAGTGAAAGGTCGCGGTGACCAGCCCCGCCCGACCACAAACACCTGCCAGGCGGGCCCAACGGGGAATGGGTCACCGCGAGTGCAGGAGCCTGCCGGACCCGGCAGACACAGTCGCAGGATTACATCGCTGAGCCCCAGCCCAGGGTAAGCACATGCCCCAGGCCAGTGGCTGGAGCGCGTGGCCCGGGGGTGGGACAATGGGGCCTGACCGAAGGCGTCCTGGAGGCCCCACCCCCCCGGGCACTCAGGGGACTAAGACCACCACCCTGGGGCTGGGCCAGCCTCACCGCAGAGCGCGGAAAGCGAACCCGCCCGCACGTTGCGAATGACGAAAACCCGCCGTTTGCCGAGGGAGCGGCTGGCCCCGGCCCCCCGGCCCCCGCTCTGTGGGAGGAATGAATGGAGAGAGCAGCGGGATCGGGGCGGGGCCGCCTCGCCCCGCCGCACAAAGCGACGCCCGCGGCCGAGCCCCGCGGCCGAGCCCCGCAGCCCGCCCCAGCGCGAGCGGGACGCACCGGGGACATTATCGCCAACGACCCGCGCCGGGCCAACTCGGCCCGCGGGCAGCCGCCTAACGACCCCTTAACCTCGTGCGGTTCGGGCGCCGCCTCGCCGTCTCACCGGGAGCTATTCCTGCTGTTGGGGTCGACACCCTTGAAAGTGGTGGTGGTGGTCATGGCGCCGAGGAGCGAGGTAGGCTGGCGCGGAAGCAGAACGCCGAAAGCGTCGGACGCGACTGGCCCAGAGGAGCTCCAGACCCACTACCGGTTACCGCCGCAGGAGCCTCCGCCACCGCCTGGCTGGCCGGCCGACGCTTTTATAGAGCTCGCAAGCCCCACCCCCTAGCCATCGGCATTGGCCGATTTAAATGGATTTCTTTGTTCCTATTGGCTTCCTGGAGTGTCAAGCACCGCTCACTGTCACGACGGGTTGCAGTGGCCAGGGTTGGGTCTAAGCCCGCCCGCTTCCTGGACAGGGCAGGACTAGAGACATTCTCCCCACCCCCACCCCAAAATCTTGGATCTGATTGGGCACGAGTCGAACCTGCCCTGTGCTGGGTACAAGTCCTACTCACTGTCAATTAAAAAAGTTACCTGGTAAAAGGAAAAACTCGCTCTGGGAGAATTAGAACCGGCCAACCGAGGGCAGATTTGTCACTGTTACCATTTACTCATTTACATTTACGGTGGGATAGTAAAGGACATTCTCTTTGAGGGACGAAAATTACTGCTACCAGTTGACATTTACTTTTATTGAATACCTACTGTGTGTCCCATTTGGAAACCTAATAGTTCCAAAGCAGTAGCCCTATGAGTCAGCAACAAAAAGCACGCCAAGATGATCCTTTTTTAAACGACTGGAAATTCTTTACATTATAATGTTATTATTTAGCTATAATGAGTGGTGCATGAGTTGAACCAAAATTACAGTCATTCCGTTTTGGGGGCCTGTTCTAAAACTAGTTAATACCCGGCGACTTGAAATGGCCTCATTCCCATCCACCAAGACTATGGGATCAGCCAGGCTTCTGCAGCTGTTTATAACCCTTAAGTCATGACTCTTCCACCTGTCTGGGTAAATCTATCCCTGCAACAAATGCAGACACACTTGGAAGACTCAGGAATGACTGTTTACAAGATCATAACAGGAAAGTCTTGGGTAAAGGAGTGCAGGCATTTGATGTCATGCATATTTCCCCAAGGCTGATGTCTTTTCCTAGTCTCAGTATTTCCACACAAATTGAACTACATTCCTCTTTGTGTGGCCTTCTTCCAGACAGTTGAAAGTCTCTTTCTTAGCACTCTTAGTTAAAAAGCCCTCCCAGTAGGCTTTCATGAAAAAACAGAGGGAAGTTCCTCTCCTCTAGAAAGCATGATCATGCATTTATGTGCTCACCACAACACCATGAAGCACACCATTTGTTTGGGTTAGAATCTTCCCATTCTTAAAGGCTGAGCCTAAGTTTTCCAAAACTTTAAAAAAACAAAACCAGAGCTGAGGTTTTGTTTTCTGGCTGTGGCTCAATGGTAGAATGCTCACCTAGCATGCATGAAGCACTGGGTTTGATCCTCACCACACATGAAAATAAAATAAAGATATTGTGACGACCTAAAATTAAATATATATATAAAAAACAGCCTAGTGGGGTGGCACATACCTGTAATCCCAGTGGCAAATTACAATACAGTATTGTGACCTGATCCATAGTTAACATTACTTCTAAAGAGGTCATGCTTACTGACCAGATTGGTCTGATGGGGTTGGTTGTTTTGTTTTGTTAGTCCTGGGGATTGAACTCAGGGGCACTCAACCACAGGGCCACATCCTCAGCCCCATTTTGTGTTTCTCCTTTGCTAGCAAAGCAATAAATCTTCTTTTTTCCTTTTTCTCAGGATCTTGTCTTCGTTATTGGATTGGTGTAGAGGACCAAACTTTGGGTTACAGTTTCCTCATTTATAAGGTTAAAAGGGTACCTAGTGGGGGTTTTTACCCTTGTTTTGTTGGTAGCACTGGAAGTTGATCCCTGGGGCACTTTATCACCATTTTTATTTGGAGACAAAGCCTTGCTAAATTGCCCAGGCTGTCCTTAAACTTGCAATCTTTCTGCTTCATCCTCTTGAGTAGCTAGGATTGCTGGTCTCCCTAGTTTTTGACTTTTTTGTGTTGGTTTTGTGGTGCCGCAGTCTGGCTGGGCACAAAAATAACTGGGAGGTCATGAGGCACTTGTAGGTTCAAATAGGAACTACTTTATTGCCCAAATCCAACGGGAACTCTCCAGAACTCCACTGAAACTCCGAGAGAACCAACAGGAACTCAAAAAGAACTCCACGGGAATTCAAAAGTAGAGGGCACCCGAGGTAGCAGAAGCCGCCTTATTGCTGGACATCAGAGGTTTATATACACAACTGAATACACAGCTTGTTTCAATTTAGCATCATCCAGTTACAGCAATCAGTCATCATCCCAATAATTATACACAGCTTAACTTAATCATCATCATCCCAATGGCTCACCGGCATTACCTCTCAACTACTCCCTCTGGCAAATGCCAGGCGCCATCCAGACTTAGCCATGGACCCCAACATCTCCCCCCCTCTGTTTAATTAAACAAGTATGTGGCTTAGGGATCGTGCCTGTCTTAAGTTGTCCAATACTACATATGGTTCTTACCCGTTATCGGATGAGCTGACCTCAAGGCGTCAGCCTCCTGTCTTAGTTTGGTACCATTGCAATTGGATCTTACCCATCATTGACTACCGGCCCAGCATTTAGCCATACTTGTGGATAGTGGTTTTTACACAAACACCATAAACAACCTGCTACAAGCAGAAAGGGGAGGATACAAAATGCCATGATATCAAGCCATTGACGGCTCCTTTTGGAAAAATTGTACCATCAATGACACCATCAGCAAAGATACCCCAGCACTACCACAATTTGCTGTACCAACAGATAATTTACAATGCATACAAGTCCAGGCAAGTTTTGCAAGTAGTTCAAAGCAGAGGAATTCATTGAATACGTCCATTTCCTCCCAAAGTAAATCGACTCCTTGATTATCATTTGTTGAGTTACTTTATTCATTGATGCATCAGTTTATACAGTTTGTTGTGATAGCTATCACAGAAGCAGTAGTTTGGTTTTATCTTTGTCTTCACTGGCACTGGGATGAAGATAGGAATTCTGGCAATGATGGCTAAAAAAAAATTATGTAACATTCCAGCAGGCACTAAAAAAAAGCAATTTTCTAAACAATTTAGTATCCTGAATAGAATTACATATAATGAAAAGGAAAGGTGAAAGTAAATAAACAGATCTGTTAACCTCCTTTTTTGTTCACATTTTAAAACAATCCTCAACAGCTGTTTACACAATTTAAATTAAACCACTTAAATAACGTGAATAAAAAAAAATATTTGGATCGATTTTTTCAGGAGCGCTCCTCATATATAATATATGGACATATGCACATACAGACATACAACATAAAACACAAGTGTGTACACATAACACAATACATACAACTCATAACATAATAGTAAAGGCCTTGTAGCTTTTCACAGGTGAAATCTCCATTGCAATGTTTAAAAACTCCACAGTCAAAAAATAGAACTGATCAGAAAAACATGAACCTAGGTCTGTATGAGCTCAAAAAATAAAATAGAACTTCATGGTGTGGGAGAGGGCAATAATAAAATAGATATTGAAAAAAGCATCCTGGGGGCTGGGGATGTGGCTCAAGCGGTAGCATGCTCGCCTGGCATGCGGGCGGCCCAGTTTCAATCCTCAGCACCACATACAAACAAAGATGTTGTGTCTACCAAAAACTGAAAAATAAATATTAAAAAAAAAAAAAGCATCCTGGTTACCACCTGGGTTTGACTCTTCTTTTGATATCCCATCCTTCTTCCTGTAACTTGCATATGGGTCTGAAGGTATTCCCACAAGCAAGCCCCAAGGTTTTTTACATTTGAAATAGGCCTTAATGGTGTTCATTATTCATTAGCCTCCAGGTGTGGGAGAACCACTGTTGCAGATGTAAGGATAGCTAAACTGAAGTTCTGGATATCAGCTGTTATGGATTTGAGCCAAGTCATCTCCTTTTTGGTCTGTAGAAATCACTTTAGTTAGTCTCTCTGGAATCCAAATCGGCTGCTGTTCTCCCTGTGGCAACACACAAACAGACCCCTGACTCCAGACAATCACTGGATCAGGACCTTTCCATTGTCCTGTTAGAATATCCTTCCAAAGTACCTTGGGCTTATGTACATTTTTTGGACAAATGTGCCTTTCTGCAGCACTAAGCCCTGATGAATCCAAATTTTTAAAGTTTAGAGTAAAAAGGGTTATTTTAAGTTTATCTTTGGGGGATTTTTACCCCTTCCCAATTCCCTCTTTTTGCTTTAATAAGTACATTTTAATAGTTTGATGAGCTCTTTCAACTATGCTTTGTCCCTGTGGATTGTATGGGATTCCTGTTATATGAATAATGCCAAATGATGAGCAAAATTGCTTAAAAGAGGTAGAAGTATAACCAGGGGCATTATCTGTTTTTAACTGTTTTGGAATGCCCACAGTGGCAAGATTTTGTACACAATGAGCTATAATATCTTTAGTTTTTTCTCCAGCATGAAGGGAGCCCATCAAAAATCTGGTAGAAGTATCACTGTAACATGCAAAGATTTTAATTTTTCAAATTCTGGAAGTGTGTGATGCCCATCTGCCAAATATGGTTATGTATTAGTCCTCTAGGATTGATTCCAAGATTAACTTGTGGTAAAAAGGTCACACAATTTTGATATTGTTTTATTATTTGTCTAGCTTGTTCCTTAGTTATTTTAAAATGCTTTTTTAAAGTATTTGCATTGACATAGAAGGATTTATGAAAATTTGTAGCTTCTTCTAGCGTAGAAAAAATATGTATGTCATGTGTAGTTTTATCTGCGAAATCATTGCCCAAACTAAGGGCTCCAGGCAATCCTGTATGTGCCCTGATATATCCTATAAAGAATGGATCTTTTCTGTCACAGATTAGATTTTGTATAGTGGAAAACAAAGAGAAAACAGTAGAGGAAGGGGAAATCTTACCAGCATCTTCAAGGGATACTATAGCATTAACTATATACTGACAACTATCAGAAAATAAATACAGAATCTTTAAACATCACAAAAGCTTGTAATACTGCATTAAGCTCTACCTTTTGAGCTGATTGTTTGGGTACTAAAAATGTAAAAGTTTGATCAGGGGTAACTATTGCTGCTGTACCATTATTTGACCCATCAGTGAATATATTTGGAGCATTCATGATAGGTGTTTTTCTTGTCATTTTTGGAAAAACTACAGGATGGGAAGACCAAAAAGACAACAAAGGATTAGATGGTAAGTGGTTATCAAATGAAACATTAGATTTGCACATGATTATTGCCCAAGTATTTAACTCATTAGCTAACTCATCAATTTGATCCATAGTATATGAAGTAAAATTTTATTGGGAGAAATTCCAAACACTCCCTTTGCTGCTTTTATTCCTTTGAGTATTAATTATCCTACAGCCTCAGGATACCTAGTAAAAATAGTGTTAAGAGAATAAGATAAATGTATCCATAATAATGGACCTTTTTGCCAAAACACTCCTGTAATGAATATTTTTTGTTGGTAGTACAATAAATAATAAAGGAAAACTTATATCAATTCTATCCAAATGCATATTTTCCATATATGTTTCAATGATTTTTAATGCCTTTCTTGCTTCAGGCATTAACATTCAGGGTGAATTTGGATCTGATGGACCTTTTAGGATATCAAATAAAGATCCCAACTCTCCTGTTGGTATGCCTAGATAAGGCCTTATCCAATTTATGTCTCCTAATAACTTTTGAAAGTCGTTAAGTGATTTGAGTTGATCTACTCATATTTGAATTTTTGGTGGATGGACCATGGTTGAGGATAATAGAACTCCTAAATAATTAATTGGAAAATTTAATTGTACTTTATCTATTGCTATCTCTAGATTATAATTTTTTAATAAGTTTGTAAGTGTGGCATAACATTTTAGCAATGTGTTTTTATCTTGGTGTGCTAATAATACATCGTCCATATAGTGAAATATTTGTAGTTCAAGATTTTGATTTCTAAGTGGCTGGATTGCTTTGTTAACATAAATTTGACACATAGTTGGGCTGTTAGCCATCCCTTGAGGGAGTACTTTTCATTCATATCTCTGATCAGGTCCTTCATGATTCAATACAGGGACAGTAAATGCAAAACGTGGACTATCCTCAGGATGAATTGGAATTTAAAAAAAAAATCTTTAATATCTATAACTAAAACATACTGGGTTTTTGGCAAAGCAGACAATTGAGGAATCCCCGATTGAGCAGGTCTCATAATAACCATCTCGTTATTAATAGCTCTTAAATCTTGCAATAATCTCCATTTACCAGATTTCTTTTTGATGACAAAAATGGGAGTATTATAGGGAGATACAGAAGGTTGTATATGTCCCTCTGCTAATTGTTGTTTGACCAGGTCATGGGCTGCTTGTATCTTTTCTTTAGTCAGGGGCCACTGAGGAACCCATACTGGCCTTTCTGATTTCCATGTAATTTTTTTTTAAAGAGAGAGTGAGAGGGGAGAGAGAGAGAGAGAGAGAGAGAGAGAGAGAGAGAGAGAGAGAGAGAATTTTTAATATTTATTTTTTAGTTCTCGGGGGACACAACATCTTTGTTGGTATGTGGTGCTGAGGATCAAACCCAGGCCACACGCATGCCAGGCGAGTGCACTACCGCTAGAGCCACATCCCCAGCCCTCCATGTAATTTTTATTGTCTCAGTGACCTCTCCTGAAAACCCAATCCATGTCTATCTATTTTTTTGATCTATTTGTATTGGTGCCACTATACCTTGTCCTTGTTCTTCTAATCCTTTTTCTTTCCTAAAACCTTGTCTAGCTATTATAGTGGGCACATTTGAATTGATGTTATTTGTTAATGTTAGTCCTAATTAATCTAGGACATCTCGTCCCCATAAATTTATAGAAAGATGATCCAATACATATGGCTGTATAGTTCCTTCACATCCTTCGGGATCCTTCCAATCTAATACCATCGCACTTCTATGGGGATTTGTTGCCACTCCTAGGCCTCGAAGCGTTTGAGTGGCTTGTTGTAATGGCCAATATTTTGGCCATTCTTGACTTTGAGTGGCTTGTTGTAACAGCCAATGTTTTGACCATTCTTGATGAGAGATAATGCTAAGGTCTGCTCCTGTTTCCAATAGCCCATTAAATTCATGTCCTTGAATATTTAGTTTTAGCATGGGGCGAGAATCTAAATTTAAAGAAAGCATAGCCCAATCTATACCTGTAGAGCTAATCCCCTGGAACCTCTTTCTATAGTACAACTAGAAAATTTATCATGTAGGCTGGGTATTATTAGTAACTGTGCTATTCTATCTCCTGGTGAAATTACTGATATACCCCTTGGAGAGCTAGCTATAATTTTTATTTCACCTTCATAATCAGGATCAATTACCCCAGGACTTATCATAAGTCCTTTAGAGTAGAAGAGCTGCATCCTAATAATAAGCCTACTGTTCCTTGGGGAAGAGGTCCTTTTACTCCTGTGGGAATTATTTGAACTCCCATCTCTGCAGTTAGTACTGCCCTGGTGGAGGCACAGATGTCCAACCCTGCACTCCCTCTGGTTTGTCTAATGAGGGATCTAATGGGTAATGTGTCCTGGGCACTACCCTGATGGTCTTGCTGGGTTCCTCCAATGCCCCGTATATTTGTGGTAATGGGCCCCAGAGCATTGGGCTCCCCTGTCCGTTTTTTGGCAATGGAGCCCAATGTTTTTCTCCATGATATCGTGAGTAAACACCTGGTCCTTGTTCGTTTTTTGATAAGGGAGTACCCTCTATAGTGGTTTGAGAACGGCATTCATTAGCCCAATGTCTCCCTCTATGGCATCATGGGCAAATAACCAGGATTCTACCCCTTTGATACCTAGTTTTGTTAAACCTTCCTCCTATGGGGCAACTCCTTTTAAAATGTCCTGTTTGTTCACAATTGTAGCATGTTTTGGGCCTGGCACCTAAAGCCTCTTGAACTGTAGCTGCCAAGACTTGCCCCTGTTCATTAATGTCTGTACATAATTTAATATATGTGTTTAAATGTCCATGTTTCCATAGTCTAATGGCCTCCCTGCACCATCTGTTTGCTTGTTTGTAGGCTACTTGTTTTATTAATGGCATCGCTTGTTCTACATCCCCAAAGATTCTGGTAGCTGTTTGTATAAGCCTATCTACAAATTCAGCATAGCATAAGGTTCATTAGCTCCTTGTATTACCTTAGATAATTGAACTTGTAAATCTCCATGCCCCTGTAAAGTTTTCCATGCCCTAACCGCAGCTGAAGCGATTTATGAGTATATGGCAGGATCATATCTAATTTGTTGCAGCTGACCCTCATAAGGTCCCTCTCCTAACAACATATATAGATTTCTCTGAGGATAACCAGTTGCTTCATTTCGCCTAGCTGTCTCCGTGCAAAATTCCTGATTGGCAACCTTCCATAACAGGTATTTTCCTCCATTTAGCACAGTTTTGCACATACTAGCCCAATCTGCTGGCATCATGTTTAAGTTGGTAATGGATTCGATCATACTTACAGTGAAGGGTGCTTGAGGACCATAGGTTGTTACAGCGTCTTTCAGCTGCTTCACTGTTTTGTATCTAAAGCATGGTGAATTCACTGCCCTCCTGTCTACTCAAATACAGGGCATGCTAATCTTTGAGATCCTGTCTCAGGATCCCATCTATCAACTTCAGGGGTTGAGAGCCACTCAGCATATGTTGTCTCTGTATACATAGGTGAAGCTGTTGGTTGGACACCCACGCCCTCCAGTGATAGAAAGGTGTTAGTAGCAACCTCTCGTTGTAACTTCTCCCCTGATAGCCTTTCCTTCTCTAAACTTTCTTCCCCTGTCTGAATAACTCAAGAGACTTCCTCTTTTAAGATGTCTTCTCCTAGACTAAGCAAACAAGATCATACCAATGTCCATAATGGTAATGTGCCAACTGGCAGAGTTCCTGGGCTTTCCTTTTCTATCTTTTTAAAATCTTCACCATGATGGTTCCATTGTGATATATTTAACAACCTCTCCTTAAGAAACCATGGGCTACATTTTTGTATCATATCAACATATGCCCTAACTATTCTTGGTTTTACTGGGGTGCCTCCTTCCTCTAGCAATTTACTTAAAACTCTTTCAGTTTTTTACTAATTTTTAATTCCATATTTTTGCTACAAAGATAACGCAATCCAACAAGATAACACAAAACAAAACCAAAACAAAACGAAACAAAAATTCGTTGTATCAGTTTTTCTATTTTCTTGACATGTGTATCCGTGGTCTATCTCTATCTCTTCCTCAGGGCCGAACAACTTTTCTAGCATTCTATTTATTTCTAAGGGCAGGCAGCTTGAAACAGAAATGTAACAAAACAAGAACACATTGTTTTTTGAAATGGTCACCCATTCTCTCGCCCTGCCCTCAGGGGCAAGCACTTTCACTTACCCCCAAGCTTCAGGCATTTCTCGCATGGGCCACCAAATGCCACAGTCTGGCTGGGCACAAAAATAGTCAGGAGGTCACGAGCCACTTGTAGGTTCCAAAAGGATCTACTTTATTGCCCGAATCTAATGGGAACTCTCCAGAACTCCACTGAAACTCCGCGAGAACCAATGGGAACTCAATGGGAACTCAAAAGTAGCGGGCACCCAAGGTAGCAGGAGCCTCCTTATTGCCGGACAGCAGTGGTTTATATACACAACTAAATATACAGCTTGTTTCAATTTAGCATCATCCAGTTACAGCAATCAGTCCTCATCCCAATAATTATACACAGCTTAACTTAATCATCATCATCCCAATGGCTCGACCGGTGTTACCTCTCAACTACTCCCTCTGGCAAAATGCCTGGTGCCATCCCGACTTGGCCGTGGCCCCCAACAGGTTTTGTGGTGCTGGGGATTGAACCCATGGCCTCAATGAATGCTAGGCAAGCACTCCACCAGTGAGCCACATCCTCAATGCCTCTGTAGTGTTTTAAATTGATGAGCTACCTCCAGGGAAATAAGATTATCTTTCTTCCCATTTCAGGCCCAGTTATCTGTCCTTGAGCCCACAGCCACCACAGAAGTGGGATGTTCAGAGATCTAAGAAATGACTATCTCCCGAAAGGACAAATGAATTACAGTCCCTCTACACGGAATACCTAGAATGTAGACCTCTTTAACAATTTGCTATTTCAGGCTAGGGTTGCAGCTCAGCAGTGGAGTGCTCACCTAGCGTAGGCAAGGCCCTGGGTCCAATCCTCAACACTAAATAAATAAATTAAATAAAGGTTTTTTTTTTTAATATTTATTTTTTAGCTGTAGATGGACACAACACAATGCCTTTATTTTTATGTGGTGCTGAGAATGGAACCCGGGTCCTGCCTGTGCTAGGCGAGTGCTCTACCGCTGAGCCACAATCCCAGCCCCAAAATAAAGGTATTACAAATTTTTTTTGTTGTTGCCCTAATGGGCAAAATCACAGCCTCTGGAACAGGAGTCCCTGGGGCTGGGGTTGGGGCTCAGCGTTAGCACACTTACCTGCTATGTGTGGGGCACTGGGTTCAAATCTCAGCACCACATATAAATAAGTAAAATAAAGGTCTATTAACAATTTTTTAAAAAGAAAAGAAAAAGAACAGGAGCCTTTGTGTTACACCTTTGCTAGGAAAGAAAAAACTTCCTGAGGGCTGGGGATGTGGCTCAAGCCTGGCATGCGTGCAGCCTGGGTTCGATCCTCAGCACCACATACCAACAAAGATGTTGTGTCCGCCGAGAACTAAAAAATAAATATTGAAAATTCTCTCTCTCTCCTCTCTCACTCTCTCTAAAAAAAAAAAAAAAAAAAAAAGGCAGGATTAAAGACTTTGCATCTCTGCCTACATTTAAAAAAAAAAAAAAAAGAAAAAACTTCCTGAGTCATTGGGATTATAGGTGTGGTCGAGTGGTACTTTTTTATGTTAATTGAGCAGTATGAATAAGATGCTTAAGGTTCCTTTTGACCTAAATTTAGAATTTGTACTTGATTTGTCTTATTTAAAAATATATAAATATATATATAAATAAATAAATAAATAAATATATATATATATATATATATATATATATATATATATATACACACACACAAACAATATAATTTGGTCAATTTGGTTCCCCAGTCTTGATATGCCTTATTTTCTTAGTGTCTAGTAAAAGATAAGTTTAGTTCAATACAGCACTATGTAAAAGTAAAAGGCCTAGGTTCTGGTTTTACCGTTTTCCAATATAATATATTCTAGACACCCATGTCCTAAAGCTTTGTTATTTAATCTGCAAAATGACGAAACAATTACTCTCAGTTGTATGGATAGGAATGAGATAAATTTAAGAATGCTGTACTTCCTGGAGTAAAACTTTCTATTACAGGTGCCCCACACTGGCTGCACATGAGAATCACCTAGAGCTTCTAAGAATACAAATGAATCTCAAGTCCCACCTGAGATCTACTGAATTCAATTTCTAGGACCAGAGACAGGTCGTAGATATCTTTGAGAAATTAAACAGAGGCGAGTGGTACTCATCTGTAATCCCAGTGGCTCTGGAGGCTGAGACAGGGATAGTCAGTTCAAAGCAGCCTCAACAATTTAAGGAGGTCTTGAGCAACTTAGCAAGACCCTTTCTCAAGCTGGGGATGTGGCTCAGTTTTTAAGCACCACTGGGTTCAATTCCGAGAGAGAGAGAGAGAGAGAGAGAGAGAGAGAGAGAGAGAGAGAGAGAGAGAGAGAGAGAGAGAAGAGAGAAGGAAAAATAAATAAAACAAACAGAGGGCCAGAGCCCAATGGCACATGCCTGTAAGTCCAGACTCAAGAGGCTAAGGCAGGAAGATTCCAAGTTGGAGGCCAACAAGGCCCTAAACAATTTAGCCAGACCTTTTATAAATAAATAAATAAATAAATAAATAAAATAAAGGTCTATTAACAATTTTAAAAAAAGAAAAGAAAAAGAATAGGAGTTCCTGTGTTACACCTTTGCTAGGAAAGAAAAGACTTCCTGAGTCATTGGGATTATAGGTGAAGCAGAAAGATTTTTAAGGGGGGGCTGGGGAAATGGCTCAGTGGTTAAGTGCCCCTGGGTTCATAACCCATAACAATAACAAAAATAGAAAAAAAAAGAGAAAAATGCAGAGGAATTCTTTCCTAAATATTCCAAACTCTGTAAGTTGTGACCAAATTAGCTATAAAATATGTCTTTAATATATGAATTACAGCTGGGCACAGTAGCGCATGCCAGTAATCCCAGCAATTTAGGAGGCTGAGGTAGAAGGTACAAGTTCAATGCCATCCTCAGCTCAGTGGTAGAGCACTTTGGCTGCCTAGCATGTGTAAAGCCCTGGGTTCAATCCACAGAATGGAAAAAAAAAAAAAAAAGACCAGTCTTATTATACCACTTGTGTACCTCTTACACATACAGTCTTCAAATCACCACCTAGGTAATAAAACACTAAAGTATTTTTTACTTCTTAAGATATCAGAGAATCATTATAATCCTGATAAATGTTCTTCCTTACCTTAAAGTTTAAGACTGAAAGGGTAAAGTTTCTAAGCTGGAAAGCTTGAATTAAAATGTAAAAGATTAGGTATTATTAAGTTCCTCTGTTACCCCCAGATTCCTGAGATAGTTAAGACAATGCCCTACTGGCCATTCAGCCTAGGGCCCTGTGCAGTTTGTCACAGGGCCCGAACCAATCAGTTTGAATGTGTATCCTGCTTAGGAGTGACCAATCACCCCCGCCCGACCTGTTCCTGCCAACGAATGTGCCAATCACGTCTCAGAGTTGTTCAATTTTCCCACGCCTCATGATGATTTGTTCTGATGTATGCAAAGCCATCCCCTCTCCACAAAGTGTACTCAAGCTCTGCTTGACCTCTGCTCTGGGCTCTGGGCTGCTCTCCCTTCTTGAGTGAGCACGGGGCCCCAGCGCGCTGGAATGGATCCCCAATAAATCCCCTTTTTCCAATTGCATGGAGCCAGTCTCTTGTGTGGTCTCTTTCTCCGACGCTCCGCTGGACCCTTACAAAGACAACTTAGTATTAAGCATTTATTAGAGAACATAACTTAAGAAACCATTTTTTTTTTTTTTTTTTTAGTTTTCAGTGGACACAAAATCTTTGTTTGTATGTGGTGCTGAGGATCGAACCCGGGCCACATGCATGCCAGGCGAGTGCGCTACCGCTTGAGCCACATTCCCATCCCCTAAGAAAACCATTTTATATAGTGTTAAAAATGAATAGAAAACTCTTGGCCTGGTCTTTGGTTTCTCATTTGCATGGAGTGCAGACCTTCAGTTGACTCTGGTGCACAGCTGAAGGCTCAGAACCCTTTCTGCCTTAGAGGAATGCTCCATAGTGAAAAAACACTGACCCAATACCCTGTAAGGCATTTAAAACATACATTGCCACACTTAAGCTCCACAATAAGGTGCTTAACTCTTAGGGTGGTGATGATGACTCTCAGGTTGCTTGTCAATTCCTTATTGCTTGAAGATACATTTTTAGGGTGGGGCCCAGGCTGAGACATTTTTTAAAAAAATATTGCTAGGGGATTCTGATGTAAAACTACAGTCCAGAATCAATCTGTTGTATTTAAAAGCAGTATCATCCTAACTCAAAAATAACCCCCAGCTGCACAGCTGGCCCTCTCCAATGCACCACAGCCTCATAGGGATCTTGAAAAAAAAGCTTTCCAACAGGCCTTTCTCAAATTGTGGGATTCTACTGAGTTCATGGTGCCTCAATCTCCCACACAACTGCATGCTTTGGTCTGAGCCTTCAACTTCTCCAACAGGATTTGCTCCTTCATATCTTCCACTCAATCTCATTTCCTTTAGATAAAATGTAATTCCATCATCAAATTCTCATTCAAACATGAGCAAGAAAAAACACTTGAGTTAAATAACTTGAAGTCTTTAGAAAGTTGCTACTGCCTTGTTTTGACTTCAAACAGCTTACATGAAATTGTTACCTTTCTGTGGAAAATGATTTAGATACACTTAGGTCACTCCTAAGAAAAAATACATGGGATTTTTTTTGTTGTTGTTGTTGTTGTCGTCGTTCTTTTGGTACTGGGAACTGAAAAGGAGTGCTCAACCACTGAGCCCCATCCCACCCCTTTTTAATTTTCATATCGAGACAGGGTCTCTCTCACTAAGTTGCTTAGGTTTGGCTAAATTGCTGAAGGTGGCCTCAAACTTGTGCCACCACAACTGACCAACATATAGGACTTAATGAGGGTAGCAGTAAGAGTTTAGCTAAATTGTAATAAGAGTTAGCCAAAATGGCACTATAACTGCCATCATTTCAACCTTTCCTCCCAAGCTCAATAAAAAGGCAAAGATTACTGATTTTTTACAATTTTGATACTCAAGGTTACTATTTTTAGTACCACAGAGTTATTTGTCTTCTCAGTAGCTACTTACATTAAATAAGGAGAGAATAACCTATTACTCCCAATTTAAGACTAGTGAAGCTGGCCTAAAACTTGGAGATCCAAAGCGAAGGAAGTAAACAGCCAAGGAAAAAGCTGTCAACATTTTGGCCCTTGCCCTCTTAGGTCTGCTAAGACCCAGGGAATGACAGAATCCCTTCTAAGGCCCCTGTAAGGCTGTGAGTCACCTGACCTCTTGATCAGGGAGATCAAGAGGATCCTAGAGAACAGAAAACCAACCAGTGCACATTCTGTAAAGAGAGGATCACTGGAGAGGAAAATGTCCCTGATGCTTCAAAAGGAAGTCACATATGGTCAGCATCCTGGCAGATGGCAGGACTGGTAGAGGAAGAAGAACCAAAGGCTTCTCACAGATCCCCAAAAGTGATGTCTGAGGAATCTCAGCTGGCCCAAAGAGTAGATAAGGAAAAGGTCAAATTGGATCAACTTGATCTGACAGTGGAGTATAATAAAAGCACAATCATACATGGACATTTCAAAGGAAAGACAATGGTTGGGGTTTTTAAAATGTAATTTAAAGTGTACATTTCTTCTTTTTTTCCTGGTACTGGAGATTGAACCCAGGGGCACTTGATTTGTGAGGCACCTCTTTGGCCCTATTTTGGATTCTATTTAGACACAGGGATACACTGAGTTGCTTAATACCTTGATTTTGCTGGGGTTGGTTGGTTTTGCACTTGCAATCTTCCTATCTCAGCCTCCCAAGCTGCTGGGATTATAGGCGTGTGCCACTGCACCTTGGCAAGGAAGGCTTCTTGTGTGGGAATGCCTATAACTGTTGTAATTATAATTGTTATAATATGCCAATAGTTGTTATAACTATCACAAAGGACTTTAGATTCCCAAGTTGTCCTGAATGTTGAGTGGCTGAAACACTAATTGCTTTTGTGCTAATTGTTTACAAAAAAGGAATGCTATTTTATTATTGTTTTAGAATGATTCCCTGCCCTATGTATGTATGCCTGGTCCAGTCACCTGCCAACTGCTGCAAGGGACCTCTAAACAGGCCTGATGCTAAATACCTTTAAATAGGTATGCCCTACCTGGAGAAAATCTGGTCTCTTCCCCCCAACTTTGCCCTCTCTCAGTAGGAAGCAGCTTGGAGATATTGTTGCCCACTTTTCCATGGAAAGGTAATATAGAAATTGACAGTGGGAAATTTAACAGTGGCCCTTTTCCTACTTTGAACATAACCCTTGCTGCTCTAAATGGATGAATTTTTCTCCCCTCCCTAATATCAGGATTCTTTTGAATCACCTCTTTTAAATCCTATTTCCCTTGATGGGGAGAATCAGAGACCCTGGGACAGGAGTCAGTTTATTTCTCCTTTGGTAGAAAAGCAATAAACTTTTTTTCTGGGGCTGGGATTCAGTGGTAGAGCACTTGCCTAGCATGTGGGAAGTACTGGGCTCAATCCTCTGCACCATATTAAAATAAGTAAAATACGGGTACTGTGTCCATGAACAACTAAAAACATTAAACTTTTTTCCTTTTTCTAGAGAGAAAACAAAACAAAACATTTAACAAGTTTGAAGACAGAAATAAGGTAAAAAGTAGCAGTCCCAGCTAGGTATAGTGGCACACACCTGTAATCCCAGTGGCTCGGAGGCTGAGGCAGGAGGTTCACAAGTTCAAAGAGAGCCTCAGCAATTTAACAAGGCCCTAAGCAACTCAGTGATACGCCGTCTCTAATAAAATATTTAAAAGGGATGGGGATGTGGCTCTGTGGTTAAGTGCCCCTGGGTTCAAACCTAGTACCCCCCCCCCAAAAAAAAAGTAGCAGTCCCAAATATCATTATCATCAAAGAGTGGCCTTTCCATGCATTTCCCTCTCTTTTTAAAAATTCTCCCAAGTTTCTCTATGAAAGAATTTTAAAATTATCTTCCTTGGGCTGGAGATATACCTCAATTACAGATCACATGCATAGCATGTGCAAACCTCTGAGTTCTATCCCCAGCACTGCATAAAACAAATTTGTGACATTTCCAGATATGCCCTGTGGCAAAAACCTGTAATCCCATTTGGGAGGCAGACAAGATCACCAAGCTGATCCAGTTTCAATATATAACTTAACAAAGAGCAGCAATTGGGGCTGGAATTGTGGCTCAGTGGTAGAGCCCTTGCCTAGCGTGTATGAGGTACTAAGTTAGATTTTCAGCACCACATATAAATAAGTAAAGGTCCCTCAACAACTAATAATTATTAAAAACAAAAACCAAAAAACTAAGCGTTATCTTAAAAAAATAAAAAGGGCAGTAGTTAAAGGTCAGTGGTAGAAGCTTGCCTCCCATGTGCAAGGCCCTGGGTTCTATACCAAGCACCATAAAACCTAAACACTCATGCAAGAGGCTAGGGTTTTAGGTCAGTGATAGAACACTTACCTGGCATGGGTGAAGCAGCGGGTTTGATCCTCAGCACCACATAAAAATAAATGAAATGAAGGTACTGAGTCCGTCTACAACTAAAACTGTTCAAAAAAAAAAAAAAAAAAAAAGACCCATGCAAAAGGAAAAAACCCAACTTTTAATTCCTTTTCTTTGCAGTACTGGTGGCAATTGAACCCAGGAGCACTGTACCACTCTCCAGCCCTTTTTATTTTTTGAAACAGGATCTAATTAAATTGCCAAGGTGGCTTGGAATTTCAAGATCCCTCTGCCTCATTCTCATAAGTCACTGCAACTACAGGTGATGTACCACTATGTCCAGTCATCTAATTCTAAGGACACCACAAATTCCAATATTTAATAGTATTCTAGTGTATCAAGTAAAGAGAACTATCCTTACCTGATTTCTCCATACCAAGAACTTTTTTTTCAACACAGAGTATGGAACCCAGGCAAGCCTCTACCACTAAGCTATTATAACTCCAATATTTCTGGGGACTCAGTCTTTTGGAGTTGCCCAGGTTGACCTGGAAGTTGCGACCCTCCTGTCCTACCCACCAGTAGCTGAGATCATATATAGATGTGTTCAACCATGCTAGACTTTTCATTCTGAGAATTCTTGTCCAAGTTTCCCATTTTATAGTATAAATTTTGGAAAAACTGGCAGATACCACTACACAGAAAAGAAACTGAAATTCACTTGATTGCAGACTCATACATATACAAAGCTAAAAAACCTACTGAATCCCTCCTGTCTCTGGGGAGGGTCATCAACTACATAAAAGGTAATGTAAACACCACACTGAAACACAGTAGAGTGAATTAAGTGAAGTATTACATGCTAGCACTTGGAGAATTGACCAAAAAAGGTCATATGAATAGTCAGTGGGGAAAAGGAGAGGGGCATCAGGAAACACAATCTCAAAATTCTAGGTTTGCTTTTTTATTTTTACGCAATACCAGGGATTGGCCCCAGCCAATTTTTCTTTTGACATGGTCTCAAGAAATTGCTTAAGTTTTGACAAATTGCAGACACTGGTTTTGAACTTGTGATCTTCAACCTCCCAAGTCAATGGGATTATAGAGGTGTACCACCATGCCTGGCTCAAATATTTTTGAGACAGGGTCTTGCTAAAATTGACCACTCTGCCTTCCAATTTGCAATCCTTCTGTCTCAGCCCCTAGAGTAGCTGGAATATAATGGTGCACAACCACACCCAGCCCAAGTCCCAGTGACAAAAACCCTTCAGGGAATGTGGTGGAGCGTGCCTATAATCCCAGTGACTCTGAAGGTTAAGTAAGGGTAGGGAGACTGCCAACTTCTGGGCCAACCTGAACAATTTACCAAGATTCCTCTCTAAGGATCAAAAGTTCAGGAGCAGCAATTTAGTGAATCTGAAGCAACTTAGTAAGACCTTGTCTCAACATAAAACAGAAAAAGAGCTGGAGATGTGGGCTCAGTGGTTAAGCACCCCTGGGTTCAATCCTCAGTATCCTCACCCCAAGGAAAAGGATAAAACTGGATAAGCCATTTATAAAGCTATAATTTTTCTCCATATATTTAAAAAACTATAGTGTCTTGTATTTAACTCTAAGAGTAGAAATGTAGACATTTTCTGTCCTTCAACATCTATAAATGAGGAACAAAAACTTTGTTAGGTTTCTTAGTTACTCAAACTATGAGGTGACTAGCTGAGAAAGCAAAATCAGAATCTTTTAATACAGGAACTGCCCTATTCTGCCTTGGGTAGTGGTTACAAAAGAGAATATTCTTACTGAATGCCATAACATTATGACCCAAATAATTTGCTAGTATAGTTGCATTTTTGGAACTGGACTTAACAAAGCTTTATCTTCCTTTTTTTGTTTTGTTTTTGGCAGCAGAGGCTGCAACACTGAGTCACATCTAACCCTTTTTTTTTTTTTGAGACAAGGTCTCACTAAATTACTAAGGGCCTTGCTAAATTGTTGAGGCTAATTTGAATTTGAGATTCTCCTACCTCAGGCACCTGAGATGCTGGGATTACAGGTGTACCAAGCTTTTTTGAAGTTGCCAAAACTTCCAATGCCAGTCATTTATACAACTTTGCTACTCCTTGTTTATATGATTCGCTCAGAAATGCTTAACAATTTCATTCCTTCTCTGAAATGTTACTTCCAGCAGGCCCATTCAAATCATGTTTTATTCTAGGCTTCAACTTTTTATTTAATACTCTTCAGAATAAAGAAAACAGCTCATTTTAAACAAGAAGTTTATTTAAACAACAAGACGCTTGACTTGAAGGGAAAACTATCTAGGAATCTTTTTTAAGAGTAATTTACCCCTACTTAAAGACAGATTGCCCTACATGTAACAGCTACGTACAAAAAAGTTATAAAATTGTCCTTGGTTTTACAATGATAAATGAAAAACATTAAAATTCTCCAATCGAACAAGGTATGCAAGGATTTTTATGTTGTTCAGGTTTTTTTTTTGTTGTTTTTTTGTTTTTTGTTAAAACAGTGAGAGCAAAATAACTTACTGGAATATAAAGATAAGAGCTGAATGAGCATGCCACTAATGGAGAAAGGGGATATTTTCACAGAACCAGTATTTTTCCCCATCCCATCTCCATTTGATGTCAATCAAAACATATCATTGGCCATTTAGTTTAAAAAAAAAAAATGCAATATGCTTGTGCACATACACCAGTTACTTTATGTACAATAAAGGAATGGGGAAGGGGAAAATGAAAGAATAAAGAAAACTATACTGTAGTAGTCAGGATGTGGTGGAACCAAATTGCAGTTTTCTAATTGAGAATGTATTCTTGGTCTGTAAGAACAGAGTTCTGGAGTAAAGTAGCAGGTTCCCTTTTTAGTAGACACCTCCTGTCTGCTGCTGGAACACATCAATTGTATCTTCATCCTCCATTTCCAACTAGTATAAAACAGAAAAACAAATTTAAGACCACTGATTAATTTAGATGTCATGGATTAATCAGGCATCAAATTTGATTTAAGTAATTTTTCACTTGGCCTCCTTTTTAAATGAATGTCACAGAAATCTTGTTTTTTAAGTTAAAAAGCTAGATATGTCCACTGGACCTTACTGCAATATTTAGATCAGAAAAAGATGGGGAATAACTTGTCAATAGAAACTCAAGGAAATAAAACATGATACATTATATCCCAAAAATAAGGCTAAAAATAAAATTTAAAAATTAAGCAGATTAATAGCTTATAGTATGATTAGATTGTTTTTATGAATTTATAAAAATGAGTGTAGATAATAGGTAATAGGAGTTCTGAATCGCTTTATCATGCAAGTTTATTTATATAGAAAAAACAATTTAAAATTCCAAAATTATATTCAAAAATTTAGTTACCAAGATTTACTATCCACACACTATCTGTAAAACAACCATGGTGATAGGAAGGTCTTAGCACATATTGAAACACTGTAAAGTCAATCAGCTTTTTAATTATTTACTATGCTTCAAATTAATTAACTTTTAAACCATTCCTTCTAAAAACGGATCACCCTGCCCCTCAGAACTGGGGACTCTAACCAGGGGTGCTCTACCTCCCCAGCCCTTTTTTTAAATTTTTGAGACAGGGTCTCACTAAATTTTCAGGTTGGCCCAGAACTTGTGACCCTCCTGCCTCAGCCTTAGGACTTTCTGGGATTACAGGAAAACACCACCGCACCCAGCTAAATAGTGATTTTTAAAAAATAAAATAGTTCCCTTGGATACCTTAGACAAGAAAGGAAGCTCGTTCTAAGTAGATACAAATAGACTAAAAGTAGAGGTAATATTAAATATTAAAATATTCTTAACGCTAGTTCTAGTTGGGTATGGTGGCTACTTGCCTATAATCCCAAAGATTGTATTGGGGAAGCAGAGGCAGGAGGTAGAAAGTTCACAAATTCAAGCAAGAACAGGTTTAACAATTTAAACAAACCTGTCTCAAAAACAAACAAACAAAAACAAAAACAAAAAAAACCAACCTGTGGATATATTGCTCAGTGATAACACACCCAGTACCTAAATAAAATAAATCCATGACTCTCATTTCCCACTTCTATAAAATATCACTCAGTTATAACAATTAAAAATGAGTCCAAGAAAATAAACCATAACCATTTAGCAGAATGAGGGGCACATACTAATCATTTGTGTTCGTAAATAGAACTTTTTATGTAATTTGAGAAAAACTGTGAGAGTTCTAAAATGAATCAAAATAATTCCAAGCTGTACTTAAACATTTTATAATCCCTCACGGGGAGTTTTTCTCCCCTACCACCAATCCTGTACTGGGGACTGAAATCTGTGACTTTACCACTTAGCCACATCCCAGACATTTATATTTTTGAGACATGGTTTTGCAAAATTTCAGAAGCTGACTTGCAATCCTCCCACCTCCACCTCTCAAAACTGCTGGGATTACAGATGTACACCACAAAGCCCACCTTAAAAGGCTCTTTAATTAAGGCTTACCTTTTCATACTGAAATGTCACTTTTCTTTGGGGGTGGGGTGGGGCGGGGAGAATCAGGGATTGAACTCAGAGGCATTCTACCACTGAGCCACATCCCTAGCCCCTATTCTATATTTTATTAGACAGTCTTGCTGAGTTGCTTAGCACCTCAATAAATTGCTGAAGCTGGCTTTGAACTTGTGATTCTCCTGCCTCCACGCTTTGCATTACAGGATTGTGCCCAGCTTGAATTGTTACATTTTTAACTAAAACTATAAAAGCCTTCCAAAAAAAGGGCCATCATTTATAGACTATAGCACCTCCTAGCGGCTACACTATGCAATTGCTTTATGGAGACTCACCAATGGAAATTTCTACAAAATATTCTCCCCTAGAGAACTCAGATATGTCGATTTTTTGAAGATCATCAACACATCAATTTTTTGAAGATCATCAACCACATCTGGATGTGCTACTTCATTAATACCACACTTATCTTTCTTACACTGGGCAACAAAATTGAAATTCAAAAGTATAAATGATGCAATTTAAATTTCTGCTAGCAAGTTAATTATTTGTTTCCAGGACTAAAGTCTTAAATTGAAATGGTAAATAGAAACAAAGTGTTCTGCCATAGGAGACAGACCAACCAATCCCATACAAGTCACAGAACTGATATGTAAAAAAGATTAAGGATCAGAGATCATCACCTTTCTTACAAAGTGTTTGAAAAATCTCTTATTATCAAGAGTTCTTCCTGTCAAACTAAGGTATCAGGAGACTTTTCAGCTAAGAGTAATTAATTCTCGAGAATAGATGAAAACAAATTCACTTCAGCATGAGGAATTTAAGTGGACAGGATCAATAGCCAACCAATTACCTGTGGAGAACCCTGGATATGATCAAGAGCTGCAACAACAAAAACAAATGAAACTTATATTCTGAAGAAAGAGACAATGATTTTAATTATTTTTCCCAAATAATGCTCACAACAAGGGAAAAATGGGATTTATTAAGTAATTAAATAACCCTTTACTGAGTGGTAACTGAGTAATTAAAAACCACACTGGCATTTCCTCAATCTAGTCCAATTTTTCTCTTTCTAATGTCCCTTGGAGACAACAATTACTCTCCAAGTCAAAAAGTTTACAAATTGATACACAAACCTGTTTAAAAAAAGCACAATTTTTCTAAATAACAGAGACTTTACCTGTGCAGGTGTGTCTGTTTCATTAATTGGCTGCCCGTCAAATCGGAATCTGATCTGCCTCATCGACAAACCCTGAACAAGAGTTTAAAAGCAATAAGCAGCATGTAAAGAAAAAACTCCATTTAGATAAAACTATACACATATTTAAATATTTAACCATAAATATTAAAAGAGATATCTAATAAATAACCATCAATAAGTTAACATTTTTATGTGGGTAAAAAGATGTGAGGTGATTCTTACTTTCTTTAAAATGCAGCATGTTTGATTTTTTTGAAAAGAATAAATTGAGCTGGGAAGCCAGGTGCAGTGGCACACACCTGTTTTGGGTAATCCTGGAAACTCAGTGACTAAAACAGGGATTATAAATCCAAGATCAGCTCCAGCAACTTAGTGAGACCCTGTCTCAAAAAATAAAAAGGGCTGGGAATACAGCTCAGTGGTGAAGCACCCTTGAGAAAAAGTCCCCCAGATGGACGTGTTGGTACACACCTGTAATCATAGCGGCTTGGGAGGCTGATACATGAGGATCGCAGGTTCAAAGCCAGCCTCAGCAAAAGCAAGGCTAGCTACTCAGTGAGTCCTGTCTAAAAAAGACCCTATCTCAAAACTGAGGAGTCAAAAAAAAAGGTGGTGGGGCTGGGGCTATAGCTCAATTGGTAGAGTGCTTGCCTCATACACACAGGACTCTGGGTTCAATCCCCAGTAAAATTTAAAAAAAAAAAAAAATTGGGGGGCTGGGGTTGTGGCTCAGTGGTATAGCACTCACCTAGCACGTTCGAGCCTCAGCACCACATAAAAATAAATAAAGGTACTATGTCCAACTAAAAAATAAATATTAAAAAAATAATAGGGGCTGGGGTTGTGGCTCAGTGGTACAGTGCTTGCCTCGCACATGTGAGACCCTGGGTTTGATCCTCAACACCACATAAAAAAATAAATAAGTGAAATAAAGGTGTTGAAAAACAAAATAGTAATAAGGAATAGGGATGTGATTAGTGGTCAAGCACTTCTGGGTTCAACCTCTGGTACCCACCCACTCAATTGAGTTTAGCTTTAAGATATATAGCCCCTTCTGCAAAACTGATTCCAAGGTAGACACAGGGGCACACACCTGTAGTCCCAATGGCTCCAGACACTGAGACAGGAGGATCTTGAGTTCAAAGCCAGCCTCAACAATTTTTGTGAGGCTCTGGCAACTCGGTGCGATCCTGACATAAAAAGGGCTAGGGGATATGGTTCAGTGGTTAAATGCCCCTGGCTTCAATCCCAGGTACCAAAACCAAACCAAACAAAAAACCTAATTCCAGTGTTTCATTTGAGAAGCATTACTTACCTGATAAAGAAGAGGCAAGAATGGGGGGAAGGGAAAAGCAGCAAAGCTGTTGGCAATGACAGCCAAATGACAACAAGAAAATAAAGTATCTTTAGAGGCAGGCTGGAGATAAATTAACTTAGTCACTCCTGTATCATGTTCAATTTTAAACTTATTACAAACTTATTGTTACATCAACACCCTTAAATATAAATTGATACTTCAAAGAATTAAAAGGAAGTATTCAAAATATTGAAACAAAGTAATAAAACATTTGCATAACATCTGCATTCCCCTTTAACAAGGAGTCACTGAACCTGTGCTTAAATATATCCATAAATAGGAAGATCATAATGATTTCCTTTAAAATCCTAGTCAAGTATTCAAAATGACAAATTTATGGGCTGGGGCTGTAGCTCAGTGGTAGAGCACTCATCTCACAAGCACCACATAAAAAATAAAGAAAATAAACACAAAAATCGTGTCCATCTACAACTAAAAAAAATTTTAAAAAAGCAATTTTGCAGGCTGGGGATATGGTTCAACTGGTAGCCTGCTCGCCTAGCATGCGTGCGGCCCGGGTTCGATCCTCAGCACCACATACAAAGATGTTGTGTCCGCCGAGAACTAAAAAATATTAAAAAATTCTCTCTCACTCTCTTAAAAAAAAAAAAAAGCAATTTTGCAATTGAAGAATTGAAAAATAAAAACAATTTTAAAAAAGGAAGGATTCAATGCCAAGCCATCAACTGCTCAGTATTTTTTTTTTTTTTGAGAATTTTAACATTTATTTTTTAGTTTTTGGTGGACACAACATTTTTGTTTGTATGTGGTGCTGAGGATTGAACCCGGGCCGCAAGCATGCCAGGTGAGCGCGCTACCGCTTGAGCCACATCCCCAGCCCCAGAATTTTGTATCTACAAATAATATTCCATTAAAGAAACTCCTTGCGTCAATAAAATACTAAGCACCTTCTGTATTCTGGGGTTCTTGTTTCAACCACTGAGCCACATCAACCAGTCCTATTTTGTAATTTATTTAGAGGTAGGGTCTTAGTACTGAGTTGCGTTAGCACCTCGATTTTGCTGAGGCTGGCTTTGAACCCGCAATGTTCCTGCCTCAGCTTCCCCAGCTGCTGGGATTACAGGAATGTGCCACTGTGTGGGGACCCCCTTATTTAAAAAATGTAACAGAGGGCTGGGGCTGTAGCCCAGTGGCAGAACACTCGCATGGCAATCATGAGGCACTTAGTTCAATCCTCAGCACCACATAAAAATAAACAAAATAAAAGCATTCTGTCCATCTACAACTACAAATAAATAAATAAAATAAGTGAAGGGGCATTTTAGCACTGCACTATATCCTCAGACCTTTTTATCTAAGTAAGGTCTCACTAATTTGCTGAGGCTGGCCTTGAACCTGTGAACCTCCTATATCAACCTCCTGAGTAGGTGAGATTATGGCAAGCACCACCATACAATGGCTAAACTGGAAATTTTTGAAAGACCCAACATGAAATATTAAGTTACTTGTAGTCATTGATCTACCATAATAGTTTTCTCAGATAATTTAACTCCTGCTTTTCCTCCTCAAAAAAAGTTCTAAATCTAAAGAAGATGTGCCTTTAAGATACTGCAAACTGAGGCTGGGATTTGCAGCTCAGGGGTAGAGTGCTTGCCTAGCAATGTGTGAGGCACTGGATTTCTGGGTTTGATCCTCAGCACCACATAAAAATAAAGGTATTGTGTCTAACTACAAATATATATATATATATATATATATATATATATCATCCCTGAATTAGCTATGACCTGAGAGTTTCAATTTCTTTATTTCTTTTCTTTTTTTTTTTTTTGAGAGAGAGATAATTTTTAATATTTATTTCTTAGTTCTCGGCGGACACAACATTTTTGTTGGTATGTGGTGCTGAGGATGGAACCCGGGCCACACGCATGCCAGACGAGCGCGCTACCGCCTGAGCCACATTCCCAGCCCATCAATTTCTTTATTTCAATTTCACAAAAATAAACTGGAATAAATTGGTGATTCTGTTTTCTGAAACCACGAGACGCTCCAAGATAAAATCAAAACAAAACCATACTAGAATGAAACAGCATGCTTTCTCAGCTGAAACACATGATTGACAGTGGATGTCAATCATATGTTTATTACAAATAAAAATCATTGGTAATTTATTTAGAGGTAGGGTCTAAACTTATTAGTTTGAATGTACTCTACCATTTTACAAGCATTGTTTGAGCTTGTTCTACATATCAAGTACTGGTTTAGAGCAAGAAGTCCCTATTGGGCTTGAAATGAGGCTCAGTGGTAGTGGTAGAATGTTTGCTTAGCATGCATGAGGCCCTGGGTTTGATAACTGGCACCATCAAAGAGCTTACATTTTAGTGGAGACAATTAAAGCTCTTCAGAAGTAATGGATAAAAACTAAAATAAAATGGCTGTAAGCCATGAGACCATTTACCTCATCTATCCATAAAAATGTTAGCTACATGGGTGCAATGGCACAATCCTGTAATCCTAGCTACTCGGGAGGTTGAAGCCCTGGGTTCAGCAGGGCACACATGCAATCTCAGCCACTTGGGAAGTTGAGGCAGGAGGACTGCAGGTTCCAGGCCAGCCTCAGCAACTTAGTAAGTCCTAAGCACGTAGCAAAACCCTGTGTCAAAAAGAAAAAAAAAAAAAGGCTGGGGATGTTGCTCAGTGATCAAACCCTGGACTCAATCCTCAGCATTACAAAAAACAAATGTATCAAATAATAAAAAGGGCTGGGGGCATAGCACAGTGAGTGACAGATTGCACTTATCAATGCTCAATCTAAAAAAAAAAAAAAAAAAAAAACTTATCATTCTAACATCAATCAACATTTAAAAATTAAGGTTTTCCTTTTTAATACCAAGTCCTCAAAACTTCACATTGTATATTTTACATTTTTTAAAAAATATTTTTTAGTTGCACAATACCTTTTTGGGCACAATACCTTTATTTATTTATATTGGTGCTGAGGATGGTACCCAGGGCTCACACATGCTAGGTGAGCTCTCCCGCTAAGCCACAACACTAGCTCTTGTACATTTTACATTTTAAAGCACATCTCAATATTAGCTATATTCCAAATGGTCAATAGTGACATGTGGCTTCTGGCTACCATATTATACAGCATACATAAAAGAACAGAAATTGCTGCAGATTTTATAAATTATGACAGCATCATCAAGGATGAGTCCAAGATTTGGAGATACCAGGGATTAAACCTGGGGCAGTTCACCACTAAGCCACACCCCCAGCCTGGTTTTTAGTTTGAAACAGGATCTAAGTTGCTGAGGCTGGCTTTGAACTTATGATATTCCTACCTCAGCCTCTCAAACTTTGGGGAGGGCTGGGGTTGTAGCTTAGTGGTAGAGTGCTCGCCTTGCATGCACCAGGCACTGGGTTCGATCCTTAGCACCCAGTAAAACATAAATACAGGCCAAGCGCCTGTAATTCCAGGGTCTGAGAAAAGGAGGATAGAGTTCAAAGCCAGCCTCAGCAACAGTGAGGTGCTTAGCAACTCAGTGAGACCCTACCTATAACTAAAATACAAAATAGGGCTGGGGATGTTGCTCAGTAGTTGAGTGCCCAGAGTTCAATTCCCAGTAATAAATTATATATATATATATATAAATTTAATGTTCCCTAGTAAAAAATCCTCAATCACGAGCTGGGAGAGGTGGCACATGCCTATAATCCCAAGGACTCGGGAAGCTGAGGTAGGAAGCTAGGAGGATTACAAATTCAAGGCCACCTTCAGCAGCAAAGCAAGATCCAGACTCGAAATTAAAAATGAAAAGAACTGGGAGGGCTGGGGATGTGGCTCAAGCAGTAGCGTGCTCGTCTGGCATGAGCGGGGTGCTGGGTTCAAATCTCAGCACCACATAAAAATAAAGATGTGTCCACCGAAAACTGAAAAATAAACATTAAAAAAAAATTCTCTTCTCTTCCTCTCTCTTAAAAAAGAAAAGAAATTAAGAAAAAGAAGAAAACTGGGAATATAGCTTAATAGTAGAGTGCCCCTGGGTTCAATCAGCAGTAACACAAACACAAATCCTTGATTAGTAATTCACAACTGGTGGGCTGGGGATGTGGCTCAAGCGGTAGTTCGCTCGCCTGGCATGCGTGCGGCCCGGGTTCGATCCTCAGCACCACATACCAACAAAGATGTTGTGTCTGCCGAGAACTAAAAAATAAATATTAAAAAAAAAAAAAAAAAGTAATTCACAACTGCCAAAAAACTTTAGCTTTGCAAATTGGACTAGATAAAGTCTTTGATAGCCTGTACCTGAAGCAGGCAATCAGATCAATTATGTGACATTTTAAACTCTTCCTTAGACAAGGGAAACTAAATTCACAATAGGTGAATTATGGAATCAACACAGGTTGAATGGATTAAGAAACTGAGATACACGCATGCACAAAGAGTTCTACTCAACCATAAATTATAAAATCATGTCATTTACTGGTAAATGGATGGAAATGGAGAATATCATGCTAAGTGACATAAGCCAGAGCTTGCCTGGCACTTGGAGGGGCAGGCTTTGATCCTTGACACCAGATAAAAATAAATAAAATAATAAAGGTATTATGTCCATCTACAAGTAAAAACAAAGAAATACACAGAAACTCAAAAGTTGAATGTTTTTCTCTCAATGTGGAAGCTAAAATAAAATAACGGAAGAGGGGGACTAAGGATGTGGTTCAGTAGTAAAGCACTTGCCCCATGTGTGGGACACCCAAGTTGCATCCCCAGCGCCACAGAATAATAAGTAAATAAATATAGTAATTTTAAAAAATAAAGGAAAGGGGGAGGGAAGGATAGGAAAGCATAAAGGGAAATCGGTAATGTAGGAGGAGATCAAGAGGCACAGTGGAGGGTTGGGTAAGGGGAGTCAATGTAGAATGAATTCTTAAAAAAATCATGTTATACGCATATATAGATGTACCACAGGGAATTTCACCTTTATGCATGAATAAAAAGAACCAGTTAAATATAGACAACCAAAAGAAAGTCCAGTAAAGGATGTAGAATGAGGGAGCAGAGGGAAAGGGGGAAGAGAAAAAGGGGATTTTGAACTGAAATCAAATTCCATGCACACATGAGTTTGCCAGGATGAATCAAACCACTATGTGTAACTATAAAGCTCTAATAACTAGATTGGGGATATGGTTCAGTTGGTAAGTGTTTGCTCTTCATGTACCAGCACCAAACAAAAGAAAAAAAAAATATATATATATATGTATATAATATACAATAACTTAAAAATTCTATTTCTTTTGAAAAACAAACAGGGATCATCTTGCTCAAAACTCAAGAGGTAAAGCAGGGCACAGTGGTGCACACCTTAATCCCAGTGGCTCAGGAGACAGACAGGATTGTGAGTTCAAAGCCAGCCTCAGAAAATTAGCAAGGCCCTAAGCAGCTCAGTGAGACCCTATCTCAAAATAAAATACAAAAATAGGACTGGGATTGTGACTCCGTGCTTCACTGCCCCCGAGTTCAATTCTTGATGCCCAAAAATAAATAAGCAAAATTTATTAAAAATTTTAAAAGAAAAAAAAAAATGAAGGGCTAGGGAGCTAGGGATGTAGTAAGTAGCTCAATGGTTAAGTCTCCCTAGATTCAGTCACAAGTTGGGGAAAAAAAAAGAAATCAAACCTAAAGAGGTCATTCCCAACTTAAGAGGAAATAGGAATAAATATCTTTCAGAGCTCTTTCTGGATCAGATCTTAACTCAGGGAGTTAAGATCTGATCCAGATAAGCCAATCCCCAGATTTTTTCTTTTCTTTTTCTTTCTTTCTTTCTTTTTTCTTTTTTTGTTTGAGACAGGGTCTAACTAAGTTGTTGGGGGGTCTCACTAAATTGTTGAGGCTGGCCTACTTGCAATCCTCCCGTCTCAGTCTCCAGAATCACTGGGATTATAGTCATGTGCCACCATGCCTATTTTTTAATGGACTACCAGTGTTTCTGTCTTCTCTACTGCAAATCAACGAGTGACTGTAATAAGTTTAATTAAATGTAACCCAATCTTAGTCTTAGGACCCAATAACCAGAAAAATTCAAGGAAAATAGGCTAAAATTGTAATAGGCTAAATTTGATTTTAAAAGCAGGAAAACACAAAATTTATGGACTGACCTTGGTCTTAGAATAATCTCCTATAAGAACAATCTGAAATATAGAGGATATGCTATGTTTTTTGTTTCTGGCACTTAGTTTGATGCCCCTACTACCTTGCAGGAATTTAGTAAATAGCAGATGAATAAAAACAATAATTTAATAAAACATTAATTGCTGAACTGGGTGATGGGTAGTCTTCATAAAATTCTTTCAATTTCACTCTCTAAAGTATTAAACAATGATGGGGCTGGGGTTTCAGCTCAGCAGTAAAGTGCTTGCCTCACACTTGTGAGATACTGGGTTCGATCTTCAGCACCACATAAAAAATAAATAAGATAAATAAAGATATTGTATCCACCTTTAAAAAAAATCTTTTTAAAAAAAGTATTAAACAATGACAATTTAAAACCTAAAATCTGGCACACCTGTAATCCTTGAACTTGTGATCTTCCTCCCTCACTGGGACTATAGGCACACACCACTGAACCTGGCAAAAGGTAAACTTTTTTTTTTAAATTTAGTTGTAGATGAATAATTTTTATTTATTTTTATGTAGTGCTGAGGATTGAACCCAGTGCCTCACACATACGAGGCAAGCACTTCACCACTCAGCTACAACCTCAACCCCGCAAAACGTAAACTTTCTTGCCCTAAACAAGCAGTTTTCCAAATCACACTCATCAGACATTATGATACATCAAGATACAATTACTAAGCTTGGTGTGGTGGCACATGTCAGTAATCCCAGCTGCTCAGGAGGCTTAGGCAGGAGGATCACAAACTCAAAGCCAGCCTCAACAACTTAGCAAGGCACTAAGCAATTCAGTGAGGCCCTCTCTCCAAATAAAATACAAAACAGGGCTAGAGACGAGGCTTGGTAGCCAAGTGCCCCTGAGTCCAATCCCCAGTTACCCACCCCCCAAAAACAAAACTAAGATTTTATAATAATTACAGAAAATATATGAAGACCATATTTTCACCAACAACCAAATAAATGCCTATTTTTCTTTTTTTTTTTTCCTTGCAGTATCAGGGATTGAACTCAGTTGCACTCTATCACTGAGCTACAATTCCAGCCTTTTATTTTTATTGAGACAGAGTGTCAATCAACTGCAAAGCTGACCTCAAACTTTCAATCCTCCTGCCTCAGCCTCCATAGTCACTGGGATTACAGGCCAGCATCATTGAACCCTTTACTTTCTAAAAGTATTTTGTATTTGTACTTATCCCCTTTGCATAAGGTTTTGCTACCAACCTTTAAAATTTCCCCATATTCTGAGGGGAGTAGTGTTCAAATACAGAAGATGCCAGTGCATAAATATTTTAGCACAGTAAGTACATGTTTGGACTGTGGAAAAGCTTAGTTGTACATCCTTAGTACCACCACCACACACAAAAAAAACTTTATGCTTAATAATTTGGGAGGGATTTCACCAAAAAATTCTTCAAATGAGAACATGTTAAATATCTTTGAAAAGAATTGCAAATGTAGCTAGTACAGTGGCACATGCCTGTAATGCCAGTGGTTCAGGAGGCTGAGGAGCTCAAAGCCAGCCTCAGCAAGAGTGAGGTGCTAAGTAATTCAGTGAGACCCTGTCTCTAAATAAAATACAAAACAGAGCTGGGGATGTGGCTAAGTGATTGAGTGCCCCCCCCCGTAAGATCCCTATACCCACCCCCCAAAAAAAATTGCAAATTTATTCTGGGCCTGGTGCTATACACCTGTAATGCTGAGAACTCAGGAAGTTGAGATAGGAGAATGACAAGTTTGAGGCTCACCTCAGCAACTTAGCAATACCTTGTCTCCAAAAACAAAGACTGAGGATGTAGCTCAGTGATAAAAAGCGCTCCTAGGTTAAATCTGTATATGAAAATTAAAGTATGAGCAAAAAGTAGGAAGGGTGGCACAAGTATGTAATCCCAGCAACTTTGGAGGATGAGGCAGAAAAATGGCAAATTCAAGGCCAGCCTTGGCAATTTAATGAGACCATCTCAAAGTAAAAAATAATGTGGATGTAGTTCAATGGTAGAGAATCCTTGAATCCAATCTCCAGGACCCACCCCAAAAAGCAAAATTATGAACACAGAAACAGATATGGGGTGGCTCAGGCCTATAATCCTAGTGACTTGGGAGGCCGATACAGGAGGATCATAAGTTTAAGGCTAGTATTGGCAACTTAGCACAGTTCTAAACAACTTAGTGAGACCCTGTGTCAAAATAAAAAATAAAAATAAAAAAGGGTTGGGGATGTGGTTCAGTGGCAAAGCACCCTTGGGTTCAACTCCCAGTACTAAAAAAAAAAAAAAAGAGCACATCATTCTCCTTTCACATTAAAATAAAATATATATAAATTAAAGCTGTGAAAAAAAACGGGCTGGGGATGTGGCTCAAGCAGTAGCACGCTCGCCTGGCATGTGCAGGGCGCTAGGTTCGATCCTTAGCACCACATAAAATAAAATAAAGATGTTGTGTCCACCAAAAACTGAAAAATAAATATTAAAAAATTCTCTCTAAAAAAACTCAAAACATTTGTGACTTCAAATGTCCTTAGGTGTCATAGATGTCAAGCATCAGCTCAAACTCTATTTGGGAGCTTGGCATTTTTGTCGTTGTTGTTTTTCCCACCTTTTTTACATTCAGGAAGACAAAAAAAAAAAAAAAAAAGCTGCCAGGTTGAATGAACCAATCTATGATTCAGTGTTTTGGTTAAACTTGCAAAAGCCACCTTTAAGCTGGGTGCGGTGGTGCACACCTGTAATCCCAGTGGTTCAGGCAGTTGAGGTAGGATGATCATGAGTTCAAAGCCAGCCTCATCAAGCCCTAGATAAGCAACTCAGGGAGACCCTGTCTCTAGATAAAATACAAAACAGGGCTGAGGATGTGGCTCTATGGTCAAGTGCCCTGAGTTTAATCCCCAATACTCCATCCACAAAAACCACTTTAAACTTGTCTTTGTCTTATTATAGACTCAAGCTCCCAAAAGGAATCTTCTTTATCTTAGTAAAAGCTTATATTGATTTCCCAGCATTCAAAGTACTACTTTTTCATGGTATCTACATACTGTTTTTTCTAAATAAAATGCAAATGCCCCTATAGCAAAATTTATGCTTGGTTCAGCAGGATTATAATTTTTCTGACCTCTAGGGTTAGGAATATAAGTGGTAGAGATTAATGCTTTGTCCTTATAACCACATTTAACTTTACTTCCAAAGTGGTTAAAATATTCTAAAGGTTCCAACAACAAAAAAAAAAAAAAAAATTAAATTTTAAAAAAGAGAACCAGAGAAGAAATTTTCCACGTTCACTCATTTTCTTATTAAAGCAAAATCACACACCCTTGGGAACTAGCCAAGTGAATAAAATTTGATGTACTTCTGGTTTAATATTAGAATCATAATACTAACCAAAGCATCTTAAGGGTTTTCATGAATAATCGATAATCAAAAATTGATGACAAATATATATATAAAGTCATAGTAATAATAGGCCAGTCTACTCTATTATTCTATAATAGTCTCTAAAAACTTTTTTCAAAATAAGGGCATTTAGGGTAAGTACACATATCAATTCCTCACCTGTCGTTCACAATATGCTTTCATTAGTTTACTAAGTGGTGTATGCCTCTTAATCTTAAACTGCACCACAGAACCATCCTGCCCCGCCACCTTCAAGTTAATATGATCGTTGTTCTCAGTCTTGACTCCTTCCTGTTGAAAGAAAAATAAAGTAGTATTTGGAAAATGTGAAAAACAGTAGCAGCAGCAGCAGTGCAAGTTGCTTAAAAAAAAAAAAAATCAACAGGTTTCTTATTCAGTATGATCAAGCAGCATACAGCTATTTTTAGACCCCAAAATTAATCTGAAATACTACAAATTCTGCAGCATCAGTATTAGATAGCTGTAGCAGAAAAACCTACATAAAATGCTATCAATGACAACAATACATTTTAAAATATGGGTCCCACTCAATTTATTACGACGTTCTCTTCAGGCTGAACTGTCTAAAATGGCACATCTTCTGTCACTGCCAAAATCTCTCCCGACGCCCCAAAAAAAGATTTAAAAAAAAGTGTCCTTTCTCTTCACAAAGTGCTTTAAGTACAATTGATGAAACAGTGCAAGGAGGGAAATTGCAATTCAAAACTCAACTCTCTTCTCTTGTTAAAAAGTTACCAAACTCGACTTAATAACTTAAATCCAATTCCAACCTCCACGTTAAAAAACTCCAGTGAGGTAAATCCTCCGGTCTCTCCCGAGCCTCGGTACTAACTCAGAGCCACGAGTAACCGTGGGGATCAGAAGCATCATTTTGTTTATTTTTAGTCAGGAGCGCTTTTCCTCCCCTCCCCTTTGTTGTCACGGGTCAAACATACAGGTTTCTTCCAAATCTTCTGTATAGATGTCGACCCGACCCCAAGTTCACCAAAACCAAGTGTGGAAAGAATTCTGCTGCCCCTAAGTCACTCCAGAAAGCAGTGCTGAGGGAGGGGAGCGTGTCAAACCACCCCAAGTGGCAGGTCCCCTGTGGCCTGGAGATGCGCGTCCCTGGTCCTCCAGGGAAGTCTCCCGTGCCTCCAAGCCGCGCTCCGCTCCGAAGTTAAGCCCCACTCGGACCTCGGCCTCCAACTTCGCGGAGCCACATGGCCCCTGCGCCTCGGGGGCAGCTGGCACCGGGCAGGGCCGCCGCCCCTCCCCCTCGGGCTCCGAGGCCACGGAGGTGGGAGCCTCTCCCCGGGAACCCCCGGCCGCCGGCATCCGGCTCCCGGCGCGCCCGCGGTCCATTGATTCTCCCCAGCGCCGCCGGCCGCCGCGGCCCTGGGCAAGGGTCCCGCACGCCCGCCGCCCCCCACCCCAAGTGCGGCAGTCGAGGGCCGGGGAGTCTCGCCACCGGCGGGCAGCACCGCACGGTCGCGGAGTCCGCGGAGTCCAGGCACCGCGCGCCCAACGTCCTCCTCACGCGCAGGCGGCCGGCCGAGCAGCCCGCGCGGGGATGGGGCTCGCTGGCGCTCGCGATCCGCCGCCCGCCTCGCGCCGCGCGCGCGCGGAGGCCCCGGGGGCGGGGGAGGGCGGCGGGCCTCCTCCGGCGCGGGAGGGAGGAAGAGAGGGAGGGAGGAAAATGGCGCGGAGCGCCCGGGCCTGAGCCGCGGCCGGCCCTGTGGGGGGCCCGGGAGGCGCTAGGAGCCGCGGCGGGCTCGGCCGGCCCCCAGGCGCCGGCGTTCCCGGGTCCCCCGACGAAGCGAGGGGCCGGCGCCAAGCTCACCTTGGGCTTTTCGTCGGCCATGGCGAGCGCCGGAGTCTCCTCAGCTGCCGCTTCACAAAAGAGGTACCAGGTCCGCACCGAACGAGCACACAAGCAGCTCCAGGAGCGGCAGAAGAAGGAGGCGGCAGCGCTGGACGAGGGAGAGGGCGCGCGCACGTCGTGCGCTCCCTCCCCCCACCCTGCGTGCGCGAGCACGAGCCGCCGGGACCTCCTATTGGCTGTAGCCTCGCGGGAGCGCGCAACGCTTACATAACCACCCCCATCCCCCGCCCCGCGCTGCCGCCGCCTGGGCCAGGCGCCCGCCAGGCCGGCGGGAAGAGGCGCGGACACGCGCACCCGGGCTGCCGCGGGGGCGCGCCTGGCTCTGGGCGGGGCTGTATTGTCCTCCTTCTGTGGTGGAGCATAATCAAAATGGCTTCCAGCTGGTCCTCGGCGAGGACGGGAGAGGCTCGAGGCCTTCGACGTGAGCCTTGGGCCGGGGAAGGCGGCCCTACTAGACGTGGAAAGGGGAGCCGAAATCCAACCCAGCGTGAGGCTCCTCAGAGACATACTCTTGTCACGTGAGCCAGGCGCAGCCCTCGCTGGCTTGGGGGAGCATCACACGTCCTACCTGCCAGCCCCATCCCTAAAGGTTAAAGCTTCACCCTCAACAGGCTGCCACCTGCTCTCGCCTTCACTGCGACGACCGCTTCCGCGCTGCTGGGAGCCCTCGACGGGGACTCGCTTATCATTCCAAGGACCTCCTTGCTCCAGGCCAGCCTTCCAGCTCCAGGAGGAAAGGCTCCATCAGGAGCGCACCAATACGAAGCTCCCACACCAAGCGCTTCCCCCGACGGCCCAGTGACCCCACGGCCATGGCCGAGGTGCTGCGGGACACAGCCTCGCAGTCCACCTTCTGCTTCTGAGTCCTGTGTTTATTCTCTCAGTTCCCCCCGGGGGGAGCGGGGACAATTCGATTCTGTTAGGTTTCCACCATAGCCGTCTTCTTTCTTGGTCACACAGCTTGAAAAAGATCCATGTCTCCACCTCTGTCACCCCCCACTCACTCCTCAGTCCTCTGAAATGTGGTACTGTGCCCCCGCCACCCAGCGCCACCAAAAATCGCCTTCACCAAATCCACCATGCGTCCCATATGTCATCCCTTTTCTTGAATTCCTAGAAACTTTGCAGGAAGTAGGTTTTCCTCTCACCTCTGGCCTGTCCTTTAGCACTCCTCGCGATTTTTTTTTTTTTTTTTTTGTTCCTTAACTCTTCCCTTGACTGTTCTTGGGTTTTGTTCTAACTCCTTTGCTCTTATTGTATTCTCTCTCCTGGGACAGTTCTACCCACTTCCGTTACCATCTATTTCCTAATGATTCTCATATGGAAGTGGGTAGAACTGTATTTGTAGTCCAGATCTTTCTTTAAGCTTCATACTATGAACATCTACACTTGGAGAGCTCAGACAAACTCAAACTCAGTAGATATCAACTAAAACTCATTTTACTTCAGGGACCTATCCTCTTCCAGACCCGTAGCCTTATACTTAATTGCATAAACCATTACAACAGCTTCTCCACACCAGAAGCCCCCGGGGCCATTCTTATCTCCCTCCTTTCCTTCCATACACTCCCCATCCAATCAATTTCTAATTCTTTCCTAGTCCATCTTCTAAATATCTACCAAATCTGTCTACTTCCTTTTAGCCATTGCCTTTGAGTGAAGTTGGAAAGGAAGAGGAGGAAAGACCTAGATATCTAGATGTGAGACAAGCCAAGGCAGGCAGATTGGTCAGAGATGCCAGGGAAGTCTAATTCCATCTGGTCCAGGGACCCTCTCTTCAGAGCTACTGCATTGCCCTTCTAAGTGGTATTCTTGTTTTTGTTTTTTGTTGTTGTTGTTGTTGTTTAACTGTCCTGTTTTGTTTGACTCCCATGGTATTTAAATGAGTCATAATCACAGTGTTGGTTTAAATAAGAATCTTAGGGTCCTTTGCAGAGTGGCCCTGAAATATGCCATTTAACAAGCTTCTCTGATGATTTTTTAAGCTTAAAACAAATAAATTTATTCTCTCAGTTTCAGAGGCCAGAAGTCTGAAATCAAAGTATTAGGGCTGGAGATACAGCTCAGTTGGTAGAGTGCTTGCCTCACATGCACAAGGCCCTAGGTTCAATCCCCAGCACCACACACACACAAAAAAAAAAAAGAAAAAGAAAAAGAAAGAAAGAAATCAAGGCATTAGCAGCACTGTGCTTCCTGTAACCTCCAACTTTGGATGGTTCCAGTCCTTCTTAACTTGTTGGCTTCATCACTCCGGTCTCTGCCCACATCATGTGGTCTCCTCTGTGTCTCTCTGGAGATTGTTAAGCACACTAAAGTTTGAAAACCACAGACCATTCTAAAATAAAAATGAAGAAGTTCTTGAAGTTCTCTCTGGTTCTGTGGCAATCCTCTGCCTTACATGATAAACTCCAAAATTCATGTAAGATCTACAAAGCCCTTTGAAAATTAATGTAGACCAACCACTCTACCTCCTTTCTCATCATTTCCTCCTTGAAATTCTGCTTGGGTCATAATCAATTACTTGGGGTTACTGAATGTGCCTGTAGTTTCTCAATGCTAAACTTTTGTCCATTGTAAATGCTCAAAGAATGAGTAAATACATTAAAACTATCACTGTGTAAGTCCTATGGCAGTGGGGATACAAAAAAGGGCAAAGTCTCTGATTCTGCTGGACATAGTAGTGCACACCTATAATTACAGCGACTGAAGACAGGAGAATCAAAAATTCAAGACCAGCCTCAGCTATTTATTGAGGCCCTAGGCAACTTAGAAATGAAGGGAAAGAGACCAGGCAGAGATACACATAAGTGTTTATTTTTCATAGCTGACAAAGACCCTCTCTCTATAGGAGAGAGGCAAAATAGGCTTTTGAGTTCTGGGACTTTTATGGGAGAGGCTCAGGAATCAGAGCCAAGCAGGTCCTAATGCGGGGTGGTTAAGGGTTGGGTTGGTATGAGGGAGTGGTAAGACTTTCTCAGAAAAGCCCTTAGGCAAGAAAGTGAAACTTTTTCTTTAAAATGGTGGCTATCACTTAAGATGGACCTCCAGATGCTGAGCAAGGACTTTATATTCCCTCCTTTTTTGTTTTTATTTGGCCCCTTAGGGAACAGGGATGTAGGTCAATATTCTATAACTGCTTCCTGCTGGGAAGGGTTGGCATTTGAATCCTTCATTAGGGGTGCAGGACATCATTGGAAGGATGATGGAGGTTGAGTGGTGGTGGAATGCTGTCCCTGGTGTCCCAATTTTTGGTGAGGGATTGGTATTCCTGTTTGATTAGAGATTTTTTGGATCTGATCTTGGACCAATCTAATGACGCAGGGGGCAAGCATTAACAGAAGGCCTATGACAAGGGGAGGGGTCAGGAAGGGAAGTGCCCACTGGAGAAGAGCTTTACTTAGCTGCCATCCTTCAGTAGAAGAGAGCTGTTTTTTCTGATGTTCAAGGTCTTGTTGGGAGTTGTTTTATCTTGTCCTTTACTATATCAGATTGGTTGACATAAAAATAGCATTCTTCCTGTAGGTATAGACAAAGTCCACTTTTTTCAGCCATAAGAAGATCAAGGCCCCTTTGATTCTGCAGAATTACAGTAGCTAAAGAATCGATCTGGGATTGTATGGTTAGTATGGTTTGAGAAGTTGCTGTAAATCTCCTAGAAATTGGAATGGTAATTCCTGGTAATGGTACCACTGGGAGGTGAGTGCAGAATAAGGTAGGAGGACAAAAATGAAAAAGGAAAGGGTGGTACTCATGGTTCTGCAGTGTCCTCGTGGTCCTCAGAGACCGAAGGAAGATTGGGGGTTCCAAGATTGGAGAAACGCAACTTGACATGGCCTGTGGGTGTCACTATATAATAAAGGGCAGAGAAAACCATTTTAAATGGGAGTTACGGAGCCAATATGGGAGGCCCTCAAGGCAGGCCACCATGAGAGTGGTAAGAATGACCCAATTAGGGTCCAGTCCATTTTTCAGAGAGTTGAGAGGAAGAGAGGAGGGCCCGTTGTTGAGGGTGGGGCGGTAAAAAGTACCAGGTTGCCAGGAGACAGAGTGGCAGAAGAGGAAGAGGCAGAAAGAACTAGGCTTTGCCAGAACAGCATTACTGTATTGCCAAAGAAATTTCCTAATGTGTGCAAGGAAGGGGCCAGAAAAGATGAGGAGTAAGGGGCAGTGGAAAATTAGAGGGAGGTGAGTTGAGCAGGGAGACAGACCATCCATATAGAAGCTCAAAAGGGCAGATGTTGACTATCTTCTTTGGGAGGGCTTGTAACCTAAGAGCCAAAGGAAAGAATTTTGTCCAATCTAAATGTAATTCAAGGGATAGTTTAGCAAAAATGTTCTTCAAGTTCTGTTGGTACATTCCACCTTGCCAGAGGATGGGGGTTGGTAGGGGATATGAAAATGCCAGGAGATATTGAGTGCCTTACCTACAGACTGTGAAACATGGCAAGTTGATTCAGGACCATTATCAGACTGGAGCGAGGAGGGGAGGCCAAGTCGGGGAAGAATGTGTTCAATGAGGATATTGGCCATTGTGGGGGCACATTTACTGGTGTTAAGAAAAGCCTCAGGCTGGGGATGTGGCTCAAGAGGTAGTGCACTCACCTGGCATGCTTGCGGCCCAGGTTCGATCCTCAGCACCACATACAAACAAAGATGTTGTGTCCGCTGAAAACTAAAAAATAAATATTAAAAAATTCTCTCTCTCTCTCTCTCTCTCTCTTTAAAAAAAAAAGAAAGAAAGAAAGAAAGAAAAGCCTCAACCCATCCCAAGAAGGTGTCAATGAGTACCAAAAGAAATTTGTACCCCTTGACTGGGAGCATATAGGTGAAGTCCAGCTGCCAGTCAGAGCAAGGGAGATGTCTTCTTGCCTGGTGTAAAGTGAAGGCAGGTGGGCAGAGATTGGAGGTAGGATTGGTTTTTTGGCTGATTTTACAGGAAGCAGAGAGGGTAGAGAGAAATTGTAGGTCCTCTGGAGAGAGTTTAAGGTGGGAAGTGAGAAATTGTTTTAAAGATGTGATGTTAGGGTGAAAGAAAGCTCTGAGGAATCCTGCCATACCTAGAAAGGAGAGAATTTCTTCCTTAGTAGAGGGCGTTGGTATATTAGTGATAAGGCTCTTTCTGTCAACCATAATGGCTTTGTGTGTAGGAGTCAGGAAGAGGCCTAGGTGTGTTACCATTACCAAGGAGAGCTGTACATTGGATGGAGAAGCCCTATAGTCATGGGCAGAAAGGAAGTGAAGAAGTTTACAGGTGTCCTGATGACTGACCTCAATGGAGGGACTGCAAAGAAGGAGGTCATCAATAAACTATAGCACCATAGAGTGAATGGGATGTATGCATGCTAGGACCTTAGCCAAGGCCTGTCGAAAGATATGAGGGGGAGAACTGTCCACATCAGCTGAGTGGAGTTATAAGACTCAGGGTCTGTCCATGTAAAGGTAAAAATGTCTTTAGAGTCAAAATGGAGGGAAATAGTGAAGAAGACATCTTTCAGGTCTAGTACTGAGAAGTAAGAGGTCCCAGAGGAATGGTGGAGAGAGGGGTATAAGGATTGGTTACCATGGGATGGATTGATATGACCACAGAGTTGATGGAGCAGAGGTCTTGGATCAAGTGGTAGGAACCATTAGGCTTTTTTACTGCCAAGATGGGGGTGTTGTAAGAGGAATGGATAAGTCTAAGGAATCCCTTTTCCAAAAGGTCTTGAATGATACACTGTAAGCCTAGGAGTTTTTGTTGGGAAAGCAGGTATTGTAATTAGGCCAGAAAATGGAGGGGGTCTTTGAGACAGATGTGAATGGGCTCATGGTGTGAGGCAATAAAGAACTTGAGGGCTGGAGATGTGGCTCAAGCAGTAGCGCACTTGCCTGGCATGCGTGCGGCCTGGGTTCAATCCTCACACCACATATAAAAAAAGATGTTGTGTCTGCCAAGAACTAAAAAATAAATATTAAAAAAAAAAAGAACTTGAAACATTCCAGACAGTAGGGTCCACCTTGGAAGGGGGTAATGGGAAGGCACTGGCAGACGGAATAGGGGATGGTCCTCAGGTCAGGATGAGGATCAGGGGAGCCGCAGGTGAGTCTGGATGGAAGCCTATATGAGGAGAGAAGGAACACATAGCCTCCAACTTTGTGAGGATGTCTGTTCCCATAAGGGGAACAGGGTACTGTGGAATAACCAAAAAAGAGTGAGTAAAAATTAGAGAACCAAAAGCTCAAACAAGACTAGGTGTCTATAAGGGTTGGTAAGGTTTACCCTCTACCCCGACAATAGAGGTCATAGAATGAGTAGTAGACCCCAGAACTCCTTGAGGGCTGAATATGTAGCCCCAGTGTCTAGGAGGAAGGAGACAGGCCTACCTGAAATATGAAGAGTTACCCTGGGTTCTAGAGGAGTGATGGTAGTGTCAGGTGATGAGGACCTGGGTGGGCCTCATCAGTCCTCTGCAGCGAGTCCTAAGAGTTGGAAAGGGGAACCAGAAGGGCCAGATGGCTGGGGGCCGCTATAGACTTGGGGATAGTCAACGGCCCAGTGTTCCTTCTGATGGCATTTAGGACAATGGCACAGAGGCTTGTGAGGCTTAGGACATGTACAAGCCCTGTGACCTGTCTGACCACATTTATTTATTTATTTATTTATTTATTTTTTAAAAGAGAGCTGTGTGTGAGAGAGAGAGAGAGAGAGAGAGAGAGAAGAGAGAGAATTTTAATATTTATTTATTTATTTTTTTTAGTTCTCGGCGCTACCACTTGAGCCACATCCCTAGCCCTGTCTGACCACATTTTTTTAAAAATTTATTTTAAAGAGAATTTTTTAATAGTTTTTATTATTATTTTTTTTTTTTAGTTATCGGCGGACACAACATCTTTGTTGGTATGTGGTGCTGAGGATCGAACCTGGGCCGCACGCATGCCAGGCAAGCGCGCTACCACTTGAGCCACATCCCCAGCCCTGTCTGACCACATTTAAAACAGAGTCCTGGCAGTCCTGAGGGCCAGTGGAAGCAGGGACAGATGCTAAGACTGGACGGACGGCTTGGCATTCCCAGGGTTACCATGTGGTTGGGGGCACTCATAATGGAATTCAGATTGGGGTCAGAGCTGACAAATAAAGGCCCTCAACATTTTTAGACCACCTGACCAATGATTTATTGCAATATATTAACCTGGACCCTAAAACTCCAGATGGGAGATAACTCTAATGACCTACTTTTTCTCCCAGAATTTACTGATATTAAGGCCAAACTAAGGTACCTTGAGAGGGGCCCCTAACTCACCAAACTGAGGTTCTGGAAGTGGTCTTCAAGGTGTATAATAAGACAGACGAGAAGGCTAGGAAGCAAAAATATTAGATGCTTGCTTAAGGGAAAGCTCATCGACCCTTGAAGAGGGGAGTGGGCACACGGGAGAACCTAATCCTGGGTTTCGTCACCAAATGAAGGGAAAGCAAGGAATGCAAGGCCAGTAAGAGAGAAATGAAAGACGGAGACCAGGCAGAGATACACACAGAGTTTATTTGTCAGAGCTGACAAATAAAGGCCCTCTCTCCATAGGAGAGAGGTAAAACAGGCTTCAGTTCGGGGACTTTTATGGGGAAGACTCAGGAATCAGAGCCAGGTGGGTCCTAATGCAGGTGGCTAAGGGTGGGGTTGTTATGAGAGAGTGGTGAGCCTTTCTCAGAAAGGCCCTTCGGCAGGAAAGTGAAACTTTTTCCTTAAAATAGGGGCTGTCACTTAAGATGGCGGTCCAGATGCTAAGCAAAGACCTTCTAAGAACACATCTCAAAAAAGAGAGTGGAGGCTGGGATGTAGTTCAGTGGTAAAGTGCCCCTGTGTTCAATCTTCAGTACTTAAAAAAAAAAAAAAGAAAGAAAGAAAGAAAAGAAAAGAAAAAAAAAATCCTTGATTCTAATAGCATAGTTGAGGAGGCAGAGGAAATACACAAAAAGTGAATAGGAAAGAGAACAATTGTTGGGCACCTGCACCAAGTGGGACTGTACTAATGTTAGCTCAATTTCTTCTCACACAAACCCTTTCAAGAGAGTATCCTATTTATTTGCTACCAAATCTTGAAACAGTTAAATACCTTGCCCAATACCACACAGCTCAAAACTAGTGTTGAAATCCTGGCGCTGTGGTGCACACCTGTAATCCCAGCAGCTGGGGAGGCTGAGACAGGAGAATTGCAAGTTCAAAGCCAGCCTTGGAATTTAGCAAGGCACTAAGCAACTCAGTGAGATCTTGTCTCTAAATAAAATACAAAATAGGGCTGGGATGTGTCTCAGTGGTTGAGCACTCCTGAGTTCAATCCCTGGTGCAAAAAAAAAAAAAAAATTGTGTTGATTGAGCTCAACAACAATACCAGGGAATGAACATCCTGGGTGCCCAGATAGGTCTTGGGGAGAGAGAAAAAGAGATGCTACCACTGTCCAGGATGCTATCCTAAATCCAGGTTTCTTGTTGCTATAACATCTTCCAAACTTGTAGGACTATTGAACCTATTGAAGAGGAGTATATCATATAAAATTTACTCTCATTAACATGTGGGGCCTTCAATAATTGAATGATTATTCACTTATTGGCTTCTGCGTGTCCTGTGGTTCTCTGCCATATCCCCCTCCAATGTTATGCTATCACCTATAGATAAAGGAGAGTTCTGTATACAATGCATATTCAAATGTGTGAGTAATCTGTATTCCAATGGCAGACTGGAATGTTGTAAACTGGGCTTAAGGAATTTACTGAAGTCATTTACTGAAGATCTTTTTCCAATTTCCAGGGGAAAAAATTTAAAATCCTCCCCCAAAATAATCAATGAATTAAAAAACCCCACTTGAATCAATTGTATGAAATATGATATGTCAAGATCTTTGTAATGTTTTGAACAACTAATAAAAAATAAAATAAAATTTCCCAACATCGATGAGTACAGTTGCACATGCTTGTAATCCCTACTACTTGGGAGGCTGAAACTGAAGGATCATATGTTCAAGATCAGTCTGAGTCAGGTGCAGTGGCATAGGCCTCTAATCCCAGTGGTTCTGGAAGCTGAGACAAGAGGGTTGTGAGTTCAAAGCCAGTTTCAGCAATGGTAAGGTGCTAAGCAACTCAGTGAGACCCTGTCTCTAAATAAAATACAAAATAGGGCTGGGATGTGGCTCAGTGGTTGAGTGCCCCTGAGTTCAATCTCTAGAACCAAAAGAGAGAGAGGAAGGGAGAGAGGGAGGGAGGGAGGGAGGGAAGGAGGGAGAGAGAGAGAGAGAGAGAGAGAGAGAGAGAGAGAGAGACCAGTCTGAGCAACTTAGTGAAACCCTGTCTCAGAAATAGATATATATATATATATATATATATATATATATATAGATAGATAGATAGATAGATAGATAGATAGATAGGTAGGTAGGTAGGTAGGTAGATAGATAGATAGATAGAGCTGAGGATATGAACATGTAGATCAGTGGCATGTTCAACCCTAGGTTCAATCCCCAGAACTACAGGAAAAGAAGGAGAAGGCAAAAAAAGAAGAAGAAAAAGAAATTTTCCATTATTAATTTTCTATCATTTTCATTGGGGTGGGAAAGGCAGGTAGCTGTGCACTAAGAAAGATGTTTAGAAACAGAAAGGACTGCCAGGCACAATGGAACACACCTGTAAAACAGCTACTGAGGCAGAGGGATCACAAATTTGAGGTCAGGCTCAGAAATTTAGCAAGACTCTGTCTCAAAATAAAATTTTAAAAATGCAAGAAGTGGGGCTGGAGATAAAGCTCAGTTGGTAGAGTGTTGCCTTGCATGCACAAGGCCCTGGGTTCAATTCCCAGCACCACAAAAATAAATAAATAAATAAATAAATAAATAAATAAATAAATAAATAAATAAAGTGTAAGAAGTCTACACAGGGGCTGGAGTTGTGGCTCAGAGGTAGAGCACTTGCCTATCGTGCATGAGGCACTGGGTTTGATCCTCAGCACCACATAAAAATAAAATAAAGATATTGTGTCCACCTACATAACTAAGAAATAAAAATAAAATAAAAGAAGAAGTCTAACCAGAAAAGAATAGCAATAGCATACATCAATCATTAACTGAGTATTATTCAGTGTTCACAAAGCCTCTAATAATTATCTTTTTTGTGTGTGTGTGTGGCACTCAGGATTGAATCCAGGGTCTTGCACATCCTAGACAAATGCTCTACACCTGAGCTACATCCCCAGCCCTTTAAAAATACTGTATTTGAGATAGAGTCTGACTAAGTTACCTAGCTTGGCCTCAAACTTTCAATCTTCCTGCCTCAGCTTCCCAAGTAGCTAATTATCTTTATTTTACAGATGAAGAAAATAAACAGAGAGGTTGGACCAATTGGTCACCCAACTTGAAGTGGTAGAGCCACTATGGATCTTAGGACTCTGACTTAGAACCCAGAGCTTAATTAGCACAGGGGCTGTAGTGGAAGGTCACAGAGGGAATATATATATATATATATATATATATATATATATACACACACACACACACACACATACATGTACATACATACTATCAACAACAACAAAAAAGAAAGGTGAAAAATCCTAGAATAGATGAGCACCATTTTGATTTGAATTCTTATTTATGTTTCCCAGCAAGATGGAAATTCCATGAAAGCAAAATATCTATCTTGTTCACAGGTTTTGGGGTCTTTATTTGTTTATTGTTTTTAGTACTGGGGATTAAACCCATTGGTCCTTTATCACTGAGCTATACCTCCAGCTCTTCTTGTTTTTTGAGACAAGGTCTTGCTAAATTTCCCAGCCTGTCCTAAAACTTGCAATCCTCACACCTCAGCCTCTGAAGTAGCTGGAATTATAGGCCTGCACCACTGTACCCTGCTTGTTCACAGTTTTATTCCCAATACTTAGTGCAATTCTTGGATTACACAAAGGAATGAATAAGGAGGGAGTTGTGTAGTGAGAAGTTTTCACTATTAGGGACTTCACTAGAGATTTATAAAAGAAAAGCCTAACTCCTCTTGGAACCTAATTAAATATCAACAATTGGTATTGTTGATATTCAAAGTAGAAATAAAAATAGTGAATCAGCCAGAACATACTGCCCAAAGCCAAGTGTCAAGAAAAAAAAAATCATTTTCAAAAGGAGCAGGGAACAAGAATTATACAATCTGTTTAGAGCTTTAAATCCTTGCCAAACTAGGTACTATAACACATGCCAGTAATCCCAGCTACTTGGGAGTCTGAGGTGGGAGTACTGGAAGCTTGAGGCCAACCTCAACAGTTTGGTGTGACTGTATCTCAAAATGATAAATAAAAAGGATAGGGTTGGGATTGTGGCTCAGCAGTAGAGTGCTCACCTAGCACAGGGGGACCCGGGTTTGATCCTCAGCACCACATAAAAAAATGAAGGCATTGTGTTGAGTCCATCTACACCTAAAAAAGAAATATTTAAAAAAAATTAAAAAGAAAAAAGAAATAAAAAGGTTGAGTTATAGCTCCAGAGGTAGAGCACTTGCCTATTGTGCAAAGTTCTGGGTTCAAACACTAGCACCACAAAAACAAACAAAAAAATTAATAAAATAAATCCTTGCTGAAATGCATTAGAAGCATGTAAATTTATGATACAGATGATTAAACTGTGCATACTTAAATGTTGTTTCTTTCTTGCTCTAACAGTTAAGTCCTTGCTTTCTCTGTGAATACTGCAGGAATACAAAATACTGAATTCCTCATATCTGCAGAATATCTGGAGACATAATGGTAAAAATGTTGTAGAAACCTTTCAACTTTCTAGCTTGGATCATGGAATGGAGATGGGACCCATAATTCTATCAGTTATCAATGCCAAAAACCTATATATACACCTCTGTAAATCCATCACCCCAAGAGCCAGGTATACTGGCACATGCCTGTAATCTCAGCTACATGGGAGGCTGAGGCAGGAGGATTGCAAGTTCAAGGTCAGTCTGAGCAATTTAGGGAGACTCTCCTCTCAAAATAAAAAAATAAAAACGTCTGGGGATGTAGCTGAGTGGTAGAGAATCACTGGGTTCAATCTCAGTACTGCCTAAATAAATAAATACATCAACTGGGATATAGAATACAGGGAAATATTGTCCCAGTTCACAATAGTATACATTTATTGATTTTGTGTGTGTGTGTGTGTGGTGCTGGGGGTTGAACTCAGGGCCTCACAGATGCTAGTTTTAGCACTGAGCTATACCCCCAGTCCCATTTCACTGAATGTTAATGTGTACATTGGTAATATACTTAATATTACCTGACCATTGCTGTGTATATTGAACAAACATAACTTAAGAGAATAGTCCTGTAAATCTTTTGTGTATAGGTACCATCACCTTTTATCTTTGTAGTTTCTGCAAATAACAAAGTCCTGGGAGCCAGTGATGAATACATTGACCATTGATTTATCAATGCAGTAGTAATTTTTTTTTTTGGTACTGGGTTTTGAACCCAGGGGTAGTTTACCACTAAGTTGCACCCCCAGTCTTTTTAAATTATTTTTTAGGGGATACCAGGGATTGAATTCAGGGGCACTTGGCCACTGAGCCACATCTCTAGCTCTATTTTGTATTTTATTTGGAGATAGCATCTCACTGAGTTGCTTAGTGCCTTACTGTTGCTGAGGCTGGCTTTGAACCTCCTACTGCCTCAGCCTCTCAAGCTGCTGGTTATACAGGCATGCACCATGGCACCTGGCTAATTTTTATTTTGAGGCAGGGTCTAAGTTGCTGAATCTGGCCTCCAACTTGTGATCCTTCTGCCTTAGCATCCTGAATCGCTGGGATTTCACTACACCTGGCTGTAGTAGTAAATTCTAGTACTCTTCATGAGAATACCAAAAGTGCCTAAGTAAGGGTTTTGAAATATCTTTCAGTTATACAGCCTTTCCATTAGTATGATGTGGGAGGCTCACCTAGTACGTGACCAGCGTTTGTCTCCCCTTCTGATTGGTTGGTCACTCTGTGATCTGGTTGCCCAGGTAACACAGACAGTAGCCCTGATCTTTAGGGACCAGAAAACACAATTTGTCTTCGTGCATGGGCATGCCTTCCCACATCCCCAGAGACTGAGTTACCTCACCTGTCCTTGTAACCCTGGTCCCCATGACCTTCATTGGATGGAAATTCCTAAAGAATCTAGAGTCCCCGCAATAAAAGTCCACTCAGAAATGTGCTCTCTCTCTCACTAGCCTCTGGTGTGTTTCCTTGCGCTCCCGTTTGGGGAGCTTGAGGCTGAAGCCAGAGGAGCCGTCTTGGGGCTTGATTTAAAGGTAAATTGTGTGTCTGTGTTTTATTCTGATGCCTTGGGAATTTCCCTCAAGCAACCTTTAGTTAGCTGTCTGTGTGGGTAGAAGATGGCAGTATGACAATTTTAAGTTATTCTATTAATGTTCCAATCCTACTTTTCTGTTCATTACTGAATTCTAGCAGGGCAGTGGGAATGAGCTAAGTGACTCAAAGTGGTTTGTTTCATAAATAAACAGAAATAGCTGGGTGTGATATTACATGCCTGAAATTCCCACTACTCAGAATTCTGAAGCAGGAGGATAGTAAGTTCAAGGCCAGCCTAGCAATTTACTGAAACCCCTGTCCCAAAATAAAAGAAAAAGGAGCCAGGCATGGTGGCACATACCTATAATCCCAGCAGTTTGGGAGGCTGAGGCAGGAGGATCCCAAGTTTGAGGTTAGTCTCAGCAATTTAGTGAGGCCCTAAGCAATTTAGAACCTGTCTGTAAATAAAATATAAAAAGGGCTGTGGCTGGGTTCAGTGGTACATGCCTGTAATCCCAGCGGTTCAAGAGGTTGAGGTAGAAGGATCGCAAGTTCAAAGCCAGTCTCAGCAATTTAGCAAGGCACTTAGCAACTCAGGGATACCTTGTTTCAAGTAAAAAAAAAAAATGTGTGTATATATATATATATATATATATATATATATACATGTAATATAAATATTAACATTATTTATATATATCTATTACTAGAGATAGGATATATATATATATATATATATATATATATATATATATATATATATATATATATATGGCTGGGGATGTGGCTCATTGGTTAAACGCCCCTGGGTTAAATCTCTGTTACCAAAAAACAATAAATAAATAAATAAAAATAAAGAAAGCTGGGGATGTAACTTAGTGGTAAACTACATATATATGTGAGACCCTGACGTCAATCCCCAGCTCCCACATAAAACAACCCCCGCAAAAAAAACACCCAAAGACAAAATGAACACAGCTGTAGTTTGTAATATAGATGTTATTTGTACTGTTCAAGCTCTTTTTTGTTATTGATTATTCTCACTCTGAGGTAGGGAAGACAGAATTGAAAAGATCTTATGGTAGTCCTTCAATGGACAAGGATTGCATTTAAGGACTCAATAGAAATACAAATACCAGGCCCCACCCAGATTTACTGAATCAGAAGTTCTGGGGACAAGGCCTAAGAATCAGTAGTAAAAAGCCCTCTAGAAGGGCTGGGGTTGTGGCTCAGCAGTAGAGTGCCCGTCTAGGGCATGTGAGGCCCTGGGAGGCCCTGGGTTTGATTCTCAGCACCACATTAAAAATAAATAAATAAAACGATATTGACAATTATAACTAAAAAATAAATATTAAAAAAAAGGCCTCTAGATAAGTCAAAAGTTGACAAAGTTTGGAAAACCACTGGGTTTACTTGGCTCCATGGCTCACACCCACAATCCCAGTGATTCAGGAGGATGTCAAATTCAAAACAGTCTCTGAAATTTAGTGAAATCCTTTCTTAAAATAAAGTAAAATAAAATGACTGGGGTGTAGTTTGGTGGTAGAGTATCCTTGGGTTCTATCCCCTGTACTACATTGAATTCAAAAAACAACAACCCTTAATTAGTAGTATAATTTTCACCCCTGCAATAATAAATTTGTCACATTTATTAATTGCAAAAAATTCTGGTACTGGGGGTTGAACCCATGGGTGCTTTGCCATTGAGCTACATCCCAAGTTCTCTTGCTTTTTTATTTTGAGGCAGGGTCTCATGAAATTGCCTAGACTCGTCTCAAACTTGACTATCCTCCTGCCTCAGCTTCTTAAGTCCCTGGGAATTGCTGGAATTACAGGTATATACCCAATATACATGCTTAGCATTTTTGTGTTTTTTTATTTTATTATTATTACTTTTAATAATTTTTTAGTTGTAGATGAACACAATACCCTTATTTTATTTATTTATTTATGTGGTGCTGAGGATCAAACCTAGTGCCTCACACGTGTACTAGACAGGACTTCCTAGATTAAGGTATGTAAATATTTGTATGGCTCCTGTTAATAGATTTCTACCTTGTTGTCCAAAATAATTATCAGGTTTCCCCCCCCTCTCTTTTCTATTTAAATTATTTATTTTTTGTACTGGAGATTTAACCCAGCGGTGCTTTACAACTGAACTATATCCCCCCAAAACTAAGATTTTTATCTAGTTATAGATGAACACAATACATTTATTTATTTATTTATTTATTTATTTATTTATTTATTTTGAGGGGCTGAACCCAGTGCCTCACACATGCTAGGCAAGCACTCTACCACTGGGCTACAACCACAGCCCCTAATTTTTATTTTGCGACAGGGTCTCAATAAATTGCTTAGGGCCTGAGTTGCCAAGGCTAGCCTTGAACTTAAGATCCTCCTGTCTCAGTCTTCCAAGAAGCTGAGGTTATAGGCCTGCATTACCACATCTTGTTTAAATTATCTCTTGAAATGGTTATATATTTATTTCTCTGCAAATTAGGAAGCATTATTTTTATTAGGATTTATTAAAATACATCTAGTTAGCACTTTACACAGGCTACATTTTGCACAGTTAATGTGGTTTGATCTGAGACAGATTCTAAGCTTGGAATGACTTAAAAGTGATTTTTGGGTTTGACTCTTGTGCAATAGGTTTTTTTTTAAATTTTTTTTATTATTAGTTGTTCAAAATATTACAAAGCTCTTGACATATCATATTTCATACATTTGATTTAAGCCAATAGGTATTGTTATAAGTAATTTTTATTTGGTTCCAGAAGTATTTTTCTCTTTTTTGTGTTACTAAGAGTTTATGCTGCTTGCATAAATGAAGACTCTCCCAAATTAGATACAATCTAAGAGTTAAACCAACCATTCCAGGGGTGGGGGGAAGGAGAAAGGAATCACTGGTGGAGGAAAGGGAAGAGAAAATTAATTTTTTGGGGGGGGATACAGGGGATTGAACCTAGAGATACCTAACCACTGAGCAACATCCGCAGCCCTTTAATATATATTTTATTTAGATTCAGGGTCACCCTGGGTTGCTTAGGGCCTAAGTTGCTGAAGTTGACATTGAACTCAAGATTCCCCTGACTCAGCCCTTTTGCTGAGGTTGGCTTTGAATTCAATATCCTCTTGCCTCCCCAGCCACTGGGATTACAGGTGTGCCTTTGGACTTTTTTTTGGCTGGGGGGGCGGGGGCGTTCTGGGGATTGAATTCGGGGGCCCTCAATCACTGAGCCACACCTCCAGCCATTTTTTTAGTTTTATTTTTTAAAGAGAGAGTGAGAGAGGAGAGACAGTGGCCGCATGCATGCTAGACGGGCGCGCTACCGCTTGAGTCACATCCCCAGCCCTTTTAAATTTTTTTTTTTTTTTTAAATTTAGAGACAGGGTCTTATTGGCTTTGAACTTGGGATCCTCCTGCCTCAGCAAAGGCAAACCATCATTTCCAAGGCTCTGGAATTACAGGTGAGCGCCACCACGCCGGGCCTATTTCTGTTTTAAAAGGACAAATTTTTTATTTACAATTTTTTGGTACTGGGGATTGAACCACCAAGTTACATCCCAGCCCTTTTTATTTTTCACCTTGAAAGTTTCTTGCTAAATTGTTGAGGCTGGCCTCAAACTGGTGATCCTTCTGTCTCAGCCTCCCAAATCGTTGGGATTAACAGGTGAGGGCCACTGTGCCCAGCTACATGAACAAATTCTTTACAGAATGACAGGATTTTACTAATCCATTCTGACTAATTTCCTTTTCACCAATTCCTACAGGTCATTTGGAAAAATCTCAGGGAAAGGAAACGTTCCCACAGGTAAAACATGGATACATTTGTCTTGTTTTCAGGGGCCAAATTTTGTTCTGAAATAAAAGCTGTTACATTTTCTGGTATTGCTTCTTAAGAATTACTTTTAAATCACTAATTAACTAAAGTTGGGTCGTTTGGAAGTTTAGAATCAGAACTATTCTTGCTTGATGTGTTACATACTATTCAAAAAATAGAAAAATTTAACTCCTTGACGTTTTCCGGAACTTTCGAATTTCGCACAGTTCGCCAGGGTTCCCCGACTTCACAGCTTTGCCTGCTTCTCCACCGAGAGGGACCCACACCAGTCTTTGTAATTCAGCAAGCCCAGCTGCCTCGATTTGGGCCGCGCGCGTCCTGCGTTTTGAGGTGGGAGTGGCGGCGGCTGCCTGTGAACACAAACCCGGTTACACGATCGGAGTTTGAAGAAGCGGCTTCGACGAGACTAACGCCCCAGACCAGGACCCAGCGAGCCCAGGGAGCCGCGACACCTGCGGCCGCGACTCAGCCGGGCTGCGCTAACCCACGCGCGCCCCGCCGCCCCCCGGGCCTTCCGCTGCTCGGCGCGGGGCTGTCCGCGGCGCCGCCTGACCCGCCGAGAACGTTCCGGCGAGGACTGGCGGTCTCTGGCGCTGTTTTTCTTGGCGAACTGTCCCGACCGGGAAGGAAAGACGCCTAGAAAGCCGCTAAGGAGCGGGTCTTGGCTCAGACGAAAGGCCTCTGCAGCGCCGGCGAGTCCGGCCTGCGGGCGTCGCAGGGGGCGCCCGGGCGGGGTCCTCTCTCGCAGCCGGCTCTGAGCGGGAGTCTGGAACGCGCAGCGCTGGCGGCTCCGCGAGGTCCAGGTGGCACCATGGAGGAGCTGGACGGCGAGCCGACAGTCACTGTAAGGGCGCCCGGAAAGGGCTCGCTTGCTCGGCACGAGGACTGCGTCTGCGTTGTCACTTGAGGCTGGCCTACCTCCCCGCCGGGCGCAGCCCGCCTCCTGGACTCAGGTGTCCTGAGCGGAGGCGGCCTGCGTTGATTAGGGAGAGGGTCGGGTGGTAGTGGTCACTGCCTTTCGGCGCCTTGGTATACTCACGAGCCTCGGCCTGGAGGCCTCTTGTTCCCCTGTCTTTCCGACCTATTTTCTTGGTATCCTCGAGGGCATTCCAGCGAGCTCAGATCAAGCAGAGGACCCGGGGCTTTAAACTTTCCAGCCAAACTAGGCTCCACATCACAGCGCCGTGAACTTGCCTTTCACCTATCGTGCTGTGCGGGCTCTACGGATATGAAACGTATTTATTCTCTTGCAAGACTGTTTTTATTCAATTCCGCTTGAACTCTCAAGAGAGTATGTCAAGTGTGTATGATCCGTGATAAAGAAATTCCTGAGCTTTAGGTAGGAGATGCCTTCCATTTCCGACTCCTGCAATGCTAGTCTCTTCCCTGCTTTATTTGCTGCTCATTTTTCAAATAGAAGCTCCAGCAGCCTATCTTAACCCCCTTGACTAGGTCAAATATCTGCTCTCTGTAGCTTTTCAAAAGTTCTACTTTATTTTATTTTATTTGGTTCTGGGGAGTGAACGTAGGGGCGCTAAACTTCTGAGTCACATCCCTTTTTGTATTTTATTTTGAGACAGGGTCTGCTAGGTTGCTTAGGGCATGGCTAAATTGCTGAGGCTGGCTTTGAATTTGTGATCCTCCGGCCTCAGCCTCCCGAGCTGCTGGGAGACCTTGCCTGGCTCTTTTGAGACAAGGATTTCACTAAGTTGTCCAAACATGCCTCATAATTAAAATTCTGCCTCAGCTTCCCAAGTAGATGGAATTACAGGAGTGTGTCCCTGTGTCTGGCCTTTAAGTTTTACAGATACTGTTCTACATTTGTCTATGATCTAATTATTTGTTAATTTCTGTTTTGGTGCTGGGGAATTGAACCCAGGACTTTGTGCATACAAGCAGGCATTCTATCACTGAGCTAGACACCCCCCCCACCCGACAAAAAAGGCTTTAGTTAATTTTTGTGTATATTGTGAAGTTGTTTTTTTTTTTTTTTTTTAAACCACTGAGTCTGTGGGTACTTTACCACTGAGCCTCATTTTTATTCATTTATTTATTTATGGTATTGGAGATTGAACCCAGGGCCTTGTGCATGCCAGGCAAGCACTCTACCAACTGAACTGTATCTCCAGCCCCCACATTTTAAAAAAATATTTATATTTTAGAAGTAGTTGGACACAATACCTTTATTTTGTTTATTTATTTATTTTATGTAGTGCTGAGGGTTGAAACCAGGGCTTCCCATGTGCTAGATAAGCGCTTTACTGCTGAGCCACAATCCCAGTCCCCACATTTTTATTTTGAGACAGATCTTTCCAGGTCACTGATGGTCTCACTGGGTAACTGAGGCTGGCCTCCAATTTATCCTCTTGCCTCAGCCTCCTAAATTGGGATTATAGGTGTGCACGACTGCTCCCAGCCTCTTCTTGCTTTGTTTGGCTGCATTAGAACTTCCTAAGAACTGAATATACTTGTATCAAGACTAGACTATTGACAGTCTAGTCTTGATACAAGTATATTGTGCTTGCCTGGCATGCACAAGGCCCTGGGTTCAATCTCCAGTACCATAAATAAATAAATGAATAAAAATGAGGCTCAGTGGTAAAGCACCCACAGGTTTTACCAGACTCATTGTCAAAAATATTTATGGTATGCCATCTGTACCAGTCTCTTTTAGGCAGTGAATGAGAATCCTAGAGTCCCCTGATCCTGTGAGCTTTTGTCTACTTACAGGACAGATAATAACCATGTAAGAGAGTCATTTGGATGCTAACAGAGATGCAGTGTTCAGAGGAGAGTTCATGAGAGCTTGGGTTATACAGGGTTACACAGATAGAGGTGGTAAGTGGTTAGAACTGGAGTTATTGGTGGATTGGATTTTGGTGCTGAGGGAAAGAGAAGAAGCACAGATTATTTCTAATAAGTGGGAAGACTGTTCATTTGTGAGTATGGAAAAAGGTTCTGGGCTAAGGATAGACATCATGGGATCCTTTTTTTTTTTTTTTTTTTTTTTTAATCTGGTCATGGTGGCACACACCTGTGGTCCCAGCTGTTGGAGAGGCTGAGATGGAAGAATTGCTTGAGTCCAGGAGTTCAAGAACTACCTGGGCAACAGCAAGACCCCCATCTTATATATGTTTACTTTGGAGGCTGGGGTTGTAGCTCAGTGGTAGAGCATTTGCTTAGCATGTGTGAGGCACTGGGTTTCATCTTGAACACCACATAAAAATAAGTAAAATAAAGGCATTGTGTTCATCTATAACTAAAAACCAAAATTTTTAAAGATTTACTTTTTGGCTTTTGGTTATAGATATAGCTCTATAGATTAATCTTTGGATTAGGCAGCTGTGTGTGTGAAGCTGACACTCAAAGGGATTGGCCTGAGGGGAAAAAAAAAATCACCATTACAGAGATGGCACAGAAGCTATAGGATTGGAAGTTTCTTTCTTTTTCTTTTCTTTTTTTTTTTTTTTTTTTTAGTAACAGTTCAGTTATTTACTTATTTTTCATTTTTATCATTTTTGTGCTATTGGGGATTGAAACCAGGGCCTTAAACATGATAGGCAAGTGTTTTACCACCGAGCTATACCCCCAAGCCCCACCTAACCTTTCAAAAAATTTTATTTGAGGGCTGAGGATGTAGCTCACTGGTTAAGGGCTTGCCTAGCAAGTGCAAGGCTCTGGTTAAATCCCTAGTACTCCCCTCACCCCCCACCCAAAACAAATAAAACCCTTCATTTTTAAATAATTTGACACACAGTCTCACTTAGTTGCCCAGGGCCTTTGACTTTCCATTCTTCTACATCAGCCTCCTGAGTATTTGAGATTATAGGCATTTGCCACAGCTTCTGACCTTTTATTTTTTGAACTCCTTTTTCCAAACCATAGATTGCTAATTACAGAGTAAGAATTGATTAGGGTGAACTGGACACAATGTGCAGGCCTGTATTCCCAGCTGTTGAAGTGGCTGAGGCAGGAGGATGGCAGATTTGAGGCCAGTCTGGGCAATTTCTTGAAACCCTGTCCCAAATTAAAAAGAGTAGGTGAAATAGCTTAGTGGTCACATGAGCATGACTGACTCCAGTACTGGGCGGAGAAGAAACCAAGTTGGTGTATAGCTTGGCAGGCAGGGTTGAGGTGCCCAGCAAGGTTCGGGGACTCAGTGGTCCCTGAAGCTGGGCATGTGGATTAACACTTCATAATTTTCATAACCACTAATTTCTAGGATTGTACTTAAAAATCAATTGAAAAGGGCTGGGGATGTGGCTCAAGCGGTAGTGCGCTCGCCTGGCATGTGTGCAGCCCGGGTTCGATCCTCAGCACCACATACAAACAAAGATGTTGTGTGTCTGCCGAAAACTAAAAAATAAATATTAAAATTCTCTCTCTCTCTTAAAAAAAAAAATCAATTGAAAAGCAAAGCCTTCAGTAGGAGTAACATTTCCTACTCTTATTTTTCTCTAGTTGATTCCAGGTATGAATTCCAAGAAGAAGCAAATGTGTTTTGACTGGGGTCCTGGGGAGATGTTGGTGTGCGAAACCTCCTTCAACAAAAAAGGTAGTCATTTTTTCCTACTAGATTATCTTGGCATATTTGGTTGTTTTTCTTTCATGTTTGACTAGCAGAGACATGAAACGATTGTGCTTATTTTGCACCATTTTCATTTTTAAACTAATTGTTTTAGTTTTGCATTCATTTATGAGACCTGGAAGATGTTAAGTCCAAGGGAAAAAAAATGTCTCCTTGTTTTATGGGAAAGTTTATTTTATTTTATTTTTTTGGACTGGGGATTGAACCCAGGGTGCTCTACCACTGAGCCACATCCCCAGTCCTGTTTTGATTTTATTCACAGAGAGGGTCTGAGTTGCTTATGGCTTGGCTAATTCACTGAGTCTGGCTTTGAACTCACTCTGCCTGAGCCTCCTTAGTCACAGGCTTAGATTACAGGCTTACAAGTGTGCACCAGCTCAGAAAGGATTTTCTTTATGTTTTAAAACCTCAACTGTTCTTTTCCCCTTTTCCTTTCTTTCCTATCTTGTGCTGGGGGTCAAACCCAAGGCCTTGCAAATATAAGTCCCCTTGTTGTGAAACTTAGGTCCTGTGGCCATCACTTTTGCATTCACAGTGTGAATTGAATGGTGGTTTTGTAGAAATGGTGGTTTATATCCACAGCAGAAGAGGTGCAATGGCTTATCCTTGGCTTGGTTTTCCTAATTTCCGTCAGTGACTGGTCCATAGATCTTTTAAAAATTATTTATTTTTTTTAGTTGTAAATGGATCTTTTATTTAATTTATTTATTTATGTGAAGTGCTAAGGATCAAACCTAGGGCCTCACACATGCCAGGCAAGTGCTCTACCACGTGCCACAACTCCAGCTCCTGATCTTTTTTTCTGATACACTTTTTTTTTTTTTTTTCGGTGATGTTAGGAATCGAACCCAGGCCCTTACACATGCTAGGCAAGCACTCTACCATTGAGCTACACCCCCAATCTTTCTTATATGGTACTGTAATTGAATCTAGGGCCTTACATATGGTAGACAAGTGGTCTACCACTGAGTTATATCCACAGCCCTTTGTATGATTGTATATTTGAATGATTTATAAATGGTAATCTATATTACTTTATTTATTTTGCTTCATTGGTTGTTTTGCAATGTTGGAGATTAAAACCACAGCCACACATGTTAGGTGAGTATTCTAATACTGAGCTACACCCCAAGTCACACTTTAGTTTTTATAAATGAAATCAGTAGCACAGAAGCTAATTTATAATTAAATATTCAATTCAAATTTTTAGGATGGATTGTCTTTTGGAGGTGGTAATGATGTTAATGTTTTTTCCTGTTTTTTTGTTTTTTTTTTTCCCCAGAAAAATCAGAGACAGCCCCAAACTGTCCCTTTATCTATATCATCCGGAAAGATGTAGATGTTTACTCTCAGATTTTGAGAAAACTCTTTAATGAATCCCATGGAATCTTTGTGGGTCTCCAGAGAATTGAAGAAGAATTGACTGGAAAGTCCAGAAAAGCTCAGTAAGTAGGCTGCTGGTAGATGCTGAAATTTATAGCTTTATTGTGAAAAGCCATATGAAATGCATTCTTGTCCTTTTGAGTGATGAAAGGGATGCCTAAAGAAAGGAGTGACTCCTGGTTCTGGTGTATGGCCTCCCTGTACACTAGAATACAGGTCCCACAGGAAATGTTCATATGCTGTTGGTTGACTCTGAGTTGCTGCGCTTTTGCTGTTTGTATTCCTACTTCATTTACCCTCCAAAGAAGGCAGTTGGGCCAAATCAGCACTTGAGAATTATTGAATGAGGTCCTGTTGTTTTAAGATTTGTTATCCAAATGGCAGGTTTTTTTTTTTTTTTCATTACCGGGGGTCAAACCAAGGGCCTTACACATGCTAGGCAAGTAATACTCTACAACTGAGCTCTGTCCCCAGCCATTTTTATTTTGAGACAGTCTCACTAAGTGTGCCAGACTGACCTTGTGATGGTCCTGCCCTAGCCTTCCTAGTGTTGCTGGAATTGTAGGTATGTACCATCACGCCTATTTTGTTTAGTCTTAAAAGAATTACTTTTGAGACTTTTCTTAACATTTGAGACAAGAAAACTATTGTTTTCTAAGATTAAGAATTTTTGAACATGTTTCAAGGCTTAACTCAGTATCAGGGTATTAACTTGTTAACTGCAAATTCTGGGTCCCACCTCAGATCAACAAAATGAAAATCTTTGGGGTTGGTTCTGAAAATCTCCAGGTGATTCTTAAGCACACTGGAGTTTGAGAACTTCTATGTTAGATTTTTATTATGTTTGGTCATATTCTTAGGGCACGGGGCATTTTTTGTATTTTACTTCCTAGCTAAGCTTTTCACAAATGAGTCATTCTGGGCAATACCCTTATCAATTGTGTGTGTGTGTGGCGGGGGAGAATATCATTGGTTTAAGAAGCTGTAGTACAGAATATGATGACTCAGAGAAATCTGTTACTATTTCTAGGAAAAAATATTAAAAGTCCTGTAAGTCCTTGATGGCAGGGGACCTTGTCTTCTATAGATTATCTGTTCCTTCATCTCCAGTGTGTCAGTACAATTGGTGTTTTGTTTAGTATGTTCAATGAATGAATATACATGTGAATGTTCTAATTGTGAGAAGCTAGTTTTGTCCACAGGGGCTTTCCCATTACCTTGTTTGGCTAGGTAAATTAGTCTTGTTTGAGCCTTTACTGAGTCTGTTTGCCTGCCTGTCTGTCTGCCTTTCTTCTTTTCCTTTCTTTTTCCTTCCTTCCTTCCTTCTGTGGTGGAGATGAAACCTAGTGCCTTATGTATGCTAAGAAAGCACTGTACCACCAAGCTCCATCCCCTGCCCCCTGAGTCTTTATACTCTTTACTATAAAATGGGCAATAGTGAGGATTGGGAAGATAATTGGGAAATTATTTTATTTTGTATAGACCATTTGCAGAATATGTACTATTTTTGTTTTGCATGTGGATGGTACTGGTGATTGCACTTAGGACCTCACACGTGCTAGGCTAGTGCTCTAACACTGAGTTACATACACAGCTCTTTTAAAATCTTATTCTTTTTTTTTAATATTCATTTTTCAGTTGTAGTTACACACAATATCTTTATTTTATTTATTTATTTTTATGTGGTGCTGAGGATCAAATCTAGGGCTTCACTCGTGCTAGGTGAGCGCTCTACCACTGAGCCACAATCCCAGCCCCAAGTCTTATTTTTTATTATTATTTCTCAGAGGCATTGGGGATTGAACCCTAGAGTGTTTTACCACTGCAACGCATCCCTAGTCCTTTTAAAAACTTTTTTAAATCTTAAGACAGGGTCTTGCTAAGTTGTTGAGGCCTGCATTAGCCTCTTGATTCGCTGACATTATAGGCATGTGTCACTGTACCCAGCTCTCCACCTCCTCTTTTTTTGTGGGGGAGGGGTGTACCAGGGTTGAACTCAGGGTCACTCAACCAGTGAGCCACATCCCCAGCCCAATATTTTTTAAATATTTTTTTTTAGTTGTAGATGGACACAATGCCTTTATTTATTTTTTATGTGGTACTGAAGATTGAACCCAGTGCTTCACTGGTGCTAGGCAAGCACTCTACCAGTGAGCCATAACCCCAGGCCCCACAGCCCAATTTTGTATTTGATTAGAGACAGGGTGTCACTGAGTTGCTTAGTTCCTCGATGTTGCTGAGGATGGTTTTGAACTCTCAATCCTCCTGTCTTAGCCTCCTGAGCTGCTGGGATTACAGGCATGCACTACAATGCCTGGCTCCCCAGCCTTTTTTAAAAATTTATTTTGAGGGCTGGGATTCTGGCTTGGCTGTAGAGCACTTACCTAGCATGTGTGAAGCACTGGGTTCAATCCTCAGCACCACATAAAAATAAATAAATAAAATAAAGGTAATGTGTCCCTCTACAACTAAAAATATAACAGGTTATAATTTTGCCCATGAGTTTGTGTGTGTTTTTCTTAGTCTCTTTCTTGACCTTCATACTTTTGAAGAATATTGATGACTGTTTTGTAGAATACCTCTCAGTTTGGGTTTGTCAGATGTTTTCTCCTAATTGACAAAGCATGTATAGCATTTGTTACCAAAAAGAACACAGAAGTGGAGATGTGTCTTTACACACAGGTTCATGATACTGATGTTCCATTACTGAGGATGCTGACCTTGATTATGTGGTTTCTGTTTGGCTTCTCTGCTGTCAAGTTACCATTTTTCCCTTGCTGCTAATATATGGTGATATACATATATATATATATATGTATGTATTGGGGCGAAAGTTTGAGACTGTATAAATCCTATTTCTCCTCATATTTTTCACCCACTAATTTTAGTGTCCATCAGTGTGTCTCATCTGCAGAAATATATCCAGGTGCAATTGTGCACTCTTATAATCTCAGAGACTTGGGAGGCTGAGGCAGGAGGATTTACAATTGTTCCAGGATAGCCTCAGTAATTTCAGAAGGCCTTAAGAAACTAAAAATAAAATATAAAAAGGGCTGAGGATGGGGGCCAGTGGTAAAGCACCCTGTGTTTAATCCCTAGTACAAAAACAAAAACACCTAAAATCATCTGCAATGATAAACATTAGTGTAACCTCATGTTTGTTTTATCCTGATTATATAACAATAATTATTATTATTTAAAAACATTTGTTTTCTTTAGTTATACATGGACATAGTGTCTTTATTTTGTTTATTTTTATGTGTTGCTGGGTATTGAACCCTGTGCCTCACACATGTAAGGCAAGCGCTCTGCCACTGAGCCCCAGACCCTAATAATTAATATTTTTAAAATATTTTTTAGTTGTCAGTAGACTTTTATTTATTTATATGTGGTGCTGAGAATTGAACCCAATGCCTCACACATGCTAGGCAAATGCTCTGCTACTGAGCCACAACCCCAGCCCCTCTATAATAATTGTTCATTTTGTCATTCAGATTGTTCCAGGTTTGGAGCATGTGAATCTCTTTCAGGTTGGCTGATGCCCCCCACTTTTTTTTTTTTTCAGCAAATTCCTTTGTGATTTGAGTGCTCCCTTTCTGATATGAGATGAGATGTTCCAAGCTCATCTTGTGTATGTCATTTCATTTTTTTGTAGATTGGTTCGAGTGAGTAAAAACTATCGATCAGTCATAAGAGCCTGTATGGAGGAAATGCACCAATTTGCAAGTAAGAATTTTGTTATGTATGTGTGTGGTCATATTCATGGTATCTGTTTGGCCACAAATACTAAACAGTAAAGTCTGATGTTGCATTTTCAAATTCTTTCCAATTTTACACAATTCCTAATTAAAAAAATTTTTTTTAGTTTTAGTTGGGCATAATATCTTTATTTTATGTATTTATTTTTATGTGGTGCTGAGAATCAAACCCAGTGCCTCACACGTGCAAGGCTACTGCTGAGCTACAACCCCAGACCTCAATCCCTAATTTTTTTTTTTTTTTTTTTTTTGGTACTGCGGATTGAACTCAGGGGCACTTGACTCCTGAGCCACATCCGCAGCCCTATTTTGTATTTTATTTAGAGATAGGGTCTCACATCCCCAATGTCCCATTTCCTCCAGCCACACCCTACCTGCCTTCCTAACCACTCAATCCCATTGGGTGATTAATTCACTGATTGGGTTAAGACTCTTGTAACCCAATTATTATTATTATTATTATTAATATTTATTTTCTAGTTTTTTAGGTGAACACAATATCTTTATTTTGTTTTTATGTGATGCTGAGAATCGAACCTAGTGCCTCATACATGCTAGGCGAGCGCGCTACCACTTGAGCCACATCCCCAGCCCCCCAATTACTTTTTCTTGAACTTTCTTGCATTGTTTCACATGTAAGCTTCTGGGGGACACCTCACATCCAAATCATAACACAGAGGCTTTTTTTTTTTTTTTTTTTTTTGTAGTTCTAGTGATGGCACCCAGGGCCTGGTACATGCTAGGCAAGTACTCTGTCTATAGTGCGTGCCACCACAACTGGAATCAGAAGCCTTTAAGGTGGCTGCATTATAGTTGAAAGTGCTCTTTATAGCCTGAGTAGTTTTGTTTGAGAGGCATTGAAGTACAACAAAGGGATATGAGACATCAAAAAACATGTAGGGCTGAACACAGTGGCACATGCCTATAATTCTGGGTAATCTCAGCACTTTAGTGAGGCCCTCAGGAATTAGTGAGACCCTCTCTCAAAATAAAAAATAAACAAGGGGTAGGGTGGTAAAGTACCCCTGGGTTCAGTTTTTAGTATCAAAAAATATCTAGAAAATGATGGTCATTAAGAGAAACAAAAGAAACAAACATGCTATAGAACTGACATATGAAGTTAGAACAATGGGAATACCATTTCCATAGCATATCATTTCATTTCCATAGCTTGCTTAAAATGTTTTGTGTTTTGTTAGTTGCTGCAAAGGATCCAGCCAGTGGTCGCCAGTTCAGCAGCCAGGTAAGGGGGAGCTGCCTATCGTATTGGCACTACTATCTATTTGTGTCCTCAGGACCCACTTAGGATAGCTCTTCAGTCACTGTTAGGGTGGAACCCTTTCTTTCCAGGTCTACGGGCAGCCATTTGGGGCGACAGAGATCCTGCTAGTCATCCTTCAAGGTCTAGCACATTGGAACACAAGGATCACCTTGATAAATACCATATGAGTTTTCAGAGAACTATAAATCCTAAATACACAGCGTATATGAGTTGTCACTTGAGATGGATAGTTGTATGTTCAGAACCAGTGCTTATTATAAAAACAATTCATGAACCCAGAATTTTTGCTGAGTGGCAAATGATTGTTCTTTAGTTAGAACTGGAAGATGACTTGCAGAAATCTTCTTTCTTTGGTAGACTCTTGGTATTTTTTAAACTCAGTAGTCAGTAGGGAAAAGTGTCCTATCTCTCGTCTACAAAGTGTTTATTTTCCTCTTATGAACAAGGGATGATGGTGTCTGGATGGAAGAGTGGTAGAGAAGAGGAGCCTGAGTATTCTTTTCTTTTTAATTTCATATATATATTTTAGTTGTAGTTGGACACAATACCTTCACTTTATTTATTTATTTTTATGTGGTGCTGAGGATCGAACCCAGGGCCTTGCACATGCTAGGTGAGTGCTCTGCTGCTGAGCCACAACCCCAGCCTGAGCCTGTGTATTCTTTTTTTTTTTTTTTTTAAGAGAGAGTGAGAGAGAGAGAGAATTTTTTTAATATTTATTTTTCAGTTTTCAGCGGACACAACATCTTTGTTTGTATGTGGTGCTGAGAATCGAACCCGGGCTGCCAAGCGAGTGCGCTTCCGCTTGAGCCACATCCCCAGCCCGAGCCTGTGTATTCTTAAGGGCAGGGTCCAAGTCTGATTTATTTTTAGGTATTGTATGGGGCTTTATTGTTTTGGTATTAGGAAATAAGCCCAGGGATGCTTTACAACTGAACTATATCGCCTACTGTTTTTCATATTTTGTCTTGAGACAGGGTTTCACTGAGTTGCCCATTTTGGCCTATATCTTGTGATCCTCCTGCCTCAGCTTCCCAAGTAACTGGAATTACAGACGTGTACCACCACACCCTGATGCCCACTTTTTTTTTTTTCTTCTTTTTTTTGTGATTTTGGGATTCAACTCGACCTTGTATATGCTCAGCACATGTTTTACCTCTGAGCTGCACCCTAGCCTAAGATTTGCCTTTAGTACACTACTTCTTAAAATTGAGTCACTGAAATACCAACTTCACAGTTTTTGCCTAATTATATGCTTTTATTATTTAGTCTTTTTAAAATATTGTCTCTCGGGCTGGGGATGTGGCTCAAGCGGTAGTGCGCTCGCCTGGAATGTGTGCGGCCCGGGTTCGATCCTCAGCACCACATACAAACAAAGATGTTGTGTCCACTGAAAACTAAAAAATAAAAAAAAAAATTGTCTCTCCCTTTTTATTTAAATACTACCACTTCCTAAGTCACAATTCAATAGTATCAGTATGATGTTCTGGTTTTATTTGTCTAATGAACATTAAAATAAAATCACAACCATTAAAATAATATCACCACCACATGGCTCAGTGATGCACGCCTCTAATCCCAGTGGCTGGGGAGGCTGAGACAGGAGGATCATGAGTTCAAAGCCAGCCTCAGCAATGGCGAGGGACTAACAGCTCAATGAGACCCTGTCTCTAAATAAAATACAAAATAGGGCTGGGGATGTGGCTCAGTGGTTGAGTGCTCCTGAGTTCAATTAAAAAAATAATAATATCATCAATGAAAATTTTCATATGGAATGCCCTGTGGAAATACTGCCATAGACATGTCAGTAGTTGTTAGGTTAGTGAGTGACCATCATGGGATTCAAGCCCTTCTTTCTTTGTTCTGAGAACAAACCTGAGGAATATTAAAACCTGTTTCTGTTTCTTCCTAAGGTCTCCATTTTGTCAGCAATGGAGCTCATATGGAACCTGTGTGAGATTCTTTTTATTGAAGTGGCCCCAGGTGAGCCTGGAATAATCCTATCATATTAGAGAGCTCCCTGCCCTCCACTGATCATCCCTCATCTGTCCTATGAATCAGTATATTTTGCTGCTAGGAATGTTTTTTTCCAGTGTTCTTCATAATAGCCATCAGAAGTCATTATAAGACACCCCAAGAAATGTGTCATTTTGTTAGATGTGCAAAAAACAGTCATGAAGTACCTTCCCTCAAACAGGCAGGGTACAGTGGTGAACACCTGTGATTCTAGCCATTTCAGAGGCTGAGGCAGGAGGATTGCAATTTCCAGGTCATCCTGGTACCTTAGTGAGTCCTGGATTCAAAATAAAATGAAAAGGATGGGAGATGGAGATGCAGTTCAGTGGTAGAGCACCCCTGAGTTCAATCCCTGGTGTTCCCCAACACCCAAGTACTTTGTAAACAAATATTCAAGTTGTGCATGAGAGTAGTGATTAGTATTTATGTTATGGATAGGTGAAGCTTAAAGTTTTAAAGATGTGAAGAGGAGGCTGGGGTGTGGCTCCCTGGTAGAGTGCTTGCCTAACATGCACGAGGCACTGGGTTCGAGCCTTGGCACCACATAAATATAAAATAAGGATACTGTGTACATCTAAAACTTAAGAATAAATATTTTAAAAAAAAAAAAAAGATGTGAAGAGGAGTTAGGTGGTGAGAGTCAAAAGTTGCTTTGAGAATTTGATAGTTAATGATTGGGTCTGGGCAACCCTATATCTGATCCATGTCTAGGTGGGATTATTCTGTTTGGGGTTTTTTTTTTTCCTCCTTTTCTTTTTTATATATGCTGGAAGTTGAACCCAGAACCTCACACATGATAGACAAGCGCTCTATCACTGAGCTATATCTACAGCCCTATTTTGTTGATCTTGAATTATGTCATATAGTGTCCTGGCTTGAATGTGTACTCTGGAAGTGTGGTAGGCTTTTTTCCTTTTTTTTTTTTTTGTGTGTGTGTGTGTGGGGGGATACTGGGGATTGAACTCAGGGGCACTTGACCACTGAGCTACATCCCCAGCCCTATTTTATATTTTATTTAGAGACAGAATCTCACTGAGTTGCTTAACACCTTGCTTTATCCTGAGGCTGCCTTTTTTTTTTTGGTGGTGGTGGTGGTAGGGATTGAGACAAGCACTCTACCCACTGAGCTATATCCCCAGCCCTGAGGCTGGCTTTGAATTCACTATCCTCCTGCCTCAGCCTCCAAGGCTACTCAAATTACAGGTGTGTGCCACTGCACTTGGCTGTTTTTAATTTCTTGAAATGGTTTTGTTTGCTAGTATCCATACTTGAGTATTGACCTCTGTGCAGTATAGCAGTTCATTCATTCTACTACTGAAGCACTGAGCAACCTGAAAGTTAAATTAGATGATCAGATACCTACTTTCTCTAGTAGATTTTGAGGAGATTGCAGTTTCACATCACTGCATGTAACATCTAGTCAGTACTGGTCCCTAAATGGCCATTAACCACGTAGCCATTAGATTTTTGTGAAGAATCTGGCTAGGGGTGATGAGGTCTGCATCCCAGCTTCAACCCTTTCCAGGATTCAGTGAAGGATGAAGCTGACTGGCACAGGGAGGATTTTGTAAAAGTTCCACTTGATTTTTCCTAGCGTAGCACTTGATGCAGCACCATGTGTGCCTGTTTAGGAGAGATGAGCCCCTCTTGGAATGCCATCTTGTCCACTTTCACATTCTCCCTACCTGGGTTAAAGTAGAACTTGCTGCAGGTGAAGTGAAGTTTTCGTGCATGATGAGACTCTCTCCTCCCAGCTGGCCCTCTCCTCCTCCATCTCCTCGACTGGGTCCGACTCCATGTGTGCGAAGTGGACAGTTTGTCAGCAGACGTTCTGGGCAGTGAGAATCCAAGCAAACACGAGAGCTTTTGGAACTTGGTAAGGACCTTGTGCAGGCCTCCCCTTCTTCCCGCCTTGCATTCTGCTGCCTGGATGCTTTTTGAGTGATTCTGAGGTTGTCCTCAGGCTCCTGCCTGGCTCCTCAAGACTGATCATGGAGATATTTTTTCCTTCCCTGCTTTAGGGCAGAGCTTAAAAAAAGCTTCATAGATATTCTAGTGGAAAAGGGATTTGAGTTCTTTTTGGATCTAAGGAAGAGAAGACAGGAAGATCATACAAAAGCAGTTGACATCCCCAGCCCTTTTTATTTTTTATTTTGAGACAGAGTCTTGCCAAGTTGCTGAGGCTGGATTTGAATTTTTGATGCTCCTGCCTTAGCCTCCTGGGTCACTGGGATTACAGGAGTGTGCCACTGGGCTCAACTGCATTTGTCATTTGAATGGTGGTGAAAGTGCCTGAATATTGATTTGGGGGTTGTAAGTAAATTTTAATGAGAATGTTAATTCACAAGTAGAGGACCTGCTATATTTATTCTGAGTATGTGTATGTACATAAATGAACTTGAATTGCAATTTCTTTCTTTTTTTGGTGATATTGGGGACTGAACCTGTGGTCTTACACATGCTAGGTAAGTGCTGTACCACTGAGCTATCTCTTCAGCCCTTTTATTTTATTTTTTATTTTTGGCACAAGGTTTGACTATATTGCCTAGGCTGGCTTTGAAATTGAGATCCTCCTGCCTCAGACTCCAGTGTAGCTGGGATTATAGGTGTGCACTACCAATAGGCAATAACTGGCAATTTGATAAAAATGGTCAGGGTAAAACTATGAGACTCGTGTGATAAATGGATTCTGAAGGGGGCCATCCATGGAACTGGATAAAGTGGCACACACCTGTAATCCCAGCAACTCAGGCGTCTGAGACAGGAGTATCCCATGTTCGAGGCCAGCCTCAGCAATTTAAGGAGATCCTGTCTCAGAATTTTAAATAAAGGGCTGGGGATATGGCTCAGGGTTAGAAAAAAGGAAAAAGTCATCCATGGAGCAGAGAACTGCCCAAGGAGTTGTAAAACCTCTCAGGACCAGACCTGTGCCATTTCCTTGCAGGTGACCGTCTTGGTGCTTCAGGGTCGGCTAGATGAGGCCCGACAGATGCTGTCCAAGGAGGCAGATGCCAGCCCCACCTCTGCAGGCATGTGTCGAATCCTGGGGGACCTGATGAGGACAATGCCTATTCTCAGTGTATGTGGAACTAGCCTTGCTTGCTGGGTCATGGGACTGGGAATGATTTCTTGAAATATAAAGGGTTTGGTAGGTTGGCATCTCATTAGGTCTTTCCCCTTAGCCTGGCAACACTCAGACGCTGACTGAGCTGGAGCTGAAGTGGCAGCACTGGCGAGAGGAGTGTGAGCGGCACCTGCAGGATGGCACGTTTGCCTCCAGCCCCCGCCTAGAGTCTCTCTGCAAGGTCTGGGGGAAGCAGTTTGGTTGGGTCCTGATGGCCTTCCCTAGGGCTGTGGCATCCCCTGGAGCCACAGCAGAAGCTGGCTCCCTGGACAGGGCTGTCCCTCACTATGCTGGGCAAGAAGGAACTTTTGGCTTCTAGTTGAAAGCTTGGGCCCCAACTGAGATTAGCAAAACCGTAGAGAAGCTGCCCTTAGAGGAAGTGGAGCTCAGGGAATTTCTCTCCTCAGATCATGCTGGGAGATGAGGCCGCCTTGTTAGAGCAGAAGGAACTTCTGAGTAATTGGTACCATTTCCTAGTCACTCGGCTTCTGTACTCTCATCCCACAGTAAAACCCATTGATCTGCACTTCTATGCCCAGGTGAGTGAGCTCTTCATGGGGGGCAGTAGTCCTGGGGTCTATTTGTGCATTTTCTTGAGCTTTTCCAGGAATAGGAAGGCTCTTTTAGCCCTTTTTGAAGGAACCCATCATCCCTCTCCAGGGGTCCCTGTATAGCAGTCTTGACTGCTCCCCTAAATCTCTGCTTCCATGCTGGGGATTGAGTGGGTCATCACCTTTCCACAGTCCAGCCTGGACATGTTTCTGGGAGGTGAGAGCAGCCCAGAGCCCCTGGACAACATCTTGATGGCGGCCTTTGAGTTTGACATCCACCAAGTGATCAAGGAATGCAGGTAGGACCCTCCAATCCCATCACTTTATCTTTTTTGGGGGGATGTGCTGGGACTTGAACTCAGAAGTGCTCTACCACTGAAGTATGTACTCAGCACTTTTCTTTCTTTCTTTTTTTGTATTAAGGATTGAATTCAGGAGAGCCTAACCACTGAGTCTCACATTCCCAGCCCCTTTTATTTTGAAACAGGGTCTCATTGAGTTCCTTATGGCCATGCTAAGTTGCTAAGGCTGACCTTGAATTTGTGATCTGCCCCTGAATTTGTGATCTGCCCCCTCTGCCTCCTGAGTTGCTGGGATTACAGGCATGTACCACCACATCCAGCTTTTTCTTTAAATTTATTTTGAGGTAGGGTCTAGCTAAGTTGTGAGGCTGGCCTCAAACTTGGGCTCCAACTGCCTCATCTTCTTCTGTAGCTAGGATTACAAATGTGTGCCATAACAGGGTCTAAATAGATTGCCTAGACTGGTCTCAAACTTGAGATCTCTTGCCCCAGCCTTCCAAGTTGAGCTAGAATTTCAGGCATGTGCCAACACAGCCAGCCACTTTAACCATTTTTAGATGTGTAATTCAGTGGCATTATGTGTATTAATAGTGTTGTATTTTGTCACCACCATTCATCTCTAGAACATTCTGGGTTTTTTTTTATCCTTTCTCTTATAGGACAGCTGCCTTAGATTGTTCTCTAAAACAGAATACCTGAGACTGGGTAATTTATGTAGAATAGAAATTATTTTCTCACAGTTTTGGAGACTAAAATAAAGGCACTGTCAGATTTGGTGTCTTATGAGGGATGCTCTTGTTTGCATAGTGGCACCTTGAATGCTGTGGAGGGAGGAGGAGCATTGTGTCCTTCACATGGTGAAAAGTGGAAGGGAATAAAGTTCCTCCATCAAGCCCCTTTGTAAATTCATGGCCTAATCACCTATTGAATGCCCCCACTTTTTTTTTTTTTTTAATACTGAGGATTGAACCTAGGTGTGTGTTAACTCTGAGCTACATCCTTTTTTTTTTTTTTTTTTTTTTTTTTTTTTTAATTTTGAGACAAGGTCTTTCTAAGTTTAGCCTTCAGAGTTGCCGGGATTACAGATGCATGCCTTAATAAGATTCTCACATTGGCAGTGCCTGAAATTTGGAAGAGACACGTGTCCAGCTCCCCTTCCTCTCCAGATGCAGGCAGATAATAGCTTCTCTATGGATGAATTTGGGAGCTTCCCTGAGGCTTGAGGGTTATAGTGTTTGTAACTATTTCCTTTTTAAAATTTTTTATTTTTTTGGTGTGCTGTGGATTGAACCCAGGGCCTTGTGCAGATGAGGCAAGCACTCTACCAATTGAGTTGTATCCCAGTCCTGTTCTTTCTATTTTGGGGATGTTTATTTAAAATAACATTGTAGGAAATTACTTTGATATTTAAAATCTAGATAAAACAAACCTGGTTCTTGGCACCAACTGAGCATACTACCCTGTTACAGGACAGTGTTTCCCAGCAGTCTCATTCTAGTTTTATCAGGGGAATCAAACTAATGGGCTGAGGGCTGAGATTTCTAGCCTTTTCCCCAAAGGCTGTCCCATCATTGGAAAGCCTCTGGTGAGGCAGGAAAGGGAGTGTCAAACATAATGAATTGAAGGAAGGCTTTCCAGAAGTATCATATATAATAAGTCAATAAGCATCTACCTTTCCTGGACAGTGGGTGTTGTATTGAAGATTGCTGGGAAGGGATGAGGTTGGAGGGGGTATCAGTAGGCTTTGTTTAGAAGCAAGCTCACTGACCTCGACTGGATCTGTTTTAGTAGATGTGGGAAGGGTTTCCCTTTGTCACATGCTTTTCTTGTTTTGGCCAAAAGAAAGCCAAGAGCTTCACAAAAATGGTACTAGATTTGGGACAATATCTTTCTAAGTTTAGCCTCCAGAGTTGCTGGGATTACAGGTATATGAATTTCATATCAGTGTTGTTTTCACAAGCCTGTAAATAGGTGATGCTGGGGTAGGGAGTGTTTATGTAGTTAGAATAACTTCAAAAGACACACATGTATTCACGGAGGCATACAAACTCATCATCTGGCCTCACTGGTGTCTGTTCCAGCAGTTCTAAGCCATAGGTCTTCCTGCATCTGCTCCCTTTCAGCGGTGAGTCCCACCAGGACTTCCATCATAAGCCAGATCTGGGATTTTAGGAACAAAACAGATTTGAGCAGACCAACTGTCTTAGGTGCAGGGACAGTAGATAGGGAGACCACCCTGCTATTCCTAGTGACAGAAGAAAGAGAGGGAAGTGACAGTAGATTAGTGGATTTTCTGAATCACAAAATCACAGCAGTTGTGTTGAAGGTGGTGTTAGGCTTGTAGCCCTGTCCAGGCGCCTCTGCCTCATAAGCAGTACAGGATCTGTGGTCTGCTGGTGTACACCTCAGTATTTGCCTGTGTCTTAGCAAGAAGCTAATTCCTGTTCACTGTGGAAAAGGAACTGAACTCCTCAGAACTTTTAGGATATAGTGTCTTCAGAGCAGTAGTGGAGTTTTAGAAACCATGTCCTCCTGGATGGGCAATGATTGAGTCAGGGTCCTATGAGCACTTGGTTTCCCATGGCTTCAATTGTTCAGATTCAGGAACAGTTTCCCAGAAAGTGTCTTCATGGAATGTGGCTGGTGGTGTGGGAAGCCTTGATGCTTGGGGTACTATGTCAGCTGGTTCGTGACTGCTCCATTATAGGTGGATGAGAGGAATCCTTTTTAAAGGTGCGAGAAGGGAGGTTTCCTTTGTGCATCTGGTTAACCCCCACGAAAACTGCAAGATCCTCAGGGGCAGAAAAAGTAGCCAGAGGTACTGAATCAGAGGCCCTGGTTTCTCAGGCCCTGCTTGAGGGCCATGAGTTTGTGGTCTGCACTGTGTAGCCATGCTTGCCTGTTAACCCAGAGTCGGAAAGCCATGTCAGGGGTCCTCTGAAGTTTAGCTTCCTCCCTGCCTGCCTTGAGAGACTTGCCAAAGGAAGTAGGACTGGCAAGCACTTAAGTGATTTAGCCAAGGTGTTCGTAGTTTCTTACTGCCCTTCAGGTTCTCCAGAAATATTGAACTAAAAGGCAATAGGACTTCCTTCAAAAAGCAAGATGTGCAGTTTATTTGTTTGTTTATTTTTATAAATATTTATTTTTAGTTTTCGGCGAACACAATATCTTTCTTTGTATGTGGTGCTGGGGATGGAACCCGGGCCACACGCATGCCAGGTGAGCGCGCTACCGCTTGAGCCACATCCCCAGCCCAAGATGTGCAGTTTAAAGTCTGCTAAATCTAGATTCTTTTGTTTTGGCCCAGTTTGTAACCTTACTGGGTGCAGCAGTACATGCAGACCTCACTCATTTCCAGAAGAGCAGGGCTGGGTCAGGAAAAGGGAGTGACAACCATGATTACTATAAAGCCACCAGAAAGCAAGATGAGTTGGAGTCAGGTGATATTGGCCTCAGTGTGGGTCCCCCTATCCACTGGGGGTTACAGTTGCCTCCACAGGGTCCTCACCTTCACTGTAGGTGTTCTTCCTGCCTCCACAGTTCTTCTTTTTTCCAGCAACTATTTTGGAACTTTTCCTTAAGTCTTCCCCATCTGGACACCAGGCTCTCCACCTGCTCTGCATATAAGCTGCCGTCTTAGAAATAGCCAGTGTTTTATGAGGAGATCTCAAATGTAGCTCTGTGGTTGCCTGACCCTTCAGGGAGATGGGGTGGCCTTGGTCAGCTCTTAGTTTGGAATCAGTCACTTTAACTCTGCTGTTAGTTTGCTGAGGCCTTCAGTAGTCACTGATCAACTGCATCGTTGGCTGCTGTGATCCTTCAGGAAACACCATGCAGCCCTTTGTTCCATTTTTAGGTGGCATTCGAGCAGACTAGAGCATGTCTGGTGACTTCTCAGTCTGGGGTCCCCCATAACCACTTCCTGGCCTCTGGACATAATTGTCAACTAGAAGTCTGGGCAGTAGCTGCTGTTCCTGGAGGCTAGGAGACCTTTCCTCATGATGCCTTGTCACCTCCACTCTCCTGCTGCCTTTTTAAAATTGGGTGTTGGGGACCCAAGGAATTTATACATGTAGCCACGAAATCTACCACAGAACTATACCCCCAACCTGCTTTTTTTTGTTTTGTTTGCTTTGTTGAGTACAGGTCTTTCTGTGTTGCCCAAGCTGGTCTCAAATTCATAGTCCTCCTGCCTCAGCCTCCTGAAGAGCTTGAATCTGCATTTTTAACAAACATGAAATCCCCAGCTAATTCATATGTATATCCAAGTATGAGGAATACTGGTTGAACATATCTTCAGAATTAGGATTTTTATGCTTGGCAGAGTGGCATATGCCTATAATCCCAGCTGTTTGGGAGTCTGAGGCAGGAAGATTACAAGTTTAAGGCCCTAAACAACTTAGACCTTGTCTCAAAAAATCAATCAGGCTGGAGCTGTCACTCAGCAGTAGAGCGCTTGCCTCATATGTGTAAGGCACTGTGTTTGATTCCCAGCACCACATATAAATAAGCAAATAAAATAAAGGTCCATTAACAACTAAAAAAAAAAAAAATTAAAACAATTTTTTAAAAAATCAGGCTAGGAATGTGGCTCAGTAGTTAGGTGTTCCTGGGTTAAATCCATAGTACAAATAAAACCTAAAAATAAAAAATAATTTTTTGTGTATGTGTATGGTGCTGGGGATTAAACCTAGTGCCTCACACATGCTAGGTAAGTGCTCTACCACCAAGCTACATTGTCAGTCCTTTTTATTTTGAGACAGGTTCTTGCTAAGTGCCCAGGGTAGTCTTGAACTTGAGATCCTCCTGCCTCAGTCTGCCAAGTAGCTGGAATTATAGTTTGCCTGCCACATCACAAGAGGCCAGACATGTTTTTTGTTATGTTTTTTTGTAATGCTGGTGATCCAACATGTTAGGTCAATGTTCTACCACTGGGCTACATCCTCAGCCCTAAGACATAATGTTTTGATCTTTATGGACATTTGCAATGTGAAGTGTTTATGGCAGTCAAATTAATTAGCATATCCATCATCTCATATAGTTGTCCTGTGTGTGTGTGTGTTAAGAAGACTTGAGATCTCTCAACAGATTTTATTTGTTTGTTTGTTTATGGGTGCTGGGGATTGAACCCAGGGGTTCTTTACCATAGAGCCATGTCCCTAGCCCTTTTATTTAATTTTTAATTTCTTTGTGGTTGGGGCAGGTACCAGGGATTAAACTTGAGCACTTGACCACTGAGCCACATCCCCAGCCCTATTTTGTATTTTATTTAGAGACAGGGTCTCCCTGAGTTGCTTACTGCCTCACTTTCACTGAGGCTGGCTTTGAACTTGCGATCCTCCTGCCTTAGCCTCCCAAGCCGCTGGGTTTACCAGCGTACGCCACTGTGCATAGCTATTTTTGAATTTTGAGACAGGGTTTTACTAAGTTACTGAGGTTGGCTTTGACTTGCCATCCTTCTGCCTCAGGTTCCTGAGCTACTGGGATTATAGGCATTGTCATTGTACACGGATCAACAGCTTTTAGTATTCAGTACTTTATTAATTATCGTCACCAAGTTGTACATTAGGTTTTCAGTACATATTCACCTTTTAACAAAGTTTGACTAACATCTCCACATTTCCCACATCCTCTAGAACCCTTGGTAATCATTCTACTCTGTCCTGTTTTTAGATTGTACATATAAGTGAGATCATGTAGTATTTGTCATTCTGTGTCTGGCTTATTTAACTTACTGCAGTGTCCTTCAGGTTCATCCATGTTGTCACAAGTAATAGGAGTGCCTTCTTTTTTAAAGGCTAAATGATATTTGTATATACATATATGGAAATCTGTCTATCAGTCAGTCTATCTCTCTCTTACATCTCCTTTATCCATTCATCCATCAGTGGATGTGTTTCTGTGCCTTGACTGTTGAATATGCTCTTTTGAGATAGTGAGTTCCTTTAGATGTATTTCCACATGTGGAATTGCTGGATCATTTGGTAGTTTGTTTTGTTACCATGGATTGAACCCAGGGGTATTTAACCACTGAGCCACGTGATTTGGTTGTTTTACTAATTTTTTGAGGAATCTCTGCAATGTCTTTCATAAAGGCTGTACCAGTTTCCACTTCTACCAGTAGTGTGCCAGGATTCCCTTTTCTCCTTTTTCCCAATTCCTACTGGGGATTGAGCCTAGGTGCTACATCCCCAGTCCTTTTTATTTTGATATGTCTTCCTAAGTTGTTGAAGCTGGCCTTGAATTCATGATCCTCCTGCCTCAGCCTCTCCAGTTGCTAGGATTACAGGCTGGTGACATTGTACCTGCTCTATCTTTTGACTTTTTGATAACAGCCATCCTAACATGTAGGAGTGATATCCCCCATCTTTCTGAAGTGCAGGATGTGGAGTTCTGCTCATACCCCACTTACGGGGGATGTGGCTTCTCTCTGATATCCTTTTTGCTTTGATGTCTGAATCTGCAGCATTGCCTTGAGCAACTGGTGGTTTGTGGCCCACCTGACAGACCTGCTGGATCACTGTAGGCTTCTCCAGGCACACAACCTCTAGTAAGTAAACTTGACACTGCAAACCTGTTCTTGCCACCACCAGGTTTTCAAGTGTAGTACAGGCTGAATGCCTGGAAGGGAGGTTGGGCTACTAATGGGGTCCAAATGGAGCAGGCTTGGAGTCTGGTCTTGTGTTATGTCTTATTCCAGTTTTGGTTCCAACATGAGAGAATTCCTCCTACTGGAATATGCCTCAGGACTGTTTGCTCATCACAGGTAAGGCCACACAGGGAGGCTGCTTTCCAGCACATCAGTGCCAGTGGCTCTTGGATTGTTCTTTCTGACTTCTTGGGGGTTACAGAGGATTGGGGAAGTGAGGCTTTGCCTCCAGACCTCACATCTACAGGGAAGCCCCTGAGCTAACCACATTTTCTCTTTGGATCTTTGCAGCCTTTGGCAGCTAGGGGTGGATTACTTTGACTACTGTCCTGAACTGGGCCGAGTTTCTTTGGAGCTACACATTGAGCGAATCCCTCTCAACACAGAGCAGAAAGCCCTCAAGGTGCTGCGAATTTGTGAACAGCGGCAGATGACTGAACAGGGTGAGTTGGCCATGCTCCTAGCTTACCTTCTGGGATGTTTGGGCACGCTGAGGCCAAACTCTGCTGACATCACACCAGCTTTCTCACCAGTCACACCTGGGACGTGAAGAAAACTAGCATTCATTTTTTTAGTAAAGATCTTGTCCCACTTCTCAGTCTAAGAGCTCAGGCCTAGGGTCAACGCTGTTTCCTGTCTAGGTTGCTGCCAGCTAGGCCAAGCCCAACTGGCGAAATGATACAGAGACCTTTCATAGCTCAGCAGGAACACAGGGTTGAATGTGAGCAGATCTGCCCTCCTCCCCCACTCTGAGTGATAAAAACCTGCTTTACTCCTCCTCTCAAAGGAATTGCACATTTATGACTATCTTTGAAAGCACATGGTGTTGAAGACCCAAAGGAAGATAGATTTTTAAGTATATGGACAGATAATGGAGGGGTTGGCATGTGGGGAGGAGCAAACATCTTTTTGCCACCCCTGAAAGCATAGCCACTCATAAAGCAAATCCCATAGGGTATGTCTTTCAATATGCTGTTAACAAAGCAAGGACACCGTTGTTTATAAACACAGGAGCATTTTGTTCTAATGACCTGCCTGTGTTTGGAGCTCATTAGCTTTGAGTTATAGTGATGTTGTGGGAAAACCTGGCCCTTGCAGCCCTTAATCCATTCAGGATTAAGGGCTGCAAGGCTTCACTTTTTGTCTTTTACCCTGCAAAGTCCGCAGCATCTGTAAGATCTTGGCGATGAAGGCTGTCCGCAACAACCGTCTGGGCTCTGCCCTCTCTTGGAGCATCCGTGCCAAAGATGCCGCCTTTGCCACACTTGTGTCAGACAGGTGAGTGCAGCTAGTGCTGGCTCCCAGGAATTGTTTGGGAGACAGAAGGTTAAGGAGGTGGGGCCAGGACTGCTGCTCTGATTTTCTCTGGTTGGTGCTACAGATTCCTCAGGGATTACTGTGAGCGAGGTTGCTTTTCCGACTTGGATCTCATTGACAACTTGGGGCCAGCCATGATGCTTAGTGATCGGCTAACATTCCTGGGTGAGTCTTCTGTGTTATGTCCACTGGTTAAAAGTGGATACTTGTGGGGCTGGGTTGTGGCTCAGAGGTAGATCGCTCACTTAGCACGTGCAAGGCGGAGGCAGGAGGATCGAAAGTTCAAAGCCAGCCTCAGCAATTTAGCAAGGCATTAAGCAACTCGGTGAGACCCTGTCTCTGATAAAATACAAAATAAGGCTGGGGATGTGGCTCAGTGGTTGAGTGTCCTTGAGTTCAATCCCTGGTACCAAAAAAAAAAAAAAATGTGGACACTTGTGCAGATTGGAGGGAATGTTCTACATTTGTCCCAGGTGTTTTTCTCTTGGTAAACCCATATAGCAAACCACATAGAATTCTGTGTGCTAGATTCTGCAGTTTGTAGTACCATTTTACTTTCCAGCAATTTCAAACAGAGAAAAGTTGCAAAATTAGTATGAGAAATGAGGACTTTCCATGTACAGGTTTCTAGATTCAGCAATTACTACTATTTTTTGCCTCATTTATCATTCTTTCTTGCTTGATCAATTCTTTTGGGACCAGTTTGAGAGTAAGTTGAAGATACTGTTCCCCTTTCTCCATAAATTCCTCAGTGTGTAAGAATAATAGTTATCACAAACAGGAAACCTCCCAGGCATGGTGATACATACCTGTAATCCTAGCTCCTTAGGAAGATGGCAAGTTTGAGGAAAGCCTGGGCAGTTAGCAACAGCCTGTCTCAAAATAAAAAATAAATTGGGATGTGGCTCAGTGATAAAGCACCCCTGTACCCTAGTACCATTAAAAAAGGTGGGGGCAAGAGATCCATTTTTGATACAGTATTCTGATCTAATCCATAATCCACATTCTGATTGTATTCAGTTGCCCCATTAATTTTGTATCCAGGATCACGAATTTAGCTGCCATGTTTCTTTAGTGCCTCATTTTTTATGCCTTTTTTTTTTTTTTTTGGCAGGAGGATTGAACCACAAGTGACATGCATGCTAGCTAAGCAGGCACTTTAAAAACTTGAACACTGATTTACACCCCAAAACCCTTAGTGCCTCTTTCTTTTTTTACTTTTTGGTAAGACATGGGTTTTGCTATTTTGTTCAGGCTGGCCTGAAACTCCTGGGCTCAAGTGATTCTCCTGTCTCAGCCCCTGAGTAGCTGGGATTACAGGAGTACTCCATTATGCCCCATCTCTATGTGCTTTTTTGTGTGTGTGGTATTGAGGATTGCACTCAGGTCCTTGCACATGATAGACCAGTGCTATATTTCTGAGCTACATCCCTAGTCCTTTTTATTTTTTTAATCAAAAAAATTTTTTTTAGTTGTTGATGGATCTTTATTATTTATTAATTTATATGTGGTGCTGAGAATCGAATTCAATGCCTCACAACTGCCAGGCAAGCTACTGAGCTACAATCCCAGCCTTTTTTTTTTTTTAATGCTGTAGATGAACATAATACCTTTATTTATTTTTACGTGGTGATGAGGATCAAATCCAGTGCCTCACACGAGCTAGGAAGTGTTCTACCGCTGAGCCACAATGCTAAGCCTATTTTTATTTTTTGAGACAAGGTCTCACTAAGCTGCCCAGGCCAGCCTTGAACTTCTGATCTGCCTCCCAAGTCTCTGGGATTACAGACATGTGCCACCACACCCAGCCTCTTTGTGCTTCTTCATCTTCCTTTTTTTTTTTTTTTTTCTGGTGGGGTACACTGAGTATTGAATCCATGAATGCTTAACACTGAACTACATTCTCAGTCCTTAAAAAAAAAAAAATTTTTTTTTTTTTTTGTAGTTGTAGATGGAGAGCATGCCTATATTTTTATGTGTGCTAATGATTGAACCAGTGCCTCACATGTGCTAGGCAAGTGCTCTTCCACTGAGCCATAGCCGTAGCCCCTAAAAAATGTTTTTTGGGGACAGGGTCTTGCCGAGTTGCTGAGGCTGATCTCTGACTTGTAATTCTGCTGTGTCACTTTGCCCATCTTTTTTTTCCCCATGTGGCTGGGAATTGAACCCAAGGTCTTGCTTGTGAGGCAAACACTCTACCAACTGAGCTATATCCCCAGCCCCCAGTTTATCTTAATATTTTTGAAGGCACAGACCCACCCTTGTAGAATGTTCTGTTTGGGTTTATCAGATTTTTCCTGATTAGATTCAAAGCTGTTTGAGGCAGGAATGCCACTGAGATGTTGTGAATGGAATTGGTGAGCTGTCTGTCCCCTTACTGCTGTTGGTGGTGTTCTGAGCATGTAGCTAGAGTAGAGTAGGCTGGGTGGCTCATGATGTACTCTTTTCCCCTGTGATTTAGAGATTGGTGGGGAGATGCTTTGGGTGATTTGAATGTCTTTTCCTCACTACACTTCTGGCTCTAGATTGTTGCTCCTGTGTATTAGCTAGTGTCTTACTGTAAGGAAGTGTTCCCTTCTTTATTATTGGATTGGGGATTTGTGGAATACCATCAGTCTGTTATAATCCAGGACTCTTTGACTTCTTTTGATGCTGATAAGTTTCCCACATTTGGCTCTGGGAGCTCTTCAAAGCCAGTATTTTGGAACTTCTGAATTTGATTATCATTGATCTGTGAACTTAGAGACCGCTCTGGAAACTTCTCCCTGCTCTGTGGAATGGGTGATCTAGGATCCCTTTCCTCTTGTCTGGGTCCTGGGTGATCTACATGTCACCTGGGAGCTTGCAGGTGACCTGGTTTTCCCTCCTCTTGATAGGAAAATACCGTGAGTTCCACCGATTATATGGAGAGAAGCGCTTTGGGGATGCTGCGTCTCTCCTGTTGTCTCTGATGACTTCCCAGATTGCGCCCCGCTCTTTCTGGATGACTCTGCTCACAGATGCCCTGCCCCTTTTGGAACAGAAACAGGTAAGGCTTAAGTTCCTGGGGATTTTCTTTTCTGCCTTTTGTAATTCCTGACAGCTTAGTTCTGTAGTCATGGCCCATATTCATGTTTTCTCTGAAGTAGTTGTTTGCCTGTGTATTCTCCCCAAGCATCCATGCTACAAATCCAGTAGTCACTCCAAAAAAATGTTGACAGCAGCTGTCCATAACAGTTCTCTGTCCAGGGCCTAAGTAGAAGCTTAGAGGGCTGAATGTCAAGACTCTGATACTGCTCCATCCTCCGTGGCACCACATACAAAGTACTTCTCTTAAGGGCACAGAGGGCCGACTTTCTCTGGCCTTGGCTGGAGAGCAGCTAAGTGAAGCAGCTTCTCTCCCCCAGGTGATTTTCTCAGCAGAACAAACATACGAGCTGATGCGATGTCTGGAGGACTTGACTTCAGGGAAGCCAGAGCGTGCAGAGCCTGATGCACAGCGACTACAGGTCAGTTTAGCTTCCAGTTTGATGCTTCCACAGTGAAGACAGGAAATGGCTGTCTGGCTTTCCTTCCCCTGCCCTGTACCCCTAAAACATTGGTCTAGCACATGTGCCTCTTGGTTTCTGCTTAGCCTGTAGTCAACGTGCCACATTTTAGGGGGCAATCGTCCATGTTTTTCCCCTGTTGATCAGCTGCATTGTGGCCCTCTGCATACTCTTACTCTGTGTATCTTTGAAGATTTTCTGCAACACATGTTGGCTCTCTGCTTTTCAGGACGACGATATAGAAACCACTAAGGTGGAAATGCTGAGACTCGCTCTGGCCCGGAATCTTGCTCGCGCAATAATAAGAGAAGGCTCATTGGAAGGTTCTTGAGGTCAGCTGAGAACTGCTGCAACTATATGGCAATGTATATATAGATTTTTTAAAATAATTAAACGTTTTCTTTTGCAAGTACAAGGCAAATTTTTATAATCCACCAGTTTCTGTTCATGTCTACTCTGAACCTGAGGTGACAAAAATGAAGAAAATGGTTGTTTTATGTTCTTTTCATTCTTGAGGTGGGTCTTGCTATGTTGCCCAGGGTGGCCCCAAATTTCTCGACTCAAAGGATCTTCCTGCCTTACCCTCCCACGTAGTTGGGACCACAGGTGTGTGCCATCGTACCTGGCTTGTGTTCTCAGTGACACAGAACTGTCTTCCCTTATCTCCTTAAAGAAGCCACCCCGATTTAGGAACAATGAGTGTGGTGTCCTTCTGCTTGTAAGTGGAAATTCAAACAAGAGCCCTTAGTGTTTTACTTATGGTTCAGAGACCTTGGCTTACTTCAAATCATCTGGAAAACTCCATCCAACTTTTTCTTTTTCCCCTTTATGGCTTCAGAAGCCTATACTTTTAACACAGACAATTTCAACATTGGTGTCTGTATTAGAAGGATTCCATGTAGGGTGAAAATGGTTTTTATTCAACATGCAGCAAAACAAGGGCAGTGGAGTTGGTACATTCAGTACAGCTTTTTGCCATGAAGTAGTGACCTCAGTAGTAATGGGTAACACTCATATAACTTTAATGTCTAAAGCATATTATAAATGTACATGTCCACATAGTAATCCCATGGACATTCCCAGTCTCTGAAAAGCTCTTTGATTTATTCCTTAAGTTATGAAAAGAATTCACTTTTGACCTGTCCTGATGAAGCAGTGGAACCTGCTTGCTACAGTCAGGGGACGGACAGGTGAGATGACCTCTGGATATATAGCAAGGAAGCCTGGTGGGGGCAGAGGGACCAGGGGATGCAGTTCGTGCCACCTTCCATTCCCCACAGATGCTGGATAGCTGAGCCTGTCCAACTGAGCTGTTTGACCTTTCCCAGCTTCTGTGGCAACTGGTGGTAGTTTCCTGTTGCCTTGTGAGGCTTAGTGTCCCTGGCCCAGGAGCAGCTGGGACTGAGCACTGTTGAAGCAATAGGGTCTGGTGACTTGGTTCAAGCATGGCTCTCATCTCATCCTCCAGACCCAACATTTTGCTGACAGTACCCCTTCATAGCTGGGGGACATTGGGGCTTCTGTACCACACACAAGGACATAAATCTAGTGCAATGTGCCTGACCCTGAGGCCTCTTAGGTCCACCCATGAGTGCCACACCACACACCACCTGGTGGGAAGAGGGGAAGGCCAAAGCAGGATGACGCAGGGGGTTGGGACGAATTGTCCCCCCTTCAGAGATTCTAAGGGAAGGACAGCAGTTTGTTTCATGCCAAGCAAGAGGTAGTGAGTAGGATGGCCTGTCTGTATGACAGGAGATTTACTCTTCCCAGAAAGCTCCAGTACCTGCTTTTGAAGGGGTAACTGGTTCTCTTCCATTTTCTTTCCTATCCCTAGTTGAGGCTGTGATGAGGCCAAGTTCTGTTTCTGCTAGGCTGGGTTCCATGTCCTGCTGAGATGTTCATAGGACAGTCTGCCACTGCCAGGGATGAGCATAAAACTCATTCAGGGGCCACTGCAGGTTGCCGCTGCTTACAAAGGACAGGGTGGAGAACCTGGAGTGTTCCAGCTCCTCACTGGGCCACTGGCCTTGCCCACCTCGTTGAGGGTAGCAGCAGAGCCTAATGGCAGGGGAAGCAATAGGGGCAGCAGCCTCTCACACCATGCCTCTGCAGAGGACCTGGTTCTTGAGGTGGCCCAGAAACCTCTTTAGAGCCCACCCCTGGGCACCAGGAAATGCCAGTTGAAAGGAAAAACCTACTCCATGCCTGGAGCCCATGTTCCCAGGACAGCAGTGAAGCCAGGGGCCACTCCCCACCCCTGACAGTATATGGCCACTTCAAGTCACACAGGTAGATAAAAACAGGTCCTTTTAGGGGCCCAAGAAGGAGAGATTATCACAGCTGCAGCTTGGCTCCCAGTAGAAACGCCCCTGTTCCATGTCAAAGCTACAAGCATTGCCGTCAATAAGTGGACTGGAGCCCTCTCCGTCTCAAGCAGCCTGCCTGGCTTCAAAGTAGAGATCACAGCGTCCTCTGAGGTCATAGGCTCCCCCACTGCTCCACAGGAGGGAACTGGTCCACCTCGCCCACCTCTGTGCTGAGCTGCTCCCCTAGGGCGAAGGTCAGCCTATACCGAAGCCGCACCTTCTCCTGTGACAGAGGGCAGCAGGTGAGATCCAGGCCAGGGAGTCCCTCAGCAGGATGCCTTCTTCCCTGCTACCCTCTCATGGTCCTCTGTGCTTGAGGGCCAATCCCTGTACCCACCATGTCCACCCACACTCAGGCACTTATTGCTGGGGCAGCAAAGGGAGGGGTTTTATGTTGTAGGTGACACACTGCAGGCTGGGAAGTTGTCTCAAGATCCTAATTTGGGGTAGCTGAGACCTTTGGGTTCTCCCATTGCTCACCTTCATTGGATTGGCTAGCAGCATGACCTGGGTGATGGCTGCAGGTGGCTGGATGGGACTAAATGGAGAGAGTTCTGTCCCAGAAGGTGGTTGCAACTTCACTTTCATTGACTGAAAATAAAGAGAAGCTTCTTCCAGAACTCTCTTCAGAGTTCGCAGGTACCCAAGATAGAACTCAGTTTGGTCCCAGTAGATACACACATACTGCCATCTGCTGGCTACCAAGAGGCCCTCAAGGTACAGCTGCATTCAAGACAAAGGCAATTTTGGTCTCTGGAAGACCTAGGGGTCCATGAGTACCTTGGGCACTGCAGCCTGCAACACAATGCTCTTGACAGGCAAGGGAGCTGTATTCAGCATGGACACCACCACCACCAGCACATCAGGCCGTCCAGGTGGACACTCCTTGGCAAAGTGGAAGAGGATGCGGAAGCCATTTTTATCATAGGCTGTCACAGGAAGGGCACTGCCTGCAAGAAGAGGCATATTAAGTGTGATAAGAGCAAGTGCCAAAGACATTCTGGAGCCCGGTGGTACCTGCTGTAGTCTAGTGGGTGGCAAAAAGGCTACAGTATGGCCTTTAAGTACAGTGCTCCCTTATGGAGTCAGAGAAAGGCCCTCTGTTGAGGGGGGCCTAAGGTCATACAGCTGCAACAAACAAGCTGAGACAGGAGGAAAGCAGACACTCAGCTCCAAGAACGTTCGTTCGAGCATGCACATGAGCAAACACCACACCACACCCTCTAACACCATGGCTGTGGGCCCCACCTCCCATCTCCAACACCTACTAGGCTTGATTGATTCCAGGGGCACATGGACACTGGTCAGGGAGAGCTCAGGCCCTTTCATGGGGCTGCCCTGGGACTGGAAGGCTGGTGGCTGGAAGAGAGGGCTGCCAGGCCCAGTGGAGAAGGTCAGAAGAGGCTTGGCTGGGGTGGAAGTAGGGAGCAGTGGGGAGGCGGTGGTTCCGGGCGAAAAGCAAGAGGAAGCAGGTTTCACTAAGCCTGAGGTCCTGGGAAACAGGAGAGAAAGTAAATCAGAGAGTGGGCCAGAGCTGCTGGGTCAACCCCTCACTAAAGATCTCCAGGACAGCAATGGCCTTTAGCCACCCCAAACTCCAGCTTCCAGTCCTGATAGAACCCAAAAGGATCCCCATTCTGCTGGCTCTGTACACTAGGCCCAACCCTTAGCCACCCCACCTCTTTTCCCACTCATTACACTTTGGCCTCTTCCAGAAGCTGATCAAGGGCATCCAGGTGGTGCAGGGTGCTGTCACCCAGTGCTGAGCAATGGCTTTCTGGGGCCACAGGTTCAGCCTTTGGAGTCAGAGCTGGGGTGAGTCCAGAAGAGAACATGAAGGAGGCTGCACTGGGGGCAGGTACACTGGAAGGGACCATGGGAGCTGGGAAGGGACGTGGCAGTGGAGCTTGGGAGGTACTTGAGGCAGGGGCTGAGGATGGGAGCAGGGTCCCATCTGAGGAGCTGCAGACAGCAGGTCCTGGCCTGGGGCAGAAGAAGTCCAGGTTGGACTGTTCATTCTGTGCAAGAAAAATGACAGGTGAGCAAAGGGCTGGGAGGGCCTGTTGCCAATACCAGGGACACTTTATTCCCCCATACCCTATCACACAGCCTGCTGGACCAGGTGCCCTCCAAGGACAGGGCCAGAGACAAGTACTTGGAAGAAACATGTTTCCAGCTGCAGAGGGTAGTGCTCTGGAGGGCAAGGACAGCCAGGCTCCAACTAAATGCAGCTGAGCACAGGTCAGGAGAGAGGATACTGATAAGTGAGGGTCCCTGGGTACTTCAGTGATATCCTCAGGAATAGGCCCCTACCTGGAACATGTGCCACTGGCTGTTTCCAGCTGATTCTTTGGGGGGAGCAGTAGGGGCTGGGTCAGTAAGGCCTGAGAATATAGAAGAATAGGATGAGAAGAGGCTCTGGGCCCAGCACCAGCTCCAAGGGTAGGGATCCCTTTCCTTTCTCACATACAGATATGAGAGGTCACCCAGGAAAAGAGCAGCAGAGCAAGATTTGAGTGCACATGTCTACCCCAGAATCCCCTGGGACATAGCCCTGGTGCCCTTGAGGGACACTGAACTTGACTAATAAACACACCAGAGGCTCTGGGCCTCTTCATTCCACATGCCTTTCTTTCTTTAAGGGACCCACCAGGAGGAGTCCCATATAGCTGCCCTCCAGGACATACCCAAGCAAAGCAGTTCCTCATCCAGCAAGGAAAGGGCGTTGCTTGTGCTGCTGAGCCCTGTGGGAGCTTCAGCCTGGCTGGATGAGCGACTGCGTGAAGGTCCAGAGGTCTGAGGGGGTGGAGGGAGGACAGGGATGCCTGAGGGGAGTGGGGCAGGTGCTGGCGCCAACATTGGGGATGAATTGTTAGGTGTCTCCAACTCAGCAAGGTCGATGAGAGTGCCTTGGCTGTTTCCTGGATGGGTCAACAGGAGGGGAATAATAATAATCAAATCATCTAATGGCTGTGCAATAGCAGGAGCAGGACCCTGGGCATAATAGCTGACACTCTAGCCTTGGGCCTAATTCAATGGCATTTCTTCCAGGGAACACTCTGGATAAAGCAGGTAGGGAATCCCCACTCGTCTCTCCAGACCTCTAGGAAGCTGGAGGACCACTGGAGTGGCTTAGAATCCCCTCAGATGCTATGGGTTGCATACGTTCAACCTGTACCCAGGGCTCCTTGGAGGGGAGTTGAGGCTATCTGGAGGGTGCCCAGAATGAGGAACCATAAATCTTACCTTCAGAGTCAGGCATGGTTGAGGTGGTCACCTCACCATTGATGACCTGCCCTTCAATAATTGTTTTATAAGAGTTGATGACCCGGGAGAGGTTGTCACTGGCCTGCAGGATGTCCCCTAGAGCAGAAGAGAGAGGAGTTGTCACTCCTGGCAATGACAACTCCCACACACTTATTCAAATTCTTGGCTCAGTATTGCCAATTGCTTTCCTTTTCACTCACCCAAACTATTGTCATTGTCCTCTGTCTCGCTGGCTAATTTAAATAATGTCCGTCTCTTATTCTCACACCGATCAAACAACTCCTAGAGAGATTTGGACAAAGTTACAGAGCTGGGACCAGAGTGCACACCCTCGTGTAGCTAGCCTACACACTGGCTACTGAAGCAAGCCCCTTCCTGCCTCCCAGGCTGGCATGCGTCTCAGAACTCAGTGTCTACCCAGTTACAGTTTGGGCCACAACATTAGCATCAGCATCCCTAAGGCTGCCATCTCTAGAGGCACAAACTCAGGTTCACGCCCAGCTCTTCCATTTAGGGCACATTAGCTGATGTCATGTATAAGGCAGGGCATCACCCTCCAGTTTCCTGCTGTCATGCAGATAAACAGGCCCATCAACAGTAAGTGTGTCCTTGACAGGACAGCTCCAGCGGATGGTGGCCTACCTTCATGAGCTCTCGGTCTGCCTCTGATGAGTGCTCCTGGCTATAGTGAAGCAGCATCTCATGCAACAGCTTCACGCTGTTGTGGACCTCCTCCAGTGTATGCAGGCGCTTGGTCACCTTTTGGATACGAGCCTCATCCTGCCTCAACCAAGAGGGTCCAGGAGAGAGTAGGCTCACACGGCCCGTCTTCCCACTCCCATGAGGGGAGGCTAACTGCTTACCCCATGGCACAAAAGGCCATACCCAGTGCATGGTTCCTGGGACCACAGGCCTCGGGACCCACCATACAGTCATATTTTTACAGTGACAACCCCCACTCCCAACATCCCTACCCTCTGTCTTTCCTCTCTTTTACTCCATTCTCCTCCAGGGAGCTACAACACTTCTCTTTCCAGTTGCTCCAGGTGAAGGCTGGTGGCAGTGGGAAAATGGCCTAACTGTCCCAGGGAAGACTTCTGCTCTATAGCCACCCACTCCTTCAACCCACACCCAGAGGACCAAGGACCACTCACTTCCTTCACCATGGACTTAATGAGCTTATTTGCCTCCTGCAGGTCATCTGGGTTTTTGCTTTTCAGCAGTTTGGCTAAAAGCTAGAAGAGAAGAATACTAAAGTGAAGGCAGAATCGGCACTGTGTAACCACCCCTGACCCACCACCACCAGGGAGAACCCGGAGCTCCCCACAGCACCAAGCCAAATGTTTCTCCTGGCTGCCACCTGCTCCCTGAGAGATCCCGAGGTCCAGTATGTACTTTACCTTAGATTTCTCCTCATCATCAAAAACAGGGTTTTTGGGACGAGGTGGTGGAGAAGGGATCAGTGTCCTGTCCATGGGGATTGGTGGGTCAGACTGCACAATGCCTGAAAGGAGACACAAGCAGCAGAGCACGCACTAGGATGTAGTCACATTGTCCCTACTCCTCACACATCAAGGCCACATCAAATGATTAAGACCAGAGATAGGGCAGTTTCTCATACCTAAGCCCACCATAACCCCAGCTAATCCCTGCTCTGTTAACAAAAGCCCTACTCTCTTCAGGCGGAAGAAAGTGAGTCTGGGGACCTCAACATTCTCGAGCTTTCTTCCTCTTTCCAGTCTTCCAGGATCACCTTGAGACTGAGAGAAGGTAGGTATGTACCTTGTCTCTTCAACATATGGTAGGCATCTTTGATTTTTGCTTCTTCTGGCAGGGCCATTGTCCAGCTATAAAGCAACTCGATGACCTTAGTCTTCACCTTCTCAGACACTCTGTCCCCCAGGTACTAGGAGGCAAAAGAAAATGGGAAAACCTAGTAATTATAGTTTGGAAGCAAAGAGTTAGGCTCTCTTCACAGCAACTACATAATCACTCATTAGATAGTTCCCAAGCCTACTTAAGCCCAGCAGATGTGAAGATGTGTGACAGAACAGGGGAGGGGAAGGACCTCCCTATGGCTTGGCTGTGTAGCTAGTTGGGAAGCCAGGAGCTTGTCACTGTAGCCCCACACATAAGCTACCTGAAACACAATTGCATTTTATCTTGTTTTCTGCAGTACTAGGGATCGAACCCAGGGGTGCTTTACCACTGAGTTACATCACTAGCCCTTTTTGTTTTTTATTTTGAGACAGGGTCTCTCTAAGCTGTTGAGGCTGGCTGGGACTTCAACATCCTAAGTTGCTGGGATTAAAGTGTGTACCACCACACCTAGCTAATTTAATTTTATCTTAAAGGACAAGAATGTCACTGCATGAAAATTGTTCCCTCTGCTTTAAGTTGGAGTTAGGCAACAGAACCTGGACAGCTGAGCAATGAGGGCAGCCAGCTCCTCATAGCCTGTAAGATAAGTCAGAAGAGCCACAACTGCTGTGTGTTCAGAGTATGGAGTTCCTCACTGCCAGGACCATGTTCTTGGGCATATGCACAGCTGCTGCCACACCACCTGCCACATTTAGACTGGGAGCCTGTCAGAGGAGACTGCCAGCCATGTGGCTTGTTCAGTCATTCCACTATCTACAGGGCCTACCTCTGCAAGAACAGGACATGAAGGATTAGCTCCACGGAGATGTTTGCTGAGCAGAGAAAGTAAGATGGGATATGGGGAGAAACCGAAAAAAAGGCCTTATAAGGGAGGAACTACTATCAACTGACCTTTGGAGAGACGACTTTGATTAACTCATTTAAAAACCGGAACTTTCCCACTTCGTTATGAAATCTCCTCCCACAGTTCTTCATACACGCCTCCAATACCTGTAGCCACGAAGAGGATAGGTGCTTGGTGTGGCGGCTCTGGGCTCAGGCACCACCTGGACTGCTGGCACCCAGACTGTCTGAGGAAATACTTCTAGGTGAAGGAGCTCATCCTAAGAAGTGGGCACTTGGCCTTGGGGAACTGTGCAAATCAAACCCCAGGATCACTTACCACTACACAGCCCTCAAACAGCACCTATGCTAGGGATGCTACACAGGGGCTACAGTAAGAAACACTGAGACCCAGACACCAAAACAGCCTGGCCGCCAGACCTGGAACGTGCCTTCCTCAAACTGTTCTCGTGTGTTAAACATGAGGAAAACAGGTTCAGGTACAGGGCCCAAAGTTCTTTCCACAAGGTAACCAACGTTTTTGGGGGGTGGGGTGGTGCAGCAGAGATAATTTCCAATTAGTTGACAAAATGATTTCCCTCCCCTGCCCTCCATTTACGCATTCTTGTGCTGCCCATGGCCAACAGTACCTGCAGTTTATATGGAGGAATGTGCCCCATACAGCCTGGGGCTCTTTTCTTGGCTTGTTTCTTTTTCTTTCTTTTTTAATAACTTAATTTTTAAAATTAATTAATTAATTTATTTATTTATATGTGGTGCTAAGGATCGAACCCAGGGCCTTGCACGTGCGAGTTGAGCGCTCTACTGCTGAGCCACAACCCATAGCCCCCCATCTTATTTCTTTAAAGCAGGATTTCTCAAATATAGGCTGATGTTTTGAACTGGTCACTCTGCTCTGCTATGGGGACTGTCCAGTGCATTCTAGGATGTTTAGCAGCACTCCTGACCTCTACCTACTAGATGCCAATAACATCCCCAAACCCCCAACAACTAAAAACATTTCCAGACACTGCCAAAGGTTCCTTGTGGGGCAAAAGTGCCCATCTTGCAAATCACGTTTTTTTTTTTGGATGTGTGGGCAGGTGGTACTAGATATTGAACTCAATGCTGCTTAACCACTGAGCCACAGGGTCTCACTTGGTTGCTTAGGATCTCATTAAGTTGGTGAGGCTGGCCTCAAACTTGCAATCCTTCTGCATCAGCCTCCTGAGTTGATAGGATTATAGGCATGTGCCACATTCAACAAGAATCACTATCTTAAGTGATTGCAGTAGACAGGTGCACATGGAGCACCCTTTGGAGCTTCTGCCTCTTCCGGACATGAATGAAGTCAAGGGGGATCCTGGGTTCCCCTGAATTCATTGCTTTCTGGTTTAGGGAGGAGTGAGAGGTAATGGAGTGACATGCAGTACCTCATCCTGAATCCCTTAATCTCAATTAAGATCACCCAGAGCTCTCACCTGACAAGGTAATACCTCCACTGGCACAGGCAGTATTTTCAGCTACAAAACACACTATGCCCACCTCATTTTTCTTCAGCTGGCCAACTCTTAACTATCAAGACTTCCAAAAGACTTTCCAAGCCCCATGGTGGGCCCAAGGCTCTGGGTCTGGGTTCCCTCCCTTGGCAGCTCTACCTCTTACACTAACCGTGTAGTCATGCTGCTAGAGGTGGCACCTCGGTCATCTTTAAAGCCTCAGGGCCTGGCCCAGTGGCATGCACACTTGAGGATTGGCTGACTGAAAATGTTCTAGACACATCTATTCTGTATCAAGAATTTTCTGCTGGCCTTTCGGTATGAACCCTGAGAACCACCGAGGAAGGCCCAATGGGTACATGAGGAAAGGCCCATGCAAGTGAGGAGCCGCTGCTGTCAACTCAGAGTGAACACCTACCGTCAGGGCCTGTACTGCTTCCCATTCCTGGGGAGACTGGATCTTGTGGGCTAGTAGTCGGACGGCAATCTGGGGCCTGGGGGACAAGTAGACCATAGTCAATGCACTGACCCAGGCCTACCTGGCCAGCCCTTCTTGGCTAGTTTTGGGTTTTTCCTGTTAGCTTTTCCACCTGCCCCCTAGCAGTGCTGAGACTTACCCTTCAAGCTCTTTGTTGATCTGATCACAGAAGCCAATTATGTATTCCCAGTCCTCTTGGCGATTGGAAGGATTGGTAGCTTTATCTTGGGACAGAACAAAGGACAACAGTTATGAAGAGCAAGGAGGACATGATAGTTTTTCTTCACAATTTTTAGGCACCAAGAAGAGTTTGCTTCCAAATTTCTTGTCTCATAGAGAAGCCTCAATAGTTCAGTTAAACAGCAAATATAAACTCTGCTTTCTGCTGAGTATTTTGGAAATCACACATGAAAGAGAAAAAAACCCTCAGCTTCACAGAGCTTATCAGGATCCAAAGGATAAACGTGAATGAATAAAATATTCACAAATAAATAATACCTTTGTAAAATAGGCAAATATAACAAATATAGATAATTCCAGCTACATAAAAATGAGCTAAATGTCCATTAAGTAGGGATGCCAAGAAGTGTTTCCTGGAGAAACTAAAGTCAGGCTAGACTACATTAAAAAACTTGAGTTTTCTGATTTTGGTACTGGGAATTGAACCCAAGGGCACTTTACCACTGCGCTACATCCTTGGCCTTTTTATTTTGAGGCAGGGTCTCTAAGTTGTTTATATTCTTGTTAAATTGCTAAAGATGGCCTCAAATTTGACTTGTAATCTTTCTGCTTCAGCCTCCTCAGCTACTGGGATTATAGGTGTGTGCAACCATACCAAACTCAAAATGTATTTTCTATAGATCCTTCAAAAACACTTTTGAAGCTACACCCTTGGGTTCAATCCCCAGTACCCATCCCACACACTCAAAAATATTTTCAAAACTAACCTTCCTTAATAGTTTAAAATTTTTTTTTAGGGGGGGTGGATAAAACCCAGGGCCTCAAGCATGCTAGGCAAACACTCTACCACTGAACTACATCCCTAGCCCAGTTTAAATGCTTTTTACATTGCACACAATTCTCATTACTGTCAGGCCAGCAATACATATTGAGCCTCTAGTAAACACCAACCACTGTGCAGTCTATCCCTGGGACCACACAAACAAAATCTTAGCTTGAGTATACAGCACCCTCAGGTTTAAAGAGCCTGCCACAATTATACACAAAGACAAATGCTAGCGAGTCTCTGAGGAGAGGGTCATTGAGGTTGAAAATCCCAGTGCTAAGTACAAAATTCGGTAATATTTGGTTTGGGTCCTCCTCCTCTTTAGCCTTGGGATCTGTGCTTATAGAGGATGGCCCAGTTGAGGGTGCTTAAATGGATTCCTGTCTCTGACTCAGATCTGGAGTCTGCCTTTTTCCAGAAAGAATTCTCAAGCTGTTTGCTAAATTTAGGCCTCTTGTAGCTCAGAAGACAAATGGAAGACTGAGAGGTACAAGCTCTTAAACATCCATGTTCCTCCTGTACCTAGTAACAGCCTTCCCAACAAGGGATGCTGTTAGAAATTTCTGCATTCCGACTTCTCATGACTGTGGTCTTTATTGTTTTTGTTTGTTTTATACTAGGGACTGACCCACTAAGGTACATCCCAGCCCTTGCTAAATTGTGCAGGCTGGCCACAAACTTGTGATCCTCCTACCTCCCCTCCTAAGTGGTTGGGATTACTGTGCCAGTTTGTGAGTATTTTCTTAAATAAAAAACCCCCGAACTAAGCCAGGAGGATCTCAAGTTGGATATCAGCCTGGGCAATTGATTGGACCCTGTCTCAAAACTAAAAATAAGTAAGTAAATAAATAAATAAATAAGAAGTCAAAATTTAAAAGCCCTTCAAAATGTCAAGCTTGAAGGAAAGGAATTTTTTTTTTTTTGGTGGGGGGGTCACTGGGAATTGAACCTAGAGGCACAGTCCACTGAGCCACATCTCTAGTCCTTTTTATTTTTTGGTACCAGGGATTAATACCAGAGGCATTTAATCATGAAGCCACATCCCCAGCCTTTTTTTATTTTGAGACAGGGTCTTGCCAAGTTGCTGAGGCTGGCTTTGAACTTGTGATCCTCCTGCCTCGGCCTCCCGCTCCCGAGCCACTGGAATAATAGGCAAGCACCACCGTGCCTAGCCAGTCCCTTTTTATTTTGAGACAGGGTCTCGCTAAATTGCTTAGGGCCTTACAGAGTTGCTGAGGCTGACCTGGATCTTGCCATCCTCTTGCCTCAGCCTCCAGAGTCGCTGGAATTGCAGGTGTGCACCAAGACCACATCCAGCTGAAGGAAGATTAATTTAATCGAGGGCAGTCATTTGGAAAGAAATGCCTAGCAATCCTGCACAGACTGCCACAGCCAACCCCTAGCTATCACCTTCCCAAAAAAGCCTGACTCCCCACCACTTCTCTGAAATCTTCTCAAGCATTAGCGTGATTTTCTTATTAATTGCTATCATTTCAGATGCTTTAAAGTTTTCACATAACACCAAGAAGCTGGAGGATTTAAAAATAAGATTGTCTAAGGAGTCAACTCCCCTCCCCCCACCCTTTTATCATTTTGGTAAAAGTCACAAACCTCATGGTAGAAGATTAGCCTACCTGTTTGCACTGTTCACAAAGGGAAAAGTATCTCCCAAACAGTAAAATGTGGATTTCTCCATCCCATAAACAATGGACAATCACCAAACAATGCACTCTTCCCAGGCCTGCTCCTCTCCCTACAGCATCCCTGCCTCCTGAAACATTCCCACCTACTTTTCAATGTGTTCACTCCTCTAAGAATCTCACTTCCCTAAAAACATTCTTACTGCCACAGGGAACATTCTGCCTGCATATGGCACAAAAAGCCCTAGTTGGAGCCATGGTCAGTGCCACTCTCCAGTGTCTATAACAGATTCCCAGCAGCTTAGAAGGTATATCTGTCACCACAGGAGCTGGGAGAAACAGCTGGAGATGATGCTGGGTGACTCCAGATCTCTATGAGCCTACTGCTCCTCTAGCAGAGGAACATGCCCTTCCACCCACTTAACATTCTCTTTCATCTGGCAGGGGAGACACTGAAGACTCTCATGCAGACCCTGCCTTCTAGAACCGCCCCTCTGGGGCTCCGTTCTGACTCATGGTTTCTATTTTCAGATCTCTGGTGAAAGCTTGTCTCATTCTCTTCTGTCTCTGTGCCTTTAGATTTCCTGCTCTCATTTTCAGCTTAATTCCACTGTTAGTCTTGACTCTCATGGGAACTCAAAGGTCACATAGGGATGAAGACAGCAGCACAGAGTACCCCATTCCAACATGGCTCGGATAGTCCAGGGAAGCCAAGTTCCATACAGCAGTGACTTAGAAATAAGAGAGGATGGAAAGGGATCACGGATGAACTGCAGTGTTGGGTCTTGAAACACAGGTGAAACTTTCGGAGATGTTAAGAGAAAATGAATGAGCAGCACTTTAGACAGGAGGGACTACAGAAGTTCAAGGCACAGAGCCACTCTTGAGGAAATTGTGCTCTTTGCGCTTAATATATGGGAAAAGGGGAAATTTGCACAAAACCATACATAATTACAAACGCCAATTTGGTACAAATATGACTCTAAAAGCAAACTCATTCTTTCTGACTTATTTTGTCTAACTGGTGCCATATTCAAAAGCTTGTTTGTTGGCACAGGCCTGTACTCTCAGCCACTCAGGAAACTGAGGCAAAACAGAATGCTCCAGGCCAGCCTTGGCAATTTAGCAAGAACCTCAGCAACTTATCGAGACCATCTCAAAATTTAAAAAAAACTTTTAAAAATAAGGACTAGGAATGTAGCTCAATGATAGAGAACCCCTGGGTTCAATCCCCAGTACCACCATTTAAAAAAAAAAAAAAAAAGAAAGAAAGCTGGGCATGGTGGTACACGCCTACAATCCCAGTGGCTTGGAAGGCTGAGGCAGGAGGATAATGAGTTCAAAGCCAGCCTCAGCAAAAGCAAGGTGCTAAGCAACTCTGTGACCCTGTCTCTAAATAAAATACAAAATAGGCCGGGGGATGTGGCTCAGTGGGCAAGTGACCCTGAAATCTGTCCCCAATACCCACCGCCAAGAAAAGTGGCAAAGAGTCTGGGAGCGTAGTTCAGTGGTAGATTCCTTGACTAGCAGGTACAAGTCCCTGGGTTCAATCATCAGTTCTGGGGGTGGGGATGTTTTGGCCCCTATTCCCACACATCTAGGCTTGAAACCCATTTATGATTCCTTGCCTTTCTTCACTCATTCCCACCAGTCTTGGGGTCCCTTCTTTCTCAATGTCATTTTTTGTGGTATTGGGGACTGAACTCAGATGCTCTACCACGGAGTTACATCCATAGCCTTTTTAATTTTTTGAGACAGAGTCCTGCTCAATTGCTGAATCTGCCCTCAAACTTGCAACCTGCCCACCTCAGCCTTCCGAGCTGCTGGGGTTATAGGTGGCGCCACTTACCTGGCCTAATATCTGTTTAAATTTGTTTTTTATTCCTGTGCCAATCCTGCCTTCTTAATTCTCGATTGTTTACTTAACTTCTAATACATCCTATGTAAAGATCCTATATCAATCCTCCTAACACACTGATGGTACCAGAGGAATGGGGACCTGATAACTGTAGAAATTTAAACTTCTGGGTCTAAAATACCCACTCTTCCAGAATCTGGCCCTAACTTCCCAGCTTGATCTCTTACCAGACCCTCTAAGAGCTTATTGCCTGAGCTAGCCAAACACCTACATTACTGTGTTCAGTGCTGGGTGACTCCAGCTCTCTCTGTGCCCACAAACAGACTGGCTCCCTCCATTTCACCATGCAGTGGTTTCCCCCCCACACACCTTTTCTTTCTTTTGGTACTGGGGATTGAAGCTAGAGGTGTCCTACCACTGAGCTACATCCCCAGTCCTTTTTTTAAAATATCAAGACAGGGTCTAAGTTGTTTAGGGCCTTTTCATTAAGTTCTTGAGCCTCAGACTTTCAATTCTCCTGCCTCAGCCTCCTGAGGTGCTGAGATTACAGGTGTGTGTCACCATACCCAGTTCTTTTTCTTCTGTTTAATGAGACAGGGTCTCTGTAAGTAGTTCAGGTTGGTTTCAAACATGTGATCCTCCTGCCTCAGCCTCCTGAGTGCACTACGCACTCAGAATATCCAGCGTTTTCTTAGCCAATTTTTCTGAATCTTTAAGACCTGGCTTAAATTCTATCTCCTTTCTGGATCATTGCCAATCAAATTCCCAAATGCCCCCCTCCCCAAATCTGAATCAAACCAATTCCACTGTGAAATTCTACATATGATTCTAGGCAGGTAGTTTGATTGCAGTCAAGGTGTTATCTTTTTGAGAAACTTTTGACAGAATAACCTTCTTTGCTAGGATACTTGTAAACAATTTCAATGAATATCTTTATAGCATTTTGATCTCCATGGAGAATAGTTAGTTCCACATATACTAAAGACTTTGTGACCTACCTTCAACAGCAGGCTTTGCAAATGTAATTTTACTTTTCTCCCTTTTGGAATGTGCTTCTGTTAAAGCCTAGGTTCTACCTCTTGAAATGGGTTTCTTAAGAAGGGTCAGGCAATTCCAGGCAACAGCCATCACCCTCAAGAACTTGGAGACTACTCAGTAAGGCATACTGCACAAGGCAGGATGTCCACATCTTTCTGTCTTATCCTGTCCAGTATCTGTTCTACTGAAAGAGACCCCCAGAGGGTCTAGCCCTTAGGAAAGTTCACATATTAACCCTTTAGCAAAATACTGCCTGCTAAGGTTAACCCCCATTCTTTCAGAGTAATGTGAATTAACAATTACAGCAATACATCGCTTATGGTTACAGCTTCCAACTGCTTCTTCGCTTTACTCAGAGTGTGTTATGTCGCGAAGATCAAGTGTGTGCGTGTGAGGGAGTCCCAACGTCGACTTAAACCAGTTGTCTATCGTCGCTCTTTGGAAAATTATTAGCACTTCAAGCTTTCTGCCTGAGCAAAGCTGTCAGTTTTCCATGGTCAAGATTTTGAAGCTGCCAGGCGTGTGTACCGGTGGCAGCACCCACCTCTCCCCCGAGCTTCAGCCCAAATACGGAGCTTTTTCCCTTCCTCGGGGACTGGGGTGCAGGAATTCCGGAGTCACACTCGGGAGCGGCCCTACCATCAGCTCCAAAGCGCCAATGACTGTCAGCCCTGAGAACTTCCTTGCCACTCTCCCCAGGCCTGTCGGGCCACGACAGGACCCAAAGCTACGGCCGCCTCGCGCGGGAGCGGGAGGACGCGCTGCAGAGAGGGGCCCTCTGCTCGCGAAGGGGCGTGATCGCCGGATGCTTGCCAAGGGGTCGCCCGGGCGCGAGCCGCCAAGCGGCGCCGCCGCGGAGCCCGGGAGGGGACGCGGGGTGAGGAGAGGGACCGCTCGGCGGCTCGAGGACACGCAGAAGCGGCCGCGGTTACTCACTCAGCCAAGACTCCAGGCTCTCCCCTTCCGCCTCCGCCATATTGCAGCCGCCCGGGTCGACCCCGCGGCCCCAACCCTCGCGAGAGTCCGTACGAGCTGAACCAGGGCGGGGCCTGCATGGGGGCCTGAGAGGAGTGAGCGCTGTTATTGAGGGTCCGCCAGACTGCGACGGATATTGGGACCGCGAGTGTTTCTTTTTGGTTCTTCCTTTTGGCCCTTGGAGTGAGAGATTCTAATGTGCAGATCAATGAAAATGAAGTTTTAGGACCCTCTGACGTCTTTATCCCGTCTCCCGTCCCTAGCTCAGGCGCGCCGAGGACAGTCCTTGTGGGGTCCTCGTGGCCGGCCAAGATGGCTGCCCCCGCACTGAAGGCTCTGCTAGGCTGGTCAGGCTTGGCGCCGGGCTTCCTGCGTACTGTCAGTCCGCTTCTAGGGTAAGAGGGCAGCGGGCAGCTGGGAGCACCACCTGGGTCTTCACGGAGGGACCTGCGGGGAAAGAAAGGAACCACAGGCCGACCTACGCTGGACCTTGGAGAGAGCGCTGCTCTAGGGGTCGAAACACCTAAGTTCAAGCCTCTTAACCCGCTGCGTAACCTTGGGCCAGTCTTGAAGATTTAGTGACTGCCCCTTGGCTGGGAGGTCGGGCTATGTCGGGGTGTAACTCGAGCTGGAAGTGCAGCCCTGTTAAGAGTTTAGAGCTGAGATGCCTGGAGGTGGGTGGAGAGGTGAGCTGGCGGGAGCTTGTTCTTACCGTTAGCATTTGACTAGGAGGAAGCTTTCCTGACCTGTTTGGGGAAGGTCCTTCTACCTCTTGGGACAGAGCCAAAATTATTACTGTTCAGGTAAAGCTCGCGGCTTCCGTGCTGCTCACCCTCGTTGGCGGGTTGGCACACATACCTATTGTTAAGTCAAGCTTGTTCACTTGTGGAGTCAGCTTGTGCCTGCCTCCTTTGCTTCCCGCTCCCAGGCAAACCCAGGTGAGGTGGAGCCGCTATGGTGCTGAATTCAGAGATCCCCTAATTGACAAGGAACATTACCGCAAGTCTATGGCAGAGCTCACCGAGGAGGAGAAATATGACCAGGAGCTCAAGAAAACTCAGCTCATCAAAGCTGCCCCAGCGACGAAAACAAGCTCCGTGTTTGCAGACCCGGTGATCAGGTTAGATGGAAACTCTTGTTCCACGGACTGGGATTATCCCAGGGAGGGTCTGCAGCAAGGATACCATAATATAGCCTTAGAAAGCTAAATCTGTTGCTTTTCTCCTTGAAGTAAATTCACCAACATGATGATGAAAGGAGGAAACAAAGTACTGGCCAGATCTCTCATGAACCAGGTAAAGAGTTCCTCCTGTTATCTTTCTCTTCAAGAAGAATGGGCCAGGCATGATGACACATGCCTTTAACCCCAACAACTCAGGAGGCTGAGGGAGGAGAGTTGGAGACTCTAAGCAATTTAGCCAGACCCTGTCTCAACATTAAAAAAAAAAGATGGGGCTGTGGCTCACTAATTAAGCTCTTTGGGTTCAATCCCCAGTACCCAAAAAATATTAGAATCTATTCATATGCCTCTTTTTAAAATTAACTCCCCTGTAATGTATAGGGTTTGGGGCTTCAATGAGGTCCTGCAGGAGTCAACAACTGCCATTCCCTGCCATGTCACAAATCTCTGCCCACTCTTTCTGTCCTAGTCTAGCAAAAGAAGGAGGCACTTAAGAACTTTGTATTGGGGCTGGGGATGTGGCTCAAGTGGTAGCACGCTCGCCTGGCATGCGTGTGGCCTGGGTTCGATCCTCAGCACCACATAGAAAGAAAGATGTTTGTCCACTGAGAACTAAAAAAAAAGAACTTTGTATTGTACATGATGAGGGTTCAACTGTACTGTAAAGAACTGAGTGGTGGGAGTAAAGGGCAAGGTACTAGCTGGATGGGTCAACTCTATATGAAGCCTGGTGCAACTTCTTCCACTGTCTCCCTTTGCAGACTCTGGAATCTGTGAAAAGGAAGCAGTTTGAGAAGTACCATGCTGCTTCTGGAGAGGAACAGGCAACCATTGAACGCAACCCCTACACCATCTTCCGCCAAGCACTAAAAAACTGTGAGCCTGTAATTGGGCTGGTACCCATCCTCAGGGGTGGCCATTTCTACCAGGTGAGTGGTCTAGCAAGAAAGCAGGGCTGCCCTCATGGAAAACAATGGGAATGGAAGGCTAGGAGTGTAGCTCGGTGGCAGAGCACTTGCTTATTAGCATTCATAAAGCCGGGGGTTCCATACCTAGTAAAGGCCCTCCCCCACCAAAAAAAAAAAAAAAGATGGTGGGAGGGCCCAGAGCTGGGCCAAGAGATTGTTAGCTCTCTAGACTAGAGACCATCAGGATCTACTCACTTTAGTTGTATAAGCAGAAGACAGAAAAGGAAGAGAGCAAAGAAGTAGCTAATTGACATCTTCTGGTAGCCCATCCCTCCCACCTTCTGTTTAGCATCCTGTTTGTCCTAAACCATATATTTCTTTTGGCGAAGGGACTACGTTTATATCCCAAAGTTATATGCCAGTATCTAGCATAGTGCTTGACCCTTAACTGATGGTTCATCACTTTTAGTGGTATTGAACTTGGTATCTCTAGCATAGGTTGTAATAATCTTTGGTATTAGAAGGGTTTTTTTGCCTTATCAGTATAAACTCCATTATGGTACGAAGTTTCTCACTGCACCTTTAGTATCTGACACATAGAGCCTTGCAAATGATTCTTGTACACGGGGTCATGTTTTTAGGCACACTTGGTCACCCAGAGTAGCTATGTCACCCAGAAAACAGGGCTTTTTCCAATCGGTGCTTGTGGCAAAGCTTCCATTCGAGGGGAAAAGGCCAATACTTGGTGAGGTTTGCAAAGCCACTTATGTCTGCTACCCTGAGGTTATCCAAAGATGAGGGTCAAAGAAAAAAAGACAGAGCCATTCCTTACAGCTTTGGGAGTCAGGAGTCCCCAGCCATGGCAAGCCCCTGGACCCGCTTACCTGTCCTGTCCCCGCTTACCTGTCCTGTCCCCTCACCCAGGTCCCTGTGCCCCTAGCTGACCGACGTCGCCGCTTCCTAGCCATGAAGTGGATGATCACTGAATGCCGAAAGAATAAGCACCGGCGGACATTGATGCCAGAGAAGCTGTCACATGAGCTGTTGCAGGCCTTTCACAACCAAGGCCCCGTAATCAAGAGGAAGCACGAAATGCACAAGATGGCTGAGGCCAACCGAGCCCTGGCCCACTACCGTTGGTGGTAGAGGGGGAGGAAAGGTTCCCATCAGAGCCCAGGGCCTCTGCCATTTAAAAACAAGAAAACCTTATGAGCCACTGTTCTCTTGAAAAGTACCTGTGGGTTAAGGATATAGTTCCTTTTGAGAAGAATGGAGCAGCATGTTTGTTGCCTATCAGTCCTCTTCCTTTGGGGCTAGAATAGCTCTCCCTGTCCCATCTCTTTGTAAAGAGAGAACAAGTCAACTTATTGATTTTCTCCAAGAAACTCAGGGCCCAGGCTTCTCTTCACCTCAGAGTGGGCCTTCGGATACTATGAAAGGAAGAAATTTTTGTATTAGAAATGATTATTAGAAAATCTTTAATCTGAACTAGTATAACACATTATGTAAGAACTACCATTCATTAAAACTGGCTGGAGGATATAGGCTGGTTTCCACAGTAGTTTTTATACAAAATGTATAAAAAGCAGTTTCTGGTACGAGCTGTGCTCTGTGCTCCTCAAAATCCCAAAACATCCTATGGATGACTGTGATTACCCATTTTACATATGGGGAAACTGAGGCACCAAGGTTATGTTGCACCAATTATTATAGGGTGCAGTGGTTAGAAACTGCCCTTCTCTGACTGGCCCAGGGGGAAGGTGGTAAGAGAGAGGCTGATTGAGCTGTGGGGAAAGGGGATCAGTCTTGAGCCGAGGGAGCAGATCTGTTTGGTGTCCCTGCCAACCTCTGAGTGGAGGAAGGGAATGAGAGGACTATGGCATAAATGGGGAGATGTGGAAGTCTAGAAAGGGAAAGCCTTTGGGAGAGGCAGCTGTCTTGCCATCTTAGGAGGAGGGTGGAGTAAAGACCAGTGCCGCAGTGAGCAATCACTGAGCCAAACCTAGTCAGAAACCTCACTGTAGTAATACTTGTGGGCAGCCGGCGTGGTCTTCCAGCCAGCCGCCCGGAACTCAATGATCTCTAGCAGCAACAGCTGGGCCAGGGAGCTGAGGCCTGTTGGGAGCAGGAAGCCATCCCGGATCAGGACAAAGAGCTCATCCATGCGCTGCCCATTCATCTTCTCCAGCTGTTCCCCAACCCGGTGCAGCTGGAGCACCAAGCAGTCCACCTGCAGAGGTAGCAGAAAATACCTCATCAGTCTGGGTAGGACCTGCCTCTCACAGGAGAGGTATTGCTTGCTGAGTGTCAGGCCCCCGTGCCTGGTCCTTTATTCTAGTTTTTCATTTTCACACCTCCCACCATGTTACCCACATGTAAGGAAGGAAACAAGTGGCTGGTACAGTGTCACATGCCTATAGTCCCAGTGGTTCGGGAGGCTGAGGCAGGAGGATTGCAAATTCAAAGCCAGCCTCAGCAACAGCGAGGCACCAAGCAATTCAGTGAGATATCCTGTCTCTAAATAAAATACAAAATAGGGCTGGGGATGTGGCTCAGTAGACAAGTACCCCTGAGTTAAATCCCTGGTAACTGCACTCCCCCATACCCTCCTCCTCCAAAGAGAAATGAGTTCAGAACCTTGCCTAGAACATCTGGCCAGGCAGGCCTCGCTTGTTCTCCAAACTGCTTCTGAACTCCACTTTCCTGCTTCCCACTGACTGCCTGACCTGGTTTGGTTTCTAGGCCATCTGTGCCCACAGCTGGCTTTGGCTGTCACCATTCCTATCATAGCTTGGTTTTCCTGCTGGGGAGAAGCTGCTGAACCAGTCAGTCTTGGCTGCTGTCAGTCCTGGATAAATTCCAGACCCAGCAGCTTGTCATGTAACTATAACAGGCCTTAAATGTCCCCACCAGGCTGCTACCCAGAAGTGATGCCCTCCAAACCCTCTACAGCCTTCTGTGCCAGGGCTACCCACCTCCTCCTCTTTGCTCAGACTGTCAGGCTGGGCCAGCCGGAAGAGGCAGTCATAGACAGGGTTCACCAGGGCCATCATGGGCATATTGTTCACCTGTGGAGAAAAAGGAGGGGACAGAGTGGCAGCCATCTCTCAAGTTTGAAATGCTCCCCATGGAGCATTTCAAACTTGAGAAATGGTCATCTCTGCCTCACAGGGTGGCTGGGGCCTCACCCTCAGGTAGTCAAAGATGTTGCAGATAAAGGTGACATAGCAGACCCAGCCCTGCAGGGAGCGTGCCCTCAGCTGCTCCCGGGCTTGGTACTCCTGCTGCAGCCGGTTGAGGAGTCCACGACGGAAGACACTCTGGCCTGCTTGTTTACTCTCTGCCTGTGAGCCAGGGAGAGGCTGGTGAGGGGCAGGGGTAGTGATGTGGTCACCCCACCTATCCTATACTTCTCCCTGCCATTGAGCTAATGCTCTTCGTATCTCTGTCCTGCTGGCAGCCTCTTCCCACTACTGAGTAGTCTTCCTCAAAGCAGCTCCCTTTCCTCTGCCAACCCCCCAACCTGAATGATGGCGTAGCACATGCGTCCTGCTTCCTTGCTGAACACACAGTCCTGCAGAGAATGGTCCACAATCACATTGGCCACTTTCTCCAAGTCCACAGCGCCTGGATCTAGGTAAAGATAGGAGGGGAGTCTAGAGCTGCCTGCTGATCACATTTGCCTCCATCTGCTCCCAAGAGGAATTTGAGATATTTAGGGTATTCACATTATATGCTTAAATTTAGAGAGATGAAGAAGAGGCTGAGGGGAAGCTCAGTTATATAGAACTTCCCTAGTATACATAAGGCCTTAGCTTTGACCCCAAGCACCACAAAGGAGAATACCTACAGAAGGGGGTAAGTAACCACTCATAGAAGCAGCTCCAGCTATAAGACCCCTGGTTGCCCAAAGAGAGAAAACAGGGAGTTACGTGGCTGGTAGAGACCAAACAAAGCAAAAACTTCTTAGGACACATGTCTTCATGGCACTAGGTTGAGAAAGGAACACTATACTAAGCTGTCTACATCAATTTCACAGAAGAAATTTTAACCAGATGTAGCAGTGATGCACACCTGTAATCCCAGCTACTCAGAGGTAAGGCAGGAGGATCATACGTTTGATCCTGGGCAACTTAGCACCTGTCTTAAAATCTAAGAATAGGGCTGGGGATGTAGCTCAGTGGTAGGGTGCCCTTGGGTTAATCAGTACTGGGGGTGGGGGGAAGTTCTATGATTCACACACAGCTCCTGATAAGTAGGTATGCAGGTCTTTTCCACAGGCTTAGCCTGGCATGTGATGGGCACTGCTAATTGGAAGATGGGTCACCATTTTGTACTGATTGCTATAGAAGGAAAGCTTTGGGACACAGTAATTATCTCCTCTGCAAATCAATGTTTTCCATTCTCTATCCAAGTCAGGTAGCCCCATATAAGCAAGAGTGGGCTTCAGCAATGCAGAACCCAGCAAATCAAATACAAAGGATTAAAAGACAGGAACTGCTCTCCTCTTTCATGGGTATTTCAAAATAAATAAATGAATAAATAAAGCTTTACAGTCTGAGAGAGGGTTCTGAACCATTCTCCCAAATATCAGCCTTATTGTAGCTTATCGTCCAGTTCAAGAGTTAGATTGTGACTCCTCAGAAAGTGAAGGGAGAGGGATGAACATTCCCTGGCCTTAGGGCTCAGCCCCTTCTCTGCAGCTCCTGCCCCAGCTCAGGTGGAATCTCATGCTCACCTTTGAGTGCTGTCTTCAGAAGCTGTTGGGTCTCGGCATCAAAAGACTGGATTTTATACTCCTCTCTACTGGCCTCCCCCATGACCATTCAGATCCAGCAGCTCTTTAATGGTCTGGATTAATGACAGCACCTGAGAGAAGAGGCATAGGGAGAGGACTCAGGCGTGGAGACCAGAGCCCAGGGTTCCTAATCCTTCCAGCCCTGGGCGGGTCAAACAGTGCTTGGGACAGGTGCAACTGAGCGGTCCATGGCACTCAGTGGTTGACTTGAGAGCCCGCCAAGCCTGCTTCTGGCGGAGACTGGGCACCATCCAAGCACCTGCTGCTCAGTTTAGGAAACCCTAGGCTTCTGGGATTATTACCCAAGAGGAGAGATGAAGGGTGAATGCACCTACCCTCCAGTCCCAGCAGGAGGCAGGTTGTTCTCAGTCGATATCAGGGAAGATTTGGGGGAAGGGTTCGCTGAGCTGGGGGCGTGGGTAGGTGGAGGCTAGACTTGCCCATTTAAACCGGCCTGCTGGCTGCTGGCTCAGCTCCATTGCCACTGACCAGAATGAGGGCTCTGAGCTACAGCCGGCTCCGCACAGCGGGATCCAAGGCCCTCTCCCAACCTTCTCCCTCAGCTTTCACCAGGGTCGTCCTGTCCTCAAAACCCACCCGCAGGCGTCAACCGCCTGGATGGGTGCAGGATCCTCGTCGGCCGCCCCTGCCACTCGGAGCCCGAGCTCCCACTGTCCCGGCCAGCTTCCGCCCGGAACCGACTGGTTAAGCTGGCCTCCCGAGTGGCAGAAACCTGGCCCTACCCATCGGGACTCCTATTTCTGTGCTGCAATCCGGATCCTTCTTAGAGCGGGAGCGGAATGAGGCGTCCCTCTCTGGACTCTGTGCCTCCCCTCTGGCCAGAGGAAACGACCTTAGGAGTCCACAGACGTCGGCAGCCTCCCCCAGCCCGCAACGCCCTTCAGCCCTGCGCAGGGCGGGCGGCGGAGCCCGCCATGCGGTGTCCCGCGAGCGGGAATGGCTGCGTGACCCCGCGACCCACCTGCCGGGCCGGCGCCGCGCCCGCGTGCCCGGGGACTCCGGCGGCCACGGAGCGCGCGCCCGTCCAAAGTGCTGCGCGGCCGCCGCTGAGCTCATCTCCCGGCGCTGTGCGAAGCGGCTCGCCAGCGCCACCTGCCGGTCCCCGCACCACCGCGGCCGGATCCGTGGGGCTGCGCGGGATGCCTGCCAAGCTGCCTCGGTCGCGCCTGGAGAGCTCACCCTGCCTAGCCCCTCCTCAGCCGGTGCGCTGCGGCCCTGTTCAGGACCGCAGCCGCTCGTGCCGCTGGGCCGAACCTGCTCCTCCGACCAGCCGTGCGGGTGGGAGGAGTCCGTTGAGGGCGTGGCTTGGTCCAGGAGCAGCGTCTTCCAGGGTGGTGCAGTGTCCCCTTTTCCACCCACCAAGGTAGAGAAGGCGGAGGGCAGGTGTAAGAGCTGGGTCAAACCCTACCAACTCCCTCTCCTACTCCAACGAAACTAACGAAGTAAGTTTCAAGTCAAAGGGGCAGTTGAAGGGAAGGGTCCCAATTGGCAACATGCGGCCCATGTCTCTGTGCTCTTGGCCTTTCTTGGCAGGGACTGGGCGAGCTTCGTAGTTGCCGCCCCACCCGCCACAGCCCGGTCAAGAGTGTTGCCAAAGTCTCTCTGGAAATGGAGAATTCTCAGCTGCAGCAAAAATTCCCTTGTGAGCAGGAGAGATGAGCATAAACTTTACTCCAATGGAATTTCATTAAATACAATGATGCAGCTGCCTGCAGCAGGCCCAGGCCTTAGAGGGATCGGTAGCCTGGACCTTCATCAGCAGAAGGTCTGAACAGACCACAAAGAGCCAGGTCCAAGGAAAGAAGCATGATGGTGAGAAAGAACTCAGGGATCACAAGGTACCCGGGAAGGCCCCAGCACCCTCAAACTATGGCCACCCCCTGAAGGTGTGTCTCCAATTTGGTGCAGGGGCTGGAGCATCATAGCCTGAGTACCAAGTGAGGCCAAGGTGAAGGTGCTGCCCCTCCCTCCTCAGAGCCTAACCCACAGCAGAGCTGGCAGATGGAAAGTGTGGCAGTCATACCCCTGTAACTGAAGTTCTTCCTCCACATCTAGACACACACCTCTGTGGGTACCTGGGCTCTGGTAACTTCCCTGAGTGCCAACTGTGCCATCACCAGGCTGTCTGCCCAGCCCCTTCCATCCCCTTCTGCTCACTGGACAGCTTTGAGGCCATGACCCTTCTGGGGCTCCAGAGGACACACACACAGTGCTGTGCTGAGCTGAGAAGGAACATCCTGAGCAGGCCCTGATGCCAGCTGGCCTGGCTGTAAGCTCCTCACCCAACAAGGCTAACCCAGGGCCTGCAAAAGGGGAGCCAACCAAGGTAGAGTGGGGGAAGGGCTATGCCTTTACCAGATCTTGTCCATCAGCACATTCCCTCCACTTCCTGTAGGGTCACTGGTATGTCTTCCCTGGAAGCCAGTGCCTTGTTGGGAGAGCATGGTCTGGTGCTAGTGCCTTTGTAGACATAAAGTCTAGGTCTGGAGGCTTTGAAAATGACTGACTCACCTGGAACTTTATCCTTAGATTTATTAAGAGCAGCTGTAACTGATAAAGTGGAATTTGAGGAAGTTAGAGTCCCTTCCCTTATCCTGGGTAAGCAAAGATGCAGTTTGTAAGGGAAGGTGGAGGAGCAAGGTAAGGAATGTGCTTTTTTGCTTTAATGTCTATTAAAAAAGTTGTTGGGGAAAATAGCCCAAGGATGGGGACCAAACTCCTACAAAGAGCCCATTCCTTGCTCTCTGCACTCAAGCTGCAGCCCCTTCCAGAAGCAAGAGTTCCCCAATGGATGCAGCCATGAGTTGGAAGGTAGTGTCTGATTCCTTTGTTTCTGGGCTGCACTGAGAAGAAACAAGTGGGAGCTCCTTCTCACCGGTGTTGCTCGTCCCACAGCTCCAGACCTGTGCTCCATCATGGAGAAAGTCATGGCCCTTCTGATGGTATCCCATCCGGATGGGTCAGGGTTGCCACCCTGCTTCCAGTGACTGTTCATGCTTGGGAAGGCTGGCCAGGAGGGCAGGTGGGACAATAACCTTCAGTGCCACATGAGATCAGGTTTTGCTTCTCTCAGGAGGTGCCCTCCAGTAAAGACCTCAGCCTCTTCCTGCCTCCACAGCTAGCTGTCCGTCCTTTTCAGGCAGTGGAAGAAGTTACAGACAAGCTCATACCAGAAGAACACTAACCCTGTGGAGAGGGCAGCCTTGAGCAGGCTGGGGGACAGGCCCTTGAAGAAGCCTTGGGCACCTTCCTCTTGCAGCATCTGCTTGGTGCAATCCAAGAGGCCCCTGTATCTCCGCACCTGGGGAGAGAAAGGTTCAGGTTGAGCAAAGATGAAGTGAGTAAAACAGAGATGCACCTAGGACATCATGTTCCCAATAAATGCTTGCCAGATGAAGGAATGAAAGCAAAAACAGCAAGTAAGTTACTTTCATTCTTTCCACTCCAAGTAGGCTAAGTGAGACTTCACAGATGAAGTGCCTGAAGCCAGCAGCGGGACAGAGTTCCTTCCTGCAGAGGAGGCACAGGCTGAATGTGGCTCTGGGGATCCACTGACAGTTCTGGACCCTCTACGGAGAGGTGTCTCAAGTCCTTCACCCCATTCCACCTGGTTCTCCTTGGGCTACAAATCTAAATCTGGCCCTTGCTAGCTCTTAGCCTGACCAGTGCCACCCCTCCAGCCTGATCTCTTTGCCTCTAGTTGACACCACAAACTGCTGCTAGATCTGTTTCCTCAAGGCAGGACAGCCCTCCCTTTCAATAGCCCTCCCTTTCATAAACAGTCAAGTCCAAGCTCTGAGGCTGGCTTCCCTCCCTGACCTTGGTTCCCACTGGTCCTCCCAAGAGCCATCCCCCAATTATGGCCAAAACAGAATAGTCTCTGTAAGGAGTAAGACCTTCCTCCTCTGTCCTGGGCTCTTCCACCTCTCCCATTCCAAATTCAAACAGTCTCTACAAGACAGGTTGGTTAATGGAAATGGGTTACAAAACCTTACATTCAGTGTATGACCCCATTTTGTTGAAAAGTATATGTGTGTTTATTTATGCAAAGAAATTAAACTACAGGGGTCAGGCTGGGGGTAGAGGGACCAGTGCTGCCCAATGGGCAGGAGTTGAATTCTGGCTTCTTCATGTGAGTGCTAGAGTCACAGCTTTCTGCACAGGGACAGCTCACCTGTCCAAAGGTAGCTCGGGCCTGCTCAAACCCTCCAACCTGCAGCCGTTTCTTGAAGAGGTCCAGGGGATAGGTGAGGGTCTTACTGATGACTCCGGCTCCACAGCCACAAAGCAGGTTTTTGAGGTTCTCTGCACCAGAGAAATGAGATTGAGGGGAGAGGTGAGGAGAAGTGCAATCCCTGGTGGAAACTTAAATGCCATCAGGTCTAATCTTCACCACAAACCCAGGCCTCACAAGCATCCTTGGATGCCAAAGGGAATTTAATCTAGGAGCCAAAACCAGAAAGAGCCACTCTCAACAAGAATGATAACAGACTGCAGGCTGGACAGGCGAGGCCAGCAGGGCGTGAGCCTTTATGTAGCAGTCTCCCACTGGAGGCTATAAAGGACAGTAGGCTAGGCAATGGGACATGGTTCCAGGCTGTAGAGAGAACAGAATGTCCCTTCCAGAAAACAACAACAAAAAGTGAATTTGTAACTTGGATTCAAAACAAAAAATTCAGGCCGGGTGCAGTGGCATCACAGGCCTGTAATACCAGCAACTCTGGAGGCTGAGGCAGCAGAGTCACTCAGACTGAGCAATTCATTGAGACCTTCAGAAACTTAGTGAGACCCTGCCTCAAAATAAAAATAATAGGCTGGGCATGGTGGCGCACGCCTGTAATCCCGGTGGCTCTGGAGGCTAAGAAGGCAGGATCTCGAGTTCCAAGCCAGCCTTAGCAATGGCGAGGTGCTAAGCAACTCAGTGAGACCCTGTCTCTAAATAAAATACAAAATAGGGCTGGGGATGTGGCTCAGTGGTTGAATGCCCCTGGGTTCAAAAAAAATAAAAAAATAAAAAGGACTGGGTAGATATGGTAAAGCACTCCTGGGTACCAAAAAAAAAGGGGAGGGGGACCAGGACTGATCACTAGAAATAAATCTCATTGATACCAGTGATTGGTGTGGCAAGAGATAGAAGAAATAAAGTTGTTTCTAAGCTGCTGGGTTTACTCATTTTGTTGGCTACACTATATAGCCCGGTACAAGAAACAGGAGTGCCTTAGCTTCTGATGAGAAAACTATTTCCTTCTTGATTCAGAAAGAGACACATGGCGCAGGCTGGGCTAGGGCGATTCACTTGTGGAATGTCTCACCGCTGTGCTTTCTATTGGCCGGCATGACCCACTCATAGACGTGCTTCAAGGAGTTGTAACAAGAGAACTGCAACCCAGCATATGGGAAGATGGCGATCAAGGTGGGGGTCAATCCTTTGTAGAAGACCAAGGGTCCCTCAGTTCTATACATGGTCACCACAGCATCTTGTAAAGTCTTGTAAACCTGAACAGCACAGATGCAATTTGAGCAAGTTCAGTGAGTTATTTTTTTGCCCTACAACTAAGCTCATCATCTCTCTCCCCTTTATTCTAAAGATCCTGCCCCCAGGAGCATAATTTTTCCTGCCAAGAGGACAGTCCAGGAAAACTGGAGTACAGTTGTTTGTTTTTGTTTTTTTTTTTGTGTGTGTATGGTACTAGGAATTGAACCCAGGGCATCATGCATGCTAGGCAAGCACTCTACCACATCCCCAGCCCAACTCCAGGAAAACTCTGGACAAAGAGCCAGGGGTAGAGTTTTCTAGCAACTCCTTTTCTAAAAATTTATGTGACTGTTATATCCACATGTGTGCACAAAAGGGCCACACCAGAGCATCCTGCAGAACAGCAAAAAGTAGTGTTCGTCTGTGGGTGATGATTACATAAATAATGATCCACTGGTTCAAGAGAACACAGTGCAGCAGGATAATGAGGGGCTGGGACTGTAGCTCAGTGGTGGAGCACTTGCCTCGCATGTGTGAGGCACTGGGTTAGATGCTCAGCACCACATACAAGTAAAAAAATAAAGGTTCACTGACAACTAAAGAAAAAAAATTAAAAACAAACAAACAAACAAAAAAAAACAGGATGATAAGCCGGGCAAAATGGCACATGCCTGTAATCCCAGCAACTCAAGAGGCTAAGGCATGAGGATCCCAAGTTTAAAGCCAGCCTCAGCAATTTAGTGAGGTCCTAAGCAACTTATCAATATGCTGAAGACCTGTATCAAAAATAAGTAAGTAAATAAATAAAAAGGGCTACAGATGTGGCTCAGCGGTAAAGTGCCCTGGGTTCAAATCCCAATCCCAAAACCAACCAACTGAAAAAACAGGTTGAGGAGATCCACATGATTGATGTGGAATAATCCCCCAACAGATAAACAAACACAGCAGGATGCACAACAATGGGGCAGAATTTGTAGGGAAATGAACTATATACAGAGATTATGCCCCCCCACCCCCAAGGATATACAAAAGCCAGGAACAGCAACTGCCTCCATGGAGGGAAGGAAGCTGTGCAGTGTCTCTAGGGGCCAGGGGAAGAACGTTTCCCAAATACCATTTTATGCTGTTTCCATAGGTAAAGTGTGATATCTATGCAGAAAAACTACAGTTCATTTGCTTCTTAGTTCCTTTCTATTAAGACATATTTGAGCTGGGCATGGTGGTGCATGCCTATAATCCCAGTAAGGGAGTAAACTCAGGAAGCTGAGGCAGGAGATCATAGGTTCAAAGCCAGCCTCAGCAACTTAGCAAGACCCTGACTCAAAACAAAAAATAAAAAGGGCTGGGATGTGGCTCAGTGGTTAAGCCTGTCTGGGTTCAATTCCTGGTCTCCCCCCTGCACCCCCAGGATATTTGAAGTGGCCTGAGGGGCTCTGACTCAGCCAAGCTGGGGTATGGCATGGCATCTTGTTGAAAGTGGGGGCTGAGGGAAGACTTGCCCCTCTCACTGAGTGGCTCCAAAATTGCTGGTGGTCACGCTGAAGGATTCCACCCTGGGGAGCTCTGCGAAAGTGTCAAGCTCTAAGGGAAGTCCACTAGCAACTGCAAAGATGCTGCCTGGAGTTCCCACTCTGCTTTTCTGAAGAATGCAGAAACAAAAGTCAGACTGGATGGGTCATTTCAAGGTACTTTCCTTGGAAGGTGGGGATAGGAGACAAAACAATAGAAAAACAACTGGTTAACATCGTGTCACTTTACATTTAACTTAAAAAAAAATTTTTTTATAGTTGTAGATGGACAACATGCCTTTATTTTATTTATTTTTTTATGTGGTGCTAAGGATCAAACCCAGTGCCTCACACATGCCAGGCACGTGCTCTGCCACTGAGCTATAGACTCAGCCCCTACATCAACTTTTTTTAAAAAATATTTTTAATTGTAGATGGATACAATACCTTTATTTTGTTTATTTTCTTTATGTGGTGCTGGGGATCAAACCCAGTGCCTCACATGTGCTAGGCAAGTGTTCGAACCACTGAGCACAACCCCAGCACCACTACATTATCTTTTTGATCAAAAGATTAGGTAGAGGGGCTGGAGTTGTGGCTCAGTGCTAGATCACTTGCCTGGCATGTGTGAGGCACTGGGTTTGATCCTCAGCACCGCATATAAATAAACAAATGAAATAAAAGATCCGTTTACAACTAAAAAATATTTTTAAAAATAATAATACAATTAGGTAGAGGGAACTTCATTATCCCACTAACTGAAGCTGGCCTGTTTGGAAACTTTCGCTGTTCTCTCTCTAATCCTGATTTCTTGTAAGGTCGATAATATGCTTAGTTTCAGCTTCATGACTTAGAACTTCAATGTGAGTGACTCCACTTAGATTTTTAGTCTGGTCTGTTGGGGCCCTGGGCAGGAACTTAATCCAAAACAATGGCCTCCTGTAATTTTTATTTAGTAGAGGTAAAATGGTATTCTCCTAATACACTCTCCACTTTTCCCTTCTCATAGACTCTGTGTGTGTGTGTGTGTGTGTGTGTGTGTGTCTGTCTGTCTGTCTGTCTGTCTAGTATTGGGGAATAAACCCAGGTACACTACACTGAGCTACATCCCCGGCTCTTTTTATTCTTTATTTTTGAAACAGGGTCTTACTGAGTTGCTGAAGGTGGCCTCGAACTTGCAATGTTCCCGTCTCCATGTCCTGAGTCACTGGGATTACAGGTGTGTGCCACAGCACATGTCCTCATGGACTTTTATAAAAAGTCAGAAAGTGCCAGGAGAAGAACTAGGCACTGTCACTACTTACTTTTTTCCTTCAACCCCTCAGTGGTGCCCTGATGCATAAGGGAGACAGTGGGAAATTCTTTCTTTGTTGAGAACAACACACACACACAGAGCTATTTTTTTAATATAAATATTTTAGGTGTAGATGGACACAATATCTTTATTTTATTTACTTTTATGTGGTGCTGAGGATGGAACCCAGAGCCTCACACAAGCTAGGCGAGTGCTGTACCACTGAGCCACAACCCTAGCCCCAACACACAAAGCTATTCTTAAATATGACCAGGAAAGAGACATTATGCTAGAAACTATTTCAGGGTTTAACCCCCTGGTCTGTCTCAGCAAGTCCTTCCTTGAGCTTGACTCAACTACCCCATTCCCTCCAACCCATTCTTTGTGGAAACAAAGGAGACCCTTACAATAATAGACGCAGAAGTTTTCAAGTCCTACTTTTCCAGATGCCTATCTTCACCCAACCCACTACTGGGCACATATTTGTTCTGTTTCACATCCCTACCTTCTGTCTCCCCAGGGAATCCATGAGGATTCCTTCAGGACATGGAGCATCTGCATGGTGCTGACCAGTTACAGATTTGACAAATTGGCCACTGCACTGAGAACCCAGGTTTGCCCCAGTTTGGCCTCCTCCAAAATCAAAACCCCCAACTTTTGCATCACCTTCCTCATCCAGGTCCATGCCTGGCCCTGGCCACTTACCCTGGGCTCACCCTGAGCTGCAAAGCGGGTGCGCAGAACATCCACAGGGTGCACGGTGAGGGTGGCTGCACAGGCAGACAGACCGCCACACACAAAGTGCACCGAGAATTCACGGGCATCGTACAGGCTGGCTCTGTGGACCAGCTCAGTCAACAGCTCAAAGGACAAAAACTGCAAGAAAGAGTGAAAATCACTAATGGCCCAAAAGATGAGTGAGGGTTCAGACCAAATGCTTCCCAATATACCACCCGCCACCCGGCAGGTGGTATATTGGGAAGCATTTTGGGGAAGCATTTTTTTTTTTTGTAGTTGTAGATGGACAACATGCCTTTATTTTATTTATTTTTTAATGTGGGGCTAAGGATCAAACCCAGTGCCTCACACATGCCAGGCAAGTGCTTCCCTTTCCCCAGGGAGGGGGAAAGGGCTGAGGAAATACACTCCTTGAGCAGTGACCAAACACAAGAAATACTTTTATAATTATGTAAAACTCAAATGCCTTATCTCTAAGCACAGTGCATGTAAAAAAGAAAAACAAACAGACTCATAAATCATTAAAGTAGAGTCAGACACCAAAGAATTAAGAAAGCAGACAGAGGGGCTGGGGTTGTGGCTCAAGAGGTAGAGCACCCGCCTAGTATACATGAGGCACTGGGTTCAATCCTCAGCACCACATAAAAATAAAATAAAGATATTATGTCCACCTATAGCTAAACAATAAATATTTAAAAAAAGAAGAAGAAGAAGAAAGCATTCAGAGATAGATGGGGGTGTAGCTCAGCATTAGAGCCTTGCCTAGCACGTGTGAGGCCCTGGGTTCTATCCTATCAAGCAACTCTCTCTCTCTCTCTCTCTCTCTCTCTCTCTCACACACACACACACACACACACACACCGGGGAGAAAATTTTATATCAGAAAACTCCACTTGTTCACTTAGTTTTCTGACAACTAGGAAAGATGGCCATCATGTGATTCTTGGCAGAGGACCCCCTAACAGCTGGCACCAGCAATGTCTGAGAACCACTCTCCTCAGACTGTTATCAGAAGAGTGTTTCACAGGGTGACACCCTCACACTCAGATCTTCCCCCAGCCACTTCAGCTTCCCTATGTCATCAGGGCGCAGTCTTCATTCACCACACTGCAATGCCTCCTTGTGTACCAGCTGGGGAGATGGAATGACAGGGCATGTGTCAGCCCGGTAAGCACCAGACTTGAGCCAGGACTATGATGTCATTCAAAGAGGAGGCAGGGATTACTCTGGCACTGACTGCCTGGATGGGGATCCTATCTCTGCCACCTTTGTTTTTTTGTTTTGTGGTGCTGAGGATTGAACCCAGGACCTTGTACATGTGAGGCAAGCACTCTACCAACTGAGCTAGATCTCTAGCCCTATCTCTGCCACTTTCTCATGAGTGACTTTGGTTGGATTAAGAAAGCTCTGTCTCGGGCTGGGGATGTGGCTCAAGCGGTAGCGCGCTCGCCTGGCGTGCGTGCGGCCCGGGTTCGATCCTCAGCACCACATACCAACAAAGATGTTGTGTCTGCCGAGAACTAAGAAATAAATATTAAAAATTCTCTCTCTCTCTCTCTCTCCTCTCTCACTCTCTCTTTAAAAAAAGAAAAAAGAAAGCTCTGTCTCAGTCTCAGTCTTCTCATATGAAAACTAGGAGTGACATCAGAACCTGCCTCACAGGAAAGCTATGAGATAGTATATATAAATGCTTAAAATAGGGGCCAGGCCCACAGATTGCAAGGGCTTCCCATTACCACCACAACCACCATACAACTACATACTGTATGCCATGAGACAAACTGACATCAGCTGAAGGAACAAATGACCAGAAGTCAAGAAGCCTGGGTTCTACTCCAAGCCCACCATGGGTAGGCCACATGGCCTCGTCAGCTCACGTAACCTCCCTGTGGTCCACACAACACCTCTCTACCTTCCTCTCAATGCCCCTGTGAAATTCAAATGAAGCACACACGCGATGATGGTATTTTGAAAAATGAAAGGCATTAGTATCACCCTTTGCCAAGCTGCCTGGGGCAGAATGTCAGTCTCCTAGGTACAACACTTGTCACTGAGATGGACCTGGGGATATAGAGAAGGGAATGCCAAGGTATAGTTCAGTCTGATGTCACATTCCTCAAGCGAGTAGCATGGGAGCTGCCTCTCCTCACCCTCCCTCTGCTCCTCCACTGAGCAACATGACCCCAGGGGCCTGGTCAGGTCCTTGCCACCTACTTGGACAGCTCCATAGCCAATGGACAGAAGTTGGGCTGGGATGTGTCCTTTCCAGAACGCTGCTGGGCCTTCTTCCTGCAAAATCTGCCTCCCAGCCTGTAGGATCCCATAGTATTTTGCATTGGGGTCACTGCGAGACAGGCGCTCAATCTGAAGCTGGGGATCAAAAGTGAACAGGTCAGGATGGTGGCAGAGGGGGTGGGGTGAGAAGGGGAAATTTCATAAAAGCTTGAGGGCAACAAATCACTTCACCTTGACAAAATTGTGTTTCAGAAACTGCTTTTGCAAGAAAAACTGAATTTGTCTTCCAATCCCTCACAAGGCAAAAGGGGAAAGGGTACCTGGAAACGGATCTTGATGACATCCAACGGGCTGATCAGTGCCCGAGTGATAAGTCCAGACACAGACCCTGCCACTGCCACCTCAAACTTGGAGTTACTCCTACCATCTTCTTTGGGGTCATAGCCCACCATCCCTGCTTCTGGTCCATCCAACGTCCATCAGTATCAAGCTACGTGCAAGAAACAAGGAGTAAATATGAAGGAAAGTTTCTTAAGGTCTTTCAAACATCACCTCCTCAAAGCAGCCCTCCCTGCCCAACCCTTCTAAAATAGCAACAGTCTTTTTCTTTGAAGCCTTATGAGATTTTGATAACTGTATATTTGTTTCTTGTCCCCCCCATGCAAAACCCATCATCTCATCTGTTCACCCCTGCCCTTCCAGCACTAGAATAGAGCCCATCATAGTAAGTGCTCAATATCTGGGGACTGAATGAATGAACAGGCTTGATAAGAAATCATTCATGTCCAGAGATCAGGTGGTTTTCCAATGACCTCTGACAACTAAATGGTAAACCCTGCCTGAGGTAATGTGCGCCCCCCGGGAGGCTGTCAGTCATATGGTGTCAGAGACCAAGGATTATCTACAAGCACCCCACTATCCAAAGGAGAAGCCAAGTGACCCCTGAGCCCCTTGGCATTTCCCTTCTTCTTCTTTCTTTTTTTTTACAATTTTTTCAATGCTAGGGATTGAACCCAGGGTCACATGTGCCAGAAAAGTGCTCTACCACTGAGGTAAATGGCTCACTCTGCCTTCCATTCTCCCCCTCACCCCCCGGGTGGTACCAGGGATTGAACTCAGGGGCACTCGACCACTGAGCCACATCCCCAGCCCTATTTTGTATTTTATTAGACACAGGGTCTCACTGAGTTGCTTAGCGCCTCACTATTGCTGAGGCTGGCTTTGAACTAGTGATCCTCTTGCCTTAGCTTCCTGAGCCACTGGGATTACAGGTGTGCGCCACTACACCTGGCTGTTTCCCATTCTTTACACACACCTTAGACCCACCCGGCACAGTGGAGCTGTACTATGCTATGAAACAATGTTCCAGCCCCACCTGGGCCAGACCTACTGACCCCTTCAGCCTCACTCCAGACCATTTTCCCTTCTGTACCTAACCAGGGAGGTCTCAGTGCTTCTGACCAGTTTCCACAAAATGCTGCGGGGACACCTAACTGCAAGCCTTACCTCTTGGCACAATTCCTGGTGTCCGAATGGCAGCCCCACTCCCAGCCCCTTCTCTTCCCTAGGGCAGCTCCTCTGGTCCAACAGCTCTAACTACAGAGCATCCCCTCCTGGAGATGCCATTGTTTTCTTCTAGCACCAGCAACTGCTAGTATGTGTTCTCCACCTCTGCCCACAGGAAGGTGGACCCACAGGGGCAAGACCCAGCCACCTATCTACATCTACATCCCTGGAGACCAGCACAGTGCCTGGCATGCAGCAAAGACTTAGAAAACTGTCAGTGAATAAATGATTAAAAACCAAAGAATTTCTACTGCTTGTTTCAGCAGCATATATACTAATATTGGAACCACAGAGATTAGCAGAGGTCTGAAAAAACCAACAAACCCAAAGAATTTGTAGATTATGGAAGTTATAACTTTACAGAAAGTTTAGAAGAGATAATAGAAAAAGAACCTGCCATCTTAATATTTTTAACTTCATATATTCCTTTTTAGGGTTTTGTCTCCATATTTTGGCTTACAGAATGTGAATGTCATAAGCATATTTTTATGTTGTTATAAGAATTTCACCAAACCAGGTGTGGTGGTGCATGCCTATAGTCCCAGTGACTCAGGAGGCTAAGGTAAGGGGTGGTAAGTCCCAGGCCAGTCTCAGCAACTTAGCAAGGCCCTCAGCAACTGAACTAGACCCTGACTCAAAATAAAAAATTAAAAGGGCTGGGGAGGATGCTGTGTGGGAGATTAAAGTTAGTAACTGAAATATTTAAAAGATTACGTCCAGTTGGGCACGGTGGCACACACCTGTAATCCTAGCAGCTCGAGAAGCTGAGACAGGAGGATAACAAATTCAAAGCCAGCCCAGCAACTCAGTGAGACCCTGTCTCTAAGTAAAATACAAAATATGGCTGGGGATGTGGCTCAGTAGTTGAGTGCCCTTGAGATCATTCCCTGTTACCCCTCCAAATAAATAAATAAATAAGAGGAGCTGGGGTGTGGCTCAGTGCCCCTGAGTTCAATCCCCAGTACCAAAACAAAACAGGTTTCAGTATACTATGCCTGAAATATGTTTTTTTTTATTAAAGAAAAGCAGCAATATCTAAATCCGCTCCATATAGTTGCATAAAATATAGAAACAAAATCTGTAACAATGCACATATAGGACAGGTGATTGGTAAATTAGGTCTGGGAGAAGGGCAGAAGGAAGATACCTCTCTCTCTCTCTCTCTCTCTCTCTCTTTGTAGTTCTATATTGTTTTAATTTGGCATTAAAACAAAACTAAACTAAAACTAAATATGTAATGACTTGAGAATGGGCTTCAGAATTAACCTAGTTCTTGAATACTTGTAGTAATGGGGAGGTCACTGCCCTACATAGTGACCCTCCACTTCCCCAACCCATCATTGATTTTTTTTCTCCTGTCACCCACCCTGGACCCCCTCCCAGGCACCTGTGAGAGGCAGGTGACCTGACCTAATGGTTAAACCTCTCCCAGTATTTCCCTGGGACTGCTCAGGTCACCCGGAACAGTATCAGTTTCCTGCATTCTTGGAGAGAATCAGGGGTAAGTCCAAGTGGCAGGTGTTCTGGCTTAGTCTCAGGAGTCACCAGGAGGATATCAGGCTCTTTCCTCTGGAAGCTCAGGATATAACTGAATGATTCACAAGCACAGTGAAAGGTGATGGGAAGGCTGGGGTGTGTGGAGATTTTTATTAATAAGCAGTTCTGTATAGCTGGAGATAATATAGACCTGAGCTCAAGAAATTAGAGCTATCATTGGGCAAGGTGGTGCAAGCCTGTAATCCCAGTAACTCAGGACGCTGAGGCAAGAGGACAGCCTGGGCAACTTATTGAGAAACTGTCTCAAAAAATAAAAAGGACTGGGGATGTAGCTCAGCGGTAAAGTACACCTGGGTTAAATGCCCAGTATCAAAAACCAAGAACAAAAACATGATTAATATGCATGATATAAGGTAGCACCCAGAGACCGGAGACTGCTGGTGAGCGTGGCAGACTGGGTGGGGTGGGATTGTGACAGCTGCCTTCTCCACCCTGCTTCTTTTCCGCGGAAGACCCCAGTACTCCAGTACACAGGTGACCGTGGTGAGTGCCTGGGTGCTCATGTGCTCAGCTGAGGGACTCTGCAGAGGTCCCCCACGTGGCATACCAGAGTCCAGGTGTGCCTCAAGGTGTCTTGTTTCCCCAAGTCAGAGAGCTCGCCTTCCATGTGGGATCCGCGGGTGCGGGGGAGGAGGGGTACGGAGTTTTACCTCCAGCGTCCCCTGAAGATGCCTCTAGAGTCAGGTGTGTCCTTGAGTACAGTCCCAGTCCCCGCCTCCGCGTGAGTACCAGCTTGTGTGTGCTGCCCGCGGTCCGCCCGGGAGAGCGAGTGTGCAGGTCCGCGACAGGACCGCGAGGAGGGAGATGGTAGAGGTCACTCACCTACTCAGCGGGCGCTGCCAGACTCCCCGCGCTCGGCACTCCCGCCCTGCACACGCAGTCGAACAGCAAAACTGTAAAGCGCTTGGAACAAACTGACGGGCCTCTAGGCCAATCACCGCGCAGCGCCCGGCAGAGGCTAGACCAATGGTTGTTCGTTTGAGACTCAGCCAGCGCCTCCCGCAAGGAGTCACTGGGTAATGTAGTCTTCCGCTCTAAAGGGCTTCCTACCCGAACCGCGAGACGCAGAGCCTCCTGGGAGATGTAGTCCTACTGAGCGTGCGCGCGCATGATCCTGATGCACCGCTAGAAGGCGGGTCAAGAAGGCGTACTGAGACGTTAGAGGTCGCTGGGATCCCTGAAGTTTGGAAAGTCAGCGGCCAGGGTGTGGAACGTTAGGGCGCCCTGAAGTTGCCCCACATTCCTCAAAACCCTCTTTGTATCAGAGCCCCGATCATCAAAAATCTTGGAGGAGAGGGAGAGACAACAGTTGGATTCTTAAGCCCAGAACCTATACGCGGGTATTTTAAGTTTGTGTGTATGTCAATTTTTTGACATAGGGTCTAAGTTGTCCAGGCTGGCCTCAGCCTCCAAGTGGCCGAGATTACAGGTGTGCTACCCTGCACCAGGTTAGAGACGTTTTTAATTTTAATGTAATCCAGTTTATTGATTTTTTTTTCTTCTGTGTATCATGCTTTTTGGTATCATACCTAAGAAATCTTTGTTTTGCAAAAGGTCATAAGGATTTTCTCGTATATTTTCTAATATAAATGTTAGGGTTTTTTTTTTTTTTTTTTTACAATTTGGAGTCTGATCCATTTTGTGTTACTTTTTGTGTTTGGTGTGAGATATGGATTGAAGTTATTTTTCCCCCTGTATGTAGATATTAATTATCCCAACATGTGGAACACTGTTTTGTTTTTATTGTTGGTTTTTTTAGTGCTGGGGATTGAACCCAGAGCCTTGTGCATGCGAGGCAAGTACTCTACCAACTCAGCTTTATCCCCAGCCCCTGGAAAACTGTTTTTTTGCTGAAAAGTTTATTTTACCCCTTTTGGCACTGGGAATTGAATCCAGGGGTGCTTTACCACTGAGTCACATCCCCAGCACCCCCTCACCCCCGCCTTTTTTTTTTTTTTTAATTTTGAGATAGAGTCTTGCTAAACTGCTGAGGCTTGGTTTGAACTTGCATGCCTACTCAGCCTCCTGGGTTGATGGAATTCCAGACATGCCTGACTTTGTGATTTGTCTTTTTTTTTTTTTTTTTTTTTTTTTGAGACAGGGTCTCACTAAATTGCTGAGGATCTCACTAAATGGCCCCTCAAACTTGTGATCCTCCTGCCTCAGCCTCCCTAGCCACTGGGATTACAGGTATGTGCTATTACTCTCCACCAAGCTCACAATTACAAAGACTTCCCCAGTGTTCATCCAACAGAAAAGTCATTAAAGGCTTTGACCACAGACTAATTGTAAACTGAACTGGACTCAGGGAACCACAGATCATCAGAACTGGAAAGATCACAGAGATCACTTAGTCCAATTGGAGCCCAGAGGGGCTGGGTGATATATCCAAGGTCTGTTACAGTCAGATGGCAAAATTGTAGCTGAGTTCCAATGGGATTAGGAGCAGGTACCAGTTTTCCTGGGTTTTTGCCCTGATTCTAGTATTTGACCTTTTGAAATCTGGTCATTTCATTTTAAATCATGTCATGCATAAAGAGAAACCGGAAAATAATGGATTCCCGTCAGTTTGGGGAAGTGAACCTTCTGTGACTTCATCAACACTTACCCTAAACAGACCTGTTAAAATTTCCTGGACTTCCCCCTCCTCCTCAGAGAGAGGAAATTTCTCTTTGGCCTTGACTAAATGGAGTTAGTATTTAACAGCTGCTGGGGCCGATGTGGAGGTGAATCAGCCTCATTGTTGAATGAGATTAGCTCTGCTGTGACTGTCCATAAGATCAGAGTTAGGGGCTGGGGTTGTGGCTCAGTGGTAAAGCGTTTGCCTGGCATGTGCAAGGCCCTGGGTTCCATCCACAGCACCACATATAAATAAAGAAAATAAAGATATTGTGTCCAACTACAACTAAAAAATAAATATTAAAAAAAAAAAAGATGAAGAAGCTGAACTTCAAGGTGTCCAAACCTTGCTGCTCTTGTACCATCTCAGGTGTAAAAAAACAAATCTGCAGGCTGGGATGGGAGGCCCTGGATTTGATCCTCAGCACCACATAAAAATAAATAAATAAAGATATTGTGTCCAACTAAAAAATGAATATTTAAACAAATCTGCATTTTTAGTAGGCATCCCAAGTGGTTCTCAGCTTCAGCTGATACAGGAACCATACAGGAGGGTCTGGGAAGTAGCTCAGTGGTAGAGCCCCTGTCTTGCCTAGCATGTGTAAGGCCCTTAAAAAAAGCACAATAAAAAAGAAATGAAGGAGGGAAAGGAGAGAGAGAGGGAAAAAATAAATCATCTAGGAGGCTTATTTTAAAATGTAGATGACTTCTTCCTCAGGACACTCATCCTAATCAAGCAGCCAAGCATGAGCCTGGGAATGAGCATTCTGGCAGACGGTCTACACCTGGATTGATGGTGAACTGGAGATCCACCCTCTAGCTGATGTCCAAGGCTGCCCTTGTTTCTTTCTGCTTCCTCATGACTTAGGATGAGATGAAGCGCCTCTTTTCCATCTTTTTTTTTTTCTTATATTTATTAAGAATCTGCTTTGGCCAGACAGTGTTTTAGATGCTGGGGATGCCAGTGAACACTTAGGAATCCTGCCTATTTGGAGCTTGCTTTCTTTCCTTACCAATGGCTTCTAAGGCCCTTCTGTGTCTTCTTGTGCCAAATAATGTTCCATTGTGTGTGGCTGCAGGTGGAGCTCAATGACAGAGTGCAGTTGTGAGGCTCTGAGTTTGATCCCCAGCACCAAAAAAGAAAAGCCCCCGTCAGGATGCAGGGCATCTTGGATACTTCCAAGTTGTTTTTTTTTTTTTTTTAGGTGTCGATGGACACAACAAAATGCCTTATTTATTTATTTTAATGTGGTGCTGAGTCTGAGGATTGAACCCGGGTCCCACCGGTGCTAGGTGAGTGCTCTACCGCTGACTCACAATCCCAGCCCAAGCTTCCAAGTTTTAACATTTATAAATGAAGTTGCTAATAAACTGCATGTGCAGGTCTTTTCATGGCTGTAAATTTCCATCATTTTAGTTATTATTTTGTTTTAAACTTTAGGGCCATAATGCTGAGAAAATCATGAAAAATAAACAGCCACTGTTGGAGGATTATAGAGGAAGTTCTGACAGGCTGTGGAGGCCAAAGATAGGAGTGTTTCTGGTAGTTCCTTTTTTTGGTCTTTCAGATTCACTCAGCAAATGACTCAAACACCAGTAAACTAACCAAAAAAAATATTCACTGTCCAGTGACTTTTAAGAGTTGATTTCTTTAAGCATTTCAACCTCTCGTGTTGCACTTCTCAGCAGACCCCACTGTCAGGGGCCGTTGGGAGGGTGGATTCAGCCCCAAAGGGAGGGATCTTGAGATTGCTGGCAAGGCTCAAACTCTCTGGTTTTCAGCATTTGGTTCTCTCTGACCAGATTATCATCATGTTACTCTTCACCCATTTCTGAGGTTCCCTGAGAAGGTCTTTTCTGCTCTGACTGTGGGAAGCCCTTCTCCACCCTACACCCAGTTTCACAGAGGAAGAGAGTGGGTGCAGCCTTGTCTTCAAGATGGAAGTGTCTGTGCCTGGCGGAAGGGTTGGCGTGTCCAGGTCAACCACAAACTGTCTTCTTCCACAGACCCACGACTTATGCTTCTGCCTGACTCAGGGTACTTCTGGGAGTCCCAAATCTAAGAAGCAGGTTCTCTGCTGTCTTCAGGCTTCGGGCATCTGTCAGGGCTCAAGGGCTCAATGTATCTGTGGCTAAGGGGCATTTCTGGACTTATAGAGAAAAGGGCCTGGGGGGTTCCTAGAATCCACAGCAGGTCAGGGAGGTCATTTCATCACTCTCAAGACAAAAGGATTCTCTCCCGGAGAGGTCCTTCCCTCTGCCTGTCACTGGCACTCTCCCCTCATCAGTCCCCCAAGGCCCATCTGAGAGGCCACCGTCCCCAGGTATCAGACCCTCTCCAGTTCTAACCCCTGGGAGGGCCTGCAGCCTTCTGTGGCTTCCCAGTTCTCTGCACACACCTTACAGGAGCACTTAGGACCTTGTGCCAGTGAGCACGAGTTGCCCAGTTCTTAGCATCTGGGAGCTCCAGCAGAGTGAGCAGGGAACACATCTTCTGCCTCTCTAGTGCCATCTGGTAAGACACTCCAGGAGAGTCCGGGGGGGATAAATGAAGGCGCAACCAGACTCTGAAATAAACAGTGCAGCCTCCTTCACTTGGAGTTTAAGGTATTGGTTCTTGGCTCAATCCACTTGGACTTTTGCCATTAGGGTTTTTTTGGTTGTCGTTTTTTGACAGTACTGGGATTGTACCCAAGCCCTCACACATGCGAGGAAAGTACTCCACCATTGAATTACACCCCTTGTCCTTTTTAAAAATTTTTGAGGCAGGGTCTCAATGAATTTCTGAGGCTAGCCTTGAACTTGTGATCCACCTACCTCAGCCTCTGAGTTACTGGGATTACAGACTTGAGCCAGCATACCTGACTAGTTTTTCCAATATTTGAAACAACTTGTTTTTATTTTAAGAATCTCATGGTAGAAACTTGGAAGATAAAGTTTTGTTTTGTTTTTTTTTTGGTACCAGGAATTGAACCCAGGGGCACTTAACCATTGAGCCACATCCCCAGCCCTTTTTATTTATTTTTTTTAAACTTTTTTTATCTTTGAAACCTTTATTCAGTATAATGTTTCTTTTTTTATTAAATATTTTTTTAGTAGTAGATGGACATGATCTCTTTATTTTTATGTGGTGCTGAGGATTGAACCCAGTGCCTCATATGTGCAAGGCGAGTGCTCTGCCACTGAGCCACAACCCCAGCCCCCCCAGCCCTTTTTAATATTTTATTTAGAGACAGGGTCTCACTGAGTTGCATAGGGCTTCCCTAAGTTGCTGAGGTTGGCTTCAAGCTCGAGATCCTCCTGCCTCAGTGGCCCAAACTGCTGGAGTTACAGGCATGCACTACCATGCCCAGCTAAGGATAAAGATTTTTAAAACTTGTGACTCAGAGGTACTCTGAGTTAATAACTATTTTTTATTTGTTCTTCTTCTTTTTTTTTTTCAGATTTTGAGGGTTTTTTAAAAATATTTTTTTAGTTGTTGATGGACTTTTATGTGGTGCTGAGAATCGAACCCAGTGCTTTATGCATGCTAGGCAAGCTCGCTACAACTCCAGACCCTTGAGGCATTTTTTAAAAAAATTTTTAAATTGTAGATGAACACAGTACCTTTATTTTATTTATTTTTATGTGGTGCTAGAGATTGAACCCAGGTCTCACACATGCCAAACGCGTGTGCTTCTACTGAGCCACGATGCAGCCCTGAGATATTTTAATTTTAAAAATTATTTTATGGGCTGGAGATGTGGCCCAAGCGGTAGCGCGCTCTCCTGGCATGCGTGCGGCCTGGGTTGGATCCTCAGCACCACATACAAACAAAGATGTTGTGTCCACCGAAAAAATTAAAAAATAAATAAAATTCTCTCTCTTAAAATAAATAAATAAATAAAATAAAAATTACTTTATTATAAAAGTAACACAAGTTGGGGCTGGGGTTGTGGCTCAGTGGTACAGCACTCGCCTAGTACGTGCGAGACCCTGAGTTCGATCCTCAGCACCACATATAAATAAATGAAATAAAGGTACTGTGTCCAACTGCAACTAAAAAAGAACATAAATATTAAAAATAAAAAAAAGTAACACAAGTGCTGGGCACAATGGCACATGCCTGTAACCCCAGCAGGTGGGGAAGCTGAGGCAGGAGGATCACAAGTTCAAAGACTCAGCAATTTAGCAAGGGCCTAAGAAACTTAGCAAGATGCTGTCCCAAAATAAAAAGTAAAAAGGGCTGGGAACTTGACTCAGTGGTTAAATGCCCCTGGGATTGAACTGAAATTTGGAGGAAACATAAAGCTGTCCATTTATTGCCCTGCCATCTTCTATAACCACTGTTAGTAATTTGATGTACTTTGTCATTTTTTTTTTTTTTTTGTAGCAGGGATTGAAACTAAAGGTGCTTAACCACTGAGTCACATCCCAGCCTTTTTTTTTTTTTTTTTAAAGAGAGAGAGGAGGAGGGGCTGGGGATGTGGCTCAAGCGGTAGCGCGCTTGCCTGGCGTGCGTGCGGCCCGGGTTGATCCTCAGCACCACATACCAACAAAGATGTTGTGTCTGCCGAGAACTAAAATAAATAAATAAATAAATTCTCTCTCTCTCTCTCTCTCTCTCTCTCCTTCTCCTCTCTCTAAAAAAAATAAAATAAAATAAAATGCACTTTAAAAAAAAAAAAGAGAGAGGAGGAGAAAGAGGGGGAGAGAGAGAGAGAATATTTTTTAATATTTATTTTTCAGTTTTCGGTGGACACAACATCTTTATTTTATCTTATGTGGTGCTGAGGATCTAACCCAGCGCCTCGCGCATGCCAGGCGAGCGCGTTACCACTTGAGCCATATCTCCAGCCCCCCAGCTCTTTTTTGTATTCTATTTAGAGACAGGGTCTCACTGAGTTGCTTAGGGCCTTGCTAAGTTACTGAAGCTGGCTTTGAACTCACAATCCCTGTATCAGAGATTGAAGCCAGGGGTACTTATCCACTGAGCCCCAGCCCAGCCCTTTTTTTTGCCTCAGCCTCCCAAGCTGCTGGAAATATAGGCGTGTGACCCTGCACCCAGACACTTTGTCAACTTTTTATTATATGCTTAGTGTGTTATTTGCCCCCATGATCACATTCATTCATATACTTTTGCATTCTCACAATTTTTTGCTTGCTATAATACTTTCTCATGTTTTTCACAATATTGATTACTAATTTTTAATGAGTACGTAATGCACTCTTCATCGATCTGTTTATTGACTATTTACCTAGACCAGGGTATGACAAACTATAGCTCTGCATTTGTACATATAGTTTTATTGGAACATAGCCATGCTCATTTGCTTACATATGGCTGCTTTCATGGTACAAAACTCCAGTGTTGAGAAGCTGTGACAGAGGCAGTATGGCCTGCAAAGCCTAAAGTATTTACTTTCTGGCTCATTACTTTCTGTGTGGCTGACTCCTGCCCCAAACTTTAAGTGGTTCATCATTTGGGCTATAAAAGCAATACCATTTAGACAGGGTGCCATGGTGTAAGCCTGTAATCTCAGCGGCTCAGGAGGCTAAGGCAGGAGGATTGCAAGTTCAAAGCCAGCCTCAGCAACTTAGAGAGACCCTGTCTCAAACTAAAACAATAAAAAAAGGCTAGGGCTGCTGGGCGTTGTGGTGCACATCTGGAATCCCAGTAGCTTGGGAGTCTGAGACAGGAGGATGGCGAGTTTAAAGACAGCTTCAGCAAAAGCAAGGCACTAAGCAACTCAGTGAGACCCTGTCTCTAAATAAAATATAAAATAGGGCTGGGGATGTGGCCCAGAGGTTGAGTGCCCCTGAGTTCAATCCCTGGTAATCCCTTCACCCCCAGCTAAAAAAAGGCTGGGGCTGGGGCTCAGTGAGTAGGTATCCCTGGGTTCAATCCTTGGTACAGAAAAAATAAAAAGGAATAAAAGGAATACCATTTGGAAAATCTTTGTGCATATAATTTTTTATACTTTGGACAAAGTGTAAAAGGAGGGTATTAATAAAAGTGAAATAACTGGGTCTAATTAATAAAGATATTTTAGGGACCGATACTGTGCCCCATTCTCTCTTATGAAATTCTAACTATGATATAATAAGGATGGTGGTAATGAAGATGGAAAGGAAGTCCCAGCACTCTTGTAGGTAGCATTTCTCTGGTTCCTATTAACCCATACCTGTAAATTTATACTCTTTTTCTTGGGGGATGGGCCAGTAACCAGGGATTGAACCCAGAGTTCAACACCAGGGACCAAGTTACATCCCCAGTCCTTTTTTTAATTTTTTTGAGACAGGTCTTGCTAAATTGCTGAGGCTGGCTTTGAACTCATCATCCTCCTGCCTCAGCCTCTCAAACCACTGGGATTCCAAGTGTGCACCACTGTACCTGACTGAATTCACATTTTTAAAAAATTTGGGGTTGGGGATGTGGCTCAAGCCGTAGCGCGCTCGCCTAGCATGCGTGCGGCCCGGGTTCGATCCTCAGCAGCACCACATACCAACAAAGATGTTGTGTCCGCCGAGAACTAAGAAAAAATAAATAAATGTTAAAATTCTCTCTCTCTCTCTGTCCCCCTCTCTCACTCTCTCTAAAAAAAAAAAAAAAAAAAAGAATTCTTAAAAATAAAAATTATTCATTTATTTATATGTGGTGCTGAGAATTGAACCCTATGCTTCATACATGGCAAGCTAAGCAAGCGCTCTATCACTGAGCCACAACCCCAGCCCCTAAATTCATACTCTAGATAAATATTTTTAGTTTTGATCTAAAGTCAACCAAAGAGAGAAATAACTAAGTGCATCAGGAAAATAAACCAATTCAAAGAAAGAATTTGCTTTCTACTGGAAATGAAAAAGCAGGCAGAATCAAATTATCTGGGTGCCACAGTGCATATGAAGTGTCATCCCAAGCTAGCCACAGAGGCCAGAAGTCCCTGGGAGAGATGAGTACGGGAAAGAGCTGCAGTGGCAGCTGAGTGTGGGTGGCAGAAGAGGCACAGGAGTTCCACCCCTGAGCACTTCCACAGCATAAACCTCCCTACAACTGTAATTAAACTGTCTACAATAAGAAAGTTCTAGGGCAATTGCTCTATAGTCTTTTTAAATTGACTTTTGCTTTGTTTTGTTTTATTTATTGGTTCTGGGGGATTGAATCCCTGGTGCTTTACCGCATCCCCAGCCCTCCTGCCTCAGCCTCCTGAGCTGCTGGGATGACAGGTGTGCACCACCACATCCAGCCTCCTCTGTAGTTTTGAGCAATCCAGATTCTTCAATCTGATAAAGTTTCATTCTTCAGAAAGAAAACTTAGGAAATGGGACCAGCTAAATCAACTCTACCTCAAGATAAAAGATGCAGCAGGTGGAGGGGTCTCAAATCCAATCTTTGTGATCCTCTTGCCTTGGCCTCCTGCGTCATTGGGAATAGAGGCATGTGCCACCATGTCTACCCTAGCAAGAATATTGAGCAGCTGTCAATGGGAATATAATATGACACAGTTTGGGCAAAGGTCAGGCAGTTTCTTATGCAGTTAATAATATGTACATCTATGATCCAATAATTCTACTTCTACGTAGTTATCCATGAGAAATGAAAATATCTCTACAAAAATGTTTGTATAGTCAGGACTGAGGCAGAATGATTGGGAGTTCAAAGCTAGTCCCAGCAATTTATCGACTCCTAAGCAACTTAGTGAGATCCTGTCTCTAAGAAAATATAAAAAGAGGGACTGGGGTTGTGGCTCAGTGGCAGAACGCTTGCCTAGCATTCATTGAGCACTGGGTTCGATCCTCAACACCACATAATAAATAGATAGATAGATAGATAAATAAATCATATCTACCTACAACTAAAATTTTTTTTAGATAAATAAAATATAAAAAGGACTGGGACTGCTGCTCATGATTAGCCCCCAGGGTTTTATCCCTGACACACACAAAAAAATTGCAAAAACTGGTGTGATGGTGCAGAACTGTAATGCCATCGACTCAGAAGGTTGGGAGCACAAATTTGAGACCAGTCTCAGCAATTTAGCAAGATCCTCAGCAATTTAGTGAGATCCTGTCTCAAAAAAATAAAATGCTAGGGATGTAACTCCTGGAGTCAATGCTTAGTACCAAAACACATATATACATAAACAAATAAAATTTAAAAATATATATTTTTAAAAAGGGCTGCAGTTGTGGGGATATATAGCTCAATGGAAAAGTGCCCCTGGTTTAATCTCTAGTACTGCAAATAAATCAATCCATGAAATCAAAAGTACAGTCCAGTGGCAGTAATTCCATTCATAATGGTGCAATAAACACCACTATTTTTAAAATATTTTTTTAGTTGTTTATGGACCTTTATTTATATGTGGTGCTGAGAATTGAACCCAGTGCCTCACACATGCCAGGCAAGCACTCTACCACTGGGTATGACCCTAGCCCACTATTTTTTTAAACCACCATTAGACTTTTTCATGACCCCAAATAGAAACTACCCATTAAGCACCCATTAAGCAATAACTTCCTGTTCTCTCCTTCCTCCATTCTCTCCTAACCTTTCACCTACTTTTGGTCTCTATAGATTTACCTATTCTAGATATTTCATGTAAATTGCAATCATACAACATTTATCCTTCCTTTTTCTTTCTTTATTTCTCTCTCTCTTTCTTCCTTCTTTCTCTTTTGCAGTATAGGGAATTGAATCCAGGGCCTTGTGCATGCTGGTCAAGTACTCTACCACTGAACTACATCCCCAGTTCTTTTTTTTTTTTTTTTTTTTTTTAATTTTTTTGCTGTAAGACATGGTCTGGTGGCTGGGGCTCAGTCTCAGCCGTAGTGCACTTACCTGGTATGTGTGAGGCACTGGGTTCGATTCTCAGCACCACATGTAAATAAATAAAATAAAGGTCTATCAACAATTAAGGAAAAAAAAAAAAAAGACATGGTCTGGCCAAGTTGCTAAAGTTTTCGAAAAGTTGCCCAGGCTGGCCTTCAACTTTCCAGGCAATTGTTCTACCACTGATCCACATTTCCATGGCCTCAAATTTGCAATCCTCCTGCCTTGGCCTCCTGAGGAGGAGTTGGGATTATAGATGTGCATCACCACACCCTATTTCAGTAGATACTGGGGAGTGGAATGTTGGGTTAGTGGGAATTCTGTTTAGCATGTAGAGGAACCACCAAATTGTTTTCCAAAGTAGCTGCAACGTTTCACATTCCCCCAGCCCCGCACAGGCTTCTGATTCCTGCACATCCTTGTCAATGTGCGTCATTTTCTATTTTTTTGGATGCCCATGTACTTTTCATGTACTACTTTACCTTCTTTCTTAGCACCTTAGCTCTGAAGTCACCCTTTCTTTGAAACCAATATTAGTGTGGAACTCTGCTACTTTCTTGGCAGCTCAATCTAATCCTTATATACTATCATTCATGCCTGTCCCCCAAGAGGTCAATGCCCATATCACTTTTGTCTCTGAAATCCAAGGTCCTCTCCAGCATGTGTATCCCCACCTCAGAGGTGAACAAAGGAAAAACATCCAAGGATGTCCCCGCAGTTTTTCTCTGTTCAGCTCTCCTATGCACAGAATTCTTTCTACTCCCACATTCCCTTGCCTATAAATACCTCCATGGGCAGAGGCGGATGCAGAAAAGGAAGTCATGTCACTCTGAGCCATGTGGGGTACTGTGTCATCCATCCGTGCCTTCCCAGTGTCTACTGAACATTTTCAGTATTGCCTGCCTCAGGTGCTGGAAACAGAAATATGAATAAGGAAGTTACAAAATACCAACCTTCAGGAACTCCCGGGTCAGGGGTGGGTCAAGGTGAGCAGAGGAGACCTCATACTTGTCCAAGATAGGGCAGGCACAGTTGGGCACACCTCTAATCTCAGCAACTCAAGAAACTGAGGCAGGAGGATCGCAAGTTTGAGGTCAGCTTCAGCAACTTAGCAAGGCCCTAACCAATTAAGCAAGACTCTGTCTCGAAATAAAAAAGAAAAAGGATGTGACTCAGTGGTTAAGCACCCCTGGGTTAAACCCTCAGTACCCTGGTACCCCCACTCCCCTGCCAAAAAGAGTTGTCAGCTGTCCAAAGCAGCAGGAGTTCCAGAGGGAGGAAGGATGGAAATATCACCTGATAAGAGGTCTGAGAGAAACCCCCGAAGGCAGAAGAAGGACCTCAGCCCAGTCCTGGCAGGTTCTTAAGCCACCAAAAGAAATTTCAGGACATGTCAAAAAAGGCACAAAGATTTATTCAAGAAAGTAGAGAAATTTATTCAGGAAGGCAAACAATAGAGCAGAATATGTACTTCAAGGGAGAAGGAGTGCAGGGGCTAGAGCATGGTGTGCTTGTGGCTCTCAGACTCTTATTTATGTATTTGTTGTGGTATCAGGAATTGAACCCCGGGACGCTTAACCACTGAGCCACATCTTCAGCCCTTTTATTTTTTATTTTGAGATGGGGTCTCTGTAAATTGCTTAGGATCTCATTAAATTGCTGAGGCTGGCCTTGGACTTGGCAATCCTCCTGCCATAGCCTCCCAAATGGCTGGCATTACAGGTGAGCACCACCATGCTTGGCTAGACTCTTATTTATTTATTTATTCTGGTATCAGGGATTGAATTCAGGGGCAGTCGCACTGAGCCACATCCTCAGCCCTATTTTGTATTTTCTATTTAGAGTCAGGGTCTCACTGAGTTGTTTAGACGGGTCTAACCAAGTTGTTTAGCATCTTGCCATTGCTGAGGCTGGCTTTGAACTCGTGATCCTCCTGCCTCAGGCTCCCAAATTTCTGGGGCTACTGTGCATAGCTAGGCTCTTCTCTTCTTCTTCCTTTCAATATTTTTCGTAGTTGTACATGGACAGAATGACTTTCTTTTTCTTTGTGCTGGGTATTGAACCCAGGGCCTTGTGCATATGAGACAAGCACTCTACCAAGTGAGCTCTATCCCCAGCCCTAGGCTCTTCTTTTAAAGAAAATTTGGTAAATCGTGAATCCTGAACCTGAGTGGGGAGGAAGGTGATGTCAACCTGGTGAACTCAGTTTTCTTAGTCATGAAGCCTAGGGTGGGTCACAATGACCTGGTTGTCATCTTTCAAATCTCTAGGTTGATATCATCCAGTCAATGGATAAATTTGGAATATGCCCATCAATATCTAATGGTATTTTTCCCTTGGCTTTTTTTAAAATATTTTTTTCTAGTAGATGGACACAGTGCCTTTATTTTATTTTTATATGGTGCCAAGGATCGAACCTAGTGCCTCACATGTGCCAGGAAAGTGCTCTGCCAACTGAGCCAAAATCATCCCAGCCCTCCCTTGGGGGAGAAGACAAAGGTGGTGGTGGAGCTTCTTAGATTTACGATTACAGTTTCTCTTCCCTCCCTATTGGTCTTTTCTACCCATTCTTTCTTTTTTTGGGGGGTGGGGGTTGGGTACTAGGGCTTGAACTCAGGGGCACTCAGCCACTGAGCCACATCCCCAGTGCTATTTTGTATTTCATTTAGAGACAGGGTCTCCCTGAGCTGCTCAGCTGACTTGGAACTTTCAATCCTGTCTCAGCCTCCGAGCCACTGGGATTGCAGGCGTGCTCCACCGCACCTGGCTCCTTTCTACCCATTCTTATTTCTCCTATCCTACCTCTTTCAAGAGAAAGAATGGGGGATTTTTATCCAGAGCTACTAGATAAGATGTATGTATGTATGTATGTATGTATGTATGTATGTAGCAGTACTGGGGAGTGAACCCAGAGCACTCTACCATAGAACTATATCCCCAATCCTTTTTAATATTTTTATTTCTTTTAAAAATTTTATTTTGATACAGGGTCTTGCTAAATTGCCAAAATTGCCCTGAATTTATGGGGTGAAGCATGACTGTAATCCCAGCAACTCAGAAGACTGAGGCTGGAGGATTTACAAATTTTTTTTTTTTTTTTTTTTTTAAAGAGAGAGTGAGAGAGGGGGGGGGACAGAGAGAGAGAGAGAATTTTAACATTTATTTATTTTTTCTTAGTTCTCGGCGGACACAACATCTTTGTTGGTATGTGGTGCTGCTGAGGATCGAACCCGGGCCGCACGCATGCTAGGCGAGCGCGCTACGGCTTGAGCCACATCCCCAGCCCCATGGATTTACAAATTTGAGGCCAGCAATTTAGCAAGGCCCTAAGCAACTTGATAAAACCCTGTCTCAAAGTAAAAAATAAAAGACTGGGGTTGTAGCTCAGTGTTGTAAAGCACTCTTGGGTTCAATCCCAGTACCAAAAAAAAAAAAAAAAAAAAATTTTTTTTTTTTTTAAATGATGAAGTCCTAATACCCAATGTGATTGTATTAGGAGGTGGGACCTTTGAGTATTAAATGGGGTTAGTCATGAGATCATGATGGTGGGGACTTCATAATGAGATAAGTGCCCTCATTAGAAGAGGAAGAGTGCCTTCATTTCCTCTCCCTCTCCCTCACCTCTGCTCTCTGCTATGTGAGGATGTGATAAGAAAGCAGCTATGTGCAAGCCAGGAAGAGAGCCCTCACCAAGAACTGAGTCTTGCCTGGCACAATGGTACACAGTTGTCATCCCAAGGACATGGAAGATGTAGAGAGGAGGATCACAAATTTGAGATCTACCTCAGCAACTGAGCAAGGCCCTAAGGACTTAGAATAACCTGGATTCCAAAGAACAAACAAAGAAACAAACAAGCAAATAAATAAATGAAATGAAAGGAAAGGAAAAGAAAAAGAACTGAGTCTACTGGCACCTTGACCTTGGACTTCCCAGCCTCCAGAACTGTCAGAGAATGTTGGCAAAAGACTCATAGCCCTTCCTCCAAAAAAAAAAAAAAAAAAAAAGTTTTGTCTGTACTGTGGATTGAACCCAGGGGTGCTCTATCACTGAGCCACATTCCCACTCCTTTTAATTTTTTGAGACAGGATCTCACTAAGTTGCTGAGGCGGGCTTTGATTTTGCAATCCTCCTGTCTCAGCCCCCTGAGTTGCTGGGATTTTGATTGTGTACCACTGGGTCAAGCTAAAAAAAAAAAATGCTTTAAATTTTGTTCAAGTAAGACTTTTTTAACAGATTTAAACAGACTTACTTATAGGAATAAGCAGTCATCCACACTGAGACAAAAGTGCTGTCTCTTAGCAGCAGTTATTCGCTCCCTTAATGACATCTTGGTGGTACAAGAAGGGCTAACAAGCAGTGGAGAGCTGGGTATGGTGGCATATGCCTGTAATTCCATCTGCTCAGGAGGCTGAGACAGGAGGATTTTGAGTTCAAAGCCAGCCTCAGTAATGGCGGGGTGCTAAGCAACTTAGTGAGACCCTGTCTCTAAATGAAATACAAAATAGGACTGAGGATGTGGCTCAGGGTTTGAGTGCCTCTGAGTTCAGTCCCCAGTACTGCCGCCCCCTCCCCCCAATAAATACAAGCAGTAGAGAAAGCTTCCTGGAGCTCATCTAGTTGAAGAGCTTAAACATGATGTTTACTCACAATTCTGTCTGTGTGAGATCAATCACCAAACCAGTGTAATCAGATAATTTAGCAGGGGAGTAAGAAATCAATACCCTTCCACACATAGAAAACAGCCAGCCAGACAACAGGATGTGAGAGAAGTTCTGATTTAAAACATCAACAAAGCAGACTACATATCTGGGAATGAACATCACAAGAGACAAGCCAAAGGTTTATGAGGAAGACTTTGAGACGTTCCCAAAGGACAGGAGACCAGGAAGACCTGCTGGGTTCCTGGACAGGGAGACTCAACATCATTCTGACGTCACTTCTTTTGAAGGGAGTTTACAAAGTGAACAGGATCCAAACAAAAACACCAAGGGTTTCTTTGTATCTCTCTTTTTTTTTTTTTTTTTTTTTTGGAACAAGACAAAGTTTACATTGAAAACCTAAACAAGCAAGTAGAGCCAGGAAAATCTAGGAGAAGGAGGAACAAGGAGGAAAGAATGGGAGATCCAAACCTGCTGCCTTGGGACTTAGCATAGCTGCCCACACTGGCCAGGAACAGAGGGACAGAGGGACAGAATGGAAGGCCCTGGATCAGGACCCTGAAGTCCAGAACTTGGTATGTGACTTGCATCCTCTCAAATCAGAGTGTTTTTTTTTTTTTCCTTGTGGTGCTGGAACCCAGGACCTCATGCATGCTAGGCAAGTGCTCTGTCACTGAGCTCTGCTCACCCCTGGTCCTTACACTAAATACAATCTGCATAGCTCTGCAGCCATCTGGAAAAGAGAGCTGGATCCATACCTCCCACAGATCACAGGACAACTCTCAAAATGGATGGAAGTTTTAAATAACAAACAAATACGTACACAAGGCAATGGAGCGAGCCCAGGGAGCTGAAATGGAGCCCAGCTCCCCTCAGCTGAAATGGAGCCCAGCCTCGGTTTCAGGTGAGGGGAGCTAGCATTGAGGAGCCCGCCTCCTGCTAGTGACTCAGGCATCACCCTGTGTCATCTTGTCAATCACCCTCAGTTTCTCTTATCAGTGAAGTTTCTTTACCTGAGACTTAGAAAGGGCACATGCTCAAGGTTACCTACCCAGGTGTTCTAAATGCATAGGAAGCAATCTGCCCAAGGCTACTGTAGAGTCCAGGGTCCTGACCACTCCCCTATTGCTCCGGGCCACCACCAACACAGTAATGAGGCCAGAGGGCAGGACAATGCAGGACAGGTTGGAGAGCAGCTCCTCAGTGAGCAGAGACACATAACCTGGAGGAGGGCCATGCACTTGGGCTTTGAGACTACAGAGGAGTGGGCGTCTGGGGATTGTTCAGGAGAGAGGGGTTTGTGGAGTCGGCTCTCGTTCTCTCTCTCTGGAAGTGGGTATTGATCCCAGGGCCTTGCATATGCTGGGCGAGCACTCTGTCACTGAGCTACTTCTCCAGCCTGAGTCAGGTCTCTTGACAGGTGAGGGATAAGTAGAAAAGCAGAGAGGACAGGGCAGAGACAGAGAGGACAGGGCAGAGAGGTAGAGAGGACATTCTGGAGGGGGAAGAGGGGTCAGAAGAGGCCTTTGCCTAGGATCTGACAGAAAAGCAGATTCTGGCTAAAGCCAAGGTCCAGAAGGCCAGAGTTGGAGAACTGGACCAGGTGCAAACTGAATGCCAAGATTGGAGTCAGCACCTGATCTTATCAGCGACAGATCATGGTGGACCCTCAGACCAACCCCGAGACGTTATAGTTGGTTTGTTTTTTTCTTTGTTTGGAGGTGCTGGAGATGGACACCAGGGCCTCATGTCTCATTCTTGCTAGGCAAGCACTCTACCCTGAGCGACACTCCCAGGCCTGGTTTAGCTTTTAGACTCTTGAAGGCAGGGGATGGAATGTTGAAGGCCCTGGTCACACAGCCAAGAATAAAGCCCTAGGTCTAGGCCTCCCCTCTCCTGTTCCTGTGGGCCTGGAGTCTGGACTTTGTCCTCTCCACTCTCTGGGGAAGACACAGGGCGGAGGAGGAAGACAGGAAGAGGCTCTCGCCTGGGCAGTGATGGCACCAGTGTTTCCTGGAGCCTGGGCTTCTGGGTACTGCCTGCTCCTGGTTTGCCTCCAGTCTCCAGCTCCGTTGTGGCTTCCTGCTTCCTCAGGAACAGTGCTTCCTCATGGATTGAGGAGCAGGAGGCCTTGCCATGGCCTTGACCTCAGGGTGACACACATGTGGACCAGCCCTGAGCTGGAGCCCTTGCTCAGCTTTCTCCTGGCCTTCAGGTGAATGCACCTCCCTGCTTCCCTGGCACATCCTCAGGCACACGTTCACCTTTCTTCTCCTCCTGCCCCCAGGCTCCTCCTTGAGGTCCCCCAGGCCTACAACAGCAGCCACAGTTCCACTGCCCAAGCAAGGAGCCTTCTAGTCATCATGACCGGCCTCTCCCACAGGACATGGCATTGTCTCCACAGGGCTCCTTCCCCACTGTTTGCTGGACAGGATCCTGTCTGCTCCTCTGCTCAAAACTCTTTCAATGTTCTAATATTGATTATGGTCATGATTGCATAACTAAAAATTACTAAGAACCATTGAATGGCTTACTTTAAACAAGTGACTTGTATGATATGTTAGTTGTAACTGAATAAAGCTGTTCTTTTTTTTTTTTTTTTTGGTACTGGGTATTGAACCCAGGGACACTGAGCCACAAACCCAGCCCTTTTTTTTAGAGGAGAGAATTTTATTTTTAATATTTATTTTTTAGTTATCGGCGGACACAACATCTTTGTTTGTATGTGGTGCTGAGGTTCGAATCCGGGCCGCACGCACTCCAGGCGAGCGCGCTACCAGTTGAGCCACATCCCCAGCCCAAACCCAGCCCTTTTTATGTGTATATGTATTTTATGTGTGTTTATGTGTGTGTGTGTGTGTGTATATATATATATCTTTATTTTATTTGTTTATTTATATGTGGTGCTGAGGACCTAACCCAGGGCCTTACATGTGCAAGGCAAGCACTCTACCACTGAGCCACAACCCAGTGTCTTATATTTTATTTCGAGACAGGATCTCACTAAGCTACTTAGAACCTTGCTAAATTGCTGAGGCTGGCTGGGCACAGTGACGCACAACTGTAATCCCGGCAGCTTGGGGTGCTGAGGGAGGAGGATCACGAGTTCAAAGCTAGCCTCAGCAATAGTGAGGCCCTCAGCAACTCAGTGAGACCTTGTCTCTAAATAAAATACAAAATAATGCATCCACGTTCTGATGCATTAAGAGGCTAGGCAAATTTGCTGAAATCATCTTCAGCAGTCTCACACCTCAGAAATGATTTTTATGATTTTTCCATCCTTGAGGGGGTTTAGCATACTGAGGTGTTTCTTCAGGTGTGTGTGTGAATGAATATAGTACCCATTTTTTTTCTGTTATCTGTATCGTGGTGCAAAACCTGACTCAAACTGTGTGTGGGGGGACTTAATGACTTATTGAACAACTAAAGATAGAAGCTTTGCCTCTCAAACAGGGATGAGCCCTTTCATGAAGAAAACTTGATTTTCATTTTCAGATTCCTGGAATGGTGAGGGGGACTTGGGGGCTGTAAAGTCCCAGCAGAATGCAGGTACAGGTCTGAATTGGTCCCTGAGGATATCTGGGGCTGCCGTTGTTATCTGTGTCTTTTTTTTTTTTTTTTTTGGTATTGAAGATTGAACTCAGGGGCACTCGAATACTGAGCCACATCCCCAGCCCTATTTTGGATTTTATTTAGAGACAAGGTCTCACTGAGTTGCATAGGGCCTCGCTATTGCTGAGGCTGGCTTTGAACTCCCGATTCTCGTGTCTCATGAGTTGCTTGGATTACAGGTGTGCACCACCGAGCCTGGCTATCTGTCTTTTATCAGATTGAATATAAACCTTAGAGTGCTCACTTGGAGATGCAAAAAGGATTTGGGAATATGTTATAGTAGTAACAAATAGCTTTGAAACTTTAAGCAAAACTTCAAGGTCTAGGGCTGGGTTTGTGGCTCAGTGGCAGAGCGCTTGCCCACATGTGTGAGGCACTGGGTTTGATTCTCAGAACCACATATAAATAAATAAACAAAACAAAGGCCCATCAACAACTAAAAAAATATTTAAAACAAACAAACAAACAAACTCTTCAAGGTCTAAAGCTGCTCTTAAAAACAAAGAAATGGCCAGGCACGATGACACATGACTGTAATCCCAGTGACTCAAGAGGCTGAGGCAGAATAGGATAGCAAGCTGACAGCCTGAACAATTTAGTGAGACACTGTTTGGAAATAAAATAATAAAGGCTGGGGATGTGGCTCAGTGATAGAGCACTCCTGGGTTCAATCCCCAGTACCAAACTCAAAACAAAGACCCCAAAACCAAATCCAAACAAATGAATGGACTAGTTTCAGGGGCCTGTGCATTTTTAGCTCCTTCCTGTGCTTCCAGGACCACTAGGCCTGGCCTCTACCTGGTGCACCAGCATCTTCTAGGGCCCCTTTGTCTCTTCCTCTCTGCACACAGCCCTTTCTGGGGGCGACTGCTCATCTTACCTGGCATATACTCCTTCCAGAGCACCGCTCCAGGTCTGCAGTCATCACTCCTGTCTGCCTGGTCTTCCTTGACCTCTGGCAGGCAAGAGCTGCTGCCCCATGGCAGGTGTCATTGCTTGGCTTTCTCTGCACATAAGACTGGGAATGTGGCACCATGGGCCTTGTAGTGCCTGGGACATGATTCTTAAGTCAGATGGTAAATACTGTGGAGCAGCCCATCTGTTTCAGGAACTATTTATTCTAGGGAAGCCACAGTGACTGAATTCCTGCCCTGTAGGGCTTACTGTCCATTGGGGAAGCCAGGGTAGGAGGCAGCATATGGACAGTAAGGAATCTGCAGGCTGGGAGGAGTGGTGCAAGCCTGTAATCCCAGCAGCTTGGGAGGTTGAGGCAGGAGAGTAACAAATTCAAGGCCAGCCTCAGAACTTGGCAGGGCCCTAAGCAACTTAGTGAGATCCTGTCTCAGTAAAATATAGAAAGGACTGGGGATGTGGCTCAGTGGTTAAGCACCCAAGTTCAACCCCTGGTACACATGGCTAACCACACGTCGCTTACATACTTCATGCCAGCATCGAGCACACATCTATGCATACACACACTGAGGCTGGGCATACTGTACAGTTGACTGTCCAGGAGAGAAAGCCGAGCTGGGTGAGTGGGAGGCTCCACCCAGCTTCCTACTTCCTAAGCTAATGTGAACTTGGCCTCTTGGTTTTTCCAAGGTTCTGTTCTGGGCACTACTGCAAGTCAGGAGATCCATGGTGCTCCTTAAAAGACAAATGAAAGCCTTAGGAGTGAACAGAAGAGGGTAAGCATTGTGCAGCTGCTTTCAAGGCCTCACAAACCCCAGCAGAGGGCTGCTCAGGTGCCTTCTGAGCCGTCTCCAGGAACTGTGTCCACACCATCCCACCTGCCCTGTAGGCCTACCGTCTTTTGTGTGTGTGTGTGTGTGTGCAGGGGATTGGTCCAGCACCCTGTGCATGTAAACATATGTTCTACCACTGAGTTGAATCCCAGCCCTACTGTCCTATTAATGACTGCCCAAATAGTCAGGTGTGGTGATGATGCATGCTTACAATCCCAACAACTCAGGAGGCCAAGGCAAGAGAATTCCAAATTGGAGGCCAGCCTTGGTATAAATCCTGTATCAAAAAATAAAAGGGAATGTAGCTCAGTGGCAAATCACCCCTGGGTTCAATTATTGTTATATGGGGGGTGGGGGGGAAGCCAGGCATGTGTCTGTAATCCCAGCAGAGGCAGGAGTTTCAAAGCCCACCTAGCTGTGTGCAGTGCGCACACCTGTAATCCCAGTGGTTTGGGAGGCTGAGACAGCCTCAGCAAAAATAGAGGCATTAAGCAACTCAGTGAGAGACCCTGTCTTTCTAAATACAATACAAAATAGGGTTGAGGATGTGGTTCAATGGTACAGAGCCCTTGGGTTCAATCCAGTACCAAAAAAAAAAAAAAAAAAAAAAAAAAAAAAAATCCAAATAATTTCACCTAACACCTAGGTCAAGCTAATGTGACCCACCATCTGTCTCCAAGTCCTTGTCCTAGGGTTGTGAGCTGTCCACACTTCTCTGAAATTTGCTCAGTCTACAACTTGCATGTCAGTATGAAAATTAGGACTGAAGAATGCTTCTGTACCAAACACGGAAGGTCAAAGTGGGAACACTTCTAATATCAGGATGACCCAGCAGGGATGACCACTGTGCAGGAGTGGAGAGGGGTGGCTGATGGTCTGGGAAGGGTGTTCAGGGCTCTCCTTGGCCTCTCACTGGCAGATGTTCCCAATTACTGAGCCAGAAGAGATGCTGCATGTCACAGGAATAAAATTACTATCAGGAGCCATCCACAGTCCCATAGAGGTAAGGGAGAGGCCATTCCTGGTCCTCTCCTTCCTTAGCACAGCCCAGGATGATGAGAAGCAGTAAGGCAAAGGCCTGGCAGTTTTGATTCTGAGGTAGGCATTGTTGAAGCGTCAAGTCACATTCAGGGGCAGTTGCCAGGGCTGTGCTTTTCTATTTTGTGCTGGGAACTGAACCCAGTGATATTTTACCACTGAGCTACATCCCCAGCCCTTTTTATTGAGATGAGGTCTTGCTAACTCTCCCTGACTGGTCTTGAACTTGAAATACTTCTGCCTCAGCCTCCTGAGTTGGGACTTTGGGTGTGCACAACCACACTCACCATTATGCTTTCTAAACTCTAATTCCGGAGTAGTAAAAAATAAGGCTGTTGACACCCAAGATCAGTGCTGCCTATGGATGGGCTAGAATCAAGTCTTGAGAGACTCTTGGTGCTTTCTCTCAGGCAGGACATAGCAAGTCTTTATAAAACTGCCCGTTTTTAAAGTTTTGAGTAATAAGTAGAAACTAATCGATATCACTATCATATAATATTTATCAATGCTGTTGGCATATAACAAAAAAAATCCAGCTGTCTTGTTTGTGCTCTCGAGATGTCTGTCCCAGGATCTGAGGGTGGGGTCTGCAAGCCTGTATTATTAGTAAGCCCCTCTGCCCCAATTCTGAAGAACAGCCAGGTTGGAGACCCACTTGCTCCCAAAGGGCAATGTAAACTAGGTGAGTTGAAGAGAGAGGATCCAAGAGTCCTGACTCCCTGACCTAACTCCTTATGGTTTTAAGTTTTTAATAAAGCAGGGGGGAAAAAAGATACAGAGTGAAGAATTCATTGTATGTTTATTATTCACAGTTAATCACTACCTACCAAATGCTATCCGCAGAGTTAAAGGATTAAGTACATAGGTCTTTTTATTTAAACACTGATTTTTTTTAAATATATACACACAAAACTTAGTTCAGCAAGGCTTCATGATATACACCAATTTCAAAATAAAACAATCAAATGGTCCAGGGGTAGAACGCCAGAGAGTTCTCTTATCATAAGTGGGGAAAGAAGGAGCAGAAGGAGAGGTGAGGACTGTTTGGGCCAGAAGAGTCAACGTCTCCTGGGCCTTAAGGCTCTCCAGGCCAAGTCCATTTCCACAAGCAGAGTCCAGCGGAGATTCCACTGACCCCTAGGAACACAAAGGGCAAAGGCTGCCAACTTCCAGGGAGAGAAAGAGAGGTGACCTTGTTTTTGTTAGGGGAAGGGTGACTGTGTGGAGAGAAGCAGTTAGCAGGCACACTGCTACGAGGGACCGAGAGTCAGCAGAAGGTAGACAGAGCTCTGAGTGGCCTGGCCTTCCTGTCTTTCCCACTTCACCTTCCTCAACTCTTCCAGCTTCCAAGGATGGGGTGTTGGGAATAGGTGCAAACACAATCCTCTGTGAAAGAGACATGAAAGCCAGTCTTGCTTCCTGCCACTACCCCCTTGAAGGTCAGGGGACACATAAATGAAAGCCTGGACCTAAATTTAAGAGCAAGAAAAACAAAAAGTAAATACTCTGAATTCTCACCCCAGCATAGGCATAATAAGGTTAGACTTGTGAAGACTGAAAATGGCTTAGGTGCCATTTTCTGCCTTCCTTATCTGCAACCTGCTGGCTCCAGGAGTTTGTGCCTGGCAGACTCTGGGGATAGGAGGGCAGAGCATACTTGAGACCTGGAGGTCAAGCACTGTGCCACCCTTGCAGCCAGATGCACCAGGCTTGTGGGGTCAGCAGCTGCTCCACTGATCACGGCCAGCATCTAGGGCCTCATAAGTACTGAAGCTGAGCTGCAGACACTCCTGGCTCAGTACAGGCAGGTCACCCACCTTCAGTTGTACTGTCTCCTTTCTCTACCCGGCTTTCCCTTCTCCTGAAGAAAAACTGTTTACACAGAGTAGGGGACAAATTGGCTGAAAAGCTCTGGACTGTTTTTAACTTATTTTAAAACAAAACAGAAGCCACCACGCCTAAGTAACCCTTGAAATAAGGAAAAAGGCACTATGAAGAAACAACACCGTCAATGACACTGGGAACGAAGAGAGAGAGGCGCAGGTTTGCAGTCTGACTTTCTCAGGAAGCCATAGGGTGGGCAGCATGCCTCCCTCCTGACTCTAGTTCCAATGTGATGAAATACCTGGGGGAAAACCCAGCTGAGGCAGCTGCCCTGCAGCTCCTGCTGTGTGTGCATATGGAGGACAGACTCACTGTTCTCCTTTCAGTCATTTTCACTAAGACAGACATTTTGCATAGAGAAAATACAGCCCACTTGATTTCTTTTCTTTTATTATTGGCATCAGCTGGGACTATATGAGGCCTTAAATTCATGCACCGAAGGACAGAGAAAAAGGATGAGAAAAAGGACATAGGAAGGGAAACAGGAGCAGCGGTGAGAATCTGTAATAAAAACTCTTCTTAATTCAATAGGTAAGTTTTGGCATTTTGATATCCAACACCCCACCCACCCCCCAAAGTTCCAACCAAAGTGAGAAGGTCACCAGTGTGACCCAGCCAGGTGTTCTGAGCTCCCTCACAGGCTGCTGTTACAGGCAGCTTGTGGGTATGTTTCTTTTGTGTTTTCAATTTCTTTAAATAATTTCTTCTTGATTCTTAGACGTTCCGGTTCACGGGGGTAACATAATTGCGGGGAAACATGCCGGTCTGCCCGTGGCAAGCCCCCTTCCACCAGTTGGGGTCTGAATTATCCATGACATGGATGAAGTCTCCCCGGCGGAAGCCCAGCTCACCGTCCTCCTGGGGGTCAAAGTCAAAGAGGGCCTGGACGTATGTTGGCTGCTGCAAAAGAGGAACAGGGAAACACACACGCCATTCCTGATCCTGCTAACAGCTCCGTAAGCCCAACCGTTTACAAGGGGGAATAAATATGCGCTAATTCTCATGTTTCCTGAAGTAGCTACAGTGTGCATCCTCCCTCATTTATTCCTTCTTTCTTCTTTTTTTTTTTTTCCCCTCTTTTTCGGTACCAGAGATTGAACCCCGGGGCGCTTAGCCACTGAGCCACATCCCCAGCCCTTTTTCTGTTTTTATTTTGAGGCAGGGTCTCTCTAAGTTGTTTAGGGCCTAAGAAGCTGAGGTTGGCTTTGAACTTGTAATCCTCCTGCCTCAATCCCAAATTACTGGGATTGCAGGAATCTACCACCACACCCAGCTTATTCTTACATTTCCTAGGTTTCCTAAATGGTTTTTAGGGTAATCTTTCACCAATGCTCAAAGAATATTGGGGCATATCTCACTATGGGCAGCCAAAGTGTCACATCATCAAATAGGAGCGATAGGGAGGTTGAGGATGGGGGGAAAGTTGGGTTTTGTTGGTAGACTTTAAAATCTTTTCATTCCTATCACTTATAATACCCTTAAGGTTTTATAGGGTTAAAAGGGTGAGAGTTTGAATAAAAGTCAAACTAGCCATAACTTATGGCTGGGATATAAGGAGTAGGAATGAGTGTGGACCGCACACCCTGACAGGTCTGACCTTCTTCACAATCTGCTTTCAAGTACAACATCTAAAAAATATGTTAAGAATTGTGTCCCTAGAGAGGCAGGTGGCATACTAGCAACACTGCCTCAAAGAAGTGCCCCTGAAAAAGGCAAAACCATCTTATTTTAAACTACAGATCTTCAACATAAACTAGAGGTGACGTTCTGAATGATGTGACAGAAGCCCCAGAAGTCTCCCTCTGGAGGGTACCTGCTGGCTTAAGGAGCTATTCCTCCCTGCCAGACATAATCCCAAGCTGTCTCCAGGGAGCTCAGGCTTACCTGTGGCACCTGCTCTATGTCTCGAAGGAATATCTGCTGGTTTCTGGACACAGATGTTGATCTGTGGTAATCTACCAATTCATTCAAAGAATTGAATTTCACTACCCAGAGGAAATACTTTCCAGCTCCGTCTCGGAGCACCTTGAAGTGCTGCACATCATTTCCAAACCTGGGGAGGCAGAGAGAACACATGTGAAAGGTCAAAGTGCACTGAGCTGGCTAGTCAGGGGTTGTCTGTCCATGTTGGTGTGGACAGAACCTTTTCTGGCAACATTTCTGACAGGGCCCAGGCTGGAGAAAGTTGGGGCAGTCACTGAGCATTGCTGCTGAGGGTTACCAGGAACAATACGAAGAGGGAGAATCTCACCCACCAGTTTGACTCATGATGCTTGTAAGATAATCAAGAATATCCTTGAAGGTTCCTCAATAGACTAGGAATGGAACTCTATTTTTTTTTTAAATTTTTTAAATATTTGGGCTGGGGATGTGGCTCAAATGGTAGCGCGCTTGCCTGGCATGCGTGCGGCCCGGGTTCGATCCTCAGCACCACATACAAAGATGTTGTGTCCGCCGAGAACTAAAAAATAAATATTAAAAATTCTCTCTCTCTCTCTCTCTCTCTAAAAAAAAATTTAATATTTATTTTTTAGTATTCGGCGGACACAACATCTTTGTTTGTATGTGGTGCTGAGGATCGAACCCGGGCCGCACGCATGCCAGGCGAGCACGATACTGCTTGAGCCACATCTCCAGCCCCAAGGAATGGAACTCTAGTTAGACCATTCTTTGGTATGGAGGAACGGATAAGAAAAAACATGGTATAAATACATAATGGTGTTTTATTCAATTATAAAGAAAAATGCAATTAAGTCATTTGCAGGAAAATGGATGGAACTTCAGACCATTATGTTACATGAAATAAGTCAAACTCACTTGTGGCCTGCACTGTGCCAAATAAAAGACTTAACTGACTTCCTTTGAAATAAAAATAATTAAAATGTGATATGACATTTTAAAACTAGAAAATATGGGACAGGAAATAAAGTAAGAGGGATCAGAAATACTTCCAATGGTTCTCTTATAACTGGGAATAAATTTTTCATTCGAGAATTTTGGTTTACTTTCCCCTTTCCATGAGAAAAAGGATATGCTGGACAATAAAATAACTTCTCCATTGCCAGATAATATACTTCCTTTTGTACTATTAAAAACTGCTTGTGTGTAACTGGTACTGACTCATAGAGTCCGTTAAAGCCACATCTGGCTAGAACAGAAGCTACATGAGGACTCTGCTATCCTTCTGGATGCCATGCCCTCAAAAGGCACTTCATGCACATTCATTCAAAGAATGGAGGCTGTCCTCTTGTCTTAGAGCTTCAATAAACCAAACACTTCATGAAGGTTATCAGGCAGGTGGCAGCACTGAGCTTCAAGCCAGTGAGCTTCAAGCCAAGCATCTGCAAACTGCACAGTTGTTCCAGGGTAACCTCAGGGGTATGTCCCAAGACACTGGGTGGATGCCTGAAAGCATGAATAATATTAAATTCTATACAGGTTTTACTCTAAACATACACACCTGTGATAAAGTTTAATTTTCAGTAAGATTAAGAATAAAACAACAGCCACAATATGATGCAATTAATAAAAATTATTTAAAGCATATGAGTTGTTTATTTCTGGAATTTCCCACTTAATATTTTTCCGACTGCAACTGACCTTGGGTAACTGAAACTAAGGAAGGCAAAACTGCAAATAGGGGTGACTGCTTTCCAAGTCACTAGGATTACAGCAGGTGCTGTAATAAAAAAACACAGTATATAATGAATGTGCATGAAGTGCCCTGCTCAAGCACAGTATTTTAAATTACTGACTATCTTAAAACTAGAGAAATATCTCAGAGACTTGGTATTTCCTGAATTCCCTTTGCAAAGATATTTGTGTTAAGGATAGTTATGACATCTGCTTCATATTTTATTTCTGAAATAATAAAACTCCTCAAAAGATTTTGATAAAAGGGAATGGTTTGGTCTTCTTGGTTTGCAGTAGGAGCGTGTGCAGTGATTGGTGAACAGGTAGTCACAGCTCAACACTGGCAGGCCTGGTGGCTCTGGCTGCTGCCCTCTGATTACTTACTTGTCACCTTCATCTTAAACTGCTTAATTTCCATGTGGGTCAGTATAAAATGTAAGGAAAACATCAACTACTCAGGAGGTCAAGAGAGAAGGATCAAACACTGGAGGCCAGCCTGGGCAACTTGGTGAGACTCTGACTCAAAAATAAAAAGGGTTGGGTGTATAACTATAATGTACTAATAAAAACACTTTATTAAAAAAATAAATAAAATTCAAATGTAAGTATAATAATGAATAAATAAATAAATAGGGTTGGGGTATGGGAATGCTACTTAGTGGTAGACAGCCCCTGGGTTCAATCTTTTTAAATTTTTTTTTTTTTTTGAAGAGAGTGAGAGAGGAGAGAGAGAATTTTTAATATTTATTTTTCAGTTCTCGGTGGACACAACATCTTTGTTGGTATGTGGTGCTGAGGATCGAACCCGGGCCGCACGCATGCTAGGTGAGCGCGCTACCGCTTGAGCCACATTCCCAGCCCTGGGTTCAATCTTAAAAAAAAAAATAAGGAAAACAATTTGAGCTAATGAGAAACACAAAGATTTTGATTTCACCGATTCACCCCAGAATGTTCCTCATTAGAATCTTACTCAAATATGCTCAAATACTTCAAAAAGCCTTTGTTACCAGATGAAAACTGTGATTATTATAACACAGTTTTCACATGGTGGAAATAAAAACTACATTGCAAGTGTATTTATGAGACATTCCAAATATCACCTGAAACCTCTCTTATTTTCACTTAGAAAAATAACACAACTGCTGGGTGCAGTGGCTATGCCTGTGATCCTAGCTACATGGGAGGCTGAGGCAGGAGGCAGGAAAGTTCAAGGCCAGCCTGGGCACCTTAGTGAGACCCTACTTCAAAATAAAAAATAAAAAGGGCTGGGGATGTAGCTCAGTGGTAAGAGTGTCCCTGGGTTCAAGTCCCAGTAATCCCACCCCACAAAAAGAAGAGTAACCTATGATAAAATAGTGATCTGCATGTTTAACCTAGTGCTTCTCCATATGTAAATGATGAAGCAGTTTGTAAGATTCCTTGGGGGTTTCCTATAATAATATAGGAACTAGAAAAGGACTAGGAGTAAAAAACTATGGACAATGTAAACTCAAAATCCTCACTTCACAGATGAGGTGTGACTTTCACAGACTCCTTAAAATCCCAGCTGCTATTCACTGAGATTCCCAAGGTGAGACTCCTTCTTCCCCATTCCCTGATTACCAGCTCCATTGGGGAAGTAAATCCAAATCCCTCACAGTGCTGTGTGTACCAGGGATTGAGCCCAGGACTGCCTAACCACTGAGACACATCCCTAGTCCTTTTTATTTTGAGACAGGGTCTTGCTAAGTTGCTTAGGGTCTCATTAAATTACTGAAGCTAGCTTCGATCTTGCAATCCTCCTGCTTCAGCCTCCTGAGCCTCTGGTAACACAAGTGTGAGCCATCACGCCCAGCTGTTATGGTGACCTTTTGAAGTTAGTGAGAGAGGCCTAGGACGGGGCTGATAGGTAAGCTGGCTCTCTGGTAAAGGCAAGCAAAGGCAGCTAAAATGGCAAACAAGTTATTCTGTTATGGAGTGGCAGGAATCCCAGCAAGGGCAGGGAAACCGAGAGTGGTCGTGATTAGGGAAAAGTACTGTCTGAGAGGACTACTCCTCAGTTCCACTGCAGAATCTAAGCTAGTGTTGCTAGAACCAAGTTTTATGAGGAACTAGACATTAGGATTTTAAGGTAAAATTAAAAATACTGATTAGGCTACACCTCTACCAGTTTGTATGTAGCCAGACACCTGATCAATGGCCTCACGACTTAGTGAATCAGGCACAGGCTTCCAGCAACCACAGCAGGAAATACTTACTTGACGGAGAGGGAGAAATCCCCAGGAGCACTCTCACTCTCTCGGATTAGAAATGCCCCATCGTGCCTCTGTTTGCTAAGCATTTCTTCTGCCTTGGCTCTGGGGATTTTGCCAAAAAACCACCTAAGGAAGGAAGACAAACCAGTCAACATCTGTTTCTCCACAAAGAAACGGATGTCCAGCCTTAAATGTGAGTAACAGAACACCTCTTGCCAGAGGAAGGGGCTCACCCTTACCTTTTGGTCTCACTGTGCCCAAGACAGGAGGACATTGGGTAGGGTCCTCCCTAAAAGATGGACTTTCAAATGGCTTCACCCCATCCACTTCCCAGAAAGTGACTCATCAAGGCACTATCACTATCAAAGGTCACTCTTTCTATAGAGGAAGAAACTTGAAAATGGGCCTTCCAAACCAAAGTCCTCCAGTTCCTGACCCACTCATTAGAAAGGTGCCCAGGAGAGTCCCAGGCCTATGGGTAAATGATCCAGGCTTATTGGAGACAACAATGACACTTCTTGCAGCCAATGGATAAAACTGCAGCTCTGCCTCAGTGGGAAGAGGGACACAGGGGAAGGGAGGCAATTTGGAAGGCCCAGAACTTGGTGGTGGGGCTAATTCTATTAAAAGTCCAAAGGGAGAAGGTTCAGGCTGTGAGAAGGCAGCCTCTACCAGTTATGAAAGTCAGCATTCCTCTCAGGACCTTTCTCTGGAGTCACTGCTCAGTGTTCAGTTTTCAAAAGCCACCTGGAAGGGGCTGAGAACATGGCTCAGTAGCAGAACACTTGTCTAACAAGCTTGAAGCACTGAGTTCAATCCCCAGCACCGCAAAAAAACAAAAACTCAAAACCCCCACAACGTTGAGAACATCAAAATTTACCACATGCGCAGCAGCTGGTTGCAAAATTCAGATTTTTCATTTGAACCAAGTTACAGACTTTTCTGCTCCTAATGATCATTCACTTTGGTCATAAGAAAAAGTGGCTGAATTACTGGAAAACTATGGGAGCAACTGGCCTGTGGCTCAACAGGAGGAGGGGACATCTCTAAAAGAGCTCAAGGCCATGGCTGCCTGGCTATTTCAAATGAAAACCATTACCAATTAGGATGGAAGAATGGTGAAGACAACGTTCTTTCCACAATCATCTTCAATGTTTAATTATTTTTAAAAAGCAAAATCATTTACAGCTAAGACCTACCTTACATGGTAACTAGCATTCATTTAATTTGCAAACTATAATGCACCAATCAGTCCATTAAAGTTGTAAATATAACCCTTCTATCTATCCTACTTAGAAGCAACCACACTACAAGGCATTTTTAAAATACTACATCACTCTGAAGTTCAGGTAGAAGGATGCAAGCTGCTGAGAGAGAATCAGAAGCTGCCCCAAATCTACTTACTCTTTCCCACTTTGCCTGCTCTGATGCCAGGCTGCAGAGGTGCTTGTACAACGCCCTCACCCCTTCTACAAACATTCAAGGGCAAGTCCTGCAGTGCCTGGGAATTAGGCCACACAAAAGAAATTCCATAATAATAGACAAGAATGATCTCTGAAGATGAAAGAACGGCTACCAGCACAGAGGCACATTTTCAGTTCCCTGGTGCTTTCAAGGGTAGGCTATACTTGTGAGCAGTGTACATCTGACTGGCCACTGCTAGGGGAGGAACCACAGCTGCTGGGAGGACCCACAACAGCCTTGCCTTCACTTCCACAATGCACTGAGGTGGAGGGGGGGTCCTTAAAAACTATTCTCTTCTCTTGGACCTCAAGATCTTCCCAACTTGTTTGTTGGTTGGTTGGTTCATTTGTTCGTTCATTCATTCATTCATTTTTGCAGTACTAGGGTTAGAACATATTACCACTGAGCTACAATCCCAATTCTTTTTGAGACAGGGTCTTGCTAAGTTGTCTAGGCCTCAAACTTACCATCCTTCTGCTTTAGCCTCCTTTGTACCTAGGGTTATAGGTGTGTGCCACTGTGCCTAGCCAACTTCTTTTTCAGGGTACCAGAGATTGAACTCAGGGGCATTGGACCACTGAGCCACACCCCTAGCCCTATTTTGTATTTTATTTAGAGACAGGGTTTCACTGAGTTGCTTAGCTGAGGCTGGCTTTGAACTTGTGATCATCCTGCCTTAGCCTCCCAAGCTGCTGAGATCACAGGTTCCATCTTTTCTTTTTAAAAAGTATAATAAAGTAATGAATATGAATTAAAATGGCCTACATATACATGAATGCAAATAAAAAGAGACTTCCTCGGGCTGGTGTTGTAGCTCAGTGGTAGAGTGCTTTCCTAGCACGTGTGAGGCACTGGATTTGATCCTTAGCACTCATAAAAATAAATAAATAAAATAAAGGGGGGCTGGGGATGTGTCTCAAGCAGTAGCGCGCTCGCCTGGCATGCGTGTGGCCCAGGTTCGATCCCCAGCACCACATACAAAACAAAGATGTTGTGTCCGCCGATAACTAAAAAATAAATATTAAAATTCTCTCTCCCTCTTTCACTCTCTCTTTAAAAAATAAAATAAAATAAAATAAAGGTATTGTGTCCATCTACAAATAAAAAATTAAAGACTTCCTGGATCCCCCCAAGCAGCAACTTGCTGGCCAGCTGTATATATTTCTAGACCTTTCCTCAGGGGGCATAAATCCACATAAGTTACAATGTTTTCTTGTCCTAACTTAAAATGAACTCAATTTCATTTCCAATTTAAAAGAAAATCATAGTGAACTGTAAGTTGCTATACAGAAAAGTGCTCAAATTTGAAGATTTATAGTTAAATACATCTTTATTATAAAAACCTAGATCACAAACTGAAAAATTACTTTAAAGACCATTTCACTAAACAAAGATTTCTTGTGTATCTCATGAAATACTCATACTCCCTTTTTGACAGACATCCCATGCAGCAGAAGGGAATCATGCATGTAATTAAGAGCTAGCATCAATTAAGACACCTAGTCACCCCCACTCTGTAGCCACACTGCATTTTATATCATTTATAAAATTGATAGTCCTTATTAATTATTTTACAATATCGAGAACTGAACCCCAGGGCACTTTACTAACTGAGCTAAAATGAAATTTTTGGAGACGGGTTCTCCCAGGGCACAGAGGCACATGCCTGACATCTCAATGACTCAGGAGGCTGAGGCAGGAGAATTACAAGTTCATGGCCAGCCTGGGCAACTTAGCAAGACTTTGTCTCAAGAAAAAAAAAAGAGAGAGAGAGAGCGAGCGTGCATGCCCAAGAGAGAAACGCTTGCACGCATGAGCAAGCACATGAGCATCCAGCTAAATTGCCCAGGCAGGTCTGGCTTCTTTATTATTGCTATTCTGGGTATGGAACCCAGGACCTCATGCATGCTAGGTAAACTCTACCACTGAGCTACACATCAAACATGACAAGCTTCTGTTAGTGGTGATACTTATGGGTAACTATGTGCCTCTAGTCAATGTTCTACAAATCTTTAAAAAGATGGGATTGGTACTAAACTAGAAACAGCAAGGGAGAAAGCCAAGGGGAGGAGAGATTCATTTTCCAATTTAATTATTTAGAGCATGCCACAGGCTCCTGTCTATAAGTAATTCCTGTGAGGAGCACATATGTGGATCCACGCCAGCCCATAGCACTCCTGCCACAGCATTGTTGTAACAACTGTTTCGTGGTCTGTGTTCCATATGCTAACACAAACACTACACCAGGAGAGGTGGTACTTCCATTTTATATTTCCCTTTTCCTCTCCAACAAATAAAGAAAGAAGAGAGGAGAGTCCTTGTCTCTGCATTATACCACATCTATGTCTACTCACCTGGCAGTCCCACGGGGGTGGGAGCATGTGCTTGTAAAGTCACAGTTTCACACAGGCACAAGCATGGTCTTTTCTAGCAATATGGTAGGCTTGGAGAAAGAAGAGCTTTTGAATTTCAGTTTTCCTTTTCAGAGCATAAAGTGAAGGAGCACTGCCTGCCCTTCAGCGGGTCTGTGATTAACCACCCAGTAGAGTTCCTGTTCAACAGTTTCTTGGCAGCTCTTTATATAAGCGGGAAGGTCAAGGCGTGAGAGTGACTTTCCAATCAAGGTCGGTAATGACAACTTCACCAAAGATGTGGCCTTTCCTATCTTCTCTCAACAGACTGATTCAAAATGCTTATGTTGCTGGGCATGGTGGCATATGCCTGTAACCCTAGCTACTCTGTGATCCCAGCTACTTAGGAAGCTGAGGCAGGAAGATGGCAAGTTTGAGGCAAGCCTCAGCAATTTAGTGAGATACAGTCTCAAAACAATTTTTAGGGCTGGGGATGTAGATTAGTGGGAAAGTACCCCTGGATCCAGTCTCTAGTAATCACACAAAAGAAGAAAATAGAAATGATCATTTTTGAAGTAGAAGCAGGGCCAGGCAAAGAGGAGTGGGTGAGATGGGAGGTCAGCAGCCTTTAAGGATCCTCAGGGTCCCACTATGCTGATTATTTATATAAAGCAGAAAATTCAAAATTCTTACTACTGTCAGCAACTTGGAGGAGAACACATTTCCTTCCAACTGAAACATGAACACTAACATGGAAGAACAAGCACTTACAGAGAACTATTACCTACAACACCAAGCTTGGCATACTCTCACAAGGTTACCCAGCATACCAACACAAAACCATGTGGTAAGTACCTTCTCTGAAACTCAAGAAGTGTGGAATTACGGAACACATCTGGCCCAAGGGTTTTAAAGAAAAAGGTATGGACTTGTAAAGTATTGTTTTATTTTTGAAGATAACTGATAGGTATTAATCTAAAATGTATACCATCACTATTGTACTATCATTATATACAATGCTTAATGTACAAGGTCAACATGCTGGGCTTGTTCCCCAAACAGAGAGAATAAATGGCATGACATTCATCACGATGGTCTCTGTTTTAAAAACAGTATTTGAAACAAGCAGGTGGGCCCTGCCTTGGCAGATCATGAGCCCCACTTACGGGTGTGGTTTCATTTCTATGTAGTTCTTGGGAATGAAGCCATCCTTCCCATTGAGCTCTGCCTTGTACCAGTTCTGATCACATTCTTCATTCAAAACCTGAAAAGAAGAAAAACAAATCAATCATTCCCTTTCCACTTTCAAAAGGGTAGCCACAAGACAATTATGCCACCCCTTAAGTTTGTGAAAGGTCTTATTTGAAGTATTAGCCAACCTCCAGAATTCACAGGGATCCAATCACAGGATTCCCCAAAAGCTTTTCTACTTTTCTGCAAGGATGGGATGTCCACCAAGCAGCTCCACAGTGCTGCTGCTTAAAGCACAATCACAGGCCCTTGCATGGAAAGACTATTGACCAAGAATGAATCCTGCTCACTTCAACAACCTTCAAGACCCATGTGGTGTCCAGGTTAGATAATGCTAATGTGATTAACAACCCAGCAGAGATCCTGTTCAACAGTTACTTGGCAGCTCTTTTATGTAAGAGAGAAGGTCAAGGCGTGAGAGTGGGCTTCCAAGCCCACCAACCAGCACAACTCAGGTATAAGGTATTTAATCCCTAAACCTTCTATGAAAACAGGTCTAGAAAAATGAAACGTACAGCCTGGCATGCAGGGGGCCCTGAGTTCAATATCCCTAACAACAAACCATACACCCACACAGAGAGGAAGAAAGTAAAGAAAGAAAGATGAAATGGCACAATAAATGCTGGAGACTTAAAAAAGTGTATGGGGGGTGGTTACTGTTGGTGGGTTTGCAAATTAGTAGTACCACTAAGGAAATCAGTATGCAGGTTCCTCAAAAGACTAGGCATGGAACCACCATATGACTATTATACTAATCCTTCATATTTATCTTCAAAAATTAAAGTCATCATACTATAGTAATACATGCATACCCATGCTTATAGAAGCACAATTCATAATAGCCAAACTATGGAACCAACCTAGCTGTCCACCAATGGACGAATGGATAAAGAAAACATAGTATATAAATGAGAGTCAATAAAGAATCATCATAAAGAAAAATGAAATTATGTCATTTGCAGGAAAATGAATGGAACTAGACACCATTAGACAAAATAAGTCTAACTCACTTCTGAGGGTCATGTTTTCTCTCCTATGTGGAAGCTAGAGAGGGAAAAGGAAAATGTGGAGGCAGATCTTATGAAAATCAAAGGAAGATCAGTGGAGGAAGGGGGCCAAGGGTTGGGAGGTGTGTATGGTAGGGAGTGATGGGGACTGAAATTTTGGCCAAATTATAGTTATACTGCATACTGTGTGCATGTACAAATATGTAAAACCAAATTCCATCAGTATGTACAACTATAATGTACCAATAAAAATGGTGGGGGGAAAAGATGAAATGGCTACCCAAGATTATAAGCTATTAACCTCCCATACCTAAGAACCACGAGCAGGTTTTCAGATTCCAAATGAATGTTCTCTCCAATGCTGCCTCCTGTGAATTAGACAGGCCAGGCCATGAGACTAATCTGAAAATACAAACACACCCTAGGAATTCTAAACTGGCTACACAAGGCAAAAGGCAGAAGGTATTTTAAGAGAGAAAAGAGATGTGACAACAACTCCAGACCAGTGAGCAAAGGGAATGTGGACTAGTAAGTGGAGTGGTATTACTATGTACCACACTGCAAAATTCTGAAAGGAAGCTGATAAAATTTTTTACAAAATGATTTATTTGAGATGCTGAACAATGCTGTACCCATAGCCAAATTGAAAACTGGAATGCTTTAAGGTGTTTGAGGTTAGTGCATTAACTGACATTTTGAAGTGAAATGTATAACAGTAGAAAGGGTAGACAAGGCTGATCAGCCAGGCTGCATTAATGACCACTGAGGCTCATTCAGTTCCAAACAGAAACCTGGCCTGAACTTTAACACATCGGTGCTTAAGTGTGATGCTGGCCAGCCTCTAGCCACAGATGTCAGTCACTGGGTTTAAGCATACATATGTATACAATAACATGGCAAATATGTGACAGCTGGTAAGTGTGAACAGTAAGTGCTTTAAAAATTAGATACTACTGAACCTGGCAGTCTTAATGTTCCCAAGAGTCCCACACATACATATAGTATGGTGATGAAGTTTATTTTTTCCCTTAAAAATTTACTAAAGCTTTGAGGATATAAAAGGATTCACACACACACATACACACACACACACACACACACAAAATTCATAATTTTTAAAAACATTTATTGTTTAGTTGTAGGTGGACACAATACCTTTATTTGTTTTTATGTGGTGCTGAAGATGGAACCCAGTGCCTCATGTATGCTAGGCAAGCACTCTTCTTCTGAGCCCCAGCCCTACAATATTCATAATTTTTGAACCTTCATTTGAACACCGAACTGTGCTGTAACAGGCAGAGGTATTTTGTTGTTTATAAAGGCACTGAAGAGCCAGGCACAATGGCACCTCTGTAATCCCAGTTACTGGGGAGGCTGAGGCAGGGGGATCACTAGTTGAGGCCAGCCTGGTAAGTTGCCCAGGGGCATACTGAGGACAAATGTTGAGGAAGGAGAGTGCTCCTAGGCCCACCATGCCAGCTGCCCATCCCTGCAGCACAGGAGGGCGCTCAACACTTAAAAGCCTGTGAGGAGAGGAGCTACTTACAAAGTTGCTTAAGGCTCAGATTCTGTTATTAACAAAACGCCCCAGGAGCTCCCGGAGCCTCACAATCTTGTTATCTTTACCAAGAAAGAGGTGAATCCCCCTAAGAGGTATCTCCCCCTGCCAAATAAATGAAAGTCCAGGCAACTCCCATACTTGGAACCAATTTAGAACTATGGTTTTCCTTAGGGCAAAGCTATTAGTTGTTGTTTAGAATTCTTTTCTACCCCAGAAGGCAGGGATTTTTAAAAAAAATATTTTTAGTTGTAGATGGACACAATGCCTTTATTTTATTCATTTACTTTTATGTGGTGCTGAGGACTGAACCCAGTGCCTCACACATGCTAGACTAGTGCTCCACCACTGAGCCATAACCCCATCCACAGGGATTTTTTTTTTTTTTTTAATGGAACACCAGAGTATGTGAATGGTTACAATTTTGGTTATCTGGAAGTTCCAGTATCCAAATACCACTTTATCAGACAGCCAAGGTGTTGCTGCTGGTGTCTCTAAATCTCTACTCTAGGATTTCAGGAGAGGCTGGTGCTGCTGGAGGCAAAGCGCAGGAGGAAGACTGAAGCTGCTGGCTCCGGGCACCCTGAGAGTCAGGGACTGGACCTGACTGTACTACAAAAGCACATCAGCTCTCACGTGGACACCCTGAAAAGTCGATTTTTATTCAGATGTTAAGCAAATGAGCAGGCAAGGGACACAGGAACATGAGTTTAAAGTGGAACTAGGAGGAGAGCAGAGATCTCTGGGGGTGGGCCTGTGCCCACAGGTCTGTGGTTCTAGATGAGAGCTCCTATCTGTCACGAACAATGCTTAGAACCTTGCCAGAGAGCTGGGAACCAGGAAACTTCTTCTGCCACTGTCGCCCCATAGAAGACAGTGAATGGTTGGCTCATCCATCACCTCCTCACAAACCCACCAGCTCGCAACCAAGTTCCAAGGACCATCTCTAGCCATTGCCTCACAGCTGCATTTTCTTTCCAGCCCCCACATTCCCTGAGTTATGACTCGGAAGCCACACAGAACACTAGGGTTTAACGGAAGCAGATTGATCAAGAGATGAGATTACGAGAGGAGGAAGAGCCAAGTTTCAGTGAAGGTTCTTTTTTTTCTTTTTTTCAAAGACGCCTAAAATAACGCTAGCCCAAATCAGGAAGACATGTAAGAAATAGGAATGAGGTGAGCTTTATGCAGGAAAATTTAAAAATATTCCAGTCAACAGAAGGGACATGAGGGGACACTGGAGGTGCTGCCTCTGTTGTATTTCTCAGCTAGGTGCCATGTATGAGGGTGTGTTCAGTCTGTGAAAATTCACTTAACTGTTATGATGGGTAAATTTTTCTTTATGTATATCTTGATCAAAAGTTAGAGCTATTCTGGTTCAGAACATACTGTCATATTATGGTTCATTTCACACCTAAGAAAACTCCATCATGGCCTCACACACTTCAGACACAAACTTCACACCCTCAAAAATATATAGGGAGGCAGGAAAAACATAGCAAGCCTTCAGAAACCCCCATGATGACAGCTTTTCATTCTACTCTATGAAAAAAAAAAAGTAATTCCAAGGAAGAAAGCTTTATTCACCACAGAGGACCCAGGGCAGTCAGCACGCTCCACTTCCCCCACACCGTGCACCCTCTTCCCTCACTCCCAACCTGAGACCACTCTAAGGGCAACACAAGAAGATCTCCCTTTAAACTACAAAGGGAAGCTTTCTGAATAAAGAGGAAGGAAGGGAGGGGCGGAGGGAATCCAGCAATACGAGATGGAGGTCTCAGACCCCATAGGATCTACCTGCCCTGATGGCAAGAGCTCAGGATGCATTCCAGAGGCTGCATGCAATGGGTCAAATTCAAATCTCACCCACAATGAATATGGCCCTGGACAAACTACTATTGTTTTCATTTTCTACAGTACAAAGTGGTGATAATGCTTTATACGGAGACAGTCCTAGATCTAGCAACACTTGACAATCCTCGGGACTGCATTTTATCTTCCCTAAATTACGTCCATGCCTCAATGCTGTCCCTGTGCACCAACAGTACATAATAAAAGAAGACTGAGATTCTTATTTTTTTATTTTATTATTTTATTTATTTATTTATTTTTAAAGAGAGTGAGAGAGGAGAGAGAGAGATAGAGAGAATTTTTAATATTTATTTTTTAGTTCTCGGCGGACACAACATCATTGTTGGTATGTGGTGCTGAGGATCGAACCCAGGCCGCACGCATGTCAGGCGAGCGCGCTACTGCTTGAGCCACAGTAGGGAGCCCTTATTTATTTTTTTAATATTTATTTTTTAGTTGTAGTTGGACACAATACCTTTATTTTTATGTGGTGCTGAGGATCGAACCCAGGGTCTTGCACATGATAGGCAAACACTCCACCACTGAGCCACAACCCCTACCAGAGATTCTCATTTTGTTCTGTAAACATATAAAACTTCCATGCTTACTTTAAAATTATTCTGAAATCTGACTGATTTGGGAGGCTGAGGCAGGAGGATTGAACATTCAAGTCCAGCCTCAGCAACTTAGCAAGGCCCTATCTCAATACAAAAAGGGCTGGGGATGTAGCTCTGTGTTTAAGTACCACTGGGTTCAATCCCTGATAGAAAGAAAGGAGGGAGGGAGGGAGGGAGGGAGGAAGGAAGGAAGGAAGGAACCCACAAACAGAACATACAGTTATGGTCCCATCAGACTATTCAAAATAGCCTCTAATGCTAATGGCCTGTAGGAGGTTCAATATTTCTTCAAGGCAAAAATTCTATCTATGTGAAGGAATTTGTACAAGGGTGCATACGCTTGAAAGATAAGAACAATTACTTTTTTTTTTCTTTTGGCTACCAGGGATTAAACCCAGGGGCAATTAACCCTGAGCCATATGCCCAGCCCTTTTATATTTTGAGTCAGGGTCTCAATAAGTTGCTTAAGGGCTTGCTTAGGTTGCTGAGGCTGGCTTTGAATTTTCAATCCTCCTGCCTCACCCTCCCAAATTGCTGGGATTACAGGAGTGCGCCATGATAAGTTGATAAGTAAGAACAATTAAAAAAAAAAATTTGGGGGGGTAGTTTTAAGTGGACAGCATGCCTTCATTTTATTTGGTTATTTTTATGTGGTGCCGAGGATCAAACCCAGGGCTTCACATGTGCTAGGCAAATGCTCTACCACAGAGCCCCAGCCCCAAGAACGATTACATCATTAAGCTCTTAAATATTAAAAAAACCAAAACAAAGTAAAAAACCCAAAACAATATTTTTAGCTAGTTCCTATAATACAGAAATCCAGCATAAGGCTAGGGTGTAGCTCAGTGGTGCAGCACTTGCCTAGGATATGTGAGGTCCTGGGTTCAACCCCCAGTATTAAACATGCACAAAAACTCAACACAAGCTAGTGAGTTTTCCCCAGTCCTTCTTTCTTTCTCCCCCAGGCCCTGCCTTTCTTTTTTCATAGTGGGTATTGGATCCAGGAGTGCTTAATCACTGAGCCACATCTCCAGCCCTTTTTATTTATTTATTTTTGTTGTTCCAGGTTTATTGAAAATATTATAGCACAGCAAAAGGATTCAAACAGCTCCATGTGGGTTTTAAAGTTCCTCCCCACTGTAGGCTGAGTGACTGCAAGTTGAAGAAACTGCCGAAGTCCAGGCTTCAGCATTTCTGTAGTGTCAGATCTCTTTAGGGATCTCCAGATTCAGAGCGGAGGCCTGAGGAACATGATTATCTCTCCTTTCTCCTCTTCCTGCAGCTGGTTGGAGGGAGTTCTGTCTGAATCTGCTTCATCAAATGGGTGACACAACCTGTGTTCTTGCTGTGGAGCTTCTTGCTATGAATAATGGTGACCTTGCACATGTGCTTGTGGTTATAGAAGCTGGAGCCTAGGCACATGTACTGCTGCTTGAGATGATCTCGGACACCTTTCTACATGGTTTTGGTGCAAATGCAGCCCTTGTTGGTGGGTCCTAGTAAAAGAGCCTTTTTTAATTTTTTGAAACAAGGTCTTGCTGTTGCGTAGGGCTTAAGTTGCCTACACTGGCCTTGAACTTGTGATCCCCTCGCCTTAATCTCAGAATTGCTGAGATTATAGGGTGCACCACTTCACCTGGTTACACATTTTTTAAAGACCTTAGATCCCTAATAATGAATTCTGAGGGGGTTTCGCTAGGGTAACATTCTGGAAGAGCCATTTAAAATCAGTTCTCTTCAGGTACCTGTTACATATTTCATTAGAAACTATCAGAATGTTTGTCACCTCCCTTAGTATGATGGTTACTGCCTCAGTCGAGTCTCACAGATTCATTACCAACACTGAATAAGTGCCATACAATCACCACTTCCATCTGTTACAGGCTTTGTTCAGCATGAGAAACATCTTGGCTGCACTGCTTGCCATCCTTGGTGCCAAACCATGAAATACACCCACGATGCACATAAATCATTATGAACTTTCATAACAAGATGACCAACTTAAAGGTGGCTGGATAGTGAAGGTCCCTGGTCCCACAGAAACTTCCAACTGCTTACTGAGCACACAAATAGTAGCGGTTCTCGAGTCTGTCCTGTAGGCTGGTCTCCAATTTGAATGGCCAGAGGATAGCTCCACAGGGCCACAGCTGAGTGGAAATACACAGAGCATTTTAAACACTCGGGCCAGCAGCATACACTTGGCCAGTCAAGACCAGCATGTGAGAAGAAATGAACCGCACTCATTAAGTTCAAAAACACTCCTACAAAAGAGAAAATCTATAGTTATTTATATAATGATATCAAATTAAGAGGATATTTTACCTTTATGTTGTCACCTCTCAGCCGAAATTTATTATCTATGCTACAAAATGCTATTTTAAGCATTCCCCTTGAAATGGGTATTTCTAAAGAACTCTTTTCTTTTGGGATCCAGGAATTCTAAATGCTTTTCTTTAAAGAAAAGGAACCTATTATCAAACTAGGAATCCAAAGAGCATCTGTTGGTCAAGCTAACCTTCTGATCACTAGGGATGGAATGATGAGAGGTTCTAGTGCTTCTCTTTTAAAAAACTTAAAAGGATGGCTCTGGGGACTGAGGCAAGAGGATCTCAAGTCCAAAGCCAGCCTCAGCAACTTAGTGAAAACCTGTTTCAAAAAAAGGGGGGGGGGGGGCTGGGATGTGGCTCAGTGATTAAGCACCTCCAAATTCAATCGCTGGTACCAAAAAAAAAAAAAAAAAAAAAAGAAAGAAAAGAAAAAGAGAGAGAGAAAGGAGAAAGGAAGGAGGAAAAAAAAATCATTGCTTTCTATCTTCTAAGTAGTTATACTCAGTTTGCAAGGGAACATTAGTGCATCAGGAAACAGACCCACTCAATGCTCAGGCTTCAGGGATGAAAGCTCAACTGGTTTGACCTCAATATCTATTTAGTGTTAGTGCCCCAAATCTGTTCAAATGTCACCCCACCACCAAAAAAAAAAAAAAAAAAAAAAAAAAAAGTCTTAAAAAACAGGCTACCTACTGTCTATAGGTCCAGATTATTCTTGGTTAGGCATATATTTTCATAATTTGGTCATCACCTACTCCTTTGCCTTTACCACTCATTAATTCTCCCAGTGAACTCTGAGTTCAATCAAGTGAGTTGGTGCATGACCTCTGAACACATGGTACTTCTCTGTCTCCCCAGGTGCAATTGTCTTATCTATTTAGATCTTTTATGATTCAGTTCAAAGCTCACAACCACCTCAGCCACCTTCTACTTCACTTTTTTTTCTTCTTCAAGACTAGGCCTCAAATCTGGGGTGCTTTACCACTTAACTAATCTCTAGTCCTTTTTAGTTTTTGTTTGGAGACAGTGTCTTGCTAAGTTACTGAGGCTGATTTTGAACTTGCCATCCTCCTGCCTCAGACTCCCAAGTAGCTGTGATTACCATGTACTCCATCATGCCTGGCCTCTGCTTTATTTTTATAGCATTCAATAGAAGATTATTGTCAATAACAATATAATTCAGCTGGGTGTGTTGGTGCATACCTATAACACCAGCAATTTGTGATGCTGAAACAGAAAGATTGCATGTTTAAGGCAGCCTGAGCAATTTAGGGAGTGCCCGTCTTCCAAATAAATAAATGAGAAAATACTATAAGCTCAGTGGTAAAGTGCCTCTGGGTTCAATCCCTAGTACAAAAACAAAAACAAAAACAAACAAACAAAAAACTTTAGAATATCTCCTCTACTACTATTTTGTCCTGCATGCTGGCGTGCCCTGGCCCCCTTCCAAGCTAATTCCAAGTACCCCAAAGCTGGCTCAATTATCATTTGTGTTCCCCACACCTCTTAGAATGGAATCTGGCATATTTTGAGGGAGTGATCTGTATATGGGGCTTTGCTGTAAGTGATGCACACAGTACCAGAGAGTTAGTGGGGCCCAGGGACAAGTGAAAGAGCAACACATGCTCTACATTCCTTGGTGAGAAATAAGAACCTTTCAAGCTGATCCTAGAAAGAATGATTGTCATGAGTTTGTTCCCTCAAGGAAGAAGAGGCAAAATAAAGGAAGTAACAGAATTAGGTAATCAGTCTTCCTGTAACTTAAGCAAAACTGCCAAATGATCCCCATGTGCAGTCCCTCAAGAGAGGGTACACCACATCTGTCCCACAAGACTGCCTATATGTGCTTTCTCCAAGACAGAAAGGTATAGAAGGGTGGAGACGTGAGGGTGGGTGAGTGGGGAGGAAATTTTCAAGGTGACACAAATAAAAAGAGGGAATGCTTTGGCTGGACTAGGATAAAGGCAGTGTGGCTATTTCCATGTATGTGTCCTACTAATCCCTCTCTGGGTGGGTGCTTCCTGGAAATGTAGAAATGCCTGCTTCTGTCTGCATGTTTTACCTAAGACTGACTTTTGCAGGTTGTTTGAATTACATTTGAAGTCCAGGACCATTTGTACATTTTTTGAAAGGTAAGACTTCCTTTATAATGTTCATGTGTTGGAAAGTGAACAATTAAGAAGATTGACTAGGTTGGGTATGGTGGTGCATACCTATAACCACAGCAATTGGAGAGGCTGAGGCAGGAGGATCCCAAGTTAGAGGCTAGCCTCAGCAACTTAGGGATACCCCGTCTCAAAATAAAAAATAAAAAGGTCTGATGATATAGCTCATTGGTTGAACACCCCTGGATTCAATCCCCAGTACTATGAAAAAAGAAAAAGAGTATGTGTATTTCTCTCTGAGAAAAGGTTTAGTACTCAAAAAATAAACTGGATACCCTCTTCAGTCCCTTCATGTTCAACTGTCATTAAGAATAGGTTGCTTATGAAATTTCAACAAAACAGGAAGGTAGTTCACACATATGTGATATTACTCCACCCAAATCTAGAGGCAGTGAAACCTAAATGCACAGACAATATTCCCAAATAAACTCTACCAAAGGGGTACAAAGAGTTTCCATTCAAAAATGCTGTGTTTCGGGGGCTGGGGATGTGGCTCAAGCGGTAGTGTGCTCGCCTGGCATGCGTGCGGCCCAGATTCGATCCTCAGCACCACATACAAAGATGTTGTGTCCGCCAAATACTAAAAAATAAACATTAAAAAAAATTCTCTCTCCCCCTCTCTCCCTCTCTCTCTCTCTTTAAAAAAAATAATAAATATGGAAACACTGTAATTATCTGTTAATTAAAAAAAAAAAATGCTGTTTCGGGCTTGACCTGTGAGTGGGATACAGCTCAGTTGGTAGATTGCTTGCCTCACATGCATAAGGCCCTGGGTTCAATCCCCAGCAACACACACACACACACACAAAACACACAAAGCTGTTTCTTGTGGAACCAACCCTTTAATGGATAAAGAAACTGTGGTATATACACACAATGGAATATTACTCCATATTACAAGAGAATAAAATCATGGTATTTGCAGGTAAATGGAATGAGTTGGAGAATTTCATGCTAAGTAAGCCAATCCCCATAAAACCAAAGGCGGGAATGTTTTCTATGATAAGTGGATGCTGATCCATAATGGGTGTGGGAGGCAAGGAGAATGGAGGAACTTTGGAAAGGGCAAAGGGGAGGGAGGGAAAGAGAGGGGGCATGGGGGAAGAGAGGAAAGATGGTGCAATGAGACGGACCTCATTGCCTTAGGTAATTGTATGAAGACACAAATGGTGTGACTACTTTGTATACAACCAGACATGAAAAATTGTGCTCCATTTGTGTACTATGAAATCAAAATGCATTCTGCTATCATGTATAACAAATTAGAATTAAAAACAAGATCAGAAGCGAAAAAAAAAAGTTAACTTTTGTATGTTTTGACTTGTGGAAGGCCTATCACTTTGGTGAAGTTGGACCACTCTCAGAATATTAGCATTTCAACTGCAGGAGAAGGGGGAGAAAGGGTGGGGTCAAAAAGGCACAGAGGTAGAAGAGTTTCAGGAGGGAAAATCCAGTAGATTTGAAAAACACGACTAACATGATGGTCTGTATGGGACCAACACTGTGCACCTGAGTGCTAAGCCTGAGCTAGGTGAACTGAGGATATGAGACAGCCCTCCAGGAGCTGCAGTCAGGCAGAGTGCCAGTTGCAGTGCAGCGAGATGCATGCCAGGGGAGGGGCAGTCAAGGGTGCCACGCAAGTGTCAATTCAACAGAAAATATCTGGGCTCCAAACACCAAAGACCGCGTAACCCCAGTTTAGGGGATATGAGGAAAATTTCCCAAGGAAATGTAAACTAGGTTACATTCCTTGTTGGTATTTTAGCTCTGCTTGACCTGTGAGTGGAAGGAACATGACAGACTCTCCAAATTGCTGTTAAGCAAATGGAAGGATGACTTTTTCTTTTAACCAAACTTAGTTATTACTAAATAGAAGATAATTATGCTCTTTTAAGTCGAAAAGTAAAACTTTTACTAATGGTACTAGAACTTCCTAACTGGAAATAATCAAAATAATCTCAAACTATAGTTAACTCTTCAACAATATCTATTTAGTTACTGTCTTTTTCACCTTGTTAACTTTTGATCTTAAGTGAAATTCTACACTCCTCTCCTCAGGAAAAACAGAACAAAATAAAAACAAACAAAGCTAGCCAGACCAGGCAAGCAGTCACATTTTTCTGACACTGACAGGCAGCGTGCTCCCCTTGGTCAGTTCACTTCCCTATAGTCATTTATTGGGTAAGGGTGTTGGGCGCTCCTGTTCTCTGCAGATTACAGGAGCTCCCAACACCCCTATCCAATAAATGACAATAGAAAGAGTTCGTTTAGTTCCATTAAGACCTTATTGATTCAAGAGGCAAACTAAAGGATCAATTGATTTACAGCTGTTCAGTGACCCAAAGCCACTTCAGTGAATGTTACTGAAAGAAGAAAAAGTTTACTAATCAACTATTAAAGACCCATGTCTTGGAAAAACTTAAGACATCATTCTCAATCCCCCCCCCCCAAAAGCTCCAGAAGCATTTTCTACAGCTGAAGGATTTAATGTTTTAAATTAGGGCACATTTACTTTTTTTTTTTTTTTAGAGAGAGAGAGAGAGAGAGAGAGAGAGAGAGAGAGAGAGAAATTTTTAATATTTATTTTTAGTTCTCGGCAGACACAACATCTTTGTTGGTATGTGGTGCTGAGGATCGAACCCAGGCCGCACGCATGCCAGGCGAGCGCGCTACCGCTTGAACCACATCCCCACACATTTACTATAGTCACATGGTAGACAAAAAAAGTACTAGGATAGGGTGGTGAGTCCCACCCCCATTCCCAAGGTGGAAGCAAATGCAGACCAGCTGAACAGGGAAAGAAAAATACTCAATTGCGAATGTGGGTCAGGGTTAGGTTAAGTACAGGGGTAGAGAGCAGAAAACAGAGGGCTCTGACCTAGTGGAGGGACTCTCAGAGAAAACCTAAGCTATGACATTTGAGGGCCACTAGAGGTTCCCCTGCTGGTGGCCTGGCAGACCACTGCATGTAAATAAGGGTGTTCATTACAAGCACTGAGGAGTGTCAATGGTTTTGCATTTTTCAAACACTGCTCTGGCTGCACTGAGAATGAACTGCAGGAGGAGCAGGTCGGCCCTACTGTGGGTCCAGCGAAAGAAAGGGCAGGGCAGTAGAGAGGACAGGAAATACGGCAGAGACGATTGGAAGGAGAATCAAACTCCTTCATGTCATGACTTTGCAAAGTTCTTTAGAAAAACTGCTATATAAAGTCACTGGGCAGGGCTGGGTTGTAGCTCAGTGGTTGAGTGCTTGCCTCGCATGCGTGAGGCACTGGGTTCGATCCTCAGTATCACATACAAAAATAAATAAATAAAACAAAGATAAAAAAAAGTCACTGGGCAAATTTCTCTCATTCATTCATTCATTCATTGAAGTGCTGGGAATTAACCCAGGGGTTTTCTAACACTGAGTTATATTCCCAGACATTTTAATTTATTTTCAGACAGGGTCTAAGTTGCCCAGGTTGGCCTTAAACTTGTGATCTTCCTGCCTCAGTTTTCTGAGTAGCTGGAATTACAGACCTGAGCCACCATGCCCAGATTAGGCCCCATAACTTTTAATAGTAAATGCAACAGAGATATTAGTCTAGTAGAAAACGTTAAGCTTAGCCAGGTGAGGTCAGTCGTCCGTCTCACTTTGGGCAGTGCTAAAGGATGGAATCCAGAGCCTCAGGCATGGTAGATAAAGTGTGCTGCCAATGAGCTACATCCCCAATCCCAAGACCCCATCTCCATTAAAGAAACAAAAGTTATAGGGAGATAAGAAAGGGCACTTTCACCTTCACTGATAGACCACCATAATAATTCACAGTAACCGTTCCTTCTATACTGTACTTTAGGACTAAGTTTCTACTACACTGAAAGCATTTGTTAGGAAGCTGCAATAGGAATAAAGGAAGAAGATAGAGCTCCGCCCTTAGAAGAAATTTATGAACTAAGGGAGCTATAAATATAAATAAGGGAATAAGTAAAAAGTAAGGTAAGTGAAACTGCTGATTTTGAGTTGAACATGGAATTCGTGGCAACATGTTTCCAAATTAGTTGCATGGTTGATGTGGAAAGTTCAACTCTTATCTGGAGGAACTAGAAAACGGACAACTTCAAATAGTCTAGAAATAATGCAAGGACCTGAAAGTACAGCAACTGAGTATATTGGAGGGTACAGTAAGCAAACAATCTTCTATTTTATGCTTTAATTAGATTTAAATAATTGGGTTTAAATAAAAAAAGGATATAGCTCAGTTGGTAGAGTGCTTGCCTTACACGCATAACGCTATGGATTCAATCGCCAGCACCACAGGGAAAAAAAAAAGAAAGAAAAGGGAGCCATTGTTGTTTAAATGCACTGTGCTGTCTGTCCTACACATTGCCCTCCTTTGATGGAGCTGTCCTATGTTTAAGTAACAAATGGTAATTTTCCATGCCTTCTGGACAGCTGGCTGTGGCTCCATCAAGCAGTTATCTCTTACAGGTAACCAGCTGGCAATGTCACTCTGATGCAGAAACACTGCTGCTAACAGACAGAACAAGCAATCCTCCCTGCCTACTCCACCACTACCAGGAAAGCCGAGGAACCCCACAGTCCTTGTAATCTTTAAGGACACAACTTCATGCAGTCTGGCCTGGAATGCATAGATCAAGGGGCTCATTCCAGACTTCTGTACTTAGAAGAAAAGGTATCTGATAGACCATCTCAATTCTGGATGATCATACTGGTTTAAATGAAAACAAGTTAATATTCAGAGATGTAAAAGGGTAATTTAGCCATATGTATTAAAGATACGAATTTTCACTCCTACCAACCAGTAATGCCATTCTTAGGATTCTATTCTGATAAAACTACCAAATATATATTCTGTGACTACAGGATCAAATAAGGATTCAGTGAGTGCCTAAATCAGGGATTATGCTAGGTCCCAGGAATGCAATGAAGAGATAAACCTTACCAAGGGGCTGACACTGGGGAGGCAAGATAATTATAACTTCCAGATTAAGATTTTTTTTTAAAAAGCAAATGCCTTCCATTTTTATTTATTTATTTTTTAGTTGTAGATGGACACAATACCTTTACTTTTTTATTTGTTTATTTTTATGTGGTGCTGAGGATCGAACCCAGGGCTTCACACGTGCAAGGCAAGCACTCTACCACTGAGCCACTACCCCAGCCCAGATTAAGAATTTTGTTCACAAAAAATTCAGGGTGCTTTGCAGGAGAGTACATCCAGGGGAGACCTAAGGGTGAAGATGGAGAACCTGAAAGAGCAAAGAGAAATATTACCAGCAGAGAGAAGAGTCCAAATAAACACTCTTGGGCAGGAAGGCACTTAGCACTGAGTCTAGGAACTGGGATGCTAAGTCCCAGTGAGTGGGGCAGCAAGTGCAAGGAGTCCAGAGGGACAAGTGAACTGGGTCAGACCACACAGGCTTTGAAGGGCAGAATGAGGACTTGCAGGGTTTGCTCTTTAAGATGATGATTTTGGCTTCTATGTAGCACAAAGAGATGGACAAGAGGGGCAGCAGAAGCCCAGGTGGTTAATTAAGAGACTACTGCAGCAAGCCAAGCAAAAGAGAGAAATTTAGAGTAAGGGAATTTTGGCTACTTTGAAAAGTCTCTGAAATGAGCGTTAAAAACACTCTCATGCATTACTCTAAGAATCTAATTTTACCCTCCTTTCCAAAATCCCCTCTGAACTTCCACAGAATAGAGAATCTTGTGCATTACAGAGTGAGAAATCAAGTTTCAATCCATTCCACATGTTTTTCAAGGTGATGTAATTAAAAAGTCAGGAAAGGTACAATTATTCTTCACTATAACCAAACTTGTACAATGACAATGATAATCTCTTGGTTATGAAGAATGATCCCATTCTCTGAGAATAAAGGTGATGATTTAACTGCTGTACAATTAAAAACAACTGCAAAAATCTAACACTGCTGTTTTCATTACTATTTCAAATTGATACAAGCCAGTGTGGTGGCCACACCTATAATCCCAGCTACTTGGCAGGTTGAGGCAGGAGAATATCAAATTCAAGGTCAGTCAAGGCACCTTAGAGAGACTCTGTATCAAAATAAAAAATAAACTGGCCACAGTGGTACACGCCTGTAATCCCAGCAACCCAATAGACTGAGGCAGAAGCATCACAAGTTCAAAGCCAGAATTAGCAATTTAGCAAGGCTCTAAGCACCTTAGCAATACCCCGTCTTTAAAAAGAAAATAAACAAAACAAACAAACAAATAAATAAATAAAAGAAAAAAGACCAGAGACATGGCTCAGTAGCTAAGTAACCCTGGGTTCAATCCCAGGGGCCAAAAAAATTGAAAAATACTAACTTGCATAAATAGAGAGATGAGGTAGAGATTTGAGTCTCCTGAAATAATGTTTTTGGCTGGGGGTATAGCTTAGTGGTACACTGCTTGCCAATCATGCCCAGGCACCTGGTTTTCATATCTACTATGGCAGGAAAAAAAAAATCAAAATGAAAAATAAAAAAGGGCTGGGGATGTAGCTCAGTGGCAGAGCATCCCGGGTTCAATTTCTAGCATGCAACAAATAAACAAATTGATACAATATGCAGAAAGCCTGTAGAATATATGAAAACATACCATTTTAACTAGTACACCCTGGCTCATGCTTATTACTCCTCATCATCTACACTTTCTCTACTTCCAAAAGTGACTTTGGGGACTTACAAGACCCCCAAAAAGGACACTTTCATAAAGAAAATGGGCACAGACTTTAGGATATAACAACAACTTTTTTCTAAGCACCTCCAAGGGGACTGGAGACAAATATAACTGCTGTTAAAAGACAGGCTAATTTAGCCCTCCTTCTGCTTCTGGAGAAGAGGCCTCTAGTAATTACTGTACTTCAGGCCTCCTCAGGCAGCTGCAGGGCTTGAGGGCTCCAAAGGAGCAAGTTCCTGAGACGGCTGGGGGCGGGAGCAACCAGAGAACTTGGCGCTTCCCATCAAAAGAGTACAAGCCTAGTCTTGCTCCGCCTAGGGTTTTATCTCTCTAAGCACCTACACACTGCTCTATGTGGAAAATCAGCACTTTTGTCCCACAGAAATGTCACAACCTGCAGAGAAAAGAGAGACTAGGAGGGCTAAATAAATAATAGGATGTGTTAATGCAAACAATGGACGTGTCAGACCCTCAATGCCAGACTACAGGAACAGTGAACAACTTCCTGATTTCATGTGGCATATAAAGGGGGAACTTGTGTATCATTTCATGATTCTGGATGGGTCACAGTACTAACAGAACAACATCCATGCTGCTTGGAAACGGAAGGGTGACCAGATATAAGAGGTTCCTTCTCATCCCATCCCCTATCCCCAACTCTCGGTACTGGGGTTTGAACTCAGGGCTACATACCCAGACCTTTTTATTTTGAGACTGGATCTTGCTAAGTTGCTGAGGCTGGCCTTGAACTTGCGATCCTCCTCCCTTGCTGGGACTATAGGCACACACCACTCAGCCTGGCAAAAAGGTTCACTTTCTTGCCCCCAAATAAAAAGTAGTTTCCCAAATCACAATGATCAGACATATTATTATATATCAAGATACAATTAATAAACTGGGTGATTATGTATTTGTAAGGGTATATATCTAAATACACATGTCATACTATCTTCTAAGCAAATAATGGAAATCTTCCAATAGTGATAAAATTATACTAATTGAAAAGAAAAAAGAAAGAATCACTGTTTTCTGCTACAGAATGGAATCACTTGGCCTCTACAATCCCCTCTCCACATAGCAAAAGCATTTTAATGGATCTATGTATAATAGATTGTACTGAATTTTTATTATCATCATTTTCATCATTAATCTCATAGTCTACAGCTGTGGGAGGAAAAAAATTAAGCAGGTTTAAGATCATAACTTCATGCCAGGCACAGTGGCATATGCCTGTAATCTCAGCAGTTTAGGAGGCTGAGGCAGGAGGATTGCAAATTTGAGATGAGCCTCAGCAACTTGGCAAAGCCCCGTCTCAAAATAAATCAAAGGCTGGGAATGTGACTAAGTTGTTAAGTGCCTCTGGGTTCAATCCTTGGTACAAAACACCGCCCCCACCCAACCAAGAAAATTCTTTAGGAAAAAATATACTTCTTTTATTGGATGGCCTTCTGTACTTCTTAGGGGGTTCTAATGTCCTTAAAACAATAAGGACATTAATGTCCTCTGGCTTTATTATTACATTCTTAAGCTATTAAATTTTTCAGGGACAGTGTAAGAATGTCTATATTCCCTGTCCCCACTCCCTTCTTCAACAGGCCACATGCAGAGATTTTTCCACCAATATTCTCTGCTTAGCTGGATGTGCTGAGTTCTGTTTTTCAAGTCTTTCTCATTCTAGGTTTTCACTCTACTGTGTCACTACTTTCCCAAGAAAGAGCGGTTTTGCAAGCAAACATTCTGAGTCCTTGCACATCTGGTGATGCTTGATTGTATGCCTTTACTTGAATGTTAGTTCAAATGCTAGGCTGAACAGAATTCCTTCAAAACTTGGAAGACAACTATTTTCTGGTATTTGGGTTTACAAGCAAATTCGACAAGTTGATTATATCATTCTTTTTGTTGTTGTTTCTGGGAATGGAACTCAGGGCCTTGCACATGCTAGCTGAGTGCTCTCCCAGTGATCTACACCCTAAGCCCAGTAAGATAGATATATATCATCTTTTCCAGGGACTTATTTTTTTTTCTAGATGCTTTTAGAACCTTTTTCTTGTCCTTTTAAAACCTCACAATATGGGGCTGGGGATGTGGCTCAAGCGGTAGCGTGCTCGCCTAGCATGCGTGCGGCCCGGGTTCGATCCTCAGCACCACGTACAAACAAAGATGTTATGTCCGCCGAAAACTAAGAAATAAATATTTAAAAAAAAAAAAAAAAAAACAACCTCACAATAATATATGTGAGTATGGGTCTTTTGTTGCTGTTATAATATTAGGGATGGAACCCAGGGCCTCACTCATGTTAAGGCAAGTGCTCTACCACTGAGCTGCATCCCCAGCCGACGGATCTGTTTTTATTCACGACACTGGGTAGTTAGTGGGCCCCTCCTAACTTGAGAATTCACATCCATCAGCTAGGAGAAGTTAGCTTTTCTAAGTGGACAGTGTCTCTCATTTGTACTGCCCTTCTTCTGAAACTTCAGATAGAAGTCATCAGACTTCTGGAAGGCCTCAGGGGACTCCTTCTGCAGTCCCCTAACCATTCATTCTTCATTCTCCCCAATGATAACTTCTGCCTTCTGCTTAAACCTCAGTGGCACCTTCTCTCCTTTCCTAGCAATTGATCCTATTTCACTGCAAAAATAGAAGCAACTGTAAGAGGTATTAAAAGTTCCCACCACGTCTACACAACCCCTCATTCTTTTTTCTTGTCCATGCTCCTAGCAAAATAAAATTCTACCTCAACACAGAGTCCATCTCTTCTTGACTGCTCAAGGACATTTATCCAGTTGTTTTCCTTCCTTTTTCTTGCAACATCAATATTTTTTTTTCTGTCTATACTGGATCTTTCCTATCAGTAAATAAAAATGTTGTTTATCCACATTCTTTGGTGTCCAATAACAGTAAACTTCTGATTCTCTTGTCTCATCTCTCCTTTCCATCTAAACTCCTCAGAACAGTTGTCCATATTCCTCATCTCAAAGTTCTTTCTCACATTCTCCCTTCCACCAACTGTAGTGGGGATTCAACCCAGGGGTGCTCTACCACTGAGCCACATTCCCAGTCCTTTTAAAATTTTGAGACACAGTCTTGCTAGTTGCCAAGCTGCAAACTTGCAATCCTCCTGCCTCAGCTAGTCCATCTTTCATTTTTCTTTGGTACTGTGGACTGGAACCCAGGGGTGCTTTACCGCTGAGCCACATCCCCAGCCCTTTTCATTTTTTATTTTGAGACAGGGTCTCACTAAGTTGCTTAAAGTTTTGCTTAGTTGCCGAGACTGGCCTTGAACTTGCAATCCTTCAGTCTGAGCTAGTCCATCTTTATTTTTTGACACATTTCAAAGTTGCAGATATCATTACACTGTCCCCTAAATACTTCAGCACACACACTATTAATTCTTTTTTTTAAGAGAGAGAGAGAATTTTAATATTTATTTTTCAGTTTTTGGCGGACACAACATCTTTGTTTGTATGTGGTGCTGAGGATCGAACCCAGGCCGCAAGCATGCCAGGGGAGCGCGCTACCGCTTGAGCCACATCCCCAGCCCCACACACTATTAATTCTAATATTAGTTTGTAGCATTTTCTTTTGGTATAAAATTTACATAGCCACCACCACTGTTATACAGAGCATCACAGTCACCCCAGCAGTTTTCCTTGGGCCACTTTCCCTGTGCCTAACCCTCCTTCTGAATCCTCTTCAAATATGCTTCAGCTCTCACCACTCATTAAGGTCATCAATGAGCTCCTGCTGTTGAAGCCAAAGGTCTATTCCCTGCCCTCAGCTGAAATGGCCTACAGGCAGCAATGTGACGGAAGTGACCATTTCCTTCACCTTAAACACTTGGCTTCCAGGACACAACTCTTTCCCCCTTCCAGCTACTAGTCTCCTCTGCTAGTCTCCCCTCATTTCATTTTTTCATGGCAGTCCACACTCAAAAATTTCTTTTGTTTCCCCACCCCACTTTAAGGCTTTACACAAACCCAAACACAACCCTTCTCCCCTTCTCTCCAGTTCCACTGATATTGCTCTGGCCCAGGCTGCCCGTTTCCAGTACTCTAGCTCTGTCTTCCTAACCAGTCTTTCTGCTTTTGCTTTTCCCTTTCAGAATGTTCTAAACTCAGCAACCAGAATTAGCACCATTAAAGCACAAGCTAGAACTGTCATAACCAAGAGGAGACTAAGGAGATGACGATGAAATGCACTGTAGTGATCTATATGGGATCCTACAACAGAAAAAGAACATCAGGGGAAAACTAAGGGAATCTGAATAAAGCCTGAAGATTAATTAGTGAAAATGTATTGATATTGGTTTGGTCACTGTAATAAATACACTATGCTCTTTTGTTATAACAAGAAAACTGAATGTTAGGGTATGTAGAAACTCTTTCTACTAAAACTTATCTATAAACCTAAAACCATTCTAAAGAATAATCATACTTAGAAGAAAAAAGGCAGCTAGACTATCATATTATTCTGCTGAAAATCCTACTCTCAAAAAGATGGTGCTCCTTTCTTTCTTTTTGGTACTAGGTATAGAACCCAGGGCCTCAGCATGCTAGGCAAGTGCACTGCCACTGAACTACATCCCCAACTCCTTTAATTTTGAGACAGGATCTTGCTCAGCTGTCAAGGCTGGCCTTGAACTTGTTATCTTCCAGTCTCAGTCTCCTGAGCAGTTGGAATAGCAGGTGGGTGTGACATAGCCATATGGTGCTCCCTGGTCTCTGTTCATGTTAAAACCCCAAGCAATCTAAAAGCAGACTAGGCACTCAGCTTATATGGGTGTGGCTTGAAAATGGAAAGACTCTGCTTTAGGATGCGCGTGCAGGGACCTGGCTGCAGGTAGCCATGGGGCAAGCAGCTGAATATCATTTCCAATGCCATCTGCTTTCTTGACACAACTTCGTCAAAGTGGTACTGTCTATTATCTTCAGTGACAGTACTATCCACAAAAGATGATTCTATTGTCATGACAAACACTGTCTTTGTTGTTAACAAATTCCTTCATCATATTGTGATATTCCTTTGAATTTACAGGCACTGTTTATTGTTCTTTTCATTCTCCCCTTTTAGGATAAGGCCCCAAATGTACTAAATACTAAAACTACTAAAAAAGTGGGAATGGGGAATAAGATGTAAAAAGGACAATGGAAAGAGGTTATTATTCATTTAAATTGAGATTAAAAATAAAACATAACAGGAGATAAGTAGCAACATACATTACATCTCTAAAACTCTAATCAAAATGTTAGAGGGTGTTGCTCTGTGGTACAAGGCCTTCATTTGATCCCTAGCTCCAATTGGGGGAAAAAAATAAAGGTTAAAGGTAAGGGATTTTTCCCCAACAACTTAGGTAAAATGTAATTTGGCATCAGTTTATTATTATTACTATTATTATTTCCTGATACTGGGGAGTAAATTCAGGGGCACTTTCTCACTGAGCCACATCCCTAGAGTTTTTTCTTTCTTATTTTGAGACCATTGCATGGCCTGGCATTAATTTATTTAAACAGGTCTTGTGGTCTATTTTTAGTTTAGATATTATCTACTAGCCAGCTGTGGTGGTGTATGCCTATAATCCCAGCTACTCAGGAGGCTGAGGCAGGAGTAATGCACATTCCAGGCCAGCCTCAGCAAATTATCGAGGCCCTAAGCAACTTAGCGAGACCCTGACTCAAAATAAAAAGGGCTAGGAATATGGCTTAGTGGTTAAGCGCACCTAGGTTCAATCCCTGGTACCAAAAACAAACAAACAAAAAATATTATTTACTTACAAAAGCTGCTTCTCTGGACTGGGATGAGGCTCAGTGGTGATATGATGGCACAGCATGTGCAAGACCCAAATTCAACTCCCAGTCCCACAAAAACAAAAACAACAGCTATTTTTCCTCCTCTGTATCTACCTGTAAGGGCAGTGAGTTAGTAACTAAAGTTAAAGGATAGAAAAGACCAAATCCAGAGAACTCGACTTTGACTACCAGAGCAAACACCACCACCATCAGGCAGAAATTTGCAGTATTTTCAGACTGGCATGAAGAAGCATGGCAGCAAATGCCAAGCTTTCCACTCTCTGACCCGTGCCTAACCTTCTGGACTCATCTTCCTGTTTCTGCCTTGATTTCCAAGTTCCAACAACATTAAAGCTATCTGCAGTTTCCCAACTGCCAGGGTGCTTAATGATTTTCAGACTGTGTATGCGTCCCCATTGTCTAAAATGGTAAACTCATCCTAACTCAAGCATCACTTCTGCTCTGTTCTCATGCATTTTGTATTATTTTCAGAGTTCTTATCAATATACTCTCATTACCTGTCTTCTCTAGTAGATTAAGCTATGTGAGAACCGGAGCCTCACCTGTTTAATCTTGGAGTCTTCCTGGGCATTCAATAAATGTTTGGCAATTTACTTGTCTTGCAAAGAAAAAACTTCATTGGAAAAATGGTATGCTACAAAATATTTCAGTTCTTTATCTTTTCGAAGAAATGAACAGCTGGGTATGGTAGCACACACCTGTAAACCCAGCTTCATGGGATGCTAAAGCAAGTTTGAGGATTGCAAGTTTGAGGTCAGCCTGGGAAAGTTGACAAGTTCCAAGGAGGGGGGGAGCACACAGGGTGGTGCATGACCCTTAATTCCAGCTATTTAGAAGGTGGAAGCAGGAGAATCACAGGTTTGAGGACAGCCTCAGCAACTCAGTGATATCTGTCCCAAAATGAAAAAAATAAAGAGGGTCTTTCCTCAGGTAGCTCAGTGGCAGAGCACGTGCCTAGCACACACCACAAGGCCCTGAGTTCAATCTTAAGCACCACAAAAAATTGGAAAGAAAAAATTATTTTCCAAACATAAGTAAGGAAATATGGTTATTATATAATGATTATTTACGCCTGATTTTCTCTTTATTCACAACAGGCAAATGCTTCAATAGCTTAAATCTCAAAATAGTCCCAACAAATTGCAACTACTTCCCCCCTCCCTCCCCTCCTCCCTCTCTCTCTCTTTTCCTCTCTCTCTCTTTCCCTCTCTCTGCTATTTTAGAAGCCAGTTCTGGACAATACGGAGCAGTTTTACATATGTTTGGAATAATTTCTAGTAATTTTAGCCCCATCCCACCTCCACACATCAAAGGACCAGATGGGATTTTAGGAGATTTTCCAATCCATTTTCTTATCATAAAGCCTAGTAGCTGAAGTCACAGATAGGCAAGGTAATTATCTGATTCTAGAAGGCTTCCACAGAGATATCCTTAAGAACCCACACAAATGTATTCCCTTATCCATGCTATTTAGGTCAAACGCAGCATGAATTCACTCAGGGCAGCAAAATGCCACCATTACCATGTGGGTCTATACAGTAAGGGGATATGGCAAAACCAAGGTGTACTGGAGCAATAAAGAACACAGCTACCCAGTGGCATCGATTCCACCGCTTCTGTTACCTTTTCCTGCCACTTGGCTTCTCTGGGCTTCAGAGAAATCCCTTGTAAAATAAGAGTCTTTTATGATATGTTCTTTTTTACTTTGAAGTTAGAACTTAACAAAGGCACAATATATTACAAACTATTATGGGATCTTTATATGTATATTAAGGACAATCCTTCCCAGAGAGGGTACTTTTATTTGATAGATGGATAAACTAGGGCTCAAAGAGGTCAAACACCATGACTAAAAACACAGTTAATAAAAAGCAAAACTGCAATTCACTTCTGAATCATCTCTCTTATTTTCAAAACCATTTTGCTACCCTGCCTCCTTTAAAAGAGGAAAAAGAAAATAAACTAAGCTCAGTGTAGCAAAGGTACAAATAAGTCTTTCCTCAGGTAGCATAAGGACAGAAAAATAGGTGAAGGTGGTCTACCATGCCATAGGAAGAGAGAGGGAAATCTAAGAACAAAGGACCCAAATGCGTGACTTGTGAAATGTCATAAATCCTGTCAGCTCCCCACTAATTGCTTCATTCACCAGGAAACACTCCTACTCTCATAGCTAGGCTGGCCACATCACAGATATTGTACTGAATTATCTGCTTGCAGATTACTTACACCAAGCATCTCTAACAGTGGTACAAGAGAAACATTCTAAAGCTTAAGGAACCATCCTAAAAGTCATGGGGTGGAGGAGACAATACACTCCCCATTAATTAGGGGGGAAAAACCCTTCTCAAGTAGTTTAAGCATCTCTAAAAACAACATTAGGATTACATATATTTTCTACATACAAAATGCTTATTAAATGTTACTGAGCACAACAAATTAAGAAAATTCATATTCATTTTTTTCCTTCTGTTTTTTAAGTTTATTTTCACACTTAGGTTCTCTGACCTAGGAGAAGTGTGTGTGCATCTCTCTCTCTCTCTCTCTCTCACACACACACACACACACACACACACACACACACACACATTTTCTTTTAATTTAAAGAGATGGGGAGAGATGGTGGTGTCTCACTATGTTGTCCAGGATGGCCTTGAATTCCTAGATGCAAACAACCCTCTTGCCTTAGCTTTCTGAGTAGCTGGGACCACAGGCACTTTCCACCGCACCCAGGCTCTAATTTCTGATAAGTATTAGAACCATATATTGTACCACACAATCCTAAAAGTACCCATAAGCCTTCCTGAAGCACTTTTGACAGTGACACCACTTATCACCCTTAGGCCAGTTTTAGAGAGGAAAAAAAGGAACAAGGTACATTAACACCTCTCAGAAGAACACCAACTTGGGGCACTAGGGGTCCTAAACAAGGAAGCCTTGACTGTCTCAGATTTTGTTTTGTTTTCAGTGGTGGAGATGGAACCCAGGTCCTCAAGCATGCTAGGGAAGTGCTTTATCACTGAGCTATACCCCAGGCCTCAGTCTTTTTACCTTTTCTCATTATTCCCCTTAGCAGCCTTTTAAAATATTTTGTATTTAATTGCCATCTCTTATGAAGTTTTGATAACAGATAAAGTACATGTCTCTTTATGTGCTATAATATGTGTGTGTGTGTACGTATTTTGAACATAAAAAGAGTCAGATTTTTTTCCAAGAACCAATTTCACTCCTTGGGGGAGAAATCATTTCTGCCAAGAATGCAAGATCCAGCTCATTTATTCCACCAAATTATTCAGAACACAAGTAAGTTAGAAAATACTAACATGGGAACCAGCAGATATTTTTAAATGCGCTGATTTGACCAAGGTGCAACTGATATTAAGTATTAAATATTTTTTACCTTGAAGCATTTTAAATTGCTAGGTGTTAAGAAAAACAGAAAAGTTCTGTTGTAAAGTCTATTACACTGGACCCATCAGGTACACAGGCTTTGTCTTGACTTTTCAAATTCTAAAAGTATACAGGCTCCCACCCACAGTATCATGCTTTTGCATTCAGAATCCAGCCAGCTTGCTGCTGCTCCTGTGTGGGTACCTAAAGTACAATGGTGTGTGGGCCAATCTTCAAAAGGGCAGAACAGCCCCCCACCTCCAGCCAAGCTCACCCAATTGCTAATGTGACAAATACTGACAGCCAAATAAAGCACTACAGTTAAATGGGACAGGCGACCCACTTTGGGAGTAGAGAAAGGAGAATAGTAACTCTAGGTGATGGACAGAGAGAGAGAGAGAGAGAGAGAGAGAGAGAGAGAGAGAGAGAGAGAGAGAGAGAGAGAGAGAGCGCGCGCAAGAGCTACTCTCACTTCTATCACAATAGCATCTTCTGCATCTCAGCTTTCTCTCCGGAATATCTTCACTTTGGAAAATTGGATTGTAGAGACTACAGTGATAGAGTGATAGATACACTCTGTGACCATAATTTCAGCAATCCAAAAAGTACAGCAAAAGCAAATAATGTCATATTTGCAAAATGCTTTATTAAAGTCTCACTCTTAGGAACCCAAAGCACTGAATTAGTTAAAGAACACAAAGATAGAGATGAAGTACTTTGTGCACCAAAATTTTAGTCAATATAGTGACTGCAAACCAAAAAGTCCACATAGAATATTCTCGTACAAAGACCTCCTTTTAGCTTCGGGAACAGCAGAAATACTCCAGAATTTCTCAAGGTTCTCTCTTTGGTATTGTTCTAACTCTACAGTTTCACTTTAGAGAAAGCCCACCTCTGCACAAACTTACATTACATTATTGCCTATAGTATACTCAGTCCCATATCTCTCTAGCCCAATCCAACACATACACCTGCCCATCTTTCCTCGTACGTCTCACAAACAGCTCAAACTTAAACATAACCAAATGCAATTCAGAGTATTTCAAAATTATTCTCTCCTCTCCTATCTTCCCCAGTTCATAGTATACTCATAGCCTTGGCCAAACTTCCTTATTCCTCCCTGTATCTAGTTCCTTCCATCCTCTAAGTAATGTCCTCTTAATACCATCCCCACATGGAAGAGTGCAATTGATCTCCTTACCTCTACCACACTGCTACAATGATTTAATCCTTAAAACAAAAAATGTGATGTTACTTCCACACTTTAAGTCCTTCAATTACAGCCTACCCTTAAAGAATCAAGTTCAATATTTAGCGTACTCCCCAGTGGTAAAGTTTCTGCCTGCCTCTCTGGCCACCTCTGCCATTTTCTTACAAAGACCTCTTATTCTGATTGCAGCAGACTACCTGGAGCCCCATTCATGTTCCATGTTCTTTCATGTCTCTGTTCTCACTGCCTGGAATGCCACTTCCTCTGTATTCATTCACCTAGTCTTATCTTACCCTTCAAAACAAAGGAAAACAAAATCCACTGCATTTCTTTTGTGAAGTCGACCATGTTTGCACCTACACAAACTTCTAAGAGGGAACTTGAACTGCGCTACCATAGAGCCCAAATCTCCAGCCCAGGTCCTTCAGAGTAATGCTTTTGGTTTTATCTCATACATGTTGAAGGAATTAACTAATCATTCCTTTAATAAATAAAACAACTTCCATTTACTAAACATTTACTGTGTGCCAGAATTCATGACATATTAGGCCACTGCATCCTCATAACTTTCTAAGGTGGGTGGGTATCATCCCACTTTACAGGTGAAGAATCTAAGGTCCATCAAGAGAGGCTAGATAACCTGCAAACCAATCAACAGATCAGAACCTAGCTCTGACCAATTGCAACATTCACATTCAGTAACCACTATGTAGACTTCCCTTCATGTGCTGTTGTACATGGTCCCCAAAGATTGTTGTCCACAGCATTTCTTTTTCCTTTAATATATATATTTTTATTTTTATTAATTTTTTAGTTATAGTTGGACACACTACCTTTATTTTATCTATTTATCTTTATGTGGTGCAAAGGATCGAACCCAGGGCCTCGCATGTGCTAGGCAAGCGCTCTACAGCTGAGCCACTGCCCCAGCCCCTATCCATGGTATTTCAGACCAGTGTTTCCTGTTAATCTTCTAGTTAGGTTTCTATTAGGGTTAAATTTCTTCAGCTGAAGGAATAGAGTTATTTCAGATTAAGACTATCTGTTATGGACAATGATCTGAAAATAATAGGACTATTCCAAACTGACTCACATACAATATCTGGAACCATCCTAATCTTCTCATTCTACCCAAACATAAAATTCATCCCAGCAGAAAGAGTAAAGGTCCTTTTATATACAGAGGTATGAAAAAATGTTCTATATGTTTAATAAGAATTGTGATGCATTCCACTGTCATGTATTAAAAAACAAACAAAAAACCTAGTTGTGGGGTGGGGGTGGTGGGAGTGGGAAGAGTAACAGGTCCTTTGAGGTCTTAAAGGGACAGCAGGCAGGGAGTGACCAACTACTTACTCACTCAGGTCAACCCTCAGAATAACTCCTTTCTTTTTTTGAAAGAGCAATCTGGAAATATCAAATCTGGTTTACTCAGGAGTTTTGAGTATAATATCCAAACTTGGGGCTGGGGTGTAGCTCAATGGTAGAGCGCTGGCCTTGCATGTGCGAGATCCTGGGTTCAATCCTCAACACCACATAAAAATAATTAAGTGAAATAAAGGTAGTGTGTCTAATTACAACTAAAAAATAAATATTTTTTTAAAAAATAATAATATCCAAACTTCTCATGGCAGCATGAAGAAAAAATAAAATCACATTCCTCTTGTTAGCTTCTCCTCTGCTATAGGCCCTCTTTATTTTTAGGACATCCTCTGACAGTTCTAGTAATCAAGGATTTGCTATAATGAGAATATGTGCGCTTTAGAAGTTAGCAGGTGTCCGACATCAGTTCTACTGTAGCTCCCTATGTTGCCCACCCAGATGCTTATGTTTAACTGTGAAAAAGTCCACTGGGAGAGCAGAAACTAACAGCTCATCTAACACCAGATTCCTTACTTTTAATAGACTTAAAACAAAATCTTGAAATCACTAAATTAGAATCACTTAATTCTTCCTGGGCAGAACCCTTGGATACAAGAAATTTAAAATCCTATTTTAGTGAATTCTACTTTGCTATAAGTAATGGTACAGAAAATTAAACTGCCCTTAGTATTACTGAGAAAATATCAAATTTTGCTTTGTTTTTTCTTGAACCAGAAATTGAATCAAGGGGGATTCTCTACCATTGAGCTACATCCCCCATGCCACGCCCCCTTTTATTTTGAGAAAAGGTCTTGTTATATTGCAGAGGCTAGTTTCAAATTTGGAATCCTCCTGTCTTGGCCTACCAAGTCTCTGGAATTACAGGCATGTGCTACTGTACCCAGCAAGCTGAAACTTTTAAGGAGACATCTTACCAAAATAACCTGTCCCTCTCTATGTAGGCTTCTGTGTTTAGCTTCTATTAAAAATGCAAAATATGCCAGCATGGCGAGACAGTAGATTGCAAGTTCAAGGTCAGCCCTGGCAACATGGCAAAACCCTGTCTCAAAATAAAAATAATAATAATAATAATAATAAAAAGCAATCATGAAACAGTAAGTGCCAAGAAAGAAGTTACTTTGTAAAGAAGGACTTGAATCCAATTATTGTTTACTCAATACATTACTGGGCAAAGATTCTGAACTGGGGCTGGGGATGTGGCTCAAGCCGTAGCACGCTCGCCTGGCATGCGTGCAGCCCGGGTTCGATCCTCAGCACCACATACAAACAAAGATGTTGTGTCTGCCGAAAACTAAAAAAAATAAATAAAAATTCTCTCTCTCTTAAAAAAAAAAAAAAAAAAAAGATTCTGAACTGTCCACAGCATATGTAGTCAAAATTTTCCTTATGCTTTAGATTTTAATTTTTTTCCCACATCTTTTCCAATTAGTTAATTCCTAGCTTTTCTACCTCTGTTAATGGTACCAATTTTCCCAGCCTCAAAGCCCTGGAATCCCCTGATAAAGAAACTTCTCAATCATCAAACTCCTGTTAATTCTTTCCTTGTAGTACCCTCTAGATTTTAACTCTTTTCCACTTCCACTAACTTTACTCTATCAGCTTGCCTAACACAAAACTGCTTATTACTGGTAGTAACAAACTACTTGCTATTTTAAATGTTTACATGTTTCCTTCTTTTAAAGAAATTTTTTTAGTTGTAGATGAACACAATACTTTTGTTTTATTTTTATTTATTTTTTAATGTGGTGCTGAGGATCAAACCCAATGCCTTACATATGCCAGGCAAGTGTTCTACCACTGAGTTACAACTCTAGCCCTAAGTGCATACTACATATTTCAATTAGTTTAATATTCACAATGATATAATGAGGTAAGAATCACTACTATTCCTTTTTAGACTGAGGAAATTTTAGAACAAAGTAGTTTAAAAACTTGCCCACCATCAATCACACTCATGACAAATGGCAGAGTGTCAGCCCGGCATGTCTGGCTCCAGCATGGGTTCCTCTTTTCTGGCCTTTGGATGTGGCTTACTGGTAGAGTGCTTACCTGATATGTGCTTGGCCCTGGGTTTAACTCAGAATTGGAGGGGGGGGGGGGACGGTGACATAATCCTTTACTGAGGACTACTCCTCTACTCCTCTGCTTCTTAAGAGCTCAAAATGTGGGACTATGCAGTGGTATGGGCAATACCAGGGCAAGCACTGAGTTTTTCTGACTCTGGCTCATCTTCCTATCTGTGGATGGCACTGGTCATGGCAGATGGTGTTTGAGATATTATTGGTTGGGCACAGTGGTGCATACCTGTAATCCCAGCTACTCAGGAGGCTGAGGCTGAGGACTTCTAATTCCAGACCAGCATGAGAAGCTCAGGAAGATCCTGTCTCAAACTATAAAAAAGGGATAGGGATGTAGCCCAGTGGTAAACATTATTTATTCAAAACATGGACCACCACATCACAGTACTAATAAAGAGGCATAATGCTCAAAAGGAATAAATGTTCAACATGAAGGCTGAGACTGACTCTTGGTGTCAATGGATAAAGGAAGGTCTCACTAAAGATGCAAATTCAGGGCTGTGGCTCATTGATAAAGCACTTGCCTAGCACATGTGAGGCACTGGTTCAATCCTCAACACCACATAAAAATCAATGAATAAAATAAAGGCATTGTGTCCATCTACAACTAAAAAATAAAATGAAAAAAGATGGAAATTCACTATTTTTGAATAGCATATGTTTAGTATGTTAACACAGGACACTGAAACAACACCCAACCTCTAAGTTTATTTGAATACATACATTCCAAAAGCTGGCAAATTTAAATAGATTGAAACGTATTATTCAAGGCCTAAAATGTTAGTTTGTGAAAAATTTTTCACAAGCATGTCAGATGTGCCTGCAGGACTGTCACTATAAAGACTTCCTGACTCTGGGGAAGAGAATGTTCAACACTTGTTCCTTTTGAGTCCTGTATCTTCAGTATGGACACATTCCAGGTTGGCCACAGCTATGTTTGGCACCACAAAACATGCCAGCCAGTCATAGTTGTGTTGCTAATAAGAGGTCAGAAAGCATCCCTGGAAATGCAGGAACACAATTTAGAGTTCAAACAGCTGTTTGTTAAGCTGTTCTGGCAAAGCTGGAAATACACAGTTTTCCCCTCAACCCATTTCACTATTAGCAGCAAAGTAAATGCAAGAGAATATCTGATTTTAAAAAAGAAAGTGAAAAGAAAAAGCGTTTCCCATAACCTAATCCCCTACAAAACTGGCTCTCTGGCACATAATTCTAAGGCCATGGGATGTATAAACCATGTAAATTAGAATAAATCATCAGGGTGGCTTCAAACTATTCCTGTGACTTGTTTCTTTTTGTACTGGGGTCTGAACCCAGGAGTGCTTTACCATTGAACTACATTCCCAGCCCTTTTCATTTTTTTATTGCTAAATTGCTAAGGCTGGCCTGGAACTTGCAATCTTCCTTCCTTAGCCTCCTAAGTCACTGGTATTATAGGTGTGTGCCATCACACCCAGCTAGTGTTATTTCTTTAATGCGAGACAATATTCCATTGCATAGTTATACCACATTTTGTTCATCAATTCACAGTTAATGGTCACTTGGGTCACTTGTCTTTTGGCTATTCTGAATAACGCTGCAATAAATTTATGTGTACAAGTTTTTGTGTTTTCATTTTTCTTAGGCAGTATACTTAGGGATAGCAATTGCTGGGTTGAATGATTAACTTTCTGAGGAACTATCAAACTGTTTTCCAAAGCAGCTATACCATTTTACATTCCCACCAGCAACATATGAAGAGTTCCAACTATTCCACATCTTTAGCAACTGTCATTCTACTTCTTGTTTCTTATAAACCTAAAGGATAAAGAACAAACAGAGGTTAAAAAAAAATGCCTCTGTGTTAGATGCTCCTTTAAAAGTGATATATATATATATATTTTGGTCATCTAGGTTGGTCTTCTGCTGAAATAGAAGAATGCTGCCATGACTTTGGATGGAACAAATGTCCAAAAATGAAAACTGGTGGAATCTGGGTAGTAACTTAAGAAAACCAAACTAAGTAAGTATCTTTAGCTTAGAAGCACAGTAAAGTGTAATTATACTTTACAAGGACTCAAAGAAAAAGTAGCTAAGGAACCTAACCAAGGTGGTAACAAGAAAAATAAAAGAATAAAAAGCTACAATGAAAATTCAAGAGTTCCTTTTTGTCTGTTACTTAAATAAAGGCAAAAGAGTTGAGTACCGCCTGAACGCTACAGGGCAATATCAGGTCACACAAAGATGCTATCAGCTCTAGACTGGATTCAGGCTGAGTAGGATGACTCTTTCCCTCCAACACATTCAACTACTATGTTGCAAAGCACTGCACAAGAGTCTAGAAACAGGAAGTGGCTCATCTGGGAAGGGAGAAAGATACCATGGCAAGAGGTATGCATGTGCTAATGAAGTTTGGAGGGGCACCTGAGGGAGAGAAGTCATTCAGAAAGCCTTTAGGAGTTTGGACCTATTCTAAGTGACTGGGGAAGGATGAGAGGTGGCCAAGGTAGGTTAAATCTTTGTAAAGTCTAAGCTTATGATATAGGAAACATAGGCAGTGTAACTATTCATGCTAAATGTTATACCAGTCAAAAGGAACAAAATGAAGACCAGAAATGTGAGATAGCTCAATGTGCAGGGCAATTAAGAAACTAGCTGAAATCTCACCAGTTTTTGTTTAAATAAAGCTACCTGAGCCATTATTTCTGATATTACTGGGGAAAATGATGATCAACAAAACACTGTAGAGCTTTTCTGATATAAAATCATACAAATTTTTTGTGCAAGTTAGCACAGACTCTAAATGACTACATCCAATAAGGGAACAGCTTTGCCTCGCCTCAGAGTGCTTGCGTAAAACAGAGTTTTGAAAAGAAAACACAATAATTATGGTTTTGCTGAATTCAAAGAAATGCTGCCTCTGCCCTCTGGACGTGCCTCAGATGCTGCTGTCTGCACATTTAGCTCAAGACCACATTATACATCTAATGACACAGGCACCCAAATTAGAAGAAGCAGCACTGGACTCAGGGGCACCTCACAGACCACCAGAGAGGAGCAATCACACCAGGACTCTTCTGGCCCTTCCATTTTCTTTTCACTGGCAAAGGAACCAGGTGGCCACAGGTTCCTAGGATCTGCCTTGCACAGGGGCAGAGGTGAAGAGGGGCAGTGCCAAGAAAAAGGGGCTGTGGGAAATCAAAGGTTCATAGGAAATGGGGTAGGGCAGAAGGGAAAGGACCCCACAATTCTATTCCTAGTCTACAGTAGCACTTTACTTCCCACTCCCATCCCAAATCTGCCCAGGCCTCATCTCCAAAGACCAGAATAGCCACCAAGAGTTTGCCATGAGAAGATATGATTCCTGGCATTTCAAAGTAAAACTCCAAATACTTTGAGCACTTGTGATTGGGGTGTTGACATTTAGAGCAGGACTATCCCATAAACCTTTCTGCAATAATATAAACATTCTATAGCTGCAATGTGCAATAGACTGGCCTTTCAGCTATGGAGTAAAGAAGCAGGAATAAAAAACTGAATTTCTAATTTAACTTAAATTATAAATTAAAAGCAGGAATAAAAAACTGAATTTCTAATTTAACTTAAATTATAAATTAATTTTTATTGTTTTCAGTGCTAGGCATTAAGCAAAGGGCCCCACACATACTAAGTGAGTGCTCTACCACTGAGCTATATCCCTAGGCCTTAAAGTAAAATTTAAATAGCCTGGGCTGGGGCTGTAGCTCAGCAGCCGAGTGCTTGCCTAGCATGCAAAAGACACTGGGTTCGATACTTAGCACCACATAAAAATAAACAAATAAAATAAAGGCATTCTTTCCATCTACAACAACCAAAATAAATAAATAAATAGCCAAGTATGGTTAGTAGCTATATACTCAACAGTGCAGTTTAGAAGCTATGTAAATATTCAACACATGGAGGCTAAATCCTTTGTGGTCAAACCTTAAGACATCATTAGTATGTATTACATGAGGAATAACAGCTTCCACAAAAGTATCAATTTATAAGCTTTCAGAAAACAATCTGTTGGTACTGACAACGTGGCTCATTGGTAGAGCACTTGTGAGCATGTACAGGCCCTGGATTTAGTGCCCATCACACCTCCTACACACACACACAGACACAACACTCACTGGGTATGCTGTCCCAAGCTTATGAACCTAGCTACCCAGGAGTCTTGAGGCAGAAGAATTTTGAGGCCAGCCTTGGTAACTTAGCAAGACCCTGTCTCAAAAAGGGGTTGGGGTACAGGAATGTAGCTCAGTGTAGTGTAAACCTGGATTCAATTCCAGGTATTGCCCAAAGTGGGGAGAGTACTTAGAAGAGGCTCACTAATGATACTGTAACAGTTATCTTCTGTTTAACTGGAAGCTGGCTGAGAATACAAGTTGTCCATCCTCCTGTATCAACCAACATCTCAGGGCTTCCATATTTATGTCTAAAATAATATTAATTGAGTAAATTTCTCAGGTTTAGGAAAAGGAATCTTGGACTTTTTTTTATATACTTCAGGGTTTTTGTTTGTTTTCTGGGGTAGGGATGGAATTCAAGCCCTCACACTTAGGAGGCAAGTGCGCTATCCCTGAGCTGTACCCTTGGCCCCATTCTCAACTTCTGATCAATAACTTTTTTTTTTTTTAATATCAGAGGTCTACGTGGTTTGTTTTTTTTTTTTAGTTGTCAATGGACCTTATTTTATTTATTTATATACAGTGCTGAAATCGAACCCAGGGCCTCCTCACATATGCTAGGCAAGCATGCTACCACTGAATCAAATCTTCAGCTCCTGATCACCAACTTTTAACTTTAGAAACTAACACAGAGTTGGCAGGTTATATGTATATGCCACTCTGGGCTATATACAAACATAACAAATATAATTTATATCCCAGTGATGAGAGAAAATAAAGGCTTGACCTTTTCCATTTCTGAAGTTTTAGTAACACTGATGTTGAGTTCAGGGTATCTTCAATACATGGAAAGTTCTAGTTAAAAACAGTTCCACTTGGGCTGGGGTTGTAGCTCAGCGGCCCTGGGTTCGATCCTTAGTATCACATAAAGACAATCAAATAAAAATATTGTGTCCATATACAACTTAAAAAAAAAAAAAAACAGTCCCACTTAAGCCAGGCGCAGTGATACATGCCTTTAATCTCAGGGGCTCAGGAGACTCAGACAGGAGGACTGTAAGTTCAAAGCCAGCCTCAGCAACTTAGAGAGGCCCTGTCTCTAAATAAAAAATAAAAAAGGGCTGAGGATGTGGCTCATTAGTTAAACACCCATGGGTTTAATTCCCAGGACCCCACCTCCAAAGTCACACTAAAATTCTTTATTCTATATTTTTCTTTTTCTTCTTCTTTTTTTTTTTTTTTGTACTAGGGATGGAAATCTGGGTCTTGTGTATGCTAAGACAAGCACTCTACCACTGATCTACATCCCCAGCCCTTTTATTTCGAGACAAGCTGGGCTCAAACTTGTGATCCTCCTGCCTCAGCCTTGTAGAGAGCTGTGATTACAGACATGTGACAACATATCAAGCTCCTATTTTCTATACACAAATGTGTAGTAGAAACATCTTCCACAGATGATATCCTGAAGAAAGAGTATGGTCACAGGCATAAAGTTTGAAGGCATTTACCTAGTGTCTTTTACAAAATGTAAAAGTGGCATAATTATTTTTAGGTTCTTACATATGCCATGCTTCTATCAATATGGCAGCATAAACTAAAGAAAGCCAAGTTCATGTGTCTTCCCACCTTTTACCAGACATGAGTTAGGATGGATGATATCCCTCTAGAAGAAATTAATTTAGTTCAAAGAAGGAAAAGTGAATTAAAAATCCAGCATATCTATGAATACATGCCAAATTTCTCCAATATTATAATTACTTAGCAATTTAACCTGTCATACCTATAAAAGCAAATTAATCACCCAAAAGACTAGACCAAAATATAATGTGCCTCAGAAAAAATGATGTCAAGAATCTTAGATGCAAATGATGTTTAATCCTTTCACAAATCTGATTACCACAGTCATATAAAACACTGTTAAATCTTGAAATAATGTTGTATTGTTATGGGAGACTGAAGTATGAATCGAACATGATCTGCCCTATTAAATATTCTAGCTGGGGATTATGGGCCATTCTCATTTAACTTTAAGTAGGTAACCACTGTTAGTCCCTTTGGACAATAGAGCAACATGTATCAAAAGCCTTCCTTGAAATTATAAACTAAATTATCAGAAACAAGGAAAATATCTAGCAATAGGGAAATATGTAAGTCAATTACAGAGTATTATCTAAATGTATTATGTCACTACTAAACATAGCAAAACAAATGAGGAAAATAGCAACATATTATAGTATTTTTAAGTCCATTAATAATTATAGAATAAAAATGTGTGCAGTGATAAAACTTAGATCTGAAATAGTAAAAGTAATGAAGTGAAAGGATTTACACAGAATTGAGTTTCCCATCCTTGTCTACTAATGTGTCAAAGTAAATGTTAATGTGAAATGGAGTAGTATTGTTAATAAAATAATCTGAATATATTATTGTCTCCTCACATTCCTTTTCAAATTATGTATAGCATCTATGAAATGACAGAGACATGAAAGACAAAAATACCTCCAAATGCATATTCTTTCAATAAATCCTAATTTCAAGGTCCAAACTACTTTCCCTCTCATTTTAAACTACATCAATGATTTTTGTATTTTTCAAAAAGAAATGTTTACAAAAAGCTTTTGCCATTTCGCTAAATCTAGATATTAGAAGCCCATTGTTAAACTGAAGATTAAATGAGTTGAGGGGCTAGAGATGTAACTTAGTGGTAGAGCACTTGCCTAGCCTGAGTGATATCCTGGGTTCAATCCTTACTACCACCAAAAAAAAAAAAAAAAAGGTTTTAAAACAAAAGCCATTGTTAAGGTAAGGTGGAAAACTTACTGCTAGTAATCAGTACTATTTTGATAGAATTGTTAGGTCAGAAAATACAGGAACTGCTGTTAGAAATGGAACCAAGGTAAACTCTAAGCTCTCCTGCAAAGTAAAAGTTAAGAAGCAAACATACTGAAGCATTATTTATAGCATCCTTAAAATGTTAAAGAGCTGTTCAGAGGAATCTTGAAACCCGAGAGAATGTTCTCCCAGGGGTCCTCAATGAGCTCACTTGTAGATAATGAAGAGTTCTTCATGTCCTCACCATAATGAGCTTTTCCAAGGCTGTTTTTTATACACTCTCACTGGTGACCAACAGCATAATCCCCAAGCTACACTCAGACAAAAAACTTTACATCCCACCATAGGACTCTGAGTAGGTGTGAGTCTCTCTGCCTTTTGGTTTAATCCTGAGTGATTTACAAATGTGTTAAGAATGGAGAAGAAATCAGGCATGGTAGTGCACACCTGTAATCCCAGTGGCTCAGGAGGCTGAGGCAGGAGGATCAAGAAATAAAATACAAAATAGGCTGGGAATGTGGCTCAGTGGTTAAGTGTCTGAGTTCAAATCCCAGTACCCCCCCCAAAAAAAAAAAAAACCCAAGTCTCATCTTTCAGACACTCTTCCATGGACTTTCTGCTGCTATCTGGGACAGGGATGTTTGGTACTGGGGATTGAACCCAGAGGGTACTCTACCCCTGAACTATATCCCCAGTCCTTTAATTTTTTTGAGAAAAGATCTTGCTAAATTGCTAAGGTTGGCCTTAAACATCCGATTCTCCTGCCTTAGCCTCCTGAATTGATGGGATTACAAACATGTGCCACTGTGCCTAGTTGGGACAGGGTTTAAACAGTGGTGAACTTGAGGTAATAGCGGGCAAGCACTTGTCAGTTTTATGGGTAATCTCTTGGGACTCCAAAATTCTTTGACTGACCACCTCTTATCAAAGTTGTAAACTTGAATAACATTTAAAAAGCTAATAACAGCTAGCAACTACTGTCTACTTTATGCCAGTCACTGCTTTAATTACACTAACATATTAGCTCTTTTAATCCTCACTATGACCCTAGGAAGAAAGGTGTTATTGTTCCCATTTTACAGATGGGAGGATCAAAAAAAAAAAAAAAAAGATGTTAACTGCCCAAGATCACTGTTTTAATCAGTTTTTCTTCCTGCTGAGACCAAAAGACCCAATAAGAACAGAATTGGAGGAGGAAAAGTTTATCTTGGGGCTCAGAGTTTCAGAGGTCTCAGTCCACAGACAGCCGGTTCCATTCCTTGGGGTGCGAAGTGAGGCAGAACATCATGGTGGAAAGCAGCTAGGAACCTGGCACCCAGGAAGTCAAAAAGAGAGCTCTGCTCAACAAGGACAAAACACAAACCTCAAAGGCAGGCTCCCAATGACCTACCTCCTTCAGCCATGCCTACAGTTTGAGCATTTGACACCTCACATCTAAACCGTAACAATCATAATGTCACATCTGCCAGGAGAAGAGTTGGGATTTAAAGCACATCTAGGCAGGAGCCTGTTTCTTTATACTATCACTACTACAGGTATCGGTCATTTCAAATCCCAGAGATGGTGAAATTAAGGAAGTATCTACCAAAAGGACCAAATTTTCCTCAAAAAGTCATTTGAGGTTATTTTAAAAAATATTTCAGAATTTTATGATACTAAGAATGGCCACAGTGAACTTTAGCCTAAAAGATTTAAAATCAAGTCAAACCCCAGCCAAGCATGGTGGCACATGCCTATAATCCCAGCAGCTCGGGAGGCTGAGGCAGGAAGATCGTGAGTTCAAAGCCAGCCTCAGCAACAGTGAGGTTGCTAAACAACTCAGTGAGACTCTTGTCTCTAAATAAAATACAAAATAGGGATGGGATGTGGCTCAATGGTCGAGTGCCCCTAAATTCAATCCCTGGCATCTTCCCACCTCACCCCTCAAAAAAGAAAAGAAACAAAACAATCTCTGAGCACAGCACTTTAATTTCCTGAGCTACTCTTCGGGTAACTAGGGTGCAAAATATTAACTACTGGGAGCTGGGGTTGTGGTTGAGAGGTAGAGCACTTGCCTGAGAATTGAATCCAGTGTGAGGCACTGGTAGAGCACTTGCCCAGCATATGTGAGGCACTGGGTTTATTCTCAGCACCACATATAAATAAATGAACAAAATAAAGGCCCATCAACATCTTAAAAAATATTTTTAAAAAAATTTACTATTTACTATTTGAATATAATTCTTTTGTTTTAATAAAACTGATACACGTGTTCCAAAGTAAAGTAATAAGCCAGATGTGGTGATGCACAAACATAATTCCAGCTATTAAGGAGCCTGAGGCAGGAATATTGAAAATTCAAGGCTAGCCTGGGCAACTTAGCAGGATTCTACTCAAAAAGAATAAAATAAAATAAAAAGGGGGCTTAGAGATTGTAGCTCAGTGATAAACTACTTGCACTGGGTTTGATACCCAGTAGCACAAAAAAATAATAAAGGGCTAGAGATATAGCTCAGTGACAGAACACTTGCCTAACATGTGTTAGGCCCTAGATCCAATCCTCAATCCCACAATTAAAAAAAAAAAAAAAAAGGTAAAGTAACAAAGTACATAAAAATCACCTGAAATCCAGTTACTGGAAGCCAACAGCTACCTTCCGGGGACCATTTGGAAAAAAGTCTTTGTATATAATAAGCAAAAATAAAAAGTTAACAATTTTCCTAAATGGACTCTTTATCTCATTTGGCCTCATTTGTGTATAAAAAGTCTCTAAAAGGTAGCGATTAAAAACACGGAACCAGGGCTGGGGATGTGGCTCAAGCGGTAGCGCGCTCGCCTGCCATGCGTGCGGCCCGGGTTCGATCCTCAGCACCACATACCAACAAAGATGTTGTGTCCGCCGAGAACTAAAAAATAAAAATATTAAAAATTCTCTAAAAAACACGGAACCAGGGCTGGGGATGTGGCTCAAGTGGTAGCACTCGCCCGGATGCATACAGCCCACGTTCGATCCTCAGCACCACATACAAAGATGTTGTGTCTGCCGAAAACTAAAAAATAAATATTAAAATTCTCTCTTTAAAACAAACAAACAAAAAAAAACACAACACGGAATCAGTACTCCAACCAATTTCAGTTCTAACCCATGAACTGGGGCAAATTATCTAACCTAAACCTCAGGTTACTTACCAGTGAAGTGGGGATAACAGTACCTGCCTTTAGAGGAATACTGTGAGGATTAAAAGTGAATGCAAGTAAAATACTTGCTTAGCATAAGGGTAAGCATTCAATAAATTAGTTATATTATTATGTATTAAAAGAGGATCCATTTAAACCTTCCCTGTACAAATACAGACATTATTCTATGTTGACAGAATAGAACTTTACATCAACATTGCCTCCTTCATAGTATTTCACTTAATAGGTTCTGGAACCTACCTAAGTAAATACTGATAAAGGCTTAGAGTTTTATTTCGTTTTAGCTATAAAGCCAAAGATGACCTCTTTTACACATTTTAACATTTCTGAAATGCATCCTACAATTGACAGAAGTTAATAATTGGCAGAAATTTTTTTCTTAGGTAGCACACAGATTCATTGAAACAAACATCCTTTGTGTCTACATTTTTTAAAAACTTGGCTGATAATTTCTTAAGAATAAATTCTTTGGGCTAGGGCTATGGCTCAGCAGTAGTGCACTCTGCCTAGCACATGCAAGGCCCTGGATTCGATCCTTAGCACCACATAAAAATAAATGAAATAAAGGTATTGTGTCCAACTACAACTAAAATAAATAAATAAGAAATTCTTTAAAAAGTATAATTGACAGATAGCTTTGTTCTGATATATGTCCCCCAGCTGCCATTGGGAAAGACTGTATTGGTACAACGTCCAAAGACATGGGGCGGTGTTATCCACTTCCTCACACCCTAGCCAATAGAGGATGAGACCCATCTTTATCTACTTTGCTAACCTCACACACAAAATGACCTCCTTTTATTTGCATTTCTTTTAGCATTGAAAGAAACTTATTTTAGGCAGGAAGTCCAATAAGTCACTAGTAGAAGCAAGGAGGAGTGAACAAAACAGATCTACCGCTCCCCTACATTTCTGGTACTAATGCCTGACAGTTGAGAGGAGCAGGAATGCACATCAGAGGGGATGCCACAGCCAGACAGACCTAAGGTCAAACCCCAGCTTTGCCCCACGCTAGCCATGTAAATCTGAGTGAGTCTTAACCTCTGAGCCTGTCCCTAAACGCATAAGATGGGGCTAACAGTGCGAGTCTTTCAGAGCCCAAGAAGACTAGGAGAGGCTGAGGCTGTGGCTCAGTGGTAGAATGCTTTCCTAGCACATATGAGGCACTGGATTCGATCCCCAGCACCAAGCAAGCAAATAAATAAATAAATAAATGGTGTTATGTTCATCTACAACTAAAAATATAACTAGGAATAAGGTATGAACCTAGCAGCATATAATAAATATTCTATAAATGGCAGCTATTCGGGCTGGGCATGTGGCTCAAGCGGTAGCGCGCTCGCCTAGCGTGCATGCGGCCCGGGTTCGATCCTCAGCACCACATACAAATGAAGATGTTGTGTCCGCCGAGAACTAAGAAAAAATAAATATTAAAATTCTCTCTCTCTGCCCCCCCCCCTCACTCTCTCCTTAAAAAAAAAAAAAAATGGCAGCTATTCCACGTGAACTTCAACCTATACTTTATGGTGGTAAATGTTCAAAGGAACACTGCATTTTCTTATTTATTTCTTTCTCCAAAAAAGGGAAGACTGATGGTCAGTCCCCTCAAAAGAGTCTTACACAGGAACTGAAAGCACATTCTCAGCACCTATTTGGAAACAGTCTGTTCCACTGATAAAATGAATATGATAAAAGACAAACAAATTTATTTGCTTTGAGAGAATACTAAACAACAAAACAACAAACTGTATTCGTTCCTTTTTTTTTTTTTTTTTTTTTGGTACTGGGGATTGAACTCAGAGGCACTGAAGCATTGAGCCACATCCCCAGCCCTATTTTGTATTTTATTTGGTGATAGGGTCTCACTGAATTGCTTAGCACCTACCTTGCTGAGTTGCTGAGGCTGGCTTTGAAATCGCAATCCTCCTGCCTCAGCCTCCTGAGCTGCTGGGTTTACAGGCGTGAGACACGGGGCCTAGCTGTACTCATTCTTAAAAACACCTCTGCTCTTTTTTCTTTCTTTCTTTTTGATACTGGAGATTGAACCCAGAGGCACTTTTATCACTGAGCCATATCCCCAGCCCTTTTTATTTTTTGAGAAGGATCTCTCTAAGTTGTTGAAGCTGGCCTAGAACTTGGGATCCTCATGCCTCAACCTCCAGAGTCCTTGAAATTATAGGCCTGTGCCATTGTGCCCAGCTCTACCTCTTATTTCTTTAGGTTGGATAATTCAAACACCCAAAATGAGACTTGTACGCTGGAATTCAGGACTTAGAGCCATGATGAAAACTGTGACCAACCAAACCAGGGTTTGGTTTTTCAAGGATTATAATCAATGGTCATTCTTTTTACCCCACCCCATCCCCTTTTTTGGGGTAGCACTAGGGTTTGCACCCAGGGGCATTTAACCACTAAGCCACATCCCAGTCCTTTTTTTTTTTAATTTTTATTTTTTTCATTTATTTATTTTTTCCAGTCCTCTTTTTAATTTTGAGACAGGGTCTCGTTAAGTTGTTGAGGCTTGCTTTGATCTTGTAATCCTTCTGCCTCAGCCTCCCAAAGAGCTGGGATTACAGGCATGCACAGCACATTTGGCTTAAATAGTCATTCTTTATTCAGTTACACAGGAGACTTGTGCAAATGTCACTAGATGACAGGCAGAAATACCATTATTTTATTTTTTCTTTCAGCATCTCTGGAACCACTCCCCTCCTAGCTCACACCCTTATTACTGCAACATTCCAGGCTCAGAGCTTTGAGCCTCCCTTTCTGCAATGCATTATGCACAGAGGACACTTTCATCAACAGCTAAATTCCTGAGGCTTCTTAAGGACCAAACCAAACTCTTACTGGATTTTTCTTACCTGGCTCCGATTCTATCTTCTTTTCTAATATTCACCATCTAGACACTTATTCTGTCCTCTCCATCTCAATCACAACATGCACCTTCCCCTACACGACTCCCTGCTTGCTGAATGTCCCTTGTTCTCTTAACCCATACTTTTCATCTCCCAAGGTAGAGTTTGAATCCCAACCCTTGCACACATCTTCATTTGATGTCAGCTCTTACTAATTTCTTCCTTTCCTGAATTACTCTAGCAATTAGTGTGCAACTCAACTCCAGCATTCCACCAAACACAGGTTCACTACTGAGAATTAATAGTTGTGTGATCTTGGACAGATCATTTAACCTCTATGAAGCATAATTTCTTCATCTATAAAATAATAAAGAGTTTAAGTTACGAGATTTTAAAAGATCTTTCCTGTTCTACAAATCCTATAAGTTAATATACTACCTGGTACTGTTTCATGTATTAATCTTACTCATTTTTCTTATAAGAATTTAGAACTGCTGAAGGGAGAAAGGACATCTTAATTTCTTCCCTAACTCTCAAAGCAACTGCTCCCAGGATCTAGCTCAAGGAGGTACTCGGTAAGTATGACACTGAAACAGGCCAAGCAGCACCTGCAAAGAGCCCAAAGTGAACATGGGACCTATTTCTCGAGTAGTTCAGGAAGCCAGTAAGGGTAGTGAGTGACAGCAGGAGAAGGCGCGTAGATTATCAGAGCAGGACTGGATCTCATCCAGAGCTGAAGAAAGTAAGCAGCTAGCTCTAGGCTGGAATGAGCACAAGTCTGAAAGCTTAAAATGGCCTTCTGATTCCTATGCAGCACTGTTTGAAGCAGGTAACATATGCCCCTACACAGCAACTGTAACTTTGAGTTCAATTCAGGCAGTTTCATGTGACCTAGTGAAGACTACTCAGGGTTTTTTGTTTTGTTGTTGTCGTTTTGGTGCTTGGGATTGAACCCAGGGCCTTGTAGAATGCTAGGCAAGCATTCTACCACTGAGCTACATCCCCAGCCCTTTACTCAGGGGACTTGTCAGCAAAGAACCTCAGAGACTATCATAAGCCTGCACTACTATAATGGAGAAACTTAAGTGCATCTCAGCCTTGCAAGGCCTCAAGCAAGAAAAGAGCAAGTGTTTCCATTTTTAAGGCCCATTGCCCTTCCCTTCCCAAGAAATGCAAGCTTATATAAAAGGGACAACACAGATATATTAAAGCATTCAGTTCTGATTTAGGCTTCCAGTAAAATGCTTTTAAAAAATATTTTTTAGTTGTACATGGACACAATATCTTTATTTTATGTGGTGCTGAAAATCAAACCCAGTGCCTCACATGTGTGAGGCAAGCACTCTGATACTGGGCTACAACCTCAGCTTTCCAGTAAAATGTATTTATTTCTTTCTTTTCTCAGGGCAGCAGGTCAACGTACATATATAAAGCAAAGAAGGAATCTGTTGATAGGAATCCTTTCTAACTAAAAGTTAACCAAGAACTTCAAGATAGCGAGAAGATGTAATCTTTAATCAGAGGCACAGGGCAAAGCCCCCATCTATTTCATTATACTGAAATGAACTACATTCAACTCATATGTACATGTCTTCTTTGTCAAGGAGGGCAGATATAGCCCTATTTCAATCCAAGTTAAACTGGTCAGTGCTGTTCTAGCCACTTTGAAACATGTTTTGGTTCACAACTAACATCCTAAAAAGAGTTTTCAAATGATATCAAAGCCAGTCAAATGGAGCCAGTTTACTCCTTAAAGAATCAAATGAAAAAAACTGTTGTTTTGTTGCTTCACTAACCTCACTTATGACAAAGCACATCACTCCTCTTCACTCAGCTGTTTCAATTATGAGACAAAGGGCAACTACTATATGGACACTTTTTTTTTTTTGAGTAAAGTCACAAGATTATTAAGAAACAGCTAATGGCCACTGTTCAAAAGCAATAATGGCATTATGATTTCATATCTCAGTTATCTACCAAATTGGAAAGAATCAAGTATATGTATTTTAGTAAATGTAAGCCCTCTGAATCACTTCTCCATCATAAAAGTTTGGCCAGGTGCAGTGGCCACATCTGAAATACCAACTACTTAGGAGGCTGAGGCCTTAGGCTCACCAATTGCCTTAGCAACTTAGCAAGACTCTCGGCAATTTATTGAGACCCTGTCTTTAAAGAAAGGAAAGACAAAGAAAAGAAAGAAAGAAAAGAAAATCTTCTGGAAGGAAAGATTTAAGGTAAAGAACTTATAACTGCTTATGGTCTAGAACAAACTTCAGAGACAGTAATCAGGGAATGTTACAGTCCAAAAAGACGTCAAATCCCTGTGTTTTGTTTGAATTTGATTTAGTGCCAAATATGCAATGGGATAGACTTAGAGAAAAATATAAACTATCAGCCTTCCAGTGGGTTGATGGAGAAATCTATTTGTTAAAAAAGTTTCAAAAAGGGTTTTGCACAGGGTACAAAGGTGTGTACTTGAGTAGTCATTTTATTACAAGTGGGTTATCGGCTAGAAATAGTAATCACCCACAAAAACATCAAATTATCTCTGTACATCAATGACATGGAGTGATGTGTCAAGGTGCCTTTGCTCTACTTCCAGCTCTCTAAGAAAATAAGAAGGTCTCATTCTGCAAGCATTCTGACAAACACTATGGACTTTAAGAACACCTAAAGAGCTAGATGTCAAAACAAAGCTTTCTTCTCCCTTCAGGGCTTTTCCTATCACCTTCTACAAAGATTAACCTATATTTCTAACATTAGAAAACTGCTGTGCAGGCAACTACAGAGTAGAATTCCATGCCTTAGGCATTGGGAGCAAAATAGCAACTATCAATATGCCCACATAACTGAAGAAAAAAAAAATCATGAATCTTTCTATGCAGCTGTTTCTGTAAATCACATTTTCACTTACTTCCTCTATAAATTCTAAGAATTTCATTCAAGGGTAGAAAACAAAAAGCTGGCAAATTCTGACAATCAGACTAAGGCTCAGAGGAAAGAATGTCACCACTTGAGACAAGGTCAACACTCACACATTAAACTTCAGCTTTTCTCATTTAAAGTTGACACATTCTTGACAATACTCACCTCTGTAAAGATAAATTGCATATCCAAAAGGGCAAACTGCTCCAGTCAATTAGGTAAACAACATAATTAACATGTGCCAGGTGGGGAGCAAATGCTCAATGTAAATAGTGAGACTCAAAATAAGCTACAAATGTGAAGCTATTTCAAAACTATCAGCAGATTTCTTTTTGCAATTAGAGTTTAATAAGGAATAACTGCTCCTCAACTTAAGAAAATTGAAATCTGACTTGTACAATGACAAGTTGAACCCTATTATATACAACTCCATTAGATTTTTTCATAAAGAATAAAAATACATCTAGGTTCTTTAATGAGTTTTGGCAAATACTTCTAACAACCTCTAAACTGGGAAAAATCAATCTCTAACCTACCAAGATATTACAGAATTTAAAACCCTTTGGCTATGTAAAATAAGACTAATGGAATACTTTTACAAAAAATACTTCAAGTTTAGGTGTTCAAAAATTTTTCTGATTTTTTATAAACTCTGATTTTTTACAATGTAAATCAATCTACTCATTTCCTTCCTTTCTACAATCATATTACTCATACTTTTCTTGAAATTTTGGCAGTATCAACAAACAGAACTACTCAAGGTAACCACACAAAGGCAGTTAAAGACCACACATCACACCAACTCTTAAGTCACATTTAATATTCAACTCAGCGCCTACTGCAAGTTATCCTGATCAAACCTAATGGTATATGTTAAAAGTGTGCCATGAAAGAACAAGCACAGCTTCTTTGTGTGTAACCACAGCAAAGAAGGTAGCTGAGCACAAGGAGAGGCAACCTCAGCATCGTGCTTGGCATCAACACTTACCTTGAGGATGTCCCCCCTTTTGAAGCTCAGCTCATCGTCTGCAGTGGCTTTGAAGTCATATTTGGCGATGGCTTCCATTCTGAGCGCTGCTCAGTGCTCAGCAGCCTGAAGCAGGGGGGGAAGGGAGTCTTCCCTGCTGAAGCAACCCAGCCCTCTGGGCTCAGCCTCGCTTCTGGTCTGGGAATACTCCAGCACGCTGAGAAGCACAATGCCACCCTGAATCAGAAGAGGAACGATTGAGAAGTGGCCAGAATCCACGGCAGCCCCGCCCTGCCAATCGACCTGCAGTCCCAGCCCCCACGCCCCCTGGCTTGCAAGGTTCAGCCCTCCTCCTCCCTTCCAGGCAACAGCCCTGCTCTTCTTCTTCCTCTTTTTAGCCTCAGCCCCAGGCAACTGACAAGCCTAGCGGCCAATGGCGGCAGCTGCTTGCGCTATTCCAGAACACACTTCCTCTTCCTTCCCACTGGGTGTGCGCGCTGTGCAGGAACCGGCTGGAGTCCCGTTCGGTCTCCGCCTTTCCTCCTGCACCCCTCATACCTCTGGCACCCAATGCTGTCCACTGAAAGAAAGACCCCACCCTGGGGACAGCACCCCACTATTCTTGGTTTAATAGGCCTACTTCCCTCCTTTTTTGCCAATGCTTCAAGGCTTCCTGGGAGCACCAGCTCCCCTACTCCACAGTCAAAAGCAAGCCATGCATGCTGCGGTCGAGCTGCTTTACTCTTCATGAAACTAACTCTCATCTGCTCTCAAGAAAGCGAGCGAGAGAGAGAGAGAGAGAGAGAGAGAGAGAGAGAGAGAGAGAGAAAGAAAGAAAAAAAAAAGAAAGCGAGAGAAAGTGAAACTAGACATGCCTTTTTAGTCCCAATTACCACCAAGAATTCTGGTGGCATTCCCCCACCACATATGAACTGATCGGCATGCTCAGGCCACCAGAGAAAGATACTCCGGAGCGCTCTTTGTTGGTAGAGATCTGTCCTTGCTTAGGGCTCCCTTTCCCCTGAAGATTCTCAGAAATGTGGAGTCCCCACCAGTCTTTGAACTAGATGACCAAGGTTCAGCATTCCAGAAGTAGCCTCCACATTACTTCTAATTAGCCTAAACAGCAGAGCTAAAGTCTTAATCTACACTTGAAAGGAACCCTTTTTGTGTGTGCTTGGGGCGGGTGGTTACTGGGGATTGAACCAAGGGGCCCTCTGCCTCTATGACGTGGTGTCCCTAAATTACCCAGGCTGGCTTCAAACTTGTGATCCTCCTGCCTCAACAGGGATTACAGGTTTGCATTCCACGCCAAGCAAAAAGAATCCCGTTAAAAAAAAAAAAAAAGCTGCCAAGCATCTAAGGTGGGGAAAGAAAGTACAGGGCCTGTGTCAGAAGGTCAGACTGAAGACCCACACAGTTACTCTGAGTACAGCTTTTCTCAGAGCCAGAAAAGTACTAAACACAGTGTACCAGGCGAAGGTGAACTGGGGTCAGTGCAATCACTGCTTTAGTGGAAGAGTCTCCCACCACGAAAAGGGATACAACCTTAACCTTTGCATACCTAAAGGCAAATGAAATCCCATTCGTGTTTGCTCAGCTACTGTTTTCATACACACTAAACAAAAGCAGAAAACAACAAAGGCACTGGCAGAATGGAGACTGATTATTTACAGTGGCACCTTTCTGCTAGATAATTCCCATCTAGCAGCTCATGTGAGGGGTAGGAGAGATTATTCTTTTATCCTAAAGCTAACCATTAGGGCATTAATCAAATATAGCTTCAAAGGACTAAGCAGGAAACCAGATGGAAATATTCAGCTCAGACTGAGAGGATTAAAGAAATCACCTGGTAAAAAGTCTTTCAGGCTAATTCTGAAAGCCAAACATTCTGCTGCAGGTAACTAATAAACCAAACCACTACCTTGCAGGTCATACCTAAGACATTCTATGTGGTGCTGGCTCTAAAAGAGTAAAGAAAAGCTACAGCAAACATAAATATTTTTAAAATACTAAGATTTTTGTGTATCTAAATGCCCTTCACTTACACTCTGTAGTTATTTTTATCAAATTAGTCCATATATAATTTTTTTAAAGAGAGAGAATTTTTTAATATTTATTTTTTGGTTTTCGGTGGACACAACATCGTTATTTTATTTTTTTTTTTATATGGTGCTGAGGATCGAACTCAGAGCATGCCAGGCGAGCGAACTACCGCTTGAGCCACATCCCCAGCCCTCCATATATAATTTTAAAAGCCAGAGTATATCTTCCATTGCCTACTTATTTTAACAGGTCCTCAGGGCTAATTGAGGAGCCTATATGCATCAATGATGGAAAGCTGAAGAAGAATGGAACAAATCTGAAAAAACAAGTTTTATTTTTTAAAACAGAAACCACACAAATCAAAGCACTGTCACTGTCAAGGTACCATGTAATATAGGGCGTAAACTTTTACCTGCATCATAGTTGAATAGCAGGAACATAAAAAACAAGATGGTTCTCAACACCCACCTACTCAATTCATCTGCCACAGGTTACTGAGTGAAAGCTTTGAAAGACTAACACTCCTCAAACGTATAATCATTCAAGTAATCACTCAAGTAAATTGTTTTGTGAAACAGTTCATAGAAAATTAATACTTACAAGGCTGTGCCAAATAAAATTTAGCATCGCATTTACAAAACTTGGAAAGGTCAGCTTCTTAGGGTATCCAAAGAAAAGGAATTCTATCCCATACATAACACTAATGTCTAAAAGTAACAAATCTGAAGGAAGACACAATTTTTTAAATAAATTTCCCCCTTTTGCGGTATGACGCGAATTGAACCCAAGACATTAAGCATGCACTCTACCACTGAGCTAAACCCTAACCTCTGCACAGATGCTGCTGTTCTCCCCAAGAAAATGAAGTAGCAATACGCTTAACACTGTCCCCTGATCAGAGCATCTCTAAACTGTCTAAACTGTTAGCACACACTCTACAGCTCATTGCACTCAGTGATTTTTTTTTCTTTCTTTCTTTTTTTTTTTTTTTTTGGATACTGGGGATTGAACTCAGGGCCTCACATTTTCATTTTTTACTCTGAGGCAGGGTCTTAAAAAGTCTCCCAGGCTAGTAGCCTCCCAAGTAGCTGGAATTACGGGCGTGCACCACACCAGGCATTCACGGAATTTAAATAAAGTACAACTAATTGTTCAAAGGATGTGCCCTATATCTGAAAATGCAGTTCCCTAAAATGCAGTATCCTATTGTCTTTCTTCTGTTTATTTCTCTTCTTCCCCAAATTAACAGAAAATATATCACAATGGGACAGTATAGTGTTGAGTTTGCATAATCTGTCCAGAGGCAGGCTAACTGTTATTCATTTAAGTAATGACCCTGCCAATCATAGCAATAACTTAGGAAAGCCTTTTAAATAAGTCTGTTTTCTAATCTGTAAAATGGGATAATAGCTGCTTTTAAGATTCACTGAGCATTAAATTAGATAATATATGCAAAGTACTTTGGTCAGAGCCTAATGTATAACACCACTCAATACAAGCTAAAAATGTTACTTTAAAACACATAAAAGGAAATGCAATGTGCTGGGGATATACTCAGTGGTAGAACATTTGCCTAGCTTACTCAAGGCCCTATGTTTGATTCCCAGCACTACCCCCTAAAAAAAAAAAAAAAAAAAAAAAAAAAAAGGAAATGTAAATTAAAACAAATTAAATTTCATGTATAAATCAGCTTTTTTTTTTTGTACTGAGTCTTAAATTTAGGGATGCTCTACCACTGAGCAGCATCCCAAAACCTTTTTATTTTGAGAGAGTCTAAGCTGGCCTTAACCTCCTGCTCAGCCTCACCAGTTGCTGGGATTACCAATGTGTGCCACCACACCTAGCTATATATTTTAAAGACTAATAATATCCAGTTTTTGTATACTTTGGGTAAAGAGGCTCTCTACCCTATCATATGTTACTCATTCAACACTGAAAAGTTACTACTATCTGCCAGATTTAGCTTGGTATATATAAAACTATCAGAGTCCACATTCTAGCTGAGAATTAATTAGCTCAATATTTTTGGAGAGTAATTTGGTACTACAACAATTTTAAAATACATACTCTGATTAAGCAATTCCACTTCCCTGATTAATTTTACTAAAATAGTGACACAAAATACAATGTGCAAAATATATATACTTGATCAATATCCATGAATTTACCTAGGGGATATCTTTCTATATAGTGGGAAGGTATGTTATCAAGTTTAAAAAAACTGCAGAAAAATTAGTTTATCCCATTTCCATAAAACAAAATAATCTACCTGTATATATTTTTTAAAAGATAGAAAGCTACCTAGGAATGAGATCACAGAATATTCTTACTTTCTGCACAATACACCTCAGTGATATTCTGTTTTTACACTAAAAATGTATTACTTTTTTTTTTATTTTGAGAGCTATATAGTTATACACAATAGCTGGGTTCATCCTGACAAACAGTTCACAATCTCCCTTTTTCCCCCTCCTCTCTCATTATCCTTCATGTATTTCTTTTGTTGTTGGAACACAAACCAAAAAGCTTACAGATTCTCTACAGTAAACCTGGATTAACTATCACTTTACCACATACATATAAACTGAGTGACACTGGAGAAATAACCTGGGGGTGGGGAGCTGTGAAACCAAAAGCTCTTAAGGTAGTGAATGGCCAAAGATTGTCAGTCTCTCTCTTCAGGGCAAAATTAAGTGAAACCTGAAAATCCACAATTTAAAAATTGTGAACCTGAAATTTCACAATTTAAAAAACTGTGAAAATTCCTGAAGAGAGAACATTTGACCATTCAAAATCATGACAGAAACCATGACGGGTGATGAGGAAAAGTAAATAAATGTCTCAAAGTTTTAAAAAAAAGTGCATGCTGCAAATGGCTTGGCAGAGTCTCTGGCAAAGAGAGATGTTAACACCGTCAAATACTGGTCAACATGTTGTAAGAGTAAATCTAGAACTTGCTTCTACAAATGTAGACTCAGAAGGACCTTCTGGTAGGCAAATGAATGGTCATTAAGTATAAACTTAGGAATGATGAGGAAGCTCAGTGATAGAACACTTATACATTCAAGTCCAAATTCAATCCACAGCACACAAAGAAAAAAAAGGATAAACTTAATGGTAAATTAATCCATATCACAGTCCTAAGAGTGATCAAAAATTAAACATAGGGCTGGGATTGTAGCTCAGTGATAAAGTACTGGCTTAGCAAGGGGGAGGCAATGGGTTCCATCCTCAGCACCACATTAAACAAATAAACAAAAAACAGATAAATTAAACATATAGGGGCTGGGTTTATGGCTCAGTGGTAGAGCACTTTCCTAGCATGCATGAGGCACTGGGTTGGATTGTCAGCACCGAATATAAATAAATAAAATAAAGGTCCATTGAGAACTAAAATAATTTTTACAAAACTGTAAGTTTAAAAACAATTAAACATATAAATCTGATTACACAGCCAGGCACTATCTGTAGTCTTAGCTGCTCAGGAGGCTAAGAAGGAGGACCAAAAGTTCAAGGCCAGCCAGGGCAACTTAGCAAGACCTAATTCAAAAAACAATATAAAAAAGTCAGGGGTGTAGCTCAGTGGAAAAGCACCCCCGAGTTCAATTCCCAGTATGGGGAGGGAACAACCACTAATCACACCTAGAGTCAGTTATATTAGGATATTCTAAATATTTACTTCAAATATAGAGGAAATGTCATTTTAAGTCTCACACCAGTTTATTTATTTTTGTGACACTAGGGTTTGAACCCAAGCAACCCTCATGTATGCTAGGCAAGCACTCTACCACTGAGTTATACCTCCAGGCCCCAGGACTTATTATTTTATGACTGCATTCTGTTAAGTATTGGTTCTTGGACCTTATGCATTGAAATCATTCCATTCAGAGACTGATTCACTATGAGCTGCTTGCTGGAATTCAGCTGAAACCTAATTTTAAAAAGATCCCCAGGTAGCCAGGCACAGTGGTGCATACCTATAATCCCAGCAACTTGGGAGGCTGAAGCAGGAGGATCACATCGGCTCAGGATACAACGCCCCTGGGTCCAAGCCTGGGGGGGGCGGGGGGATGGATGGATCCCCAGGTGATTCTTATGCATATAATTTTTTTTTTCCAGTGTTGGAGACTGAACACAGAGCCTCATGGTAGGCAAGCATTCTATCACTGAGCTATCTCTCCAGCTCTTTTTATTTTGAGACAGGGTCTCACTAAGTTGCTGAGGCTGGCCTCAGACTTGTGATCCTCCTGCCTCAGCTCCTGAATATCTGGGATAACAGGTGTGCATCACCACGCCTGGTTTACGCATATAAATTTTAAAAAATCACTGCTATACTATAAAGGTGATATAAACAAAAATTTATTTGCATTCCAGAAAATGCACTTTAATTAAAAATAACTAATAGGGACTGGGGCTGGGGCTCAGTGGTAGAGCGCTTGCCTAGCATGTGTGAAGCACTGGGTTCGATCCTCAGCATCACATAAAAAAATAAATAAATAAATAAAAATCTTTGAAAAATAAAGATGTTGCATCCATCTAAAAACTAAAACATTAAAAAAAGAATAACTAATAATTTTTCTCAGGAGAGCATGGTGGCTCTCCACCCTGTACTACTCAATTTCTTCAAACTCTATTGCTCTTTTGCTTTATGTAACAATTACAACTGCTGCTGAACACATGGAACATAAGTACCATATGGGGGGGGATTTTTCTAAGTACCATTAACAAGCAGAACTTAAAACCCAGCAATTCTCTCAAATCAAAATAACCAACTGAAAAAGTATGCCCCAAGCCTTTAAATGCTTGCACTTGTGTCAAAAAAGTTGATTATAGGGGCTGGGATTTTGACTCAGGTAGAGCTCTCGCCTAGCACAGGTGGGACCCAGGTTCGATCCTCAGCACCACATAAAAATAAAGGCATTGTGTTGTGTCCATCTATACCTAAAAATAAATATTAAAAAAAAATAAGATATTGTGTCCACCTAAAACTAAAAAATAAATATTAAAAAAATTTTTTTTAAAAGTTGATTATAAGAATTAACTTTTTAAAAAAATCTCGGGGGCTGAGGATGTGGCTCAGCGGTAGCGCGCTCGCCTGGCATGCGTGCGGCCCGGGTTCGATCCTCAACACCACATACAAACAAAGATGTTGTGTCCGCCGAAATTAAAAAATAAAATATTAAAAAAAATTCTCTCTCTCTCTCTCCCTCCCTCCCTCTCTCTTAAAAAAAAAAATCTCGGGATTAGAAAAATTTTAAACATAGGAAGGGGCAAGTAAGGTATTTCCTCTTCTTTTTTAGTTGTTGATGGACACAATACCTTTATTTTATTTGTTTATTTTTATATAGTGCTTCACTCATACTAGGCAAGTGCTCTACCATTGAGCTACAACCTGTCCCCTAAGGTATTTCTTTCTATCAAAAACAAATGTGGGCCAGATGCAGTGGCACATGCCTATAATTTCAGCAAATCGGAGGGTGAGGCAAGGAGGCCAACTTCAAAATTAGAGAGACCCTGTCTCAAAATAAAAATAAAAAAGGACTGGGGGCTGGGCGTGGTGCGCACATCTATAATCCCAGTGGGCTCCAGAGGCTGAAGCAGGAGGATCATATTCAAAGCCAGCCTCAGCAAAAATGAATCACTAAGCAGCTCACGAGACCCTGTGGAGACCTTGTCTCTAACTAAAATACAAAATAGCGGGCTGGAGTTGTGGTTCAGTGGTAGAGCACTTGCCTAGCATATGTGAGTCCCTGGGCTCGATTCTCAGCACCACATATAAATAAATGAATAAAATAAAAGTCCATCAACATTTTTTTTTTAATTTAAAAAATACAAAATAGGGCTGAGGATGTGGCTCAGTGGCAGTTTCCCTGGGTTCAACTCCCCAAACAACAACAAAACAGGGGCTAAGGTGTAGGTCAACCATTGGAGGTCCTGCGTTGGATTCCCCAAACAAAACAAACAAAAGCCAATTATAACATGTTGAGAAAGATCCTTAAGGTAAAAAGGGAAAAAAAAAAAACTGATAGGGGCTGGGGTTGTGCTCAGTGGTAGAGATCTCGACTCTCACATATGTGAGACCCTGGGTTCGATCCTGAGCACCACATAAAAATAAATAAGCAAAATAAAGATATTGTACCCATGGATAACTAAAAAAAAAAAAAATCTTTTTTTAAAACTGATAAAGAGGGCTGGGGATGTGGCTCAAGCGGTGGCGCGCTCACCTGGCATGCGTGTGGCCCGGGTTGGTTCCTCAGCACCACATACAAACAAAGATGTTGTGTCTGCCGAAAACTAAAAAATAAATATTAAAAAATTCTCTCTCTCTCTCTCACTCTCTCTTTAAAAAAAAAACTGATAAAGAATAAATTTGTACTATTACAAAGAGCAGTGGTTTAAATCATCAGTGAAATAAGTTTGTTCCCTTAAAATTTTCAGGTTATCTTCATTTGATTTTAGTATAGATCTATAGTTGATTTTCATTTTTGAACATTAACTACCTCTGGAAAAGGAAGTCCTAAAGGCCCCAAACTGACTCAATCTTCCTTACGAATACAAAAAAGACAGGAAGAAAACGTAAGGAGGAACAGAAGCATGTTCTTAATGTGAAGGAAGAAAAATAACTAAAACACAAATAAGCAAACTACACTTGTGACCAGGTTAGCAATATTGATTACTTATGGATAAACTGAATCCCAGTTCCCAGGAAGAGAATCGAAGTCTGGCACAGCTCTCTAGCAACCCTTCTGGCTGGCTGAAGGAACACATTGGGCGCTTAAAAAGTAAAGGAATAACAGCAGGATAGAGGATATCTCCCCGAAAATGCAAGGAGAATCTTGAAAGGAGGGAGAAAACGAGCAGCGCCAAAGGTCAGAAACTTCTAAAAATTATGCCTCAGAAGACAGCAAGGAGGAAGGGGAAGTAGCTTAGAAAAAAAAGGGGGGGGGAGGGGGACAATGACTAGCGTTACAAAAGCATTTCGTGTCCCCAGTGGGATAGAGGCAGGGGGAAGGCAATAACGGGGGAAGTACAACGTGAAAAAGAAGTAGGAAAGCCAAAATAGACTAAAGTGAATTTCTCTCGTGTTCTCTTTTCGGAGTGTCAACAGTACCAAAAGACAGACCACAAGTGCACTTCAGCTCCTGTGCATATTGCGCTTTTATAGCATCTGAAGCCAGCCTAGAACACTCTCCAAACAAGCCTTAACTCATCGGGCTTACAATCATGTACGTATAAGGACAGTATTGCAAGCAAGCATTCACAAAGCCTTCTCGCGCAGAAATCTTTTCCTTCGAGCATTCCAACCTGCTGCTCCTTATTTCTTTGACAAATATTTTTCAAGTCGTTTAAAGAGAAAAATGCCAGCATCAAAGGCATCGCCATAGGCTCCTTACAACTCACGGTGGATTTCCGCACAAAATTCGGCCCAAAGAAGTCAAGAGATGGTGACGTGTTGCGGTGCAGGTCGAAGGAGCATCAATCAGCACGTCTGCAGCCTGCACCGAATCCCCCGCCTCCCGGGCTAAGTCAGCCTGACTCACAGAACTAGCACCCTCTCCTCTCGGCTGCTCCCGGGCTCCTGCGCAAACCTTCGCGACCAGGGCAAGAGCCTTCCTTGGGGAACCCCGGCCTCTTCTTCGCGGTTCGAGGTTTTGCCCGGACCCGGAGGGGCCGTCCCCTGGGAGGAAAGGGGGAAACGTGGGGGTCCGGAGCGCAGCGATCTGCTCCTCGTCCTGAGCCCCAGCGGCCCTCGGCAGGCTGGGCCCGGTCCGCCCGCTGCCGAGCCGAGAGGAAGAGCCAGCGAGCCGCGCTCCGCGCCGCCGCCCGCACTCACCGTGGCGCAGCTGCTCGCTCTGCGCCGACCCCGCTCCTCAGCAGCGCTGCGCGCGGCTGCCGACCCCGCTGCTGCTCCCCGAGCGCAGCGCCCACTCCCGCCGCCGCCACCGCCTCAGCCTAGGTCGCTGCCGCCGCCCGGTCGCCGAAGCAGCAGTGCCGCCTCGCTTCCGCTGCTCGTCCGGGTCCCGCGAGAACTTCCCCACGCGGCCCCGCCCCGCCCCGCCCCCGCGAGACTTGCTCCGGCGGAAAAGGCCAGAGCGCAAGCGCCCCTCCTCGGCCGGGCCCCCGCAGGTAGATGTGCAGGGTGCCTGCGCGCATGCGCCAGGCCGCCCCGCAGCAGGTGGCTCCGGCGTGGCTCCGCCCCAGGTCGCTGTAACTCTTGTCAGTGCCACAGCAGATAAACACAGCTTTGCGCTGAAGGAATAACACTTACCACGCTCTGATTATTTTCCCTGCCCTTACTATCAAACCGAGACAGTGAGACAGGAGGGAAGAGCGATCTCCTACCATGGCGCACTCCAAATAGAGGACCAGATCTTTGAATTGTTTGGGAATCCGATTCATACAAACTGCAGTGTTAAATGAATTCATGGATTCGTTCTGTCTCTCTCTCTGTGTGGCGCGCGCGGTGGAAATTGAACCCAGGGGTGCTCTATCACTGAACTGCATTCCAGCCCTTTTAAAATTTTTATTTGGGGACAGAACCTCGCATGTTTGCTGAGGTTGGTCTCGAACTTTCTATCTTCCTGCCTCAGCTTCCTGAGTAGCTGGGATCACAAGCGTGCGGGGCCCCTGCGCTTGGCAGGATGCGTTCTTTCACAGACCGTACCGCGCCTAATCTTTGTCAGCACTTTGCTGGATATTGAGGATAAAGCGAGAAATAGAAATCGTGACCCTCAAGCAATTCACAGCATAGAGAATTAGCAAGGAAATAAAAAGTTCTTAGTTCTCACTATTTGGGGGAATGCTGAGGAAGTTAAAAAGATGGACAGGGTCTCTGCTCGCCGCAGAAATGTCTTCACAGAAAAGGCGATGTGGAACTGAGTCTTGGAGAATGAGTAGGAGGTGGACCGACAGAGGAACCGAAATTAAGGCATATCAGGCAAAAGGAATGGCACGTAAAGGGCTGGGGTTGTGGCTCAGTAGTAGAGCACTTGCCTAGCCTGTGTGAATCACTGAGTTTGATTCTCAGCATCGCATATACATAAAATAAAGGTCCATTGACAACTGAAAAAAAGTGTGTGTGTGTGTGTGTGTGTGTGTGTGTGTGTAAAAATAAATTGACGCTTCAGAAATTCCAATAATCTTTTTCCTGGTCAGATCTTGTCCATAAAGTTCTAGGGAACACCCTATAAAAAGGGCCTATTGTGATTGTGTTCAGCCATTGATACCCTGATTCCATATATTGATTATGGGGGCAGGGATCGCGATGTCATTGTGGGTCCACAGGTGAGGTGGCTCTGCTATGCAGACCTAGAAGCCAGACACTTGTAGAACTCAAGTTGTGTTTTAAGTATTTATTTACAATAAAAGAATCACGGCTCCCATTTTCACTTAAGCACTAGTTCCTCTTTTGTCTTATTGCAGGCTGAAGCAACCCCAAGGAATATGTTCTATGTTGGGCATTCTGCTGAAAAATAATGATATAACACATGGAGAGAGAGGTGATACAAAGAAAAGAGGAGTAGCAGAGTGGAGGTAGGGGGACATTGGAACGGGAAGGGGGCCATGTGAGTAGGTGATGATGACCCAGTTTGGGAAATATAAAGTTCAACTCTTCAGGGGCCATACAGGTGGAAATATCCAGTATGCAGCTGAAAAGCTCAATGCATTCCTTCATTCTCCCAACATTTACAGGCATCTGTTCTACAGCACACAGGGCAGCCCTTCCCAGAGTTTGCAGCTGGAAGTGGAAGTCACACCTCTGAGAATATGATGAGTGGTACTGAGAATATGATGGGTTTGGGGAGCACATAGCAGGAGCATACCTCTTCCAGAATTAGGAAAGCAGAGGAAGTGAGTTTTAGCCTGAGACCATGGTTAGCCTGAGAAAAAGAAAGCGTTCCAGGAGAAAGAACATAGCTTGTGAGTGAAACAGAGAAGCTCATGGGACTCGATTTTATGGGCTACTGAGACAGGGCTGGGCCACAGTTAGATTTTCTTCTTCAGAATATTTTATCACTGTTGCTGTAAAGTGGAAAATTGATTGGAACTAAAACATTTATCATCTACAAGATAATGTGTCAAGTCCATTTTAAGGCCCTTAAAGATCAGCCCCTGCCTGCCAGCCCTATCCTCTCAGCCCCTAGCCAACACAAACTCCACCAATCCTAAACCACTTGTGGTTTCCGGAAGGTGCCATGATCTTTTGAATGTCCCTATCTCTGCACATGCAATTTCCTCTACTCAGTGGGTCTTCTCCCCTATATTTAGGTCTTCATATTAGTATTAGGACTTCTTCAAAATTTTTATTATACTTCCGATCATACTGCATCTTCCATTTGCTTGCTGTCCCCCAACTGTCCACCCGCCCTGCCATGAGGGTCTGCAAGCTTTGGGACAGACATGACTATGCCTTTTCACATATATCTCAGGACCCAGCACAGAGCATGAAGTTAACAAATGGATGAATAAATAACACAAGCTGAAAAGAGATAAAAACGTGAATACTTTTCTGTGCAGTAGTCATCTTTGAAGCTAAGAAAGTAGAAGGAGATCTCAAAAAAAGATCAGATGCCCAAGAGAAGTAGGAAAAAAGAGATGTGTGCTTCCTTTTTGAATGCAGCCTTTATAAAATAGATTCAGTATGTCCACATAAAAACATATGCTTATGGACCAGATTGGGAAGTGAACATTTAAAAGTAACAATATTTGTGTCAAAATGTTGCAATTGTGGGTGACTAAGTAGAAGTCACACCCTAGTATGAAAATCTGTTGTAGGGCTGGGGATGTGGCTCAGGCAGTAGCGTGCTCGCCTGGCATGTGTGCGGTACAGGTTCCATCCTCAGCATCACATACCAACAAAGATGTTGTGTCCGCCGAAAACTAAAAAATAAATATTAAAAAATTCTCTCTCTTAAAAAAAATCTTAAAAAAAAAAAAGAAAAGAAAACCTGTTGTAACTGTAGCAAAACTTGCTAGTTGCAAACTGGCCACATCAGTCACCTCAGAATGCAAAATAATCACCAAGAGTTCTCTTTTTCCTCTCTAGGTTTATGGTTATTTTTAATCACCTGAAAGGGTTTCTGGCTTTTTTGTGTGTGAGTATGGTGCTTCCACCTGCAGGTTAGGACTGGTAATTGCTCTAGAGTTTACTGAGCCTCAGAGGCCCCAAATTGTCTTAGGCACATCCTTTGAGATGTCCAAATTTCTGTTTAGTGGGAAGGAACCAGACAGTCAGTGACAGCCTCATCTTGGTCATTTGAAGTTCTACTCCATTTGCCTACTCGATCTTGGAAGCTCTTCTGGAACTTCCTTTGCTTAAGTTGTAAGCCAGTACTCCTCTCAGGATTGAGGGTTGTTCCTGATGCAGAACCAAGCAATGTGCCCCAAGTGCTGTGACTCCTCCTCCTCAGCATCTTGATCCCATTCCTATCCCTGACCTGGTGAACACCACCATCCTTCCTTGGGGTTGCTTCAGCCTGCTAAAGGGTCACCTTAGCCCGTTTAAAGCATTTATTACATTGCAGCTAGAGTGGGCTTTATGAGACACAAATAAAATCATGGGGTCGAAGATAGAGACCAGGGTCCTCAGCATGCCTCTCAACTCTTAGTCATCTCCTTTTGATTGCCTTGTCACTATTGTATGCATGTGTTGCGGGGAAGGGGGGGTGGAGGATCCAGGCTACTGGGGACAGATCCCATGGCCTTACCTATGCTAAACAAGTAGTCTATCACTGAGCTATACCCCAAGCTGATTTTAAAATTTTATTTTGAGACAGATTCTTCCTAAGGTGCTGAGGCTGGCTTTGAACTTGAGATCCTCCTGCTATAGCCTCCCAAATAGCTGGAACTGCAGGTGTGAAACCACCCATGCCTGGTTATCCCTAACTATTGAAAGGGTTTTTTTTGTTTGTTTGTTTGTTTTCTGAAAAACTGCAATTCACTGACCTCCCAGTTTTTGTACATAGTGCTCCTTTGGCTTGAATGCTTTCTTTTCCTGCCTTCCTCATCTTCACCAGGCTCTTCTCTGCTCTTTAACACCCAACTCCATTGCTCTCTCTTCTGCAAAGCCTCCCCAGGTGATCTGCTTGCTCTAATATGTTCTCAGGAGCTGCAGCACACTCCATCTTTGCTCTTTTTCTATATTTTTATAAGTTGGTATTTCAGGCTGACTTGTGCCCCAAAGTTCATATTTGACATCCTAACCTCCCATACTTCAGAATGTGGCTGCATTTGAACCTAGGGGCTTTAGAGAGATAATTAAATTCAAATGAGTCTGTTGGATTGTTAATTCAATATGACCAGTGTCCTTTTAAAGAAGAAGATTTAGACACAGAGGTGCATCAGGAATGTACACACATTTGAAGGCAGCAAGCCAAAGAGACAAGTCTTAGGAGAAACCAAACCTACCAATGCCTTAATCTTGAACATCCAGCCTCCAGAACTGTGAGAAAGTAAGTTTTTGTTGTTTAAGCCATCTAGATTGGATTTTTTTTTTTTTTTTTTTGCTATGGGAGCCCTAGCAAACAAAATGCATTCACTTTCCTTCTGCCCTTTAGAATGAGTCTGTCAAAGTGGGAGCCATATCTTGTGCTCTTTGGCTGCCTGATCCATCCAACTGACAGGCATGCACCCCAACAATAGCCAAATTGACTGGCTGCCTTAAAACATGGAAGGAAGATGGAAGGAATATTAAATAAAGGTCATAGTAAAGAAAGGGAGAGAGCTTTATAGAAAAGATGAAAAGAAGAAGGGAGGAGGGGAAAGAAGAAAAGGAGGAGAGGAGAGGACAAAGACATGCTATGGTTCTTTATAGGTCCTTTGCTCAGTCATCACTAAATACATTAATATCAAAGTTTCCTATATTTTCCTAAAATACCTATCAGTGTTCATTTTTCTTATAAAATAACAGTTACAATGAAGAATCTAGCTATAAATTTTGTTATTTGTTTCTTATAATATATATCTCCTTTTCACCCCTTCATTTCTTTCTTCTGTTTGGACATTCCCAAAGTCTGTTTTATCATTTATTTTTATTGTTTATTTACTCAACTAAATTTTATTGAGTGTCAGTACTGCTTGCAAGGCTTAAAACTAGGGGACAATGCATATAGTATTGATGCTTAGTAAAAATTAATTGAATAATTTTTAGTTCCAAACCTTGCACACAGGGTTAATGCTCAATGCCCTTTATCTTAGTGATAAGGCAGAGAAACAATTGTTAATGCTCAACAAAAGTTGTATGTATCCATCTAGTTATTTTGTATCTAATGTTATAGATATTTTGTATATAATAAAATATCTGTTATTTTGTATCTATGAATGATAGATACAAAAAAGATTTTATATCTACCTACAACAGATACAAATAGCTATAATAGAAAATTTTGTATCTATCTACAATGGCAGGGAGCACAGGCCTGTAATCCCAGCAATTCCAGAAGCTGAGAAAGGAGGATTGAGAGTTCAAAGCCAACCTCAGCAAAAGCGAAGCACTAAGCAATTCAGTGAAATCCTGTCTCTAAATAAAATACAAAATAGGGCTAGGAATGTGGTTCAGTGGTCTAGTGCCTCTGAGTTCAATCATATATATATAGAATGACACAAAGATTTTTTTTTTAACAAGCCAGTGTTAAACTAACAATCTGTAAAGTAATTGTGGTGATAAAACCAAACCCCCTAATAGCCTGATCAGCATGACAAGGCTCTAGGAGCACTGAGACTCAGATTAAGGGAGTCTAGGAGACAGAGATAACTTGAGGTTGGGAGTCTAAGAAAACTTATGGAGGAGGTGGTACCTGAGCTGTCTGGAAGAATAATAGCACTTCAATAGAAAGAGCCAGGTTGGGGCTGGGGATGTGGCTCGTCTGGCATGCGTGCGGCCCGGGTTCGATCCTCAGCACCACATACCAACAAAGATGTTGTGTCCGCCGAGAACTAAAAAATAAAAAATGTTGGAAATTCTCTCTCTCTCACTCTCTCTTTAAAAAAAAAAAAAAAAATGGAAAGATATCCCCCGTTTAAAAAAAAAAAAAGAGCCAGGTTGAAATCCCTCTAGACCAAATAGCAAGCTATTAAGATGGGGAAAAATCAACAATTCTCAAATGTAGCAAATCTCAAATTTTAAAATGTAAGAGAATCACCTGGAAACTGTTTACAATGTGAGTTCCAGGATCCCAGAGAAATTCAACTCATTAGGCCTGAGAGGGACCCAGAAATATGAATTTTAAAAGGCAGTTTCAGGTAATTCTGAGGCTGGATGTCTTTAGAACAGTCTTTGTGAAGGAATGCTTACAGAATAATGGACTCTTGGGGATTCCAGGATCTGCAGGTATGCCATCTCCTTTACAGGAAGCAGATGTTAATTGCCATGGGTGGGAGAGAAGTTGGGGGCTTGTTCCTTAAGTGCTGTCCCCTGGGACTTCATGCTGCCCGTGGCTGGGAAATGCCAGGAAAGTGCTTGGTGTGGTCTGGGTCTGGGTTTAGGTGGATGGTACTTCACAGTGCCCAAATGTAAATAAATTTCACAAAATAAAAGCCCAAATAAGGGGCTGGGGTTGTGGCTCAGTGGTACAGCACTTGCCTGGCATGTGTGAGGCACAGGGTTCAATTCTTAGTACCACATATAAATAAATTAAGAAAATAAAGGTCCATGAATGATGACAACGACAACAACAACAGAAAGCTCAGTTGGTAGAGTGCTTGCCTTGCATGCACAAGTCCCTGGGTTCTATCCCCAGCACCACCAAAAAAAAAAAAAAAAATTTAAAAAAAGTCCAGATAATCAAGTGGACTTTGGTCCCTTTGGTCCTGACATCTCTCTATAATGATGCCAGAGTCAAGTTCACAGGAGGCTGGCCCTTCTCCATTTCTTTTGTTTCAGTTCCTACATCTGTTTCCTCGGACACATTCTATTCATTAAGGAGATGGAGTCAATTCCATTTGGCCATGCACTAAAATGCAAGTGACACATCCCAAAGATGTAAATTTCCCATGTTCCTAGGTTTATGAGAAATAAGCATCAGCAACTGAATACTAGGAAGTTTCTACAAAGATGGTTTTGTTATATTTTTATCTACAAAAATATTTTATCAACAAATAAAGACAGTATAAAGTCAAGGTATACCTTGTGATGATTTGATATATGTATATGTTGTATAATGATTATCAAATGAACACACCCATCATCACCCATATTGTATACTAGATCCCCAAAACTTTTTTTTAATATTTATTTTTTAGTTGTAGATGGACACCATATCTTTATTTTATTTTTTATATGATGCTGAGGATCGAACCCAGGGCCTTGAATGTGCTAGGCGAGTACTCTACCACTGAGCCACAACCCCAGCCCCACCAGAACTTATTCTTTATGTTTGCTATTCCTTCCTTTCTTACTTCTTTATCCCTCCCTCCCTCCCTCCCTCCCTTTCTTCTTTTTCTTCTTCTCCTTCTCCTCCTTGTTATTCATCATCATCTTATTTTTCTATTTTTTTAGTTGTGATGAACACAATACCTTTATTTTATTGTTTATTTTTATGTGGTGCCATGGATTGAACCCAGTGCCTCACACATGCTAGGCTAAAGCACTTGGCCACTGAGCCACAATCCTGACCCACTCATCTTATTATTCTTCTTCAGATTAGACCCAGACCCTAGCACATGTTAGGCATTGCTGTACTATTGAGCTACACACCTTTAATCCCAGCATGCATCACTAAACCTAACATAAATAAGTAAATAAATAAATTCAGATGGAAAATGTTAAGAAGTCAAGCGACAATCTCATATACAATGTTTAAAAATTTTTTAATGAATAAATTCTTTCTGGCACAGTGGCACATGCCTATAATTGCAACTGCTCAGGAGGCTAAGGAAGGAGGGCCACGAGTTTGAGGCCAGCCTCAGCAATTTAGTGAGACCCTGTCTTAAAAAAAAAAAAAAAAAGGCTGAACTGGGGATATAGCTTAGTTGATAAAGTTCATGCACAAAGCCTTGGGTTTAATCCCCAGCACCACAAAAAAAGGGAGGGGGTGCTGGGGGTGTAGCTTGATGTACAGCATCCCTGGATTCAATCCCCAGCAGTGCTAAATAAATAGAATAGAATAAATAGAATAAAATAGAATAGCTAGTGAGTGTCACTAATTTGGATCCATAAAAAGTCTAACATCTTTTGAGGCTGGGGTTGTGGCTCAGTGGTAGAGCACTTGCCTAGCATATGCAAGGCCCTGTGTTCGATCCTCAGCATCACATAAAAATAGATAAATAAAATAAAGGAGTTGTGTCCAACTATAACTGAAAATATTTTCAAAAGTCTAACATCTTTAGACACATTATTTTATTTAGTATTGACAGCAAGCATATGTGGTAGACGATATCATGACCTATGCCCCTTTTAGTGTTTGTTTTTTGGTTTGCTGCTGTGCTGAAGATTGGAACCAGGTTTTTGTGCACATTAGGCAAGTGCTCTCCTCTGAGCCACATTCTGGCTGACTTATGCCCATTTTATGGGTGGGAAATTAAATATTTCTAAAAGGAAGGGGCATTTAACTCTGTTCAGCTTACTAAAGAGGATTCATAAGATGAGAACTGAGAATCAACCACTTAATTTGGCAAGATGGAGATTACTGATGTTGACAGTCTGGGTCAAAAAGCACTTGGGAGAAGGAGACAATGAGGGGAAGGGAATTGGGAGCAACAATTCTCTCTCTCTCTCTCTCTCTCTCTCTCTCTCTCTCTCTCTTTAAGAATTCTACTGCAGGGCTGAGGATGTGGCTCAAGTGGTAGCACGCTTGCTTGGCATGTGCGAGGCACTGGATTTGATCCTCAGCATCACATAAAAATAAAACGAAGATATTTGTGACCACCTAAAACTAAAAAATAAATATTAAAAAAGAACGAAGGGGCTGGGTTGTGGCTCAAGCGGTAGTGCGCTCGCCTGGCATGCGTTTGGCCCAGGTTCGATCCTCAGCACCACATCAAACAAAGATATTGTGTCCGCCAAAAACTAAAAAATAAATATTAAAAATTCCCCCCCTCTCTCTCATCATTAAAAAAAAAAAAAGAAAGAAAGAATTCTGCTACAAAGTAGAGCAAAACAAAGAGTGCTTGCTTGCTCAGATTTGGAGGGCCAAGGACAGAATTTTAAATATGGTCTCTATTGTAGCCTGCTTTGTATGCTGAAGTGAAGACAGGGGAATCTTGGATACAGAAGAGAGAAGAAGAAATTGAGGAGCAATATCTTTGAACTTCACCCATTTTTCATGGACCAAAGAAGCATATATGAGAACAGATACAGATCACTGGGTGGCAGTGGTATTGGGAAGATGAGCTCTTGCTATTCTGATAATTTCTCTTTTCTCAGTTTAATGAGAATGCGAAATACCTGGGAGAGAGAGGGGGAACTATGCAGGAGAGTTGAGGAAACTGTATTTCTAGACTGTAGGGGATCAATAGGTTTAGGAAACTTCACAGGTGGTGCAGAGGGCCCCCTCAAACTTATAGTTGTCAACTTAAAATAGACTACTCAGTCTAGTCAAGTGTTTGTTTGTTTGTTTGTTTTTGAGATACTGGGGATTGAACCCAGGACCTGGCACATGCTAGGCAAGTGCCCTACCACTAATCTACATTCCCACTCCACCAGTCAAATTCAGCTACCTTGTTGCAGATTCAGGCAGGTATAGTCTCTTTTAACCAGAGCGGCCAAGGGTGTCAAGGATGCATGCAGGGTAGTGGATATGGTGCTAGGACATGCAATCCAAACCAGATTACAGAAAGAAAGAGGAAAAGAAAGAGAGTAATAGTGCTTAATGGATACAGAATTTCAATTTGAGATGATGAAAATTTCTGGATATGAGCTGTGTGTGGTGGTTCACACCTGTAGTCTCAGTTACTTGGAAAACTATGGTAGGAGGATCACTTGAGCCTAGAATTCAGGGCCAGCCTGTGCAACATAGTGAGACCCTGTATCTTTAAAAAAACAAACTAAGCCAAAACAGAAGTCTGGAGATGGTTAGTAGTGAAGGTTATACAATAGCGTGAAGGCACTTAATGTCACCAATGGTACAGTTTAAATGATAAATTTTATGTTATGTATTTCTTATCATATTTAAAATTATTTAATACTAAGATTTTTTTTTTAGAAGTATCTGGCTGGGTGCAGTGGCACACACCTGTAATCTCAGTGACTCAGGAAGCTGAGGTGGGAGGATTGCAGGTTGAGGCCAGCTTCAGCAAATTAGCAAGACCTTGTCTTAAAATAAAAAATAAAAAGGATTAGAGATGTGACTCAGTGGTTAAATGCCCATGGGTTCAACCCCCAGTACAAAAAAAAAGTCTTTTTTCTTCCCCTGGTACTGAGAATTGAACTTAGGGCCTGTTTATGCTAGGCAGGCACTGAGCTACGTCCCCAATCCTTTTGATTTTGAAATGGGGGTCTCCCTAAGTTGACCAGTCTGGACTTGAAATTGTGATCCTCCTGCCCCAGGCTCCCAAGTAACTGGAATAACAGATGTTTACCACTATGCAGGGTTCAAAATGTTTCTTTCTTTTTTTTTTAATCTTTTTTAAAAATTTATTATATGTGGTGCTGAGGATCAAACCCAATGCCTAACGCATGTGAGGCAAGCGCTCAACCACTAAGCTAAGACCCCAGTCCTCAAAGTGTTTCCTAATCACCCATCACCTTTTAGCTGAATGTGATGGTGCACACCTATAATACCAGCGGTTCAGGAGCCTGAGGCAGGAGGATCACAAGTTCAAAGCCAGCTTCAGCAACTTAGTGAAATCCTAAGCAACTCAGAAAGACCCTGTCTCTAAATATAAAAAGGGGCTGGGGATGTGACTCAGCGGATAAGTGCCCCTGGGTTCAATCCTCAGTACCAAAAAAAAAAAAAAAAAAGTCACTTTTTATACACTGATGTCTCATTTTCCCTTCATTCCCATAATTATTAAAATCGTATCAGGTTACATCTTTTAGTTGTTTTCTCTTAAGATCTTTGTTCTCAGTCATCCATTGATCTCAAAAAAAAAAAAATAGTCAACACCTTGTAGATTATCACCATTATTCCTTTTCTTTCTTTCTTTCTTTCTTTTTTAATGTTATTCATGTGTGTGTGTGTGTGTGTGTGTGTGTGTGTGTGTGTGTGTGTTTTGGGAATGAACCCAAGGCCTCTAGCATACTGACATGCACTCTACCTCTGCCACTGAGCTACACCCTTGGGACCATCATTTCTTCTTTCTTCTTTTTTTTTTTTTGGGGGGGGGAGGGGAGCAGGGAAGGTACTGGGGATTGAACCGCAAGCCACATCTCCAGCCAGCTGTTTTTGAGTGAGGACCTTGCTAAATTGCTTAGGGTATCCCTAAGCTCCTGAGGCGGGCCTTGAACTTGCAATTTTCCTGGCTCAGCTTCCAGAGCTGCTGGGATTATAGACACGCGCCACCCCGCCCCACCTATTGTTTCTTTTATGAAGTCTTAAGGCCCCTCCAGAGAGAAGACATCCTCCTGCCAACCCATAGCCAAGCAGGTTGAACCCCTGGCAGAAAAGTAGCTCTAGCAGCGCTCAAGACAATCATTGCCAAGGCCAACTTGGGCACATCCAAACACATTTAGTGGTTTTGTGTATTACATGAAAGCATACTTCAGTTTTAATTAGCAAGTGGAATAACTTCAAGCTGCTTGTGTTGTCATTCCTCCTTGTTATCATCAACCACAGGATAATTAGTGAGGGAAAGAATCTAGAGGCTTCTGCTGGGACGAGGAGTCCAGCAGTTCTTGGGTGATTCTGATGCAAATTGAAAAATTGGGCAAGTCCCGTCGGTTGCCATTAGGTGTCACCCTAGACAGGCAGAAGCTACTCTGGAGGTTGTAGAAATAACTAACTGTAAAGGAATGCTGCCGTTTGGCTCCAAAAATGGATTTGACCTCGCTTCTGGGACTTACTGTTCTAGGAGTGCCAGGAAATGTTATTTGCCAGGTCCCAGCGATGGAGTGTGGAGGAAATATCCAGTTGCACCCTGTGCAATGGAAACCCTACTTCCCTGGAACCAAAACAGAAATAGGACTGAATAGTCCTCCCCTCTCACCCTCCCTAAACCCTAAGTCTTTGTTAACCACAGGTTTGAATTCCTTGTGGTTATGAAGGGACAGAACTAATATTTTCTCATTTATTAATAAACTCCACAGCTTTTTTCCATTTTCCTCTTTCTTGAATGAATGAAACAACTTCCACTTCTTCTGTACTATTGTGTTGGTGTTAAGGCCCAAGGGCAGGAAGTTGGGGAATTATTCTGTCTTCACTTCTTAAACTTTTTCAGATATAGATAATTCGGTGGTGAGGTCCAGTGTCCTTCTATTTGGTAACAATCATCAATGTCTGAAAGTTTTCTCTTAAGAGCCAAAATGAATTAATGCATGTAGTATGTTTCCCTTGGGGTCTGGCCCACAGTAAGCTCTTAAGGAATGCTAGTTGTCACTATCATCATCATCATCACCTCTGGACCATGACACGAAGATAAATTGTCATCAGGATATAGGGGGATACTGGTTGCAAGGATGCAAGGCCACCCCAAATTTCCACCTACAGAGGCTGGGCCACCTAAACCAGGCTGCAATTGGAGCAAACCCCTGCCTGAGCTCTGTGACCACAGAAAGGTGGGTAGCATGGCATAATAAAACTAATAATTTTGGTGTAACAGACATCATTTATTGGCTGTGTGTTATATGCCAATATAGCTAAAGGTTTTAATTGCCAACTAGAATATCAACTCCACTACCTGCCTCTAACCCTTCTTATTATTAGCAACACAATTAGGAAGAGAACTAACTATTGTTGAATACCAATTGTGGTTTAGGGCTTGGAGCTAAACACTTGGCATAATTAATTGCATCTAACTTCACTAAGCCTCAAAGTCCTCATCAGTAAAGGTGTTAGGGTGTTTTGAGAAATAGTCAATGATGTTCTTGCTTTCTGCAGGCTTGTTTTATTTGAAAATAGCATTGGACTGCTTGCAAATCAACTCTAAAGCTTTTTGCTTTCCCAATTCCCTTTCTGTTTTTCTGTAGCTTAGTGTTTTATGAGACTTCACTCAGTCACAAAGCCCTTGGAAGTTTACTAATACCTCCTCTGTTCTGCTCTGAGCAGCAAAGAAGTAAAGCAATTTGCTCCAGAGTTTTGCTGGCAGCTTTTCCGGGGCTAGGAATCAACCAGTTCTCAAATATTTGGCTCTGCTTAAGAAATCAAATCTCCATCCTCTCCCAAATTAACATGAGCATTTGCTCTTTAGGAAAATTAAATCTCCATAAGCATTGTGAGCCAATATCAATATAAATACCAAAACTGCCTAGCAACCAGGAGGGACATCTTTACTCACTTTGATATTTAAGTATGTCAGATGGGGAAAAATTTCTACTTTCTATAGCTGTGATTATATACACCAGGCTGAAGATGAATCAGGCGAGCAACTCCCAATGCATAGAGGATGCAAGGGATGTGAAAAATACAGTAAAAGTTGCTGTAAGATGGGTGGTGTAGCTTAGTGGTAGAGCACTTAGCATGTCTGAGGCACTGTGTAAGATCCTCAGTACTGCATAAAATAAAGGTATTGTGTTCATCTACAACTAAAAAAAATTTTTTTAAAAATGCTATAAGAGGCTGTGGTGTAGCTCAGTGGTAGAGCACTTGCGGAGCATGCCTAAGACGCTGGGTTCATCCCTAGCACAGAAGAAGAGGAAAAAAAAAAAGCTATGTAGCAGTTCCTCCCCCCCAACCCCCTCTCTCTTTTTACTACTGGGGATTGAACCTGGGGTGCTCTACCACTGAGCTACATCCCCAACCCTTTTTATGTATTGTTTTGAACTAGAATAGAATCTCACTAAGTTGCCAAGGCTGGCCTTGAACTTGTGATCCTCTTGCCTTAGCCTCCTGAATAGCCAGAATTACAGGTATGCACTACCATGCTGGCTCTTTTGTGTGTGTGTGTGTGTGTGTGTGTGTGTTTTCCTGATATTCTGCACATAGAAATTTCTACACCAGCCTCTGGTCTGGCTTGGAGGCCATGAAAAGAGAGGCCTGAACCACAGGAGTAGTTGAGAAGTTAGAAACTGAATGTAAATGAAAGAACTTGGATGGGCTTTCATTTGGTATTAAAGGGACAAAGTGTCTTCAAGTACAGACAGGTGGTGGAAGATAATCATTACCATGTTCCTTATTTGTTAGAAACCAGACAAATTCTAGTGAACTCAGGTTAGATCCAAGTGGAATCTTTTTTTGTATTGAACCCAGGCAGGTACTCACGCATGCTAGACAAGTATGGTGCTACTGAGTTACACCTCTCTCCCTTTTTATTTTATTTTGAGACAGTCTCACTAAGCTGCCACTGGCCTTGAACTTGCAATCCTCCTCCAAGTAGCTGGGATGACTGGCCTGAGCCACCACACCCTGCTAAGTGGGATTTTTTTTAAAAAAATATGTTTTTAATGTATGGACCTTTATTTTATTAGTTTATTTATATGTGATACTAAGAATTGAACCCAGTACCTCACGCATGCTAGGCAAGCACTCTATCACTGAATTATAGCCTCAGGATTTTTTTTTTTTAACATGAAGGTTGAATACTGGACTATGTTATTGAGGTTGCAGAATCTCTTTCTTTTTTTCATTCTTTATTTGATATTTTTTAGTTTTCAATGGAGCTTTATTTTATTTATTCATATGTGGTGATGAGAATCAAATGAGAATCAAACCCAGGGCCTCACACATGCTGGACAAGGTCTCTACCACTGAGCCACAACCCCAGCCCCAGAATCTCTTTCAGTTGGGATGATTAAATACCTGTTTGGCAAAGGAGTAAACTCTCTAGCTGTATTAGCAGTTGCCCTATTAACAGTGTGGCAACAAATATCCTCATTTGGATATAGCTCAGTTGGTAGAGTGCTCGCCTTGCATACAAAAGGCCCTGGGTTCAATCCCCAGCACCCCCCCCCCACAACACACACATGCCATAACAAACAGGTGCACCATAGGACTTAAGCTACCTAAAACTTACCAAGTGGATACTAGATAAATATAAGCTCTGTGCATTTTACAGAACAGAAATGGGACTGCAGCAGCCAGGGAAAGATATGGGAAGGAATCCTGGCTTTTTTTCATTTGGTCTCTGATCATTGTCTCTTCTACTCCATCCTTTGGTCCCTCAGCAGCTGAAGGCAGAGCTATGTGACCCCAAGTATCTCTGTCCTGGAGGAAAGAAGAGATCTTAAACCAGAGGGGAATGTCAATAATGAGGGCTTGGCAAATGCAGAATGCTGAGAATGAGCCACAGTTCAGAGTTCAGATCTGGAAGCTTGGCTTGGCCCCACCCCGACATCCTTCATGAAAGGCAAAGCCAGACGACTCCCTGGGAAGGGCCGTCTGCTTTAGGAGCTGTGAATCCTACTTCTGAATCACATTGCTTTTCTGAGCTGTGTGTCTTATTATAGCTAAAAGAGTTTATCCAGTCTGGATCAGGCCACAGAGAACTAAACATTGTATCAAAATACTCCCTTAGTAATCCTAGGGACTTGGGAGGCTGAGGCAGGAAGACCACACGTTTGAGGCCACCTCGGCAACTTAGCAAAGCCCTAAGCAACTTAGCGAAACCCTGTCTCCAAATAAAATTTTAAAAGGACTGAGGATGTAACTCAGAAGGAGAGCACCCATGGGTTCAATCCCCAGTACTGGAGAAAAAAATCCTGCCTAACCTTGGGGTCCAACAAAACCAAACAGGCTGCTGTCTTCATTACCACACTCCTCTGCACAAAAACACTGCCATCACAGTGCTCTGCAAAGCTAGTTTCCCTCCAAAGTCAATTCTTAAGCTAATGAGAATTTCTGGAAAGATACTCAGGAAACTCATAAAATTTAGTTGCCCTAGAAGAAGAGAACGAGGGTAGGAAGGAGACATCCTTTTCACCATACACCTCTTTATGTCTTCCGAATTGCTTACGTGCATGCACTACCTATTCCAAAATAAATACAGTAAATTTTTAAATGTAAGATTTGTAAAACTCAGTGTGGAATTTAACTGAGCTCTTTCTCCTCCAAATTATACTTCTTTCCCTTTTTCAGGTCCCCATTTCACTAATGATCACGGCGAGCAGCTGATAGCTGTGCTTCATATCTTCTGTTCATGATCTCATTTCAGAAGTGACTGGGAGGTTTACTATTATTCAGATCCTACAGATGAGGAAACTGAGGCTTAGAGATAGGTCCAATAGCCAGTCTATATCAGATGCAGAATTCAAACCTGGGTCTGTCTGACTCACCACAGCTGGTAGCCCCCTCCACCTATTGCCTCTGTGGCTGTGAGAACGTTCACTGGAGTATTAAACTGTAGCAAACATATTAAGAACTTTCTCACAAGCTCCATTGATCAAACCAAATCCCTAAATGTCTCTAGAGTAATAAAGTATGTGCAATGTGCACTCTTTGCCTAATAACAAAGCTGGGTGTATGTGTTCCTTTTTGTTTGTTTGTTTTTATTTTGGGGGTGGTGGTAGTGCTAGGAATCAAACCTGAGAGGGCCTCACACATGCTAGGTAAGTACTCTATTACTGAGCTACACACCCAACCCTGGGTGTATGCTTTTCTTGTTGGGGGCACAAAGTGTTTCTAGAGAATGACTGACTAGCTAGTCTGTCAAAGTATGAGGCATCTGATCTCCCATAACCAAATCCTGGGCAAGGACCCTCTCAGTGGGACATATCAGAAGCAGTATTCAAATGGCAAAGGGACCCTGTGGATTGAGACACACCAGTCCTATTTCTGGCTCAGAGCAAAGCTCTGGGGACTCTAGCAGCCCCACAAGAGGACAAGCCCCTGCCTTACTGGTAGTTTCTATGGACACAGAAGAAAGGACAGGATTGCAATGAAAAACAACCACATGAGCCTGCAACTTGAGATGCAGCTGCAGAGGCCAGGTGGAATAACAGCTGATGATGCATCACACACGCTCACAAAAACCCGGCTGCTGCAAGCGAGGAAAGGGGTTTCAAAAACAATCATCAATTATGTCAACTTTTTAGGGTGACAATCAAGGCAAGGATTTGGTAATCAACCTGCCCTTCTTCATGCAGCTTATTCACACTGTTAAGGGGAAGCTTTATTGGAGTCTACTTTATATACTTCTTTGCAGTTCAAACCTATCTTCACATGCATTATATCATTTGATCAAGTAAAGATCTTGCCTTCCTCTAGTCCTGGTGTGCAATAAGCTCTCTTTCTACACTCTTCTAACAGGCAGCTCAGGGATGCCTTTGAGGAACAGACCCTGGGAAGCAGCAACAAGCAGAGTTCTAGGTCTGTGGGCTCTGTCTAGGGTAGAGTATTTGGGGACGTTTACTCCATTTTAAACAATGAGGGTCATGGTTAGTCAGTGTTGGCACTAGGAAAGTTGTGAAAGAGATTTCTTCTGTTTTCCTTTCCAAGTTTGCATTCATCACGCTCTCGAAATTATGCAAGCCAGAGCATCCACTGGAATGAGCCAGGTGCCTGAGAAGCAAAAGCTCAGGCAGACAGGGACAGCCTGAGCCAGGGGACCTTGTTCTCTCCCAGTGCCTACCTGTCTCCACCCAATAAAGCCCAGCCCCCCCCCCCCACACACACACATTGTGAAGGACAGCCCTCATTCCAATGACAAGACACTGAACTTCTGATTAAGAGTTTTAGAAAAGATTTAAGTTAAGAGTATATAATGGCTGCCAGAAGCCTTCTTTGGGAAAGCACATGTTCTCTTAGAGCAGTTTTCTTAACCTTTTATTTTTCATTATTTTCCCCCAAAGAGAAAAAGCAAATTGAATTATCCTTAATGAAATAAATTAAATACTTAGAAATAAGATTTTTTTTTTTTTTTGGATAGAGTTGAGCTTTGGAGGGTCACAAGCTATTGTAACATCTGAAAGTTTTTCATCTTCCAAGAACCAGTTTTTTTTCTTTTTTAGGGGAAACATTGCTGTGCCCGCTCTCCCTACATTGAGAACACATGCCACAAGGAAATCCAAACAGTTTTCTTAGAGGAACACCATTGATCATCTTAGATGGCCAATTATGCACAACTCTTCTGATTAAGCCCAGGGCTTTATGCATGCGAGGCAAACACTACCATTGAGCTAGATCCCCAGCCCTTTTTATATTTTATTTTGAGACAGGGCCTCACTAAGTTTCCCATGTTGGCCTCAACCTTGCAATCCTCCCACCTCAACCTTCTGGGATTATGGGCATGTGCCATTGCACCTGACATATTTTCTTGTTTAACAATATATATTCTTGTCTTTTTTCTAGTCAAGTAAATTTGGCCATAATCACTTTGTTTCTGTTTGAAAATCTGTGGCCCACATATTGATATCTTTCTTCAAATTGCTCCTCTGCAATCCTGGAATAGCCTGGTTGCTTCTCAAGGATAAAGAAAACAGGGTTTGTCAGGTACAGTGGCACAGGCCTGTCATAATAGCTACTCAAGAGTCTGAGACAGGGGCTGGGGATGTGGCTCAAGCGGTAGCACACTCGCCTGGCATGCATGTGGCCCAGGTTCGATCCTCAGCACCACATACCAACAAAGATGTCATGTCCGCCGATAACTAAAAAATAAATATTAAAATCCTCTCTCTTTCTCTCTCTCTCTCTCTCTTTCTCTTTAAAAAAAAAGAGTCTGAGACAGGAGGATCACAAGTTCAAGGCCAACTGGGTAACTTAGCAAGACCCTGTTTCAAAAGAAAATATAAAAAGTGTTGGGGTTCAGTCCCTAGCACCAAAAACAAAACAAAACAAAGCAAAAACCCTCCAAGGTTGCATACTGTACCTTGATGTTAAGCTGGGATTTTCCCTTCTAGTCTAGAAGCTGGAATGGCACATTCAATCAGCTGGGATCCCCAGGGATGGGTGCAGCAGGCATAGTATGCCCCCTCTCCTTGCAAACCAGACAGCAATGGAAAGGCAGCCTAGTCCCTCCTGCTGTGAAAAGGGTGTGATGAGTGACAAGCTTCAGCCCGTAGCCCATTCACTGTGTGACCCTGAGTGAAATCGCTTAGCCTGGTTGTCCCACATTTCTGCTTTCCAGAAGATAGATATAATGTGGCTAAATCTGTGGCTCACTTCACAGGGATGGCCTAAGAAGGGAAGTCACTGGGGAAAAACTCTGGAGGCCCCCAAAGAAAAGTGTGTAAATTCAAAGGTTTATTACCCAAACTGCAAATAGGTCTGAACTTCAGTCCAATAAAGACATGCAGAGAGTTCTAAAGTTCATTTGATCCTGAACAACACACTAACCACACCCCATGATAAAATCAAAACTATCCAAGGCAACAACCTCTGTTTGTTGGCCTTTTTCCCCACAAGACAAACTGCTTAGGGCAGGGTTGTCTCCCCTCGAGCACACGGGTGCACCTGTGTTTATTAGCTGACGTGGATCACGCAGCCATTACCATGCAGCTGGCCCCTGAGCCCATCACCCTGGAAAAGGTGGCAAAGACGAAGGAATACAGACAGTTGGGACATCTGACACCACGAGGCCATGTGATCGATGTCATCTAAAAGACACATTTCGAACGAGGCTCCAGAGCGGGTCGGTGGCCGAGAAGCAGAGATGCAGATCTTTGTGAAGACCATGACGGGCAAGACTATCACCCTCGAGGTTGAGCCCAGTGACACCATCGAGAATGTCAAAGCCAAAATTCAAGACAAGGAGGGCATCCCACCTGATCAGCAGCGTCTGATATTTGCAGGCAAACAGCTGGAGGATGGCCACACTCTCTCAGATTACAGCATCCAGAAAGAGTCCACCCTGCACTTGGTGCTTCGCCTGCGAGGTGGCATCATTGAGCCTTCTCTGTGCCAGCCTGCCCAGAAGTACAACTGTGACAAGATGATCTGTCGCAAGTGTTATGCCCGCCTGCACCCCCGTGCTGTGAACTGCCGCAAGAAGAAGTGTGGCCACACCAACAACCTTCGCCCCAAGAAGAAGGTCAAATAAAGCCCCTCCATTGGCTCCTTTCCCCAAGGAGTGGCCTCCTGCTCAAGCCCCATGTATGGCCTTGGGACCTCAATAAAATTTCCCTTTACATTGACTGGAAAAATAAATAAATAAAAGATACATTTCAAAGCAGCCCCTTCTCAGAACTTTCTGCCCTTTCTCTAAGAACCATTGGTCTAGTAGGTCCCATAGCCAACTTCCATTCATCTATGCATGCCAATCCTGGAAGATGGACAGGCAGTCCAGATGGACAGGCAGCCATCATTGCAGGTGGCCACAGACACAGTCCTAAGGGGCTGATAAGGTGGCATGAACATGTGCTGAAGGGTTGGGAAAGGAACTAATGATTCCTCAGTTGCACTTGATCATGAAACCACCAGTTGTTCTCAACAGGAATATTATACTCCCAGGTTTTTACAGGACCTCTAAACATCAACCTGACACCTTGAAAAGTCCTGCTGTTGATCAGAAGGGGTGCTGGGCAAAATGGTGTAGGGAACTGACACCAACCCATTACTTCTCTTAGAAGACATAAGGGATGGTCATCAATAAGGGGTGTGCAGATGGCAACCCTATTGCCTCTCAGAGCATCTTCTATAAAGTCTTTTCAGAGGCCACCTCTCAGATTTTAGAGTACTCAAAAGTGATCAGGTTCTGGGGTCAGGCAGGTGCTAACTGCTAACCAAGAATCTCAGGCCAAACTGGTGATGGATTCACTCACTCTAGGAGGCAGTAGAACAAAGCAATTAAGAACCTGGGCTTTATGCCCACATGAGCCAGCAATTCCACTCCCAGGCATCTACCTGAAAGAAATGCAAATACATGTCCATACAAACACTCCTACATGAATCCTCACAGCAGCATGATTCATAATAGCCAAAAAGTGGAAACAGCCCAAATGCTCGTCAATGGATGAATGGATAAGCAAAATCTATCCATGTCATAGAATATTATTCAACACAAAAGGAATGAAGCCCTCATATATGCTACAACCCAGATGAGCCTTGGGAACACCATGCTATGTAAAAGAAGGCCGTCACAAAAGGCATGTGTTGTGTGATTCCATTCTATTATGTTAATGTTCAGAATGATGAAGCCCTAACCCCCGAGGTGGATTAGTGATGCCTGGGTGAGGGAGAAGTGTGAGGGGCATGGAAGTGATTGCTAAAGGGTGCAATGTTTCTTTCTGGGGTGATGAAAATATTCTAAAATTGGTTGTGTTGATGGCCACACACTTGAATATAATAAGCACCATTGAATGGTATACTTTAAACAGGGAAGTTTTATGTGAGTTATATCCCAATAAAGCTTTTTTTAGATGGATAGACAGATAGATAAATAGAGATAGATAGAAATAGATAAATAAAAGATAGAAAGATAGATAGATAGATAGATAGATAGGCAGATAGATAGACAGATGGATGAAGACGCTGGCCTCTGGAGATAGACTGGGGCTGGCTGAAATCCTGCTCTTGCATGTTTTGACTGTGAGACATAATGGCAAGTTACTCTGATTCTGGGCCTCAGTTTTATCATCTCTAAAATGAGAAAGATAGCTGTTGTTTTTTGTTTTTGAGCCTGGGTCTTGCTCTCTGTCCAGGCTGGACTCAAGATCATCATTTTCTTGCCTCAATCTCCTGAGTAGTTGGGATTATAAGGATAAGCCATTGCACCCTCTCTAGAATAACAGTTACTATAAGAAGAATGAGAACAGCAGGGCATGACACATGACTGCAATCCTGGTGACTTGGGAGGCTGAGGCAGGAGGATCAGCCTCGGCAACTTAATGAGACTCTGTCTCAAAATAAAAAATAAAAAGGCCTGGGGATGTAGTTCAGTAGTACAGCATTGCTAGGTTCAATGCCAAGTACTGCAGAAAAAGAAAAGAAAGGAGATTTAGCAAGCATGAAGTCAGAATTAGGAAGCTTTTTATTATCCTGGAGATTGAACCTAGAGACGCTCAACCACTGAGCTACATCCTCACAGTTATATCCCCACAGTTCTTTTTTTTTTAATTAAAAAAATTAGTTGTAGTTGGACACAATCCTTTTATTTATTTCTTTAAATGTTTTAGTTGTAGATGGACACAACAACTTTGTTTATTTTTTAATTCATTTTTATGTGGTGCTGAGGATCGAACTCAGTGCCTCATACATTCAAGAGAAGCATTTTGCCACTGAGCCACAACCCCAACCCTTTGTATTTATTTTTATATGGTGCTGAGTAACTAACCCAGGGCCTTGCACGTGCTAAGTGAGCGCTCAACCACTGAGCCACAACCCCAGCCCTTCCCCACAGTTCTTTTTATTTTTTATTTTGAGATAGAGTCTTGCTACATTGCTGAAGGTCTCAAATGCTGAGGCTGGCCTCACACTTTCCACCTCCTGCCTCAGCCTCCTGAGTTACTGGGATTACAGGCATGTGCCACCACCTTGGTGCAGGTGGCTAATCTTGTGGATGCTGCATCAGACCATGGAAAACCCTTCCTTCACTTGTTCACTAAAGTGACATGACTGTGCTGGGCACTGCTCTATGTGTTGTGGGAAACAGCGATAACCAGAATGGACTTAACTTCTGGCTCCTCCAAAGATTACATCCCAGAGGAAGAAGACTGGCACTACATGAATACACAAGAAAATTTGGAGGTGGAGATCAGTATCCTGAAAAATACAAAGTTGGCCTGATGGAGATGGATGTGCATTAGGTTGGAGGCCAGGGGAGCAATTTTGGAGAAGGGTACATTCTGCTTATGGGGGTCTTCTCAGGGAAAGGCATGTTGGCTGTGGAACAGCTGCTACACATGTTCTGAAGCATGGACGTGCTGGGCATGTTGGAGAAAAAGAAAGAAGGCCAGGCTGGTGGAAGCATGCGGAGCAGGGGAGAGTGGCAGGAAGTAAGGTTGGATATGTAGGAAGGGCCTCAGGGGCCATGTGTGACAGAAGCCTCAAAGATGGCCCTGAATGACCCCTGCCTCTTGGTATTGACTCCTGTGTGGTTGTCTCCTCCATTGAGGAGAGCTATTTTGAGTCCAATAGGATATTGATGAAATGATGGCGTGACTTCTAAGAATAGATCATAAAAGACATTGAGGATTCTGCTTGGTTTTCCCTTAAATCCTTTATTCCAGAAGGAGCTAGCAGTCTCTTCCTGAGATCACTCAAGCAATTCTATGGAGCATCCATGGGCTGGAGAACTTCGGCCTCCTGTCCACAGACATTATGAGCTCTTCAGGCATGTGAAGGGGGCATCTTGGATCTTCCAGCCCTAGCCAAGCCTTCTGATGATTACAGCCCTGACCAGCATCTTGACAGTAGCCTCATGGGAGATTCCAGGGCCAGATTCATCCAACTAAGCTGCCCCCAGATTCCTGACCCACATGAACTGTCTGGGATAATAGATATTTATTGTTTACCATCCACCAAGTTTTAGGGCAATTTATTGTGCAGCAACAGATGATTGAAACACCACAAGAAGGATTTGGGGTTTTAGTATAAATGTGATGAGAAGCCATTCAAGGAATTCAGGTTGGGGGTAGATGTATAATCTGACTTTTCTGGTAAAAAGAACCCTTTGGCTCTTAGGTAGAAATTGATTATAGGAACCTAGAGAAGAAGCAGATGTCTAGCAGATGTCAAGTGAGGAGCTCCTGCCATAGTCTAGCAGGGCTTGACCATGCAGGCCTGGACCATTCTGGGAGACTAGGAAGTGACAGAAGAGGGCAGTTTGTGATTGTGGTTTGGAGTGAGAGCCCAGAGCACCAGCTGGGAGTGAGGAAAAGGATTGGAATCGAAGGTGACAGCTTCCAGACAGAGCAGCTGGTGTGCTTCAGTGCCATTCACTGCAAAGAGGAAGACAGGATCAGCTCGGGCAGAGCAGAGGTTGGAGCAAGGTTTGGATGTGTAAGCTTGAGCTGCTCGTTAGGCATCCGAGAGGACGTGTCAAATACAGAAGGGGAAGGTCCTGCCCACTCCCATGTCTAGGGGTCAGTCAGCAGAGGAGTTAGCCAGGGTTGGGAAGGAGTAAACGGGGTGGGGGGGGGTGGGGGGGTGGGGGGGCTGTGCAGGAAGCAGAAGAAAGTCTTTTTGAGAGGAAGAAGAGTGGACCAACTTAATGGTTTATGTTCCAGGAGGCGTGGCGGTCACCCTCCACGGTCCTAACAGTTCACTGACAGTGTTCCAGTGTCTCATATTGTACTGTTTCCTGTTTTGACTAAGGTGTCTCTTGTGAGAGGAGCCAATGTTCCACTGGACCGGGAGGACATCCACCAATGAGCAGGCCTATCTACCAGGTAGGGCCAGCCTGGTTTTGTTTTATTTATTTAGGCAATGCTGGGGATCAAACCCAGCTAACTCACGCATGCTAAACAAGGCTTCTACCACTGAGATACATCCCCAGGCCTTTGATAGGGTCTCACTACGTTGCCCAGGCTGGCCTCAAACTTGGGATCCTCCTTCCAGTTTTAGAGACCCCTGAGATCACTATACAAAGGTAGCTTAACGTAGGGGGTTGTCTTGACTCTTTTGGATCTAGACATTGTTATTTTAAACCCCGTTCAAAAGACTTCTCTGCAAGGTTTTCTGTTAAAGTGGTTGCTGATTCCTAGCCCAATTGGCCACTTCAGAGATTCTCCTATAATCCCTCTGGTCTAGTTACTGATCCAACAGCAACGGACCCTGATGTGAAACACACACCTTACTTTTTACTAAACCAACTATTTACACAAAGTGTCTGTGTGGTTCTCTCTATAAAAGTTCTGGGAAACTGCACGCAGTGGTGCACACCTGTAATCCCAGCAGCTCGGGAGGCTGAGACAGGAAGATTTCGAGTTCAAAGCCAGCCTCAGCCATGGTGAGGTGCTAAGCAACTCAATGAGACCCTGTCTCTAAAGAAAATATGAAATAGGGCTGGGGAGGTAGCTTAGAGGTTGAGTGTCCCTGAGTTCAATCCTTGGTACAAAAAAATAATACTTCTGGGAAGATGCGGGGTTTTATGCGGTAGAACAATAATAAGCAGCAATAGAGACATAAACTCAATGTCTGGATATTTTTTTCCCCTAAAATCCTTTGCCATTTCTATGAGTGAGGCTCCAGCTTCCCTCCATATTACTCAGTCTCTCTGCTCTTTCCTCTCTTCCTCTTCCAATTCCTAATTTTAGGACTACTTTTTAATGCAGAGTATTTGGGCTTGTTCTCTACTGCTTTGATGCAATACCTTTGTGTCCTAACAGTGGCACCGAAGGCCCTGGGTATTTTCTTAAAATATTTACCAATTATGTTTCTAAATAAAGACAATTTCTTCCCCAAGAGGAGTTTTGGTGCCACTGTTAGAACACAAAAGTATATATAAACAATCACTGTAAGGCAGGCTTGGTGGTACTCACCTGTAATCCCAGCTACCCAGGAGACTAAGACAGGAGGATCCCATGTTCAAAGTCAACTTTGGCCATTTAGCATGACCCTGTCTCAAAATTTTTTAAGAAAGGAACAGGGCATGGCAGCACACTCCTATAATCCCAGTGACTTGGGATGCTGAGACAGAGAGAAGACCAGTCTCAACAATTTAGTGAAAACCTGTCTCAAAAAAAAAAAAAAAAAAAAAAGGCTGGGGATGTAGTTCAGTGGTAAAGTGTCCCTGGGTTAAATCCCTAGTACACCCCCCAAATTTTAACAGTGGGGGAGTGCCAAAGATGTAGCTCAGTGGTAGAGTACTTGCCTAGCATGCATGAGGTCCTGGGTTTGATGCCTAGCACTGGAAAAGAAAGCACTGTAGAATAGAAACATGGTTATAATGGCACATAATCTTCCATGTCTGGCTTCAGAATCATCTTCAGTGTGTCTATGCAACTCATTCATGTTGTGATGTGCATCAGTGGTTCATTTATTTTTATTGCTGAGTAGTGTCCCCTCGTATGGGTATACTGCCATCTGTTTATCCCTCTCCTGTTGATGGATATTTGAGTTGTTTCCCACTTGGGGCTACTGTGAACAAAGTCTTTGGATGGCTATTCATTGTTACCCAGAGATTTAGACTTTGCAGACTGTGACTGAAGTTTGGCAATGCAGATTGTGATGCGGCCTGATGCTCCTATTGTGCTGTATAGTTGTGCCCCTGTTTCCAAAGTGTCAGAATTGCCTCGTTGGCAGTGTTTATAGCAAAAGTTCCCCAGCGGGACCTCTTGACTGAATCACGGGGCCCAGGAAGAGCCCTCACCAGTGAGATATTACCGTGACATGTTGCAGGGGCACCTTATCCTAAAAATAGTTGCAATTTAGAGGCAAAATGCTCTTCCAGGCTGGGGCTCAGCAGTAGAGTGCTTGCCTAGTACGCTGGGGCTCTGGGTACAATCTCCAGCCCCACAAAAATAAGTAAATAAATGGCTCTGGTCAACAAAATATGCTGAACACAGGAACTGGCTACCCTGAAAATGGACGATTTCAGCAGGTGTCCTTATTACAACCCACATGTCAACACCTGTCATTAGCTTCCCTTTTGCAACCTCTGGGCCATTTCCTTTGAGTATCTCTCTCATTGCCATCTCCCTCAGACTTTCCCTGGCCCTATCTGAAGCCCTTTGCTTCTTTGACTACTTCAAGGTCTTCAGAGGATCTCTCCTTATGTCCTGGGAAGTGGATTTCCCACCAAGAGGCCATTTTCTCTGCCACTGCTGGGTGAAGGCAGCACTTGTTCCAAACTCAGGTTCCTCAGGATTGGAAAGTACAGCAATGTTTTCCTTGCTTTTGTGGCAACTTCTAGACCATTCTGCTTCGTTTCTCATGAAAACCACCTCTTTTTTTATTTTTTTATTTTTTTTTTCCCTGCTGGGTATTAAACCCAGAGTCTCTCATACGCTACGCAAGTGCTCTACCACCGAACTATACCCTTAACCCACAACCCCGTCTTCTTTTGAGGTTCATGCCATCTGGCAATAATCTGTAACTCTACAATTTCCATCTGCTCCAAGTCCTACCATTACCTGTATGGAGAACCTGTCTGATAGCTCGGCCACTAAGACTCTTTTTTTTGGTTTTGTTTGGTCTTTTTTTTAATTGCCGATGAAACTTTTTGTTTATATGTGATGCTGAGAAACCCAGTGCTTCACACATGCTAGACAATTGCTCTACCACTGAGCTACAACCCGTGCGCTTATTTTTGTTTTGAGACAGGGTCTCACTATGTTGCCTAGGCTGTTATCAAATTCCTGGGCTTAAGTGATCCTCCCACTTCAGCCTCCTGAGTGCCAAGACTGCAGGACTGCAAGCGCCATGCCCGGCGAGACGTTTGACTTCTTTGATGCTAAGAATCCCTAATGTCTGTGTTATTTTAGACTCTGACTCCCATGGCCTCACCCTAGGGTTTGTCCTCACTTGAATACATAAATTGAAAAACAAGCACATTTATGAGTTGGGACATAGCAGGCTCCTGTCTGCTTAGAGAGTCAAGGCACAGGTCAGTGAATCCTGCAGAAGGAGAGGCTGTGGTGGAAAACACACGGCTCGAAATCATAAAGTTCAGAGGGTGGTTAAGAACAGTCCAGAGAAGTCACAGGTAGGCCCAGAGCAAAAGCACTCAGAGCTTGCAGTATCTATATCTACCTGCAAACACACATACACTCACACACACACACACATGCACATACATGCACGCCTGCACAAATACTCATAATGGCAGTCAGAGCAACATGCCTTACGTCAAGCATTCTCTTAACTCCATATTCCTTTCTCAAACAATGTAGCCCTTGGCACCCTCTCACCACCCCCTAAATCCTTCCTTTCTTTCTTTTGGCACCAGGAATTGAACCCAGGGCACGCTTTACCACTTCTTGTACCACTGAGCCACTCAGTCCTTTTTATTTTATTTTTAAATTTTGAGACAGGGCCTTGCTAAGTTGCTGAAGCTGGCTTCGAACTTTCAATCCTCCTGCCTCAGCTGCCAGAGTAGCTAGGATTATAGGTGTGCACCACCATGCCCGGCACCCCTGTTTTATTTTCAGAATACCACTCAACATCTGACATATAAATTACTTTAATTTCTTGTTTCTAGTCCATCACAACTCTCTCCTCCACCCCATCTAAAATGTGAGCTCCGTGAGGGGAGGGATTTCTATTGACTTATTCATTGCTATATCTAATATACCCCATAAGTACACACCTGATACACAGAGCTTTGGAATTCTTTTCTAGAGTTGTATTATCATAAAAAGAGATAATCAGTCGGGCACTGTTGTGCAGGCCTGTAATTCCAGCAGCTCAGGAGGCTGAGGCAGGAGGATCACAAGTTGAAACCTGCTGTAGCAGTTTAGCAAGGCTCTAAAGCAACTTAGCAAGACCCTGTCTCAAAACATAAAAAAAGGGCTAGGAATGTGGTGTGGTTAAGCTCCCCTGGGTTCAATCCCCCATACCAAAAACAAAACAAAAAATGATATTATCAAAGTGGGGCATGATGGTACCTGCTTGTAATTCTGGCTACTCAGGAGGCTGAGGCTGGAGGATCACAAGTCTGAGGCCAGCCTGGGCAACTTAATAAGACTGTGACTCAAAACAATTTTTTTTTAAAAGAGCCAGGGATATACCTCAGTGATAAGGTACTTGCCTAGCATGTGTTAGGCTCTGGATTCAATCCAAATATTGAAAGGAGAGAGAGAGAGACAGAGAGAAAGAGAGAGAGAGAGAGAGAGAGAGAGAGATTGATTAAGACAAAGAGTTGATCATTTCATGGTTTTTATTACCTGAGGTCTGACTGCCCCATAGAATACTGTAAGCACACACACTGTGCAGTAATGTATAATCATGTTAGTTTCACCAAGGCCTCTCATTATTAAATTTTATTCTTATCTGACTGAATAAGTGGGAAATACTGCATCCTTTTCAATTTAATATTTTTTGCTTATTAGTAAATCAAATCTTCTCCCATTAAAAAGCAGTTCCTTATATTTGCCTTCCTCTTGTGTCAACCGTCTGCTGTCCTCCTTTGATCCTTTGGTTCATGCTTTCAAAGAGCCTGGAAGTGTCTGAAACTTTGGCTGCGACAACAGATAATGCAGCTTATGGATCCTGACCTTGTTTTTTCTGGCAAGGGATTCTAACTGTAATTGTGGTTTAACTCAGTGAAGTTAAAAGATTTTAGCTTAGAGGTTTCAAATGGCCACCATTTCCTCCTGTCACCTTTAAACAAATGACTAGGTGGAAAAGATGGTGCAATGACACAGGATGCTCCGTGGGAGGAGCTAGTTTCAGCTTGCAGGTGGCTCAGCACGTAGCTCCTAGTTAGAAAAAAACGTGAATCAGGCCTGAATCACTCGCACTTTCTGACTCACTTCTCCTATCTCCATCTAGATGAAGTCTTATGAACAAGAATGTTCTCCAGGGGGTACGTGTTCAGTGTTTTGCTTTACTTTTCCTTTTTACTTTTTTTAGACCTGGGTCTCACTATTTTGTTCAGACTGGCCTTGAACTAATGGGCTGAAGTGATCTCCTCTTCAGCTTCCAAAGTAGCTGGGACTATAGGCACATGGCTCTGATTCTGACTTGTTACCCAATACTTTGCTCTGATGCTCTTCTGGGTACCTTGGAGCAGGACAGACGTGGTTTCTGTCATTATAACCGAGACAATATGTAAGTCCTTCTTTCTCCTTAAACCTTATGTCCAATGGACCTTTAGATTTGGCCTGTTCTACCTGCTTAAGAGCTCTTGGACCTATCTACTTCTTGCCATGCAGACAGCTGCTACTTTAGCAGGGGCCCTGGTTGCTCAGCCTACTGCATGGCCTCCTCTGAGGCTTCCCAAAGTGGCTCTTACCTCTCTGCAGTGCACTCCCTACTTGGCAGCCAGACTCAGGTTTTGTTTTGTTTTTTTGGTACCACGGATTAAACTCAGGGGCACTGGACCACTGAACCACATCCCCTGCCCTCTTTTGTATTTTATTTAGAGACGGGGTCTCACTGAGTTGCTTAATGCCTTGCTAAGTTATGCTGGCTTTGAACACGCAATCCTCCTGCCTCAGCCTCCTGAGCTGCTCAGACTCGGTATTTTTATAAATGACACTCAGAATGTGGCCTTCTTTCATTTAAAAATCTTCCCATTGTTTTTCAGTGTCCTCAGAATAAAGTTCAAAGTCTTTGATGTGGTACCAGCCACCCTGCATGGCTGCTTACTGACTTCTCCAGCCTTGACACTTTCCCTGGACTGCTTTGGTCATGTTGGAATATGCCTTAATGCTTCAAGACTCTACCCTCCTTCCTTGAGACCTTTGTTGATATCACCCCCTCTGTCTAGAATATTTTTTTCTCCTCTTTTATTTGGTGACTTATAGTCATCTTTCAGATTTCAACCTTAATTACTTTTTTGGGAAAACTTGCCTCAGCCACCCAAGACAAGACTAGATCACAGTGCTGTTGTAGCTGCTCCAGTTGCTCATTTGCAGCCCTTTGCACACTTGTGATGACATAATTATATATTTGTTTAAGGGCTTATCTGCTCCAATAGGACATCAGTGACCAGAGGGCAGGGATCCAAGTTTTGTGCAGTTTTGTGCAGTACTAAATGCTCAGCATGCAGCCCCATGTTGGCACTACTCGGGCTTCAATAAATATGCGCTGAGCAATAGGTGGATTAACCAATCAAGGCGTTGTGTAGTTGACTGGTTTTGAAAGAGTTTATTCCAAGCTAGTTTGAGGACATTTGAGACATGTATCTTAAAGCCATGTGACATTGCATTTTCAGCTGTATTACATAAATATTCCACAGGATCACATAATACAGGAAGCAATAAGTCTCTTTACTGTAATAGCTGGGATGAGGTTGCTGGGTGCTCCTGCACTGGCTACAGACACATCATTGAAGGGAATCCCCTTGCTGGTCAATTCACTGGCTATTTGCAAAGGATCAGCAAATGGGGGAAGGCGTCTAATGTTGAAGGTCCTCTCCTCTTCCTTATCCTTCCTTCCTTCCTTCCTTCCTTTAGAACCATGAGTGTTTATATAGGTGGGAATGGAGAGGAAGATCCAACAGACAGGATGAAACTAAAGACATTAGAGTAAGGATAAATGGGTACTAGCTTCCACACAGAACTGTATACAAAGAAACTCAGGCTGGAAACCAAATATAATTGTAAAGCAACTTTAAATCTCATTGTAGTGTCTTAAGAAAAATGCCAAAGGGGGAGTTACCTAAATTATTTACAAGAGAGCTTAAAATCCTATATTTTATTTCTCTTTCCCTTCTCCTGTCTGCTAAGGGGATTCTGTCTTTACCTGTTAGGTTCTCAAATTGTTTCACAGCAGCAGAATAAGGGAGAAAGGTATTTTATCTAATCAGCCAAAATAGTCTAACTCTGCCCTAAAGCCTTTCTTTTCCCTCCCTCCAAACTTTCTCCAACTCTTCCCTATGCCAGAATCTTCTGCTTCTTCTTGCTCTTCTCTTAAGAGGCTTCATTTCTCACTCGGGTGCAGTGGTGCGCACCTATAATCCCAGCAACTCAGGAGACTGGGGCAGGAGACTCATAAGTTTGAAGTCAGCCTGGGCAATTTGGTAAGACCCTGTCTCAAAACAAAAAATTAACAAAAGGGCTCGGGATATAGCTCAGAGGTAGAGCGCCACTGGGTTCAATCCCTAGTACCACCCTAAACTGGCTTCCTTTCTCAACTGCTTTCAACTGCCCATTCTATCCTAGGACAGTCAAATCACTCAAGGCTTAGTTGCTTTCAATCCTGCCTCTTGTTACTATTCTGATTCTGTCCAATAGTTAGAAGCCTCAAGGGATGACAGAATCCTCCTCTGCAATCAGGAAGAGGGAAGGAGACTGCATACTCATGCATTATTAATATTATTTTCCTGTCAAAGAGATCAACAATGTGGAAATCACGGTGATACATTATCCACAGGGAATTATGAGAAAACAGAGCAGCGATGAGCCCACCTGATCTTAAAGGCTGATAAGGAGCCAACTAGAAAGCAAGGAGATGAGAAGGGCATTTCTGGCACAAGGAACAGCAGCAGCTAAGGTCTCAAGATGGGAAATAGCATGTGAGGCTGGAGGGGAAGGGACTTAGGACACAAGGGGAAGGGAGGAGAGAGCTCTTCCTTGTAGGACTATTAGGATGTAGATGAAGTAGATGAGAAATCTCTTGTTAGTAGGCCTTGGTCCTCTCATCAGGGTTATCTTGGGAGACACAGGAGGCTTCAGAAAAAATGAAGTATCGCTGCCTGGAGTTGCTAGATTCCAGTAAGATATGGCTAAGGATTCAGAGTTGCGAAAGGGTGCATTTAGAATGGGGGCATCAGCACCTGTGACTCGAGCAATTTGATTTACTGCTTCAGCAAAGCCTTTTGGCTGAGGGGATGCACAGAATGGTCTGGTCAGAGGGTGAAGCACAGCTCCTGAGTCTGGCAGGCACTCAGCTGAAGTTCATCAAGTGACATTCATAAAGTCCAACAGAGTAGACAGAGGAGCCTAGGCACAATGTGGAGCAGGACAGGGGCCGGATGACTGTCCAGTGTTCATTAATTTCCCAGAGGCACCATGCGACTTTTAGGGGATGAAGAAGAAAGACCTAAGACACAGACGATTGGACAGTTCAGTTCAAACAGTAAGGTGCTGTGGAAACTGCCAGGATAAGCTAGCTGCCTTGGGGAGCTTGAAGTCTTTCACAAATAAACAGTGCTGCGCAAAGCATGGTTTTGAAAAGGTGGCAGTGAAGACACAAAGGAGGAGACACAGCACTATATGGAGAGATTCAATAAGCTTAAGTCAGAGAAGATGTTTGTGAGGGCAGTGTTTGAGGTGAACCTTTAGGATCCACGTGGACTTGAGCACTGGCTTATTAGGAAAGAAACCCGAGTGTATGAGGAGCCATTAGGCAAAAGAGCAGTGATGGGAAGTTCTCCCATGTGTTTAGGGATGGTGGTGAATCTGCCGCTGCTGGAGTAGTTTGGCCTGTGTCAAGTTAGGCCTGGAAACATGTCTGAGTCAGTTTATGAAGGGATTTGAAGAACAGGTGGAGAGATTTAGACTTGTCTACTTGCAGAAATAAACTGAAGATTTTTTTTCTTTTCTTTTGGTACTGAGAATTGAACTCAGGGGCACTCTACCACTGAGCAACATTACTAGCCCTTTTTATTTTTTGAGACAGACTCTCGCTAAATTGCACAGACTGAACTTGAACTTGTGATCCTCTTGCCTCAGCCTCCTGAGTGGCTGGCATTATAAGTGTGCGCCACCATGTTCTGCTAAACTGCAGATTTTTGTGTGGAGGGAAGCGACATGGTTCTATGGGTGTTTTAGGCAAAAGATTAACTGTTTAAACATATGGTTAGGTAGTAAAATGGCAGTTTCTTGTCCAACTGAGGAAGAGGAATTTTAATTACATAATTAGGGAGAAGTAAGTACTTCCCAGGGCCAGCTATGGTCCTTTTCTGATTTTATAAACAGTTTTTTTTGTTTGTTTGTTTTTAAAGACGAGTCTTCCAGACTTAGATCTCTGGGAAAACAAGCAAACACTGACACAGGCTTACTTTGTTTTCCCAAGGGAAGTCTCCCAGGCGATTTCCCTAATTATCTAAAAAAATTTAAAACCTGTTTTTTCCCTTTAGAATTTAGTAGAGGTTAGGGGGAAACAGCAGTGTTGCCTTAGATTCTCCAGCTTTGGTTTGGACGCAATATTAGTCCTGAGGGACTCACTCCAAGGTCTCTGTGCAAGGCGTCTCAAGACATTTGTTCTGGCAACCAGGACAGAGCTAGAACAGAGTAGGAGAAATGGGACACTCTGCAAAGGGTTTACTAAAAAAGAAAAAAAAGGAGGGGGATATCGTCTGCCTATCTCTTTAGGACAATTCCGTGGGAAAACTAATCCGGGCGAAAGCCGTGCTCCTGCCTCTGGCAGGGCCTCTGGAGCAGAAAGAGTCCAGGCATCACAACCAAGTAAGGACTGGGGCTCCGAGCTCTCCCCTGGCTATCACCTCGCACATAATTCCGCCAGGCTCCCAGAGGGGCGGTTGAAGCTACAGCCCAGCGCGCCGCGTAACCAATAGGAAGCCAGATATCCCCGTCTGTCTCCAATCTCGTCCAATCGGCTTCCGGAACTTTAGCTTGTTGGCCAGCGCCTCCGTTGTCCGGGAAGGTAGGCAAGCCCCCTAGAGTTGCCAGTAACGGACATGGCTGCGACCCCTGGAGGAGGGGACGTGAAGTGAGGAGGGGGCTGGGAGGGGAGAGGGGACTGGACGCGGGCGAGGAAGACGGGCCCTCGGGCCCCGGTAAGTACGAGAAGGCTTGCGGCCCGAAAGTGGGGAGCAAGGGGGCGTGGGGCTCGGCCTTCCGCATCCTCTGGATTCTTGGCCAAGGCGACAGGAGTCTGGGGTCTGCACCGGAGAATGGCCTCGGGGGAGCCCTTCTTAGGGGGAGCCCAAGGGCTGGCTCTCGCCTCCAGCTCTTGGCCATTTCCTTTCGCTGTGTCCTCAGACTCTTGCTGTCGGCCCTGGCTTGGCCCCTGGCGGTCCCTTGTCAGAAATAAAGCTTCTCTCCAACAAAGAATCCCTGCCCCGGGATTGTCGTGTCTGGTCCCGGGCCAGAGGGCTCCCAGCGCTGATGGCACGAGTATTACAGGCTTCTGGGCGTCCCCATCCTCGGCCCAAATGAAGACCGTTGTGTCCCCGCGCGCGCTCCGCTGCTGCCCGGGGCCCTCGTGCTGACCCCGTCCTGTGCCCAGGCGGATGGAGGTGCGAGGGGCTTCTCGCAGCCCAGAGCTGAGACGGTGCAGTTTGGAACGTGCTCTCCGCTCCCCTTCCTTTCCTTTCCACAATTGTTTTAACACGCCTTAGAAACAACTGTAGGATCACAGTACTTGTCATCCTATAAAGGGACTTCGGTGCTTTGGCCTGGTCCCCCTGTCGCACACCCTAAAACCCGGTTCTCACAGTCCTTTGCATGCTGCGGTGTGAGCCCGCGCCGTCGGCGGCGCCGGGTGCCAGATGCTAGCAAAGCCCTGCTCTCCTTTCATTGGCGTGTAACCATGGGCAGCACTTTGGCTTGCGGGTCGATTTGGTCACGTGCTGCTCCATCCCACCCTCTCTTCCGAGTTTTTCTGTGGCTCTTTTGGAGAAAGAGGAGGGAGCGCTATACTGAGTTGTTTTCCTTGGGGTATGTGGTTTTATGCACTGGAAGGAATGATATTTTCTCACGCTCTAAGACGTTCAGCCTTAGTGACATTCTTCAGTTACTCGGTGGATGCTCTCGAAGAGATGGGAGGGGGGAAGGGAGAAGCTTAACTTTTTTTTTTTTTTTTACAGATGTAGAGACAACTGGAGAGGCAAAAGGACATAACCAAGTTCTCCTTGAGCCATACTAGAATTCAGAAATCTAGATTTTTACGTTTTTCACTCACTAGAGCCGGTTGTTTCCTTGGCTGCATCCGCAGTCCTTTTTATTTTTTAGTTTGAGTTAGATTCACTAAATTACCTAAGTTGGCTTTGAACTTGTGTTCTTCCTGTCTTAAACTCCCCAGTAGCTAGGATGACAAGGTCTGCACCACGCCCTGCTGATTTTTCTTTTTCTTTTTCCTTGAGGGGGGGTGTTACTGGGGATTGAACTCAGGGGCACTCAACCACTGAGCCACATTCCCAGCACTAGTTTGCATTTTATTTAGAGACAGGGTCTCACTGAGTTGCTTAGTGCCTCGCTTTTGCTGAGGCTGGCTTTGAACTCCAGATCCTCCTACATCAGCCTCCGGAGCTGCTGGGATTACATGTGTGTGCCACTGCGCCTGGCATGATTTATTTTATTTTTATTTTTATTTATTAATTTTTTTAGTTGTCAATGGACTTTTATTTTATTTATTTATATGTGGTGCTGAGAATCAAACCCAGTGCCTCACACATGCTATGCAAGCGCTCTGCCACTGAGCCACAACCCCAGCTCCCAGCATGATTTCTTTTTTTTTTTTTTTAAGATAGAGTGAGAGAGAGGAGAGAGAGAGAGAGAATTTTTAATATTTATTTTTTAGTTCTCGGTGGACACAACATCTTTGTTGGTATGTGGTGCTGAGGATCGAACCCCGGCCGCACGCATGCCAGGCGAGCCCGCTACAGCTTGAGCCACATCCCCAGCCCCATGATTTCATATGTAGATATTTATGTCTTATATTGATATTTATTGTGTTCTCTTTCAGTATTTAGGGGCATAAATTATTTTAGTGGTTCTCAGTCAAAAAAAAAAAAAGGTGAGCCTTTTGTTTTTTTGGGAACCATGGCAGCATCATTAGAAATGTCATGAATGGGGCTGGGGATATAGCTTAGTTGGAAGAGTGCTTCCTTCGAATGCACAAGGCCCTGGGTTCAATTCCCAGCACCACAAAAAGAAAAAAAAAACAAATGTCATTAATAGGCCGGGCGCTAAGCAACTCAGTAAGACCCTGTCTCTAAATAAAATATAAAATAGGGCTGGGGATGTGGCGCAGTGGTTGAGTGCTCCTGGGTTCAATTCCTGCTCCCCCCAACCCCCGAGAAAAAAGAAATGTCATTAATGGGAATGTGTTGGATACAAGAACAACATAGAGGCAGAAAAGCATTGAGAACATTGAGGGAAGAAATAACCACTCTAGTGTCTCTGCATGGTGCTCTTGATAAAAGAAAAACTGATCTTAGTATCCTAAAAGAGGTAGTTTACAGTTTTATTAGAATGTAGATAGTCGTTAACCCTGCAGCAGGAGATAGCTTTTCAGATGTAATCCACAGTTACACTGAGGTCTAATTTCAGCTACCCTGTTAGCTCTTCCTTGCTCACTGGTTCTCTCCACAGGAGTTACAAAAGGGGAACCTGGCAAATCTTGCAGAGTAGTGCACTGACCAGGGAACTGAAGTACAAACCATCCCCTGGATAACCATAAAATGGAGGGTTAACTGTCCTTGATTACCCATACCACACCCCTCTTTTATGTGTGTTGACCTAGCTTCAGAAAATTAGACTAGGAGAGGCAGAGCTGGGCAGAGAAATGGAAGAAAACAGCACTTCACATTTCTATTTTGAGAAGTTGCTAGGGAGTTCCAGCTCCTAGTGTGGAGAATCAGCCCTTTGGAAATCTTAACTCCTGTAGAACTAATGAGCAACCAAGGGCACAATTCTTTGGTTCCTCTCTGCTTTTTCCCTAAATTGGGCTTAGGAAACAATTTCTATAGGGAAAGGGAGGAAAAGCAATGTAAATACTGCCTACACCCAAGACTTTATTTAACCCAACCTGGTGAGTCAAGTATGTGCCCTTCCCGTAGCAGTGTAGGCTGGAAAGGCAGCCTAGGTCCATTCCTGGTGTTCAAGTGAGAAGGCTACGGGTCAGGCTTGGCAGCCACTGGTAAATGTGGGTCAGTGTTTTTATCTTGTTATTGTGTGTTATTTTCTCCATGGTGTCTTTCCTTGCTGAAAACTTACTCTTGGCTCCTTTAAAAATATTGTTTAAACTCCAATTTCCGAGCAGACCAGGGTTTGTTTACAGCAGCTCAGGTGAAAGGTTAGGCCATGACTGAAAGAGGGATTTTTTTTTCTGAAAAGACCCGCCAGTGAGAATGTGCGCCAGTGAGAATGTGCGGTTTGGTGATCAGGGGTTTGTATAATAATCAGCTTTGCCTAGGGCTGCTGAGACAGTAGTAAACATTATGGTCACATGGTATGGCTAGTAGGATAAGGGCCAGATTTCCACCCAAGCCCTTGCTTGTTTAAGGCTGGGGTGAGGGGTGCCCAAGGGAAGGAGAGGCCTGAAAGACTGAGAGTTGCATTTGGGAAACTAGAAATTTTGGCATAATTATATGATCGTAGTTTTCATAATTTTAGGATTCTTTTGAAATAGTCGTTCTTGATACTAGCTTTCCTTCCTGGGGAAGTGAACAGAAAACTACTGGGAAACACTGAAAAGAGAGAGACTCAAGGTAGAGTCTAAGAGTGAAAGTCTTCCTCAAGCAGACAGGGAACCCCAGAGGCCACATTGCCAGATAACAGAAGGCAGAGCCTCTTGCAAAGTCAGAATCAGAAGTTGCTGATTTTTTTTTTTTTTTTGTGGTGGTGGTAAAATATACAAGGGCATAAAGTTGAATAGTTCTGTAGCATTAAGTACATTTGCACTGTTATATGACCATCACCACTATCCATTTCCAGAACTTTCTCATTTTCCCTAACTGAAACTATGTCCCTTTTAAACACCACGTCCCTGTTCACTCCTGCTGTACCCCCTGATTACCACAATTCTGCTTTCTCTCTCAGTGACTTTGAATATTGTAGAAACCTAGAATGAGTGGGGCAATCACCCAGTTTTTGTGCTTTTGTGCCTGACTTATTTCACTTACTATGAAGTCTTCGAGGTTCATCTATGTTGTAGCAAGCATCAGAATGGACTTCCTCTTTTAGGACCAAATTATATTCCATTGTAGGGTTGTAATGAATTTTGTTTATCCATTCTTCTGTCGGTGGATACTTGGGTTGCTTCTGACTTTCTGCTGTCGTGAATTATGAACATGGATGAATAAATATCTGCTTCAATCCCAATTTTTACTTCTTTTGAGTATATACCAGGAAGTGAGAAATTACTGATCTTTTAAAGATATATTTGAGCCGGGTGTGTGGTACTTGCCTATAATCCCAACTACTTAGGAGGCTGAAGCAGGAGGATTGTAAATTCAAAACCAGCCTGAGCAATTTAGTGAGACCCTGTCTCCAAATAAAATATCAAAAGGGCGGGGGGATGTAGCTCAATGGTAAAGTTTCCTGGGTTAGATCCCTGGTACCTGTCCCCACAAAAGGATACATTTTATACATTCACATGATTTGAAAATCAAAAGGCAAAAAAAATTAAAGATATGAACATATAAACAGTAAAAATTTTCCTCCAATTTTATCCCTAATCATTCAGTTCCCATTTACCCAGTTTTATGCTTTTGTTGAATCCAGGAAATCTAACCTATGGTCATAAAGATTTTATCTTCTCTCTTCTAGAAGTTTTATAGTTTACATTTAGGCCTGTGATTCATTTTGAGTTAATTTTTGTACATGGTAAAAGTCACATTTCCAAGTTATTTTATTTTATTTTTTTTGCATCTGAATATTAAATTGTTCCAGCACCATTTGTTGAAAAGACTTTCCTTTCTCCACTGATTTGTCTTGGCACTTTTCTCAGAAATTGATTGTCTATATATGTCTGGATCTATTTCTGGACTCTCAAATGCCAATCTCAAACCACACTGCCTTGATTACCATGGCTTTATAGCCTTGAAGCAGGTGGTGAAAGTCTCTTTGTTCTCATAAGGAAATCGAATTTGAATGTCTCCTATTATGAGTGGACTTGATCTTCTTTTTATATATAGAAGACACTGGATTTCTTGCTTCCATGGTCTCAAGATTAGAAGAGATCATAAAAAGTCATCTCTCTCCTAATGTCAATCTGTTGTATTAATTATCTCTATAATTTCTCAGCCTCTGCTTGCTTCCCTTTAGTGATAGGGAACTTCATACCTCATGGGGCAGTCCATTCCATTTTTTAATACAGTTCTAATTATGTAAAAAGCCATATTGCTCATGTTGAGCAATTTGCCTCTTACAGTCTCCTCCCTGTCGTCCTCTTCCGTGTTTCAGGGCCTCCCAGAGCAAGCCTGGCTCTTCTTCCCATTTTCAGCCATCATACCTGTCTAGTCCTCCCCACTGTGTACTTTTGATGTGGGGAGCCTCTTTAGTTTTATTCCACCATTTCTCATGTCACAGTTTGGGTTTAATTTTTTTTAATTTTTAATTTATGTTTTTGGTATTGGGAATTGAACTCAGGGATATTCTACCATTGAGCTACATCCCTAGCCCTTTTTTATCTATTTATTTTGATACTGAGATTAAACCCAGGGGTGCTTAACCACATCCCCAGCCCTTTTTATTTTGAGACAGGGTCTCACTAAGTTGATTAGGGCCTCACTAAGTCGTTGAGACTGGCCGCCAACCTGCAATCCTCCTGTGTCAGCTTCCAGAGTTGCATGCCAGAGTTTCTGCAACCTGGTGATGGCTCTCTGGAAGCCTTCCAGTTTTGTAAGTGTTCTTTAAATGTGTGAGGCCCAACTGAACAAAATATTCCAGGTATGCTCTACCTACAGAAACCAGACTTACCCAACTCTTTCTAGGGACATGGTAAGTCTGTTACTGCAGCCTGAGTGTGAATGAACTCTGGGTGACCATGCTCACTTATATTGAAATTGTGTTAACATCAATGGTAGTTTTACACAGTAGGTTTTGAACTTGGGCTTAGGGCTTAATATTTTTTCCCAGTAAAATTGAGCCTGTTGGGTTTGGCTCATCATTTCAGACCATTCGGATCTCCTTGGATCTTGACTTTTATCCCCTTTCCAGGTTTATGCTATCCAAGAATTTGATTAGCATACCATCTGTTTTCTCACCCAAGTCATTGATAAAAATATTGACTAGAATGCCACCAAGGATAGAACTGGGAGGCTTGCTATTAAAAACCTCCCTCCAGCTTAGCATTGATGTATCAGTTCGTTCCCTTGGGGCACGGCTAATCAGTTGATTACAAATCCACCAAGTTGTGTTCTGGTGGGTTGGGTGAGGCTAGTGTGCAAACTCAGCTACTGCAGATTGTGTTAGAAGGGATAGAAGGGATCAGAAGGACAGCTTACTCCTACCTCACCTTCTGCCAGAGCCCTGGATCCCACCTCCCACCTGTCTTTTCTTTTCTTGTTTTTAGTTGTAGATGGACACAATACCTTTATTTTATTTATTTATTTTTATGTGGTGCTGAGGATCAAACCCAGTGCTTCACATGTGCTAGGCATGGCTTTTCCCCTAAGCCACAACTCCCCCCACACCTGTCTTTTTTGTTTTCACTTTGGTTCTGAGCTTGGTAGCAGGCAGTATCCATGCTCTGTTTTCATGGCTCCCATTGCCACCTTTGCCTAGCTACTCTCCTTAGCCAAACCAGAATTATCCTAATTTGATTCTAACACTCTGCCCGTTGTTTCTTTCCCTTCTCCTCTGATCTACTCTCTAGCCTCTTTAAACACTGGGACCTACTCAGAGACCTTGAGGGCCTCTTTGGCCTGGCCTTCTTGCTCTCTCCATGTTGGCCTCTGATTCCTGACCTGGGTGGTCTGACATTTCTTCCCTCATCCTCCTCAGGCCTTCTGCTCTCATCAGACAGATCCATCACCATCTTTCCAAAAGGCTGGGTATCTTTCTTCCTTAGTTCCTCTGTCGGGACTTGGAGTTCTTGCTTAGAGTTCACCCTCCTAAGCTCAACTCCACCTGGCTTTGCCTGGGAGGACTTCCCTGGCTCCCTGGCCTGCCTCTGAGTGTACCCTGGTTGTTTGTAATTCCTGTTCAGTATTTCTATGCCAACTTGAGTTTTAGTTCCCTTTTTATAACAGCCCCAAATAGGCCATATTTGAAATCTCTCTGAAGACTGTCTTATATTTTGAAAACAGAACCATTCCTTACACCACTTTTTTTTAAAAAATATTTTTTAGATGTTGATGGACCTTTATTTTATTCATTTATTTATGTACAGTGCTGAGAATCAAACCCAGTGCCTCATACATGCTAGGCAGGTGCTCTACCACTGAGCCACAACCCGAACCCCCTTCTTTTCTTTTTTTAAAAAAAATGAATTAAAGAAAATTTGTACTTGTAGATGGACAGAATGACTTTATTTTATTTTATTTATTTTTATGTGGTGCTAAGGATTGAACCCAGTCCCTCACACATTTTAGGCAAGTGCTCTGCCACTTAGCTACACAGCCCTAGCCCTCTTTACACTTCTTTATGCATACACAGTTGCCTCATGTTAGTTTTCTGTTGCTCTAACGAGTTCCTGAGACAATCAGTTTAAAAGGAAGAAAGGTCTCTTTTTGCTCACAGTTTCAGTCCACAGTCTCTTGGCCACTTAGCTCTGGTGGCACAGTACATCCTGGCACAAGCATGTGGTGGAGGAGGCTGCTCACTTCATGGCAAGCTGGGAAGCAAAGAGAGAGGCCGGAGCCAAGGTTGCAACATCCCCTTCAAGGGTGTGCCCCAGTGACCAACTTCTTCCCACTAGGTCCCACCTCCTAAAGGTTCTGCCACCTTTTAATAGTGCCACAGGCTGGTGACCAAGCCTTTAACACATTGGACCATTGAGGGTCACTGCAAGTCCAAACCGTAGCCCCTAGCACACTGTTACCCACAGTAGGTTCCTGATCATGTTTACTTCCTTTGTTGTCTCCTTTCCCTCTTAGGTCCCCCAAATCTTGTGTGTGCTAGGCATTTTAGAAGTTGGTTGAGCTTTTTAGTTCCATCCCAGGTTCTTCCTTACCTTTTAAAAATCATCTCTGTGCAGCAAAATTTACATACAGTAAAAGTAAAGGCACCTATTTAAGCGTATTGTTCAAAAAATTTTGACAAGTAAACAGAGATATAAATGCCATCCACAATCCAGAGACTGAACAAAAGGTCCTTGCTCACTCTGTAGTCACTCCCTGCTCCCAGTGGCCCCTGATCTGTTTGTAGATCAGTTTTGTCTGTTCTGAAGTATATGTATGTGGGACTGTATGCTAGGGACTCTTGGGTCTGACTCTTTTCACTCAGCAATTTTTAAAAAATAGTTTTTAGTTGTTAATGAACCTTTATTTTATTTATTTATATGTGTGCTAAGAATTGAACCCAGTGCCCCACACATGCTAGGCAAGTGCTCTGCCACTGAGCCCCAGCCCCAGCCCCTCAGCAAATCTTTTTGAGATTTATTTATACAGTTTTGTATATTAGATTATACTTTGTTTTGTTGCATTGCAAGGTAGAGTTCCACTGTATGGACAGGCCACAGTTTATTCATCCATTTCCCTGTGAATGGACATTTGGCCTGTTTGCAGTTTGGGGCTGTTTCATATAAAACTGCTGACAACATTTGCATATAATTCAAGGACTAATGTTTTCATTGCTGGGTCACATAGTGATTGTGTGTGTAGCACTTAACTTTAAGAAACTGCCAAACTGTTTTCCAAAATGGTTGTACCGTCTGGCACGGTGACTCACGCCTGTAATTCTAATAACTCTGGAGGGTGAGGCAGGAGGGTCTCAAGTTTGAGGCCAGCCTCAGCAAATTAGTGAGACCCTATCTCAAAATAAAAGGTAAGAAGGGCTGGGGATGTGGTACAGTGGTAAAACATCCCTGAGTTCAATCGCCAGTACCAATTTTTTTGTACCTACTATCTACCAATATTTTAGTAGATCCCCTGCATATACTATTGTACAGTTTTCAGGCCGTCTTAGTGAAATACATATTGTTATTTTCTTTTTTTTAAATTTTTTTTAAAGAGAGAGTGATAGAGGGAGAGAGAGAGAATTTTTTAATATTTATTTTTTAGTTATTGGCAGACACAACATCGTTGTTGGTATGTGGTGCTGAGGATCGAACCCGGGCCGCACGCACACCAGACGAGCGCGCTACCGCTTGAGCCACATCCCCAGCCCCCATATTGTTATTTTCATTCTGAGAATAAGGACACAGAAGCTCAAGATCATCTGTCATTTGATACATGTCAGAGTTGGGATTTGAACTCAGGGATATTTGGCTTTCCAGCTTGTGCTGTTTTTCACAGTGGCCTCTAATGGATCTGGCCGTTTAAGGGAACTGCTCCTGGTTTCACGTCCAGACATGAAGAACAGTCTCTCCCAGAACCTCATGTATGGAATGCTGGGAAAACAGACTGTTAGGAAAAGGTCATGTTCCTGGCTGCCCTCTGTACTGCCGTGGTCCCAGCTGGCTGCAGAGTTATTTCACTCTTGCAGTGTTGGTGGAAGAAGTTATCAGGCACAGTCCCCATCTAGCTCCTGGTGTCTTTCCCTGTGGGGCCACTACCTCATCCAGCCCTGCTGGGATGGAGTGTCATGGGGACCTCAGCCATCACTGTAAACAGGGCCTGGGCAGCCTGAATCAGAGTGTGGCCTTGGGGAGGAGTGGTTTGGCCTCTCAGGATCTCATTTCAGTTGGCTGCCAGGGACCAAATGTCACTGCCTCGCAGAGCAGCTTCCAGCGTCACTCTCTGTCTCTGACCCCATAGGCTGGCTCAGCTTTGAAAGTCCTGGCTGAAAGGAAGGGGTAGGGGGGAACTTGGCAGAGCGGCCAATGACATCAGCACTGATTCCATCAGCACTGATGCTGCCTGAGGAATCGGGTGGGATTTTGGAGTGGAGTTGGTGGCTGCAGAAATGGGGCCTCCTGGCTGGCCTCTGGACACAGCTTCCTTGTTTCCCCGCAGCTCTTTTATGGGTCAGTTCTCCTGTGCTTCTGATTGGCTCCTCTTACCGAAGCTTGCTGCAGGCCCCAGAAATAACTGCCCTCGTCAGCAGGTTAGTGCTTTTGCCAAGAGGAGTCACCTGGCACCAAACTAGATCTCTCAGTATCACTCTTCACCCAAACATGCCCTGATTTGAGGCCTTGAAAGTCATGGTGGCATTCCTGTGATCCCAGCAACTTAGGAGGCTGAGGCAGGAGAACTTCAGGTTCAAGGCCAGCCTCAACAATTTAGCAAGACCTGTCTCAAGATAAAAAATGAAACAGGATGGAGATGTGGCTCAGTGGAAGGGTGAGGGTCAAGCTTTGTGTGGGGCAGGTACTGGGTGAGTGGAGAAGTTAGGCTAATCTTTTTTCTTTTCTCTTTTCTTCTTCTTTTTTTTTTTTTTCTTTTTCTTTTTTGGTGTGGTGCTGGGCATTAAACTCAAGGCCTCCTGAATCAGGCTAAGCATGTGCTCTTCACTGAGCCACACCCTTAACCCCCGGGTCATTCTTCATTTTCCAGATAACTAGTCAACTTTTGCCAGACTGGTTGTCAGATTGGCCTGCCTGTCCTTTTGGACCTCTGCTGGGGTGCCTGTCAGACACTGCCATCACCTGCCTGAGAGGCTCAGGGGCCTGTGGGCATGTGTGTGCTGGCAAGTGTGGCACACATTTCCCAGCAAGTAGAAAGAGAAGGCGCCTGCTCCTGGTGGCCGCTGCTGTTCCCTCCTTGTTCGAGTCGTTTCTAGATTCCAGATGACCCCAATGCTCACCTTAACCCTAATTTTGAAAAATGCTTATAAGCCAAAGCTTTTCCTGTCTGCTGGAAATCTGTGATTAACAGAGAATGCACAGAACCAAACACAGTGTGCCTCTGAAAAAGAGGATTGGAGTTCTCTCTGGAGTCCTCTCCTGGCTTCAGAGAGTGGAAATTGCCCCAAACTAACTGCTCAGAGCAGTCCTATAGTAGGATGGGGCTGATGGGGCCCTGGCACAGTGGGACCAGTCCTTTCCTCTGTACCACCCTGTGGCTTTGATGAGACTGTTGTGTAACACAGTAGTCACCTAGTCCTGCAACCTGATTTCTTTCTTCTTTTTCCCCAGATGCTGTGACTGGGGCAGACGCGCTGGGGTTTGTCCATGCTGGGGAGGAGTCTTCCTTTCGGGTGTGACTGCCTTCATCTGGGCATGCCTGCAGTACCCTGGGCCCATGGACCTGAAGGAGAAGCATTTGGTGGGCCCTGCTCTGTTGCCATGTGGCTGTTGTTGGGGTGCCTCGGTTGGCCTCCCCACCTGGGTTTGCTGGGAGGTTCTCATCTGGGGGCTTTACACTGAAAGTAAGAGAAGGAGTGTGGCTCTGAGGCTTGAGAGACGTGACCATGACCCCTCTGAGATGCTTGGCTGTGAAGGATGAAGAATGAAGGGCAGACCAGTTAACACAACTGTGCAGAGGTGGGGCTTCTGATTTGGGTTGGCCCCCGGCCAGTTTTCCACTTCTTGCCCAGAGGTATATAATTTAGTTTGTTTGCTCTTTGCTAGGGCTATGCCCCAACCTGCTGAGCCATGTTGAGGACTGTTGGGCGCCCTGTCTGTGGTTAGGGACCAGCTCCCCATCAGACTCCAAACAAAGCTGCTTAATCAGCTGGGGTGGGGTGGATGAGAGGGGGGAAAGGGAGCAGCCAGGCAGACCAGGCTGTCTGTAAGATCAGCCCAGCCTCCAGATGTACCATCTGGAGGTAGATTTGTCAATCAGAATATTCCTCTCCCAGGGCTGGGGATGTAGCTCAATGGTAGAGTACTTGCCTAGCATGTCTGTAGCCCTGGGTACAACTCTTAGTACCTCAAGGTGAAAAATAAACACACAGGGCTGGGGATGTGGCTCAAGCGGTGGCGCACTGGCCTGGCATGCGCAGGGCGCTGGGTTCGATCCTCAGCACCACATACCACAAAAAACTAAAAAATAAATATTTAGAGTTTCTCTCTCTCTCTCTCTTAAAAAAAATAAATAAACAGAATATTCTTTTCCCATGACAAAGACTGCCCCAGAGGAAGTCCAAGTCCCTGGCTCCTTCACACCCTCCTAATGTAGGCGTCCTCTCTGTCTCTGCTCACTGCCCTCCAACTACATGGTGCTGATAGCTGGTACCTACTAAGATCTTTAGTGTGTACGAGGCACCCACATTCTGCCTGCCCATTGGTCCAGTGTCATTCCTTGCCTTGACTGTACCTCTAGTTATGCTGAATGCTTCATAGTTTGGACACATACACCATATGGAGGCTGTTCCTTCTGAAGTGACCTTGTCCCTTTTCCTAGCAAAATCCTTCTACTCTTTCTTTCTTTTATATATATTTTTTAGTTGGACACAATATCATCTTTATTTTATTTACTTATTTTGATGTGGTGCTGAGGACAGAACCCAGGGATTTGCATGTGCTAGGTGAGCTACCACTGAGCCACAACTTCAGCCCCTCCTACCCTTTCTTCATGACCCAGTGGAAATCTCATCTTCTCCACATAAGTCCCCTTCCTGCTTTCCCATTGTGCTCGTTATACTCTATGGGTGTAGTCTCTTTCTTCTGCCATATCTCACTTTCCCTGGGTCCCAGCACAGAGCCTGGCATGTAGCAAGTCAAGGGCTTAGTAAATATTTGTTAACTTAAGAGCTTGAGGTGGTCTGGAGATGGAGCTGTGGGTTCACTTCTTGGGTTTCTGGCAGCACCTGGCTGACTGCTTCCTCTTCAGCTCCAGGCTCCCTGTGCCTTTGGACCAATTGTGCAATAGGCTTGTGGACGTGAACAAGGAGCCAAAGGTTCAGCTTGTTTGTAGCCACCTCTGGCTGCCCTGCAGGTGTCTATACCAGCAGTGATCAGCACTGAGGGATGGCTCCACTGGCCTGCTTCCTATCTTGGGTGCAGTATTGCTGTGGGTGCTGTGCACTGCTCAGTTCCAGGGAGTGCCCCTGGAGACTGATGTCATGTGATATGGCAACCCTCCTGGTGGGGCTCAACGCCCCCAGAGGACAGCATTGTCCTCTGATTCCTGCTTATTGTTGAAACACCAGTGCCTAGTGTATGGGGGAAACAAATTGAGGGCCTAGCTTTGCCCTCAAGCCTGAGGGAGAAGCCTTGAGAGCCCCAGATGGGCAACTGCAGGCGCTATTTTTCCTGGAGGATTTCCGTGTCATCTTTCTCTGTAGATGAGCCAAGAATAGAAACCCTCAAGACCAGCAGCAGCAGCCTTGCCTATGGGATGCTGACATTGGATTGGTAAAGCCTTAGGTAAAGCTGGGGAGGTGGCCTCTGGCTTGCAGAGACTATTGTTTAATTGAGTAATCAATAGCACAAGTGATTCAGTCAGGACTAGCAGGGTTTCTACCTACACAAGTACCTTTCAAGTTGTATGCTGGAGTTTAAAGATGATCCATAGCCCAAGACAGTCACAAAGCATCTTGGATAGGTAGCACTGGGAGGAGCTGGCATGGTCAGTTGATGGTCAGGTGGTCTGTGGGTGCCTGGCTCAGCCCAGGATTGGTTTGGCAGTTGCTGGATGATTTTTGGCACCTTGCCTCCCTTTTAGACCTACCAGTTCTCAGTCTCTCCGTTAAGCCCATGGTGAACGTGCTGCAGCAGTGACGGCCTGGGCTTCTGCTTCTGCGATGCAGGCCCCCCCTTTCCCATTGCTGAGGTGGGCAGTGTGGCAGGGAGAGAGGGAGAGGCTGCATTGGAGCTGCACAGCACCTGGTGTAGCCCCCTGTGTTGTCCCCTCCAGGGCTTGCCAGAGAAGGGAGAGCATCTGTTTCCCTGTGGTTCCCACCTGAGCAGTCTCCAGGAGCAAGGGACAGGGGAACAGGAGTCTCTATCTCTCCTTGGCTACAGCTGATAGTCCTCACAGGGGCTGGCACTGAAGCTGACCCCACCCGCCTTCCTTTCCTGCTCCACATGGAAACTTCCTGCCCTTAACTTCTGAACTGCCCAGCCCCTCCTTTCTGTCCCCATTCAGTTCTCTGTTTGGCAACGCCCCCCCTTCTCCCCCCACAGGGAGCCATGCTAGTTCAGGAAGGGGGAGGGGAAAAGTCAGCTTGTGCAGCTCTTCCCCTCCCTGAAGCTCAAGATGGTGTCGTCTAGGAGACAGGGCCCTGGAGGAACGCACTCAGCCTCTAGCTTGCTCTCCAGCTAGGGGACCTGTTAAGCTGTCTCCTCTCCCTGGGGTATTGAAGCCCCATTCTAAGGATGGCAGAGAAGTGTCCCATCCTCTCCTAGTGCCTCAGCTGCTCCTTCACCCAGGGAGCCTGTGCCCAGAGCTTCCTTTATATCAACATTGTTCCCAGAGCCCTGTTTCTGGAGCTCCCACTCTCTCAGGCCCTGCTCGATGCTCTGAGAAGTGCTGAAGTGGAGCCCCTGTAACTGGCATCCTCTTCTGTCCGGGAGATGAGGGCCTGGGATACCCAGGCAGCCCTGGTCCTAGCAGCTCTTGGCTGGTGTGTCAATGCCGCTCTTCTCCCCATCAATTAGCTAGCTGGTAGGAAGGTGTTGGAATTCCTCCTTTCAGCTAGCTCTGCCTCCTGCTGCTGGAGTCTTCTTGTAACTCCTTGGCCCTCTGCTCAGCCCTCCTAAGTAGCTGCTCTCTCAATGGCCAGTCCTCACCCTTGGTGCAGGAGGTGCTAGTGTTGTGCAGGAAGTGCACAGATTCTCTTCCCTCTTCGCTGCAGCTCTGTGGAAGAGCTGCTGTTATCTTGGCTCCTTGCTGGAAGCCTCTGACTGATTTGGGGAGCTCTCACAGTGGAGCTCCTAACCTTGTCCAGTGACCTGGGGGCAGAGAACAGGTAATCTGGGAAGAAAGCTGGTATTTATACCCCAGGGTTCTCCTGGATACCAGCTGTTGCCCTTGGCAGCTTCTCCTGTCTGCCTGTCCAGCCCTCTGTCTGTCTGCTCTCTGGCTGCACATCTTTACTCTGCATACCCTGTAGGAGCCTCCTCTGAAGAACAGGCCAAGCTCCCAGACAGCTGGCAGAGCATCGGACAAACTTTCTTCTCTGGGCCCTCCTTTCCCCTCCCTCCTTCCTCTCTTTTTCCCTCCCTCCCAGGGCTGCTGTTGCAGCCTGCTGCCACCTCCTCCTCCTCCTCCTCCTCCCTCCCTGAATCTGCAAGGTGACTGGAAATAGGCTGAATTAATCAGCAGATTGAAGCTCTGTCTGCTCTGCTCTGCTCTGCTGCGCCCGATTCTCTGCAGCACCGGCTCCTCGCTCACGCCTGCACCAGCCCTTTGCCCTCTTCTTGCTCTCTGTTCTGCCTCTCCCTTTCTTGGAGGGCAGCTAACGCTCTGCCCCATGCTCTTTAAGCAGGCAGAGCTATGGATGCCCCATCAGGGCAAGCATAGCACAGTGAGTATTGCCAGCTTGGCTCTCCGTTTCTCTCACTGATAATCTGTTCCCTGCTTAGTGAGGGAGTCTGGGTTAGTGGTTGCCAAAGGAGTCCTAAAGATACAGAGCGGGAGGAAGCTAGAACGAGCATGGGGGAACCAGCACCTTGGGAAGAGACTGGGCATGAGAGCCAGAATGCCAGCATGTCAGGTGCCTGAGTCGGCCAGAGGAGGACTGGGGCCCGAGCTCCCGGGGGCATTCTGCCAAGGGATGCTAGGAGCAGGTCTCAATGCACAGGGTGATAGAAGTGTGGGGCCTGCATGCCAACCCTTATTGGGGCCCAGTAAAGGGGACTTTTTGGCTAGACTACATGGCTTACTGAGTCAGAAGCCATCGGGACAGGGATGATTCCTTCCTGGGTCTTGATGGCTGCAGGAGGTAGGGTAGAAGAGGGGTGAAAGTGTTATTAAGGTCTGGTGAGCCTGGAAGAGTGAGACGAGGAGGAAGCACCTCTGTTCTGTCTGATTTTCCCAGCTGCAGGTGAGTCTAGCTGTGTCTGGCTGAACTCAGAATCAAGAGTACTGGCCAGATCTGCCTCAGTGATCTGGACATTGTGTGGAGTCCAGCTTTGGGCCCCCTCCCTGCCTACACTAAGAAGGCTGTGACGGGGACCCAGAGAAGGGACCACAGCCAGTTGTAACTGGTGGTTATCTTTGTTAAGGCCTCAGGTCAAGGTCTAAATTTATAACCTGCCCACCTGAGCCTAGGAGTCTTGATTCTGTTGCTCCTGAAACAGATGGAGTAGGAAGAAAAACAGTTGCTGAGCCGAGAGGACCTTGGAGGGCCTCTGCAAGGACAGGGCTGGGGGCTGGGAGCTTCTGACTGTGCCACCTAAGACACTTGGCTGAGGTGGGTGCAGGAGAAAAAGGGGTATCATTTCTTGGAAGGCTTATTAGATTGTCTGATGCTCAGCTTTGTACCTTGATAGTCAGTTTTGCTCAGTGGCCAATTCCTGTGGCTGTGATTTGGTGGGCAGATTCACACCGCCCCCCTCCCACCTCCATGGCCAAGATTTCCCCAAATCCCCACACTTTGCCAACAGCCCTCTTGGAGAGCAGAACAGAGAGAACAGCTTGTTGGAAGGAAGTCCCAACCTTGAGTTATTCTTTCTGATACTGCATTCGAGTCTGAGAACTTACAACAGTGGGGATGGGGCTGGTTCTACCTGAAAAGCTTGAGTTTCCTCTTATCCTGGTCCCTCTGGGATAGAGGCCTTGCTCTTGGCCCCAGGAACATCTCCTGAGGTGCCTGCAGTGGGGCAGGGTAGGAGTTTTTAGCGTCTGGGGAACAGGGTTACTTTTGGAACCTTTGGGTATTTACAGCCAGGTCAGATTTTTCGTTACCTTTCTTGGCCCCAGTAGGCAGGAAAAGTAGACCTTAGACTATTCTTAGGTTCTTATTTCTCATATAAGAGGAACTTACTGCAGTCTCCCCAGGATGCCTGAGCACATGGAATACCCGACCTAACTCCATGCTGGAAGGGCTGACAGAGCCCGCTTCCCACCAGCCCAGTCTGAATCTCCTTTAGGAAGTGTGACCATCTTCCACAAGCTCCTCAGCTCTGGCCCTTCCTTTGTGTGGGGAAAAGCCGAGAGCCATGATGAGGGAAAGCAGTGACTTGACACCTAGCTTGGGCCCTCTTGCCACAGAGGGGCCAGCCGCACAGGCTCCGCAGTTGGATCAGCTCAGTTAAGACGGTGGAAGGCGGGCTGGCCCAGGAGGCTGAGTCCTCACCACAGGGCCAGCCTGTGCGGGCAGGCACTTCCTTTGGGTGGCATATAATTACAGAATGGCTTATTTGCCTTCTGTTGTGCTGTCTTTAATCCCAGTCTGGAGTCAGTGCCCCTGGCCAGACACAACATGCGGGGGCAGATGCACACAGACAGCTCTGCAGGCAGCCTCGTCCGGGAGCATCTGCCACCCTCCAGTCCACTCCTCCTTACCTGGAGAGCAGCAGGGAACCTGGGGTGGGAAGAGGGCAAGAGAACAGCTGGAGGCTGGGCAGGTGAGGAGGTCCTGGGAATGGGCCTACCTGGAAGGAGGAACAGATGTCACGACAGCCACTTGCAGCCCAGGGGAGTCAGTGTCCTGAGTGTCTGGGTCTGGAGGCCTGGCTAATGGAGAGACGCCTCCCTGGCTCTCTGGCTGCTGCTGAGCCTTTTCTCTGCCTTGCTGGGGTCCTTGTTCCATGGTGAGGGTGTCCCAGGTGGTCCTGCAGCCCTGTGTGGTTTGCCCACCCCTCCCTCTTTTCTCCTTGCAGCCCCCTCTCCTGCGGGTGCAGCCCTTGCTTCTGCTGAACAGCCCTCCCTGCCTCCTGCATACTTCCTCACTTCATCATTTCTAGAGGTGTGGCCCAGGCACTTCCACCCTGTCCATCCTGGGGACTTTGTCATCTCACTGTGGAGAGGAAGCCCTGACACAAGCGGAAGCCTCAGTCCTAGGAAGAAGGGACAGTGTGAGGGGAGGTGTTAGGGGTCAGGGATTCTCACCTGGTTCCAGGTCCTCTTCTTCCCTTTCGGGGACGATCAGGCATCAATGCTCTGGCCCAGCCCAGTACATGTGAGAAGGCCCTTTGGCTCCTCTTCCCTTGTGTCTTCCTCCCCTAGAAACCCCTGAGGGCCTCTTTTCTTCCAGTTAGGGACTCCAGGAGGCCTCAGAGCAGACATTGGCCTCACCTGGCATTGATTTGTCCTGGCCCTGGCCTCTCAGAAGGCTCAGGATCCTGTGGAAGAGTGGTGGGTGCTTTGGAACACAGTGTTTACCCCTGCCCAGAGGCCATTTCCTCCTGAGCTGAAATAACCAGTTTATCTCCTCTGGTAGAAGCAGCGCTTATCTCCATGATCCACCAAAGACACCATGAAGAGCAGGATTAGGTGAAATTTAGGCAAAGGAGCTAGAAGCTTCAGTGCTTGCCACTCAGCCAAGGCAGCTGGGAGTTGACAGTGGGAACTCCACTCAGGTGCCTCCTGTGAGCCATGGGCATGGTACTGGGACACTACCCCTTAGGCCAGCCACCCCTCAATGCAGAGGAGGAGTGTGTCCTGTGAGCACTCAGGCCACCTGGCCAAGGAAGGGTGCCTACAGAGCTGGGCAGGGAAGAGGAAGTGCAGAAGGTGGACCAGCAAGCCAGATGATCTAGGAGGACTGACTTGTGGGTCACGGGAAGGCTGGGGGTGGCAGCCAGGGCAGCCCAGCCCCAAGTCCCTGTCCTGGTGCCTCTGGTCTAGGGATTCACTGCTCTTCTCCTGATGAAAACACACATCCAGGCTCTTTGTTCACACTGTTCCTCCAGGCGCTGCCTTTCTTGGGGCCAGCCTTTGTCCTAGAACCCTATAGCTAGAGACCTGGGATTCAGCCCGACACTGGCTTCACTGGCAGAAGTTTCTGTTCAGTAGGTCCAGGGTGGGGCATGATTTTTAAAAGGCCCAGGTGCCGCTGCTACAGATTTCAGGTTGACAGCCCCTGACTGAGGTGTCATTGGAATCAGTGATACTTTTTGGGCACTCGTTCATTCACTCATTCAGTCAGCAGATAGTCACTGAAGTGTGTGTGCCAGGCACCGTCATTCCTAGCTTGGTAGAGGGCGTGTTCAGAGGGAGGAATTCTGTACCTATTTTCAAGGAATTTGCAGTCTACTGGGAGAGCCAGACAGGTCAATCTATAACCACAGTTCTGTCAGACACAGGCTGAGAGCCAGGCTGCCATGGTGCCATTGGAGTACAATTGAAGCGCAGTTCCCCTTTGGGAAAATGTCCCAGAGGAGATGACATTTGAACTGTCTCGAAGAGGCAAGGATCATCTGGAGTAGGAAGCATGTCCATAAAGTCCATAAAGGAGTTCTGGAGGGTGGAGGCCTGCAGAAGGAATAGACAGGTGGGATGGGGGGTGGGGCTGGGAGGTCACAGTCCCCAAAGGCCTCACAGAGTAGGCCCAGGGGTCTGGATTGGATTTTAAAAGTAGAGGGGGTTCAGTCAATGGGGCACATGCTTGCCCTGTCTGAGATATTGCAGTGAGTTTGGAAACGGTAGAGACATGGGCTGGGAAGGGTTGGGCTGGGCAGAGGGAGGGGAAGGCCAGGGTCTGCGATACTTCAGAGGCCACTGGGTAGGCACTAGTGTGGGTGGATAGGAGAGGGCTGGGGTACAAGTTCAAGGTTTTGGATATACTGACTCCCATGCCCTGTGAAACAGCTCTGAGTCAGCTCAGTAGATGGGTCTACACTGAGAGTAGAGGTCAGACTGGGAGTTAAATGCAGGGTTGTAGGCAGTCTGGTGGCAAGAAGCCCATGACTGTGGCCCGGGATGCCTGGGAATGTAAAAGAGTTGGCAAGCTGCCCAGGATGGTCTGTGGTGTGGACATAGGGAAAAGAATGGCTAGAGGGGCTGGGGCAGTGGCTCAGCGGTAGAGCGCTCACCTAGCACGTGCAAGGCCCTGGGTTCGATCCTTAGCACCATATTAAAATGAATAAATAAAATAAAAAAGATATTATGTCTAACTAACTACAACTAAAAAATAAATATTAAAAAAAAATGAATGGCTAGAGTCCAAGGAGGGAGAAATGGGGACAGCCAGGTCTCAACAAGAAGGGGCCTTGGAACATGTCTAGTCCTCATGTCCTCTGGGACCAGCTTGGTCCATGCTACATTCCAGTCGGCCATGGAGACAGGAGCATGGTAGAATCTCTGCACTGTTGTTCCCCAGGGATGGCTACTTTTTTCCTGAGATTATGTCCTGCCCAATACTGAGTATTGCAAGACCTTGTCTTACAAAATAATGCTACTAGAGGTGGTAGGTTTTTCTTCATGTTATTCCTAAAAACCATGAAAAACTGGCATCTCTAGTTCAACCCCATTAAAAAAAAGTATATATTTTTCTGGCTGTGAAATCTAAAAGACTGGCACCCTGAGGTAAACTTGGAGATGGGCACCAAGAATATTCTGAGTGGGGCAGGAAGACCACACATGGCCGTGGGTTGAGGGTCCAGGGAAAAGTGAATTAGAAAACATTGACTAGCCCCACAGAATGGTGCACACCTGTAATCCCAGCACCTCTGGAGGCTGAGATGGGAGGACCACAAGTTTGAGGCCAGTCTCAGCAACTTAGTGAAACCATGACTCAAAATAAAAAATACAAATAATGGTAGAGCCCCTGGGTTTGATGCTCATTACCAAACCAAGCAAAACAAGACGGAAAACATGGAGTAGAGGAAGGTTTTTGGTTTGTTTTGTTAGCCAGGCTTTAAAGAGTAGAGTCCTGAGCTCCTGAACATTTTAAAATTTGGTGGTAGTTTGGCTATGGTTATACCCTGAGGGGCAAGAGCTGGTAGAGGAAAGGAAGTGAGGGTCAGAAGGGGGAGGGGTAGTGCGGGGACAGGTCCAGCCTGTGGTGGACAGTTCCATCTGGGCAGGGACCTGGGGCCTTGGAGGTGCTGAGTGCCTCCTTTTCCCCAGCAGGGCGAGCCCCCCGTGGCCCTGGGCCTCTCCACCTGGAAGGCCCTCAGTGTCCTAAAGGAGCAGCTGGAGGCTGTGCTGGAAGGACACCTCAAAGAGCAGAAGAAGTATCTAACCTGGAAGGTGAAGCTTCTTCACGGGTGGCCAGAGCCTGGGCGAGATGGCAGAAAAGGGTGGGGGGTGACTGTCTCAGGGTCACGGTGCACCCTGACTGCCTGGCGGGAGGAGACCACCCAACTAAGGCCTCATGAAAAATCAGAAGTGGGGGTGGGGTCCCTCTCAGCCAGGTCCTGACACCACTTGCTGTAGGAGCTGGCTGTGAGGTCAAGTGAATTAGACGGAGGTGGCCTTGGGGACCACAGGGGCTCAGGGCAGGGAAGGGCACCCAGATTGCAGCTGGATGGCCGGCCACTCAAGCCCAGCTGCCATGGCTCCCTAGGAGGCCTGGAGAAGCAGCTTCCTGCACCACAGTAACCGCTGCTCCTGTTTCCACTGGCCGGGTGCCTCACTTATGCTGCTGGCTGTGCTGCTGCTGCTGGGCTGCTATGGGGGCCAGCCGGCCGGGAGGTAAGTAGGGCCCTAGAGCCTCTGCCTCTGTCCTTCTCCATCCCCCTAGGGTGTCCCAGGGCTCTGAGGGGGCTGTCATCCCTGAGGCTGGGGAGGATAGAGGCTTCACTGGAGTCAAGAACCACGAGACCCTCTTTTCAGAAGGGACTGGGTAGAAAGGGGCATCCTGGGCCCTGGGGGTATCAGGGGGGCCCTTCCTGGAAATACACTGTACCCTCTGCATCCTCTACACCAGCCATGGGGTGGAGCTGGTGAATGCCTCTGCGCTGTTCCTGCTGCTGCTTCTCAACCTGGTTCTCATTGGGCGGCAAGATCGGCTGAAGCGCAGGGAGGTAGAGCGCAGGCTTCGGGGAATCATCGACCAAATTCAAGGTGAGACCAAGAGTCAGCCATGTCATTGGGAAAGATACCCTGGAGTGTGTCCCAGCCCTGAGAACTCTCCTAGGGTGGACAGTAGTCAGTATTCCAGGAGCTGCCATCTCTGGAGTTAGAGGATGCCCAACCCTCTCTTTTGCAGGGTGGTGAGGGCCCTGGAACAGCTGTGGGCACCCAGGCAGTGCCCTTGGTAGGCCGGAAGAGGTGTTGCCCTGGGCTTCTGGGCTTGTTAACATTGGGGTCTGACAGGAAAGACCCTAATGCTTACAGGAGGACAGTTGAGATGTTAGCCTTACCTGGTAGAACTGGGCCAGGGGAGGTGGGAAGGTGGACCAGGGAGGTTGAGATGCCCACAGGAGTCAGGGTTGGTGCAGGGAGGCAGTAGCCTAAAGTAAGCAGCCCAGTTCCTAAAGGAGAGGGGCATTGTTTGTCGTCTATCTGGAGTTTAAGCTCTAACTATAGATTGAGGGTTACATTAGGCTCTTTGGAGAGTCTGTGCTTTATGCTCTCCAGGGGCGCGTGGTGTCAGAGAAGCAGCCTCTGCTATTGGGAGGCCTTTTTCTGACAGTTCGGTCGTGTGTTGTACTGTCAGGGTAGGACAATGACCGAAAGGTAGGCCCTTCCCTCCAGGAGCATAGTCTCTTGCTTAGAAACCACCAGTAACTCCCTCTTGCTCCTCCCAGCCATCACAGATGCTGCCTGTGGCTTCTGTGCCTCTGCTGCAGGCTCTGCCCTTCCTGTCTAGCTTCTTCCCTTCCTTCTCTTCCTCCTGTTAAACCACTTACCCCTCCCAGACGCCTGTGTGCTGACCCATTATGTGCCTCTGTCCTGCTTTTCTCTGACTGGCGAGCATCTCCCTCACTCGTTTCCAACACAGAATTCATTCCTTCTTCCTCTTCTTGGAATCCATCTCCCATCATCCTGGCAGATAGGTTTTTCTCCCTTTCGTGCTCTGGAGGGGCTGGAATCTTTGTTAACACACTTGGCATGTATTTGCCTGCTTTGTAGTCCTTCACCCATGTGTTTCCTCCCACCACCACAGAAAGAGACCTCATACCCCTCTAGGTCCTCAGCAAAGTCTATAATGGTACAAAGAGTTCCAGGTGTGCACAGGGGCTGGCTGAAGGGTGAGAAAGTTGTTTTCCTCCTCCTATTCTCCTCAGATGCCCTCAGGGATAGCAAGGAAATCAAGTGGCCAAATGCCCTGTATCCAGACCTCCACATGCCCTTTGCCCCATCCTGGTCTCTGCACTGGGCCTACAGAGATGGACACCTCGTCAACCTGCCTGTTAGCCTGTTGGTGGAAGGTGACATCATAGCCCTGAGGCCTGGCCAGGAATCCTTCGCCTCTCTGAGGGGTATCAAGGTAGCTGTAGGCTGGTCTCCTTCATGGGAATTGCCACAGGCACATCTATAGGCAGTTGGGGTCCCAGGGCTCAACCCTTAAGATTGACAGCCACCTCATAGGCTTCACAAGGGCTCTCAGGCAGAGCTGAACCTCCTCTTCCTCCTCCTGATGTTCGTTCTCTCCCCAGTCCTTAAGCATCAGGGACCCAGCCCCCCAGGCTACACCCCAACAGGCTCTTTGCTAGTGGACAGCCCCTGACCTTGGGAGCCATGGCCATTTAGCTGGCATTGTCCAGGAGGAGTGGCATCTGTGAGAGCCCTTTCATTACCCACCTCCCTGTGCTGCTGGCAGGATGATGAGCACATTGTCCTGGAGCCAGGAGACCTGTTCCCTCCCTTCTCTCCCCCGCCCTCGCCCCGGGGAGAAGTGAAGAAAGGGCCACAGAACCCCCAGCAGCACCGGCTCTTCCGTGTCCTGGAGACCCCTGTGATTGACAACATCAGGTAACCATGCCACTGTCTCTTCCGCCTCTGCTTCCTCTCCCCAGTGCCTCCTGCGACAGGAGTGAACCTCGTGCATCCCAAGGCCTTCCCGAGAGCTGGTGTCTCCTCAGGCTCCTCCCCTTGATCTCTTGTGAGAATTCTTAGACTCTGTTGTGGCCATTCCCAGTCTCTTCTACGGGGACAGCTCCGGAAGCAGCCACAGGCCCCTCTCCCAAGGGGCCATTAGCCAGGGCCAGGGTAGAGTAGGGAACTGCAGGACTCGCTAGTGCTCAGGGAAGAAGCTCACTGGTGCTCTGGCTGAGAGGCCCAGAATCCTCTCAGGGTGCTGGTGTCTGGCCTCTCCCTTGAGCAGGGCTGAGGGTCACCTCTTTCTGCAGGTGGTGCCTGGACATGGCCCTGTCCCGCCCAGTCACTGCACTGGACAACGAGAGGTTCACAGTGCAGTCAGCAATGCTGCATTATGCTGTCCCCGTGGTCCTGGTGTGTGAGGCGGGGCTGTGGGGCAGGGAGAGGGCTGGACATGGGGGAGCCCGGGGCAGACCCAGGTGAGCATGTGAGTGCAGGCAGAGGGGCCCAGAGTGAGCCTGTGGTGTGAGTGAGGAAGGAAGGGAGCCAGAGCCCCTGGTCCCCAGGGGCGAGGGCTAAGCTGCAGCCCTCCTGTCCCCTCAGGCTGGCTTTCTCATCACCAATGCCCTGCGCTGCATGTTCAGTGCCCCTGGGGTCACCTCCTGGCAGTACACTCTCCTCCAGCTCCAGGCAAGGACGGCCCTTTCTTCTCTGTTGTGCTTCGGTGCTGTGGGGCCCAGTTCCCTCACAAGGCTCTGACTGTCCCTCCCTCTCTGCAGCCCAGGGTTTCCTCAGGCTTTTGCTTAAGAATTTTTCCTTCCCCTCCTTCCCTTCCCATCCCTGGACAGCTGTCCTTTCTACCCAAGGGATGGCCATATGGCAGGGCAGCCCTCCCTTCTTCCTCCCTCTGGCCAGCAGTTCCTTGGGAACTTCGGTGTGGTCCACTCCTTCCCAGGTGAATGGCATGCTGCCCATACTCCCGCTGCTTTTCCCAGTCCTCTGGGTCCTGGCGACTGCCTGTGGTGAAGCCCGCGTCTTGGCCCAGATGAGCAAGGCCTCGCCCAGCTCCCTGGTAGGTTATTTCTAGGCATCTGGGGACAGTGGCAGGCGAAAGAGAGAAGTGGCTTTAGCAGAGAAGTGGGGCCAGAAGCTCAGCTCCACCTTTGGGCTCAGTGTGTTGGAGGTTCTGAGCAGCAACATGAGGGCTCCAGCCCCTTCCATTGCAGAAGGACCTCCAGACCAGGCCCCAGGGCGCAGTGATCTCCCCCTGGCTCCCACCAATGGCGAGTCAGGACTGCCCTGAAACCCCTTAGCAAGGGGGTTGGGAGCCTCGATGGCGTGGGTCTCCACTGCCTGCATGGAGGCCTGTGCAAAGGTAGCTTTTTCCACACTGAGGTTCGTCCCCTCCCCGTGCAGCTGGCCAAGTTCTCAGAGGACACTCTCAGCAGCTACACAGAAGCCGTCTCCTCGCAGGTACACTGACCATAATGGTTTGTCCCAGTCCCTTGCAGTCACAAGCTCTGGTGCCCTCAGGCTCCTTCCTGGAACCTTGGGACTCTATGACCTTGAGCCTCCAGCTGGGCTCTTGGAACTTCTCCGTACCCATCTACCTGTTGCATGTAGACATCACCCAGGCCTGGTCCCATGACACGTCCACATCTTGTCCCAGACTCCAACCTCCGGTGCTCCCCCTGACTCTTCCTGATTTGGGTCTTAGAGGCCATCTCCAGCGAAACAAGGCTGAGCCCCACGTAGCCTTGCAGACTTTTTCTCTCCCACCAGGAGATGCTGCGCTGCATTTGGGGCCATTTCCTGAGGGTGATTCAAGGGACATCACCAACACTGAGCCACAGTGCCAGCCTGCTGCATAGCCTGGGCTCTGTCACGGTGAGGGTGGCCCCGGAGGGAGGAGGTACCTGTCCTACCAGGCCTGCTGTCTGGCTAGGTACTTATGTGGCCCCTTGGGGGTGGGGTTGATGCCAAGTCCCCTTCTGGTACTGGCCTCTCTCCCTGCAGGTTCTATGCTGTGTAGACAAACAGGGGATCCTGTCATGGCCAAATCCTAGCCCAGAGACTGTGCTCTTCTTCAGTGGGAAGGTCGAGCCTCCTCATAGCAGCCATGAGGATCTTACAGATGACCTGTCCACCCGCTCCTTCTGCCATCCTGAGGTAGAGGAAGAGGTATGGATGGCTCCCACGGGCTCGACTGGGCCGGGCTTCTTAGTCATGGAGCCTGGCTGGTGGCCTTGGGAGGGTGAGGATTAGGAGGGAGAAGCTGGGTCCGGGACCTCTGGAAGCTGCTTCCAGGTGGTTAAGGTGAAGCCACAGGACAAGACAGTGAGGGGCCCGGAACCATCCTGCTTCAATGGGAGCCACTAGGACCCTGGTCCTAGGCCTGTGTCCCTGTTCTTCTCAGCCCCACGAACGAGATGCCCTCCTGACTGGCTCCCTGAGCAACACCCTGCACCTTTCCAATGAGCAGGAGCGCCGCGACTGGCCTGGTGATGGTCCCAAGCCCCCCGAGGCCTACTCTTACCACAAAGCACACGGCCGCAACAAACACCCATCTGGCTCCAATGTGAGCTTCAGCAGGGACACTGAGGGTGGCGAGGAAGGTCCTGGAAAGGTGAGGAGGGACACAGAGTAGAGAGGCCATCTCATCTGCTGCAGGCTTTCCTGGTCTCTCCTGCCAAAGGTGCACAGCCCAGCCTGGACTGTCAGGGTCTGAAAGAATGCAGAAGTTGCACACAGCCCCCTGTCTAAGGGCCCCTCAGCCTGCAGGATGGATGACCTCCTGAGGCCTCACCCAAGTCTCTTCTGTGAATTCCTTTTCCAGTTCTCTCTGATGGTCACCAGCCTCCTAATTAAAACCTTCTAAACACATAAAGCCATGGTGTCCTCTTGGATGTTGACCCATGACTGAAAAAGATCTCTATTGTTTCCTCCCTGTCTGGCTGTCCGCTACAGGGCTACCAGGGTCATCGAGTATAGATACTAAAGGCAAACTGGAACTGAGAACAGGGAGAGGGTCTCAGGAGGGACAGGAGCATGTTAACAGCAGCACTTGGCCTAGGAATGTGCTTTCTTGCAGGGCCAGCTTTGAGCAGGGCCCACCCCACTCCCTGCCTGATGCTCCTCTTCTCCCATTCCTACAGGGCCACCCTGGCACAGAGGCCGAGCCCTATGAAGCAGAGGACTTCGTGTGTGACTACCACTTGGAGATGCTGAGCCTGTCCCAGGACCAGCAGAACCCCTCCTGCATCCAGTTTGATGACTCCAACTGGCAGCTCCACCTTACTTCTCTCAAGCCCCTGGGCCTCAACGTGCTGCTGAACCTGTGTAATGCCAGTGTCACTGAGCGCCTGTGTCGCTTCTCGGACCACCTGTGTCATGTTGCCCTGCAGGAGAGCCACCGCACTGTGTTGCCTGTGCACGTGCCCTGGGGCCTCTGCGAGCTGGCCCGCCTCATCGGTATGGTCCATGGTGGTGGCAGTGGGGCAGGGCTGGCTGGGTGTGCGCTGGCTTCTCCAAACAGGCTTGGCACAGACTCCGCACAGATGAGTTGTCGGAATGGCATTTGCTTGCCATGAGTACCAGCCGTTCTTTTAGATTCTGATGGTCCCACCTCAAGCATACAGCAGTGTGAGGCAGAGCTTCCTGGTGTGGGAAGATAACAGACTGTCAGGATGAAAGACTGAAGGACTGGCTGGACTGTCTGCTGGGCAGTGAGGCAGCAGGTGGAGCAAGCCTATGCCCTGTGGCCCTGAATCCTAACGTTGTCCCTGCAGGCTTCACTCCAGGGGCCAAGGAACTCTTCAAGCAGGAAAACCACCTGGCGCTCTACCGCCTCCCCAGTGCTGAGACTGTGAAGGAGACCTTGCTGGGGCGGCCATCCTGTGTCACCAAGCGGCGCCCCCCACTCAGCCACATGATCAGCCTCTTCATCAAGGACACTGCCACCAGTGAGCCTTCCATCAGCTCAGCTGGCATCTATTTGAAAGTTCCAGAGCTTGGCGGGTGGAGTTTTCTACCCTGCTGAGTCCATTTTTAGGGAGGACTGGGATGATGAACGGTAGACCACTTCCTAAGTTCTCTAGTGTGGCAGAGATTAGGACTGGGAACCTCGGCCAAAGGACAGGAAGAATAGCATCTATATTACCAATTCAGTGGGTTTCATAGCGGCTTGCTGTCCGTGTGGCCTACAGGGGTCCCTCTTCTGTCATGGGCTCCTTAGGACTCTTCTCAAGGATGGCAGCATGCTACCTGTTGGGTCGGATGAAGCAGGGCCTGGCTTGGGGCCTTCATGTATTGGCCTTTTTACCCCACCCTCAGGCACAGAGCAGATGCTATCCCATGGTACTGCTGATGTGGTCTTGGAAGCCTGCACAGACTTCTGGGATGGAGCTGACATCTACCCACTTTCAGGATCTGACAGGTGGGTGAGGAAGGAGTGTGGCCAGTCTATCTGCCCATCTCATGGACACGGGGCATCTTAAGACCACTCGCCTCATTCCACTCTGCTTCCCTGGCAGAAAGAAAGTGCTGGATTTCTACCAGCGAGCCTGCCTGTCTGGTTATTGCTCTGCCTTTGCCTACAAGCCCATGAACTGTGCCCTGTCCTCTCAGCTCAATGGCAAGTGCATTGAGCTGGTGCAGGTGCCTGGCCAGAGCAGCATCTTCACCATGTGCGAGCTGCCCAGCACCATCCCTATCAAGCAGAACACCCGCCGCAACAGCTGGAGCTCCGATGGTACCGCACACTTCCCTCCCAGTGGGGTGGCACTGGGGCTCCTGGTGGTGCCTCTGGAGGGCCATGGCATTGTTTGCTGCAAAAAGGGCCATGGGCACTGTTTGGGAGCTGGGATGCCAGTGTGGCACTCATTAGCTGGTGACATGGAGTGCCCCTTAGTTTTCTCTCTACAAATAGGTGCTTACTCTATCCTGTTTGTAGGTCTGTTGTGATTTCAAGGGGGTTACTATATATAAAAGTTATGGAAAGTTATGAAACTTTTCAAAAAGGTATGCATTATAGAGTGTTAGCCTTATTAAAACAGACAAAAGCTTAGGTCACAAACCCTACTGGAATCTAGGGTCTCAGGACTTACCACTTCTACCCCCAAGTACACACTTATGGGGTCTTAGAAACCCAGGAGGCCATGTACTGAAGCAGTTGCTAAGGGTGGGGCCAGCCCCCATCCTTGGAGTGGGGCTGTGCAGGAGCTCTGCCACATTCTACCTGGCTCTCGGGAAGGCCACCTGACTGATGAGTACCTTTCATTGTCTTTTCTCCTGTCTGTTGGCTCCTTATGCATCTTGGCTGTGTGTGTGTGGTCCCCTGGGGCCCACCTGCTCATTGATTTGGGTGTGGCATCTGTGCGTGTGGCCCCCGGCTGCCTCCTGGAATCTGCTGGTTCCTGGGTGTCCTGACTGGGTTCCTGGCATCCTGCCGCTTGTTTGCTGGTTTTGTATCTTGTTCCTGCCTGAAGAAGGGATCGGGGAGGTGCTGGAGAAGGAAGACTGCATGCAGGCCCTGAGCGGCCAGATCTTCATGGGCATGGTGTCCTCCCAGTACCAGGCCCGACTGGACATCGTGCGCCTCATCGATGGGCTGGTCAATGCCTGCATCCGCTTCGTCTACTTCTCTTTGGAGGATGAGCTCAAAAGCAAGGTGGGGAGAGACCTCTCCCTCTGCTGCCACTGACTCCTTTCCCCCATGGGCTTCCTCTGTTCATTTCATCTTCCTTTTTTAGGTGTTTGCAGAAAAGATGGGCCTGGAGACAGGCTGGAACTGCCACATCTCCCTCACACCCAATGGTGACATGCCTGGCTCTGAGATCCCTCCCTCTAGCCCCAGCCATGCAGGCTCCCTGCATGATGACCTGAATCAGGGTGAGGGCAAAAGCATGTGGTGGGGTCAGTGCGGGTGGAAGGCTTCCCTCCCAGGAGCTGCAGCTAGGAAGACCCTCCGTAGGTCTCTTCTGATTAGTACTCCCTTAGAAAATGGCCCCAAATGTCCTTGCAGGCAATAGCAGTGGGAGGAGAAGAGTGGAGACCTGGAGGCAGGAAGTTGTGTGCCATCTGCAGGGCAAGGGAGGGCCCTAGAAGGCTGGCCCAACGTTGAAGGACAGACTTTTGTCCCCCACAGTGTCCCGAGATGATGTGGAAGGGCTCCTCCTCATGGAAGAGGAGGGTCACTCCGACCTCATCAGCTTCCAGCCTACGGACAGTGACATCCCCAGCTTCCTGGAGGACTGCAACCGGGTACGGTAGCAGGATCTGCCCCTGCCTCCCCAGTGCCCTCTGAAGTGGCTTCATGGCTGGTCCAGGGGAGGGAGGGGCAGGCAGGTGAAGTGGAGGCACCTTGCTCCCCATCCTGAGGTTACTGGCCTCTTCGCTTCCTCCAGGCCAAGCTGCCCCGGGGCATCCACCAGGTGCGGCCTCACCTGCAGAACATTGACAATGTGCCCTTGCTGGTGCCCCTCTTCACTGACTGTACCCCTGAGAGTGAGTGCTGTGGCCCCTGCTGCTGAGCTCTGCCAGGGCTGAGCATCCATGGGCTCCAGAGGGGATGTGGGTTTCCCATGTGGGGCTGCGATTGCGGGGTAATCTAGTGGGCTGGCACTGTGGTTTGGCCATTCCAGGGAGCCAGAAGTGACAGTATTCATATGATCATGCTGCTGGGATGGGATTGTTCTAGAGAGGGGCCCACTTCCCATTGTTTCCTGCCTTTCTGGCCTGGGGGTCTCTGCTGGCACCTGCACAGGGCTCCACCTGCCTGAATCTTGTGCATCCCACCTGTCCCCCAGCCATGTGTGAGATGATAAAGATCATGCAGGAGTATGGGGAGGTGACCTGCTGCCTGGGCAGCTCCGCCAACCTGAGGAACAGCTGCCTCTTCCTCCAAAGTGATGTCAGGTCAGAGCAAGACCCTAGGGCTGGTGGGCCAGCCTCTGCCTCTCAGATCTGGGACAGACCTGCATGGGACTTGGGGTATATCCAGTGGTTGATCTTGCATTGGCTGGGACCCAGGCACCTAGTTTGTGGTGGGAGAAGAGGGATGGGATGCTCAGTCCTGGGGGATATGGGATCTTCCCGAAATGAAGCTCATGGGTGGGCTTTTCCTACACTATGTAGCATTGCCCTGGATCCCCTGTACCCGTCCCGCTGTTCCTGGGAGACCTTTGGCTACGCCACCAGCACCAGCATGGCTCAGGCTTCCGATGGCCTTTCTCCCCTGCAGCTGTCAGGGCAGCTCAATAGCCTGCCCTGTTCCCTGACCTTTCGCCAGGAGGAAACCATCAGCATCATCAGGCTTATCGAGCAGGTGGGGGCTCAGACAGGTGGAAGGGGTAGGAGTACAGGGCTCCCCCGGGGCAGCCTGCTGGGAGGAGTTGCCACACAGGATATTTCAGGGCCCCCTGGCTTCATGCTCAGCTCTCAAAGAAAGTGAAACTCCCCCAGGCAGTTAAATTGGTCTCTGCTCCTTCTTTGCAGGAGCATCATGGCTTTGGGCTGAAGTTTGTCAGTTGTAGGGCCTGAGAGAGTTCAGGCAGGCTCAAGTCATAACCTATCCTTCTCGGTTCCTAGGCTCGGCATGCCACCTACGGCATCCGTAAATGCTTCCTCTTCCTGCTACAGTGCCAGCTGACCCTCGTGGTCATCCAGGTGAGCTGGGGCCAGGACAGACATTACCCCCTCCCCGTCTGCTCCTTTGTGGAAAGGCCAGTTGAGAATCTGAGGCGGGAAGCTGGGATGCAGCGCAGCCGAGGGGTCCCCAGATCTTCTGGGAAGCCCTTGGGCATTTGGAGTTGACTCTACTGGCAGGAAAGTGTGCTCTCCAGCCAGTTCCTCTTGGCAAGGGCACAAGCATCTCTCTGGGCAACAGGCATGGCAACCCTGGCGCCCCTCAGCTCTTATTAATTGTGGTTCCTGGGTTCTTTTCTTGGTCTAGTTCCTTTCATGCCTGGTCCAGCTGCCACCACTTCTGAGTACCACAGACATCCTGTGGCTGTCCTGCTTTTGCTACCCTCTGCTCAGGTGAGAGGCCTTGCAGCCCCTCTGTGTCCAGCCAGGTAGGGCCAGGATATCATGGGCGTCCTAGGAGCACAGGGTGCTCAAAGCTCACCTCCTCTGGTGCAGGAGGCACTGAGGGAGTGCTCCTTTGCCTTCTCCCACCTCCTTACCAGACTTGACCTCACTCTCAAGACTCCCTAAAGGCTTTTTCTGTAAGAATTGGGGGACAGAGGTGACAGTCCCTGCCTCTTTACCACTCTTGCTTTTCAGCATCTCTCTGCTGGGGAAGCCACCCCATAGCTCCATCATGTCAATGGCTACAGGGAAAAACCTTCATTCCATTCCTAAGAAGGTAAACAAGGCAGACCTGACAAACCAGAACCTGTCATGGAGGAATGCAAGTGGCATGGAGTGGGCTGAAGGTTGGGGTCTGGGAGAGGGTTAAACCAGAGGCTTTGAGGTTGCGAGACCTAGAGAGTCAGCACCTGAGCTGGTAGTTGGAGCTGAGAAAGATCCTTGTTGGGGGTGCAGTCCCTGCTCTTTCTCCCCCAGCCTGTCCATTTGCTAAGAGCCTTTTTAAGATGTGAGTCCCCTGCATGCTGGACCCACCATATGGCCAGAGGAAGGGCCACCCGCCAAGGGAATGACCTGCCTCCCTTCTCCTGCAGACCCAGCACTACTTCCTGCTCTGCTTCTTACTCAAGTTCAGCCTCACCATCAGCTCGTGTCTCATCTGCTTTGGCTTCACGCTGCAGAGCTTCTGTGACAGTGCCCAGGCCCGCAACCTCACCAACTGCTCCTCTATCATGCTGCGCAGGTGGGTCCATGGGGCTTCCTCCCTCCCCACTCCAGCCCACTTCCCTGAGGCCCCACAGGAGGCTGAGCCCTTGTCTTCCTTTGGCAGTAACGACGAAAGGGCTCCAGCCTGGTTTGAGGACTTTGCCAACGGACTACTGTCAGCTCAGAAGCTCACAGCTGCTCTAATTGTCCTGCACACTGGTGAGGGCTCAGTTTAAAAGGAACAATTGACTGCTGAGTGGAGATGCCCTGATATGGGGGATAAGGCCTCAGACTAGTGGGGAGTCTGACGCCCCCATCGGCCCTTTTTCTCCAGTCTTCATCTCCATCACCCATGTGCATCGCACCAAGCCTCTGTGGAGAAAGAGCCCTTTGACAAACCTTTGGTGGGCCATGACAGTGCCTGTGGTGTGAGTAGTGCTGGATGGAGGGGGCCCTGGGTCCAGGGAGGGGCTTCTGTAGGGCTAGGATTGAGACCTCTCTAAGCCAGAGGTCTAACTGCCCTCCTTGAGCACTTAGGGCAGGTGGGGAAGGAAGCAGACAGCCCGGGTATCACATAGGGCTGCCTCCCCCTCCCATAGGCTGCTGGGTCAGGTGGTGCAGACAGCTGTGGACCTGCAGCTGTGGACACATAGGGATAGCCGCATCCACTTTGGTCTGGAGGATGTACCCCTGCTAACATGGCTCCTGGGCTGCCTGTCCCTAGTCCTTGTGGTGGTCACCAATGAGATTGTAAAGCTGCACGAGATTCGGTGAGCTGTCAGCAGGGCACCTCCCTTGGGGCTTCAGCATGTTGCCTAAACCTGTCACCCTCTTATCTGCATCCTTCCCTCCCTCCCTCCCTCTGGGGTCCTGCTCCATCTCCTGGTCTGAGGATCTATAACAATCTCCTGCCCCACCAGGGTCCGCGTCCGCTACCAGAAGCGACAGAAGCTACAGTTTGAAACCAAGCTGGGCATGAATTCTCCCTTCTGAGCCATTGGCCATAGCAGCCACCATTGCCCTGGTCCCTGGGGCAAAAGCCAGCCCATTCCTGAGTCTGAGGAATTGGTAAATGTTTCAGGGTTTGCTCTTGTGCCCTGTGGCATCGGAGGTCGAGCTCTGGTCCTTGGAGACACTGGCTTAATGAGGAGAAGTTAAGGAGTTGTGGCCTTGACCAGACAGGACCATCCTGGCTCTTCCCTGGCCGTGCCAGGGGACTCTTGAATGTATGACCTCAGGCGCTGGGTAGAGGGACTGTCAGTCCCACCTGGTGGGATGCCCTGCTTCAGGGTCCCCTGTCCCAGTGCCCTCTGCTCTTGCACTTATGGCTCAGCTTCAAAGCCATGGGCAAGGGCCTTAGCCTTTTTTGGAAGAGCAATGGCTGCTGCCGTTTGGCAATGCCATGCCCCCCTTGACCCCCCACATCTTGTCTTCCTGGGGTAAGGCCTGGGTGTGGCCCCGAGGACCTCTCCTCTAGAGGGGAGTCTCAGGCTTGGGCCTGAAGATGCAGAAGGGCCCCCACCTTGCCTGGAGCCTCTTTCTGTGCCTGCACTCAAATGCCTGTAAGTCAGTTTTGGGGGAGATGGCCCAGGTCTCTGTAGCCCCGCCCTTGTTCTCCTGGGAGATGTTTTTACTGGTGTATATTTTTTACTGGAAATGAACCTTTTAGGAATGAATGTAGGCTGGTTTATATTAAAACTTGTAAATTGCTTAAGAAAAACCTGTGGCTGGTCCATGAGGCAGCTACAAAAGGGTAGCCATGAAGTGGTCACCCCCAGGCTGCAGGCACTGAGCCCTGAAGGCGAGGACTCAAGCCTTCCTCAGGCAGGTGCTCCTAGAGCCAGCTCAGGGAAGACCCTGGACTTGGGTCCATGGCACAGATCCAGACAGACAGCCCAGTCATGTGGAATGACACTTTCATTGGTGTTAGTGAGGGAAAGGTTAATGGTTACAGAGCCAGGGCCTGGGCCAACTGGGTCGGGCCTCCAGTGCTGAGTTGGGCAGCAGGTGCCCCTGCTGTGGTCTGAAGGCCCTCCCACACTGCGTCCTCTCAGGCAGTTAATAGATAGAATAAATTCCATTTAAAATATATGCATTTCTCTCTGCTTAAAAAATAACATTTACAGTTGAAAAAGTCTGGACACTGGGGATCTGTTAATCCCATTGCTTCCTAACCCTGCTAATACTGTCTCCCAGTGAGGGATGGCAGGAGCAAGGACAGGAGCTGGTCAGAACATGGCCAACCATGAGGGCATGCCCCGTTGGGTATTTACATGTCCTATGTACACAGGCAGGGAGGGGGCCCAGCCAGGCACACTGCCCCACCCAGGGCAGCACATGGGTGGACAGAGGCATCCCCTCAGCACAGGAACTTGAAACATAGGGTGGGAGTACAGAGACGGCACCCCCGAAACCCTGCCACCACCTCCTCCTTGAGGAGAAAGCTCTTAGCAGGGTTCCCATCCAGTCAGATTATACATGGGAGGGGGCTCTGACGAGACGCAGCCGAGACCCCTCCGCTAGTCAGGTTCTGATGAGGCCCCCGGCCCCTCCCCAGGGCTGCCCCACAGCATTCACAGCTGTGTTGGGAGCAGCAGGGAGGGGCTCTGCTGGGGCAGGATACTCCAGCCTGACCAGCCCTAGGCCTCTGCCTAGGGTGGCCAGCCCTTTTCCGTGCTGGGCCAAAGGTAGTGAATGTGACAGGTCACAGTGGGCACCACTGGAGGACCACAGGCAGGTCTTGCTCAATCCAGCATGGCATCCAGCTGGTCAGCCAGGGCATCAAACATGGTGCTGATGTCATCCAGAATGTGCTTGGTGGAGGTCACCGGGGGACTGCAGCAAGGGAAAGGGCTGGATCAGAGGGGCCAGAGGCCTGCAGCCCACTGGCCCTGGGTAGGAGCTGCCACTGAGCCACTGATGGGTGCCAGGCACTCAGTGCGCATCACCTCTTAATGCTCAAAACATCCTGGGCAGCAGGAGTTCTTTCCTTACAGATGGTTTTTCTGAAGCTGGGGGTTGAGGGACTTGCCCAAGCTCTCATCCCCCTAAGGAGGCAATCACCAGGAATCCCTTCAGATCAGATCTGGGTGACTCTAAAACCTGAGGTCCTGCCATCCTATTGGAGGGCTCCCCAGCTTGAGGCTCTGCCTGCAACATCCCCCTGTGATAGTCCCAGGACCCATGTTCTATGCCCACCCTTTTCTCCCACCCCATCTGACAGCCAGCATCCTTACCCTTCTCGCTCCTCAGCACCAATGCTCTTCTCTGCAGCCCTTAGTGCAGCTGCCAGGGATGAGCTGGTCTGCTCCAGTCTCTGCTGGGCCCGGCCTGAGCCCACAGCCCCTGTGCTCTCTGGCCTTGGTGGGGGCACTGGGCGAGGGCCCAGGCGGGGAGCCAGCTTTGGGCCAGAGAATGCGAGCTGGGTGCAGGCCACAGACACAGGTTTGGGGGCTGTTCCTGTAGACAAAAAAGTTGGCGGGTGACTCATCTGGGTTGAAATGTCCCCTGTACACAGCATACCACCCCTACAGGCTTCAGCTTCCTACCTGCTCCAGGCACCTTGAGGAAGGCAGCAGGGGCAGTGGGGGGCTCCATCTCCACATTCTGCCTACCACCCGCTGAATTTTCCAGACTTGGCCCAGTGCAGGGCACTGGGGGGACGGGGGGCTGTGTTATGGGGCTTGGAGGAGTGGCTGGAGCTCCTTGATGTGAAAGGCTGCTGGAGTCAGGCCGTGACGGGTTAGAGGAAGTGGAGGTGGGGGACTCACTAGGAGCCTTGGAGGGCAGGGGAGCAGAGGGGCTAGGGGTGGCTCCTGCCACCCCAAAGGCTAGCAGTGCTGTTTGCAGTGGCTCTCTTTCCCTGCATTTGGGCCTCCGCTTGACAGTGTCTGACTCTGTGAGGTTGAAATCGAGGCCAGGGGGCACAGGCGTCTCCCGGGATGGGGGGCCAGCTGGCTTCGGCCGCTGCTTGATAGTAAGATTTCCCTCTTCTGCAAACGGCAGCCCTTCCCCTGAGCTGCCCCGAGATGGGGGTGTCCCCTCAGGGCCAGGCTCTTCTTCCTCCGTGTCTGACGCAGGGCCAGATGAGACGGGCAGACCAGGAGACTCAGAGGGGCCAGCTGGTTCACTCAGTGTTCGCCTTCGGGGCCCCACAGCACTCTCCTTGGACCCTGAGCTCCCTTCTAGTGGAGGTGGCTCTGAGGGGCCAGAGACTGAGCTGAGGCGCTTGGGGGGTGGGGGTGGAGGGCCTTTGCGACGGGCACGAAGAGCAAAGGACTGGCTGCGGGGAGCCCCTCGAGATGGGGTTGGGGTAGGACTGGTCCGGGCGAGGGTGCTGCGTCCTGGTCGCCGGGTAAGGGTGGCATAACTGCCCAAGGTGCTGCCCACTGGGCCTTCGGTCTCCCCCTCAGCTTCTCCCTCTGCAGGGCCGGGGCGGCTCAGGCTGTGAGACCTGCGCTTGGGCCGAGGTGGGTCTGGAGGAGTGGCAGGGGGGCCGGCCAAATAGGAGAAGGCTCGGGGTGCACCAGGAGGTGGCCCTGCAGCTGGGCTAGAGGGTGAGCCCTGGGGGTACATGAAAACATAAGGGGCAGGTCCTTGGCCAGGAAGTGGGGAGCAGAGCTTAGAGGGCCGCTCGGTGCCCTCTGGAAGGTTCCTTTCCTGTAAGGCACTAGGGTCTCCACCACTGGGCTGAGGGGCAGGCTGCTCCTGAGAGTGACCAGACCCCCGTGAGCGTGCGCCAATGCTCTCCTGGCTGGAGGAGCGGGCAGGGGGCAGGGGGAGTGGCTCAGGACCACCCCCTGCCATGGCTGCTTGCAGCTCTGGGCTCAGCTCACTGCCCTGAAAAGTGAGAAGGCGTGGGCCAGCCACAGCTGGACCCTCCCCATTCTCTAGCCCCTCAATGGCCATCAGCTCCGGACCCCTGGCCAGCCGATGCCCACCCTCACCCAGGACCTCCCCCTGTAGCAGGCCCCGCCGAAGCTCTGCCAGCCGCTTCACACCCAGCATAAGCTTCTTCTGATGCCCTGGGAGGGGTGGACAGAAGGAATGAGGTTAGCTGGGTCTAGGATGGGTCACTCCCACCTCCCCAGACCCCATTCTCTGTTCTCTCAGAGACCCTGAAGGCATGGGGGAGGGGCCCAAGCAGAAGGCCTCAGAGCGGTCCTCACCCAGCTTGTTGACGCCAATCTCCTGCAGCTCCTCCCAGGTGAGGTCGGCCACCAGCCCCATGGAGTCATAGCCACTGCTCACCAGCTGCTTGTGGTACTGCGGCAACCCCAGTGCACACAGCCACTCCAGCAGGTCCGTCTGGAAGAGCACTGTCATCAGATCTTGCTTCCCACCCAAGCCAGCAAGGGAGGGGCACCACAAAACCATAGCCCCAAGTGAGAGCCCCAGCACCCAGCCCAGCAGCCGGCTCACCGGGATGTAGTTGGGCAGCCACTCGGCAATGCTAAGCTGGGCGATCTCTGAGGCGATCTTCTTCCTGTGCCCAGGCTTGGTCACCCCGATGGCGGTCAGATCCTGCCACACAGGACACGGGTGTCAGGCTCCTCCTCTGCCTGCTGGGCCCTCCCTTACCTGGCTGCAGCACCCACCTCAGGTGTCATGCGACTAATGGTTGGCACATCATAGCCAGCCTGCAGAAAGTGGGCAGTGTAGCCCTCCAGCTGGAACTCACTCAGCCAGTTGTGAATGGCCTGTGCATCCTGTTGGGGTTGGGGAGGGGACACAGCAGGAGCTGAGTCTGCTGAGCAGCTCAGCCTCCCCCAGGGGCTGAGCTTAAGTCCATAGAAGGCCCTCCATCTCCTCTACTCACCCCCTCAAGGCCCACAGCGTACCCCCAGCAGAGGTCTCACCTTCCCCTCTAGCAGCTGTTCTGGCCTCACATCTTGGGTGAAGATCTCCCCAGAGCGGTAGCTGGCCAGAGGGAGGTGGCTCAGGTTGTCTTTGAGAAAGGAGAGTAATGGCATCAAGTGGCGGAAGGAAGGGGTGGCAAGCCCTTAGCCTCCCCACCTGCATCTCTCCTAGCCATCCCTGGTCCCATCAAGCCTTCCTACCTGCCAGGGACGGTGTGTGCAGTCCTGACAGCACCTGGTCCTCCCCTGCAGAGGGCAGTGGCTGGAGACAGGGAAAGAACCCACTCAGCATGTGGAGAATTGCAGTGGGGCTAGACCCTGCCCTGGTCCCAGTGCCCTCACTCCTACCTGGGCATTCTCAATAAGGAGGCCGGTGCCATGGCCGTTGGTGCCCTCAGAACTCTGCCCGCTGCCAGCACTGCGGATACTGCCCACACTGCCCTCGCTGCCCACACTATTCCTGTCACCTGCTGTAAAGGGCAGAAGGACAGAGGTCAGAGCCTCAGTTGGTACTGCTAACAGCTGACTGGCAACTTGCTAAAGCCAGACGCCCCCACCAGTGCCTGGTGCCACCCTCTGGGAGAATGTACCTGGGCTGTCTGGGCTGAGGCCCACCCGAGGAAGCTGGCCATAGGTAAGAGGGTGTAGGGAGTCGTCAGTAGGAGGCTGCGTTGTCCGGGAGAAGCCTGGGCGCAGTGGGGTAGGTGCGGAGGGGAGACGGGGCACAGGGATGCCCACCCGCTTGCTGACCACTTCCACGATGCCTGGGGGAAAGTAGCCTACACGGTCCGTGCCCCTTTGGCTCTCATGGATGTGGCCCTTCCAGCGGCCATCAGGATGCTGTTCAAGCACCTGTGACAGGTTGTAGGGGGAAGGGATGATGACTCCCCACATCAAGCTATTCTTGCCACCGTCCAACAGCCCGGGGGTCCAGCTCTTCCCCTACTCTCAGGGCACTCGCCTTTGATATCCAAGCCAGCCCAAGTTTGGCTCCTGTGTTCAGTAGGCACTCAATGCCCTTGTGCCACAGAGCTTAGAGACAGAGGACCAGAGAGAGCCTGTGCTCTAATCCTAGCTTGCTACTTGCCAGCTGTGGGACCTTGGGCAAGTCACTTAATCTTTAAGCCTCAATTTTGTCATCTTTAAAAAAGAAATGATGATGGGGCCTACCCTCCCCAGATTTGGAAAGAAAGAAGTAAGGGAGCAGACAGAGACCTAACACAGCCTGATATCACAGGTAAGTCACAGCAAACATTCATATTCTCAAAGCAATGCCTGTCGGGCCCCTCACCGTGATGACATCCCCCGCTCGGACATTGAGAGCAGTGGGGTCATGGAGATTCCAGAAATCCTTGAGTGCTCGGACCTTCAGGATCCCTGAGGCCTCTAAGAGAAAAGGGAGGGCAGGCATCATCTAAAGGTCCTTTGGCCATCTCCCTACCACCCCACCCACTCACAGCTTCCCCGGGAGACACCCACTCCTCTTCCTCATCCTGGTACCTACTAAATGGCTCCAGCCCTTGGCTGGGTCTTCTCCCACACACTCACCCCGAAGTAGCTGCTTGATTTCCCGGCTGGCCTGAGAGGTGGTGAACTGATTCACAATGTCCAGTGCCGTCTGGTTATACGTGTTCCGGATGTTCACATCCACACCTCCCTAGGTAAACAGTGGCAGGAGCTCATGCTAAGCACCTGTCATCTCTGCCCTAGTCCTCACTATCACCCAGGAGGTGGGTGCTGTTGTCATTTTCAGACCTTATAGGTGAGGAAGGAGGATTTCAGACCAGGTCAGGGACGAGCTAGCAAGAGGCATGCTTAGGTTCCAACCAGGTGGAGCTGCTCTTGGGCCTTAGGACCACTCAGAAAGCCGGGCCTCTTTCCCGCCATCCAAACAAAGCAAATCACCCTGGCTTCCCCGCCTGGTCTCAGCACATGACAGAGGCTCCACACACACCTGTGGAGTGACCAGGTGCCATACTCACCTCGAGGAGCAGCCGAACCACCTCAGTCTTGCCATACAGCGCAGCCTCGTGGAGTGCTGTGCCTGTCTTGGTCTGGCGGTTGATTTCAATCCCAGCTCTTAAGAGCTGCCTGTGGTGGGCAGAGGGAATCAGGGGTAGTGGGTCAGGGGAGAAAGCCAACTGCCGGGAACTAGGAGATGGAGCATGGGTGAAGATGGCAGCAGGGAGGCACGGAGGGGGCACCGATGGTCCCACAGGAAGGGGATGAAGAAGTTGTGGGGGGGGTCACTGTGGGTACCTGATGACTTCTCTGTGGCCATTCTTGGCAGCCAAGTGCAGGGGTGTGGTGTAGTTGGGGTCACATGGGTCCTTGGCCTCACCCTCCAGCAGCGCCACACATAAGTGGCTGTTCAGTAGCAGCTGGGTCACCTGCAGCATGCAGCACCCAGCACCCAGTTGGAACCTCTCCTGAGACCCACAGACACAGGCACTCAGAGCCCCCAGGACTATAGGCCTTACCTTGAGCCTCCCAAATTCACAGGCCAGGTCCAGGGGCGTCTTCTTGGCCTTGTTGACCAGGCATGGGTTGGACTGATGCTGGAGGAGCATTTCTGACTGGGGTGGGGAGAGCCAAGTGAGGGGGCGTGGCCTGGCTGGCCTCTGACCTCCTAGCTTCCCCGCCCAGCATCCCTAAAGCAGGCTCACATACCACCTCATAGTGTCCATATTGTGCGGCCAGGTGCAGAGGGATCTGCCCGTCCAGCGAGGCGGCATTAACAGCTGCAGAGGCGCGCAGCAGTAGCCGGACGGGCTCCAGCCGGCCCTGCCAGGCTGCATAGTGCAGTGGGCGCATACCTGGCAGGAGGAAGGGCTCTGAGGGAGATCCTGGGATGGCGTTGGGGTTTGAGGGACTTAAGCAGATTGCAGAGCCACCCAGCTGGGAGGGGAGACAGCCCAAAAAGGTGCGGATACTGGCTTAACCCAGATTTGGTCAGGAAGAAATCCAGTTGCATGGGTCCCAAGCCAGAGTCCATCATGGCCACTACAGGTAATCTGGCAACCACAGGCCAGTGACGTGAGTAACCTTTCTGAGCCTCAACCTCTTCATCTGAATATCAAGACATGAGTGCCACTCTCTACTCCCAGAAGGCTACAAAGAGGGAAAGCCATTTGCAAGCCCAGAGAAGCTTTGGGAACACCTAAATAGCATTGCTATGTCCTAACAAGAGCAAGCTCTGGTCAGAGGTCTGGGTTGAGCCTCTACCTTCACCAGGCGGGGACACACTGCAGTCTCACCATTGCTGTCCTTGATGTCAACAGTGGCCTGAGCCTCCAGCAACAAGGCTATGAGCTCCAGGCTACCTCCCAGAGCGGCATGGTGGAGAGCAGAGAATCTGGCATGGGGGGAACACAAAGTAGGGGATGTCAGTAAGCAGTCTTCCATCCCCAAATCCTGGCCTGCCACACCCAAACTCATCCTGAGGCCTGGCAGGGATGGGTTACTTGCACCCCCACTCCTGCCAGCCCTGCCGTGGGAGCGCACAGCAGCCGAGCCGTAGCATGAAAGGGCTCAGTGTCTGGGCTGAGTGGCCTGTTTGTCTGGCATCCCCCCCCAGCCAGCCTAGGGGAGGGGGCCGTGGGAGCAGGAGCCCTCAGGCTCCTACCCTCCAGGGAGAAAAGGGGCCCAGGAGGAATCCAACTCAAGGAAACCCCTCAGAGAGGCCTCAGGCCCCTCCCCTTGCTCAGGGCTAACCTACTGAAGGGTGGGTGGGAAGGACCCCCACACTCTGCTCTACACAGGCAGGACCCAGAGCTCTCAGCAAATATGCTTCAAGGGTCAAGTTTAAGAGAGGAAAGGATTCTGGAGTCCAGGACCTTTCCCGTCCAGCCCTCCCGTCACTCAGCATCTCTTACTCACCCATCAGCATCCTGGTAGTTGACATTGAGCCTCTTCGTGGAGCCGAGGAGCTCTGGGGGTCAGGGCAGGGGCATCAGGGAACATGCAACCATCTGACCTCACCCATCCCTCACCCAGTGCTGCCACAACCCCAACTCCCAGAGCCCAGCTGACCTCTTGGTGTGCAGGAAAACACCTGCCCCATGGCCCTTCACTGGTCCTGGCCTGTGGCTCCTCACTCTGGCCCACAAGCTAGCAGCTTGGAGGCATCAAGTGCAGGGAACCACTGCAATGGTGGCCTGGCTCCCGGGGCCCAGCCCAGCTGGTTTATAGACCCAAAGGGGGCGGGAGGGGACACTGGCACGACGTGCCCTCAACAGACAGGCCCACGGAGCGCATGGTTAGCATTCCTGTCTGAAGGGCTAGGGAGCAAGTCACATTGTCCCGCTGGGCCAAAACAGTGGGTGAGGAAGAGAATAGAGAAGGACCAGGGCAGGGCTCAAGGGATATACTGCCCACCCCTGCAGCATCCCAAGGTGGAGCTTAGTAGGGAAGGTGGCTATGTTCTGTAATAGCCCTGGCTCTGCCTCGTGCTAGCTGTGAGTATGGGCAGTCATTTAACTTTCCGGGCTCAGTGTCCTCTTACGTAAAATGGGCCATCACTGAACCTGCTCACTCTGCACTCTACACATTGGCCATTACTAGCACCATGCTATCCTCTAGCAAGAGCAGCACCATCTCCCATCTGTCCCCTGGATCTCAGAGGGTTCTGTGCCAGCTTGAGTGGCATCCTTTGACTCGCCCCCCTCAGGCTCTTGACTGAGCTGTCCAGCCCCAGGCAGAGGGGCTGAGACCCTGCCTCCCCAGGACAGGGTGCATGCAGGTGAGGTTCTCAGGCAGCCAGGACACAGTGGGGGCGGTCCTTGAAGTGTTGGGGAGGGAAAGGGGAAGGCCTGTCACAGGAGGCCTGAGCCTCCTGCTGGAACCCACCCCTACTGCGAAGGAGGGGGCCTGCCCACCCGGGCTGGGCAGAGTGCCAAGCATGCTGGTCCAGGCCTGCCCCCCAGGCCCTGGTGGGCCCCTGAATACCCCAGCAGCCTGGGCAAGGCAGGGCCTCATTCCAAAAGGGAGGGACCAATCCTGCAGTGAGAAGCAAGAGATGGGGAGGGAGGGGATAGTCACATGGAGGGCTGAGCTGAAGGACTGCACCAAAAAGGTAAATACAGAGCCAAGGAGTAACAGTGCAGAGATGGGGGCCTTCCAGATTTTCTCTAGTCCCTTTGCAAAGACCTTGTCACACAGAACCATTTGGGGCGAGGGAAGGTACAACAGCTTGAGAAGCAGCAAGCGCGGGACTCCCATGCTCACTCTGCCTCTGGCTGGCTGGGGGACCTGGGCCAGCTATGGCGCCTCTCTGAGCCTCAGTGAAGACAATGAGGGCAGCAGGGAAGACACAGTCCTTTGGCCCACCCACCCTTCCACCAGCCTGCCAGCCTGGCCAATCTGGGATGGGCAGCTGGGTGGCTGGATGTGGCCCCTCCAGGGAGGGGCAGGACAATGTGACAGGAGGGACACAGGAACAGGGGCAGGGCCAGGCTGGGTGGCTCCCTTCTTTTCAGAACAATGGCCGGAAAGGTGGTAGGGGAGAGGCTCAAAGTGACTGGGCTAGGGGCTCAGCCGGAGGGTGGAGGGTCCTGGTTCCTGGCAGTGGCTCAGGCACTTCCGCTGCCACACAGCCTTCTTCCCGAGCCTGGCTCAGGGTGGAGGGGATGTGAGCTCAGTCAGTCACACCAGCCCACTCCGTTTCCTCTGGCCACAGAAGGAGATGTCAGAAAAATGAGGCAGGGAGGGACGGGGGCAGGAACAGGGGCAAGGCCATGGCAAACGCACCTTCTCCTGCCAGCCACCTGCAACTTGAAGAGCATCAGGTGGGGGAAAGAATGCAGGCCAGACAGCAGATGTAGGAGGCGGAAGGAGGACATCTCTTCTGCTCTCTTTTGATAGCCAGAAAGCTCTGGCCATCCCCACAGGAGGGAAAAAGGGAGCCCTGACACTTCCCTTCCTAGAGTGGCAGTTTAGTTAGCCTCTCTGTGGCATGGAACAGGAGTTTCCCCTCTCCCCTTATCAGAAAGGCATTAGAATCACCTGGAGAACTTTCTGGTTTGTAGAGTCCTGGCCTTTCTGGCGAGTTCAATGGGGGTGGGGTGTCCAGGGAATCTGTACTTTTAGAACAATCCCCGTGAAATGCTGATGAGCACAGAAATCCACTATCAGTGAGGGAGCATGGGGTGGTGGGGCACGGAACTCAGCACAGGTTTGGCACAGGTTTATCTCAGATCCATCTCAGATCCGCCCCACAATGGCTATGTGACCTTGAGTAAGTCACTAACCTTTGAGTGTCACTTTCCTTACCTGTACAACAGATATAAAAACACCAGCTCACAGGGAAGTGAGAGGACCACAATTTTTCATAAACTGGAAGGTCTGCCAAGGTCACCTTATGATCTCACTTCTGTTGCCAGTTTCTCCAACTTCTCAGAGGACAGGGAAGGGAAGCACGTGGCCAGGACTTCACAAGGAATTCCAGGCCCTTGTTACCTATGTCCACACCTGTACCTGTGTATTTCCTCTTTGGACTGAGTGAAGGGACCTCTTCCCCTACACACGTTTCCCTCTGGGCATATGGAGCCTAGGAGCCTGGCTTTGAAGTTCCTGCCACCTGTCCCTGGACCTCGCCCACCATCCTCCCATGGGCCTCACTTTGAGGTCCCAGGGATGTGAGGACAGCAGGAGTATGACCAAAGCCCCACTGGGCAGGTCGCCCAAACACAGAGGTAAGGGAAGAGGGGGAGTGGCTCCCACTCTTCGGCTGCGCAGGGACCTCCACAGCCCCTTCCTCTATTACATTCACCCTGCACCCACCTCTCCAGGGACAGGAACCATCACCCCTGGCACCATCGCTTCCTGCCCAGGCCTCCACCCTGCTGTGCAGGCGGGTACACACTAGTAAAATCCCTCTCCTGGCACTCATACTCAGGGGTGAGAATGGTATAAAATCTCCAGGCATAGGGATTCCTTCCTGTGCCCAGGACCCAGGTGTGGCTTGGTCTAAAGCTCCAGCACTTCAGGGGAGACCCCCCCCTCCAGTAACTCCATATCCAGACCCAGTCTGGTGGCAGGAACCACCAGCTATCCCTGCTCATCTAGGACCTCCAGGACATAAGTCCAGTGGCCTCCTGGGACAACCCAGAGAGCTCACCCTAAAGGCCAGAGGTCTATTCTCCCTGGGGGTGTCACCACAGAGGGACCCAAGAGATGGGGTTCAGGTGTGGCCACCCAGGCCTCAGCCCCCCCCCCCCAGCCCTGTCAGAACTAGAGCCTCCAGACCATGGAAACCTCTAGAAAATTAGCTGCATACTTTCAGGGGTCACAGATGAGTTAGTGGAAAAGAGGTTCTTTAGTAAGTGGTCAGATTGTGTTGAAAGTAAGGAACCCCCCCCAGAAATTTAGACATAAACACAGAGAGGTTCTAGTTGAGTGTACGCAGGATTGACAGTGGGCATGGAGCTCTACCCATTCAATCTTTCCGGACACATACCCAGAAACCCCGTGGTGCCAAAGACATCCAAAAGCCACCAGCTAGTAGACAACACCATGAGGGCTGGAAATTTGGTCTGTTGTGTTCACTAATCTGGCCCAGGGCTTGTAACAGAGCCTGACACACAATAGGCACTCAATAAAAATTTGAATGAATGTACTTCCATCTTTTCTCCTGGCAAGCAAGGAAACTGGCCCAGAGAAGTTAAGTGACTCACTTAGGAACACACAGCAAAGGGGATCCAATTCCTTTAGCTCTCCCAGACAGAGGCACTTCTTGTCCAGAAAAGGACCATTGTCTTTCCTTAAGTTCACAGAACCCAGTGACCACCCCGCTCCCTATCCTCCTTCTGTAGCTTCAGCACTCAAGGGAGGGCCCCAGCTGGTTGGTCACCCCACCAAGTACTCACTTGTCTTTGAGGCCTTAACCTTGGCCACCAGTTTCTGTACACCAGTCACATCTCCGTTCTTGACAGCAAGGATCAGGTCCTGTTCACGACCCATTCTGATCCTCAGGCTGGGCTCTAGGCTCAGGAGTCCAGGGCAAAGACAGGGAAATGTGTCCAAGCCAAGTGTCAGTAAGCCATGCCTCAGCCCCTGGAAGGGCTTCTAGTCCTGGGGCACGTTTGGTGTCCCAGGAAGTGGGCTCCTTGTCGGGCGCTGATGGATGCTCCCTTAATGTGCTCCGTGAGCTGCCACCATAAGCAGGAAAGCCAGTCTTGGAGGGGGTGGAGGCTGTGTTGAAATGTGCACAGATATCAGCCTGCAGCTTCTGACAGCCCGGGGATGGGCTGGGACCAGGCACGCCGAGCTTCCCAGCTTGGCTCAGGAGCAGCCAGCATTCCCTCAGGCAGCAGTGGTGGCCAGGTCGTGGGGGTCTGAAAACAGTGCAGTACCTCTGCTGAAGGTTGGGCCAGAGCCTGCAAGTGAGAAGCAGGGCACCAGGATGAGCAAGATGACCTCTAGGGAGTCCCCAAACCACCCTGCGAGTTAAGGAGTCCCTCAAAGGGGAGAGGGAACTGCCATGCCTGAGAGGAGTATGTACAGAGGGGAGGTGGTATCCTGTGAGGGGGAGGCTGAGTCATGGGGGCCCCAGGGCACTAAGTAGTACCTCAGCCTTGGGCAAGAGGGGCCCTGGCAGCACGACACACTGGAGCAGGCCAGGCTAGAAGCCCGTTCTCCACAGCCCCAGGCTGTGACACCCACAGACAACTGGGGCCAGGAGGTGGGGCCTAGGAGGGTGGCACAGGCAGACGGGCAGGGGTCACTCCCTGTCCAAGGCGCCTGCCCCCAGACTCCTCCCTACCTAGGCTTCACTTTAATAGCTGGATGCTTTAGCCCGAGGGCTCTTTATGAATTGAGGGGGTGGAATGGGGAGCTTATGGATCCCATTTCTGGGGGCATCTACACAGGGAAGCTCACAGCACCTGTTGCTGACCCTTCCTCACTCTATGTGGGGTGAGCAAAGGAGAGAGACAGAGCTGGGGCACCGATGGCCGACGGCTCCCCAAGCCTGAACCTGAAGCCCAGACCCTCGACTTCACTGCAAAAAGGCTTACGTCAGTTCCTCGGTGGCGGCGAATTTTTGCCAGAGTCTTGTGGCATGAGACCCGAGCAGGCCTGGGGCCCTGGAGGGGTACCACTCACTCCCCAAATGTCTCAAGCCCAACTTAAAGGGCACTCCCCCCACACAGGGCCGGCGGCCGATACTGGGGGAGGGCGCCCCTGGCAGTGCCTGGGGTCGGGCTGGCTCCCCCGCCCCTCGGAATGCCCTTCCAGCGCCGCGCAACCCCCAGCCGAGCCCAGCCCAGGCCGACCCGGGGAACAAAGCGGCGGGAGGGACCCGGAGGGCCGAGCGCTGGAGGGGTAGATGCCGGAGGACGAAAAAGGGGGCGCGAGGAGGAAGGAAGGAACGGAGAGATGGAGGCGCCCGCGGATCCCGCAAGAAAAGTTAGTTTGCGCCGACTCTCAAGGGTGCTGGCCCCCAGCTCAGACCCCGCAGTCTCACCTCTCCCGGGCGCCCCGCCGGGGTCCAGTGGGCTCCGCTCGGTGTCTGCCACTCCGGACGCTGGCTCCTACTGCCCCCCTGCGCCGCAACCCTTTCTCCTCCTCCTTTTCCAAGGCCGGCTCTGCACCTCCCGCAGGAAATCCCGCCCCTCCCCCCTCCCTCCCGCCGGATCGGGAGAGGGACCGTCCCGGCCGCGCAGTCGAGCTGTCAGTCAGAGCCCTGGGCCCCGCCCCCATGCGTGCCAAGCCCCGCCCCTACTCGCGCCACTCCAGACCCTGGGCACTGGCCGGATCAGCGCATGCGCGCAGGTGAAACGAAGTCGGGGTGGGGTGGAGAAGGCTGGGGGTCGCGGGCGATAGCTAACGCTGCTAAGTCCGGGTTGTGGACTCCGAACGATCTCGGATCTAGAGTCTGGATCGAAGGATGAGATACCCTGGATATGACTCTGTGAGAGACGTGACGTGAAGGGGTTTGGCAAGACCCGAGACCCTACTTGGAGAGCCCCCCTCCTCTATGTCCCACCCCTCCCGGGACTCCCTCTGCCACCTCCGCCCGCGACCGGAGTCAGCGAGCCGCCTGACTCTGCTGGCTGGAGCAATGATGACACCTAGCGGACAGTGACTGGGCGGCCCCGGTGGCGGCGATGGGGACCCCAGCCTCGAGGAGGTGCTATTGGAGGGCTGGGGTGGCGCTTCAGCACCAGCATGGGCCGGACAGCGCCTCCCACCCTGAGGCCCTCGAAACTCAGTTTTGGAGCTCCTCGGAAGGGATCCAATGGCAGACCCTGAAGGGATCTCGAACTTCTCCGGACCGCTCCCGACAGACCCAGGTGGCCTCCAGTTAGCAAAGCTGCAATCCGGGAACCCACTGTTATCCCCTCTCTAAAATCCTTTTCCCTCCTTGCCCAGCCCGGGGAGGGAGAGGAGGGTCCCACATCTGTTCATACTACAGTCCCTGACGCCAGTTCAAGTTTTACTAGAGAGGGGCCCCGAAGAGGACTTGGGACAGGACTGAAAAGCTGCGCATCCACTTGCAAGTTAAACAGTCGCCGGAATAGAGGTACACGTGTGTGGTCGGCGCTAGGACCCAGGACACCTGGAAGGGGGAAAGCCGGCGTGTCGGCCGGGTACGGGAGGAGCCCGGCTCGGAGCCGCCGGCGCTAGGGCGGCGCGGAGTTCCGGCGGTGGGCGGGGCTTGGGCGGCGCGCGCTTCCGCAGAAGGGGCCTGATGGAGCCCGAACCCGAGCTCGGGGGCGTGGAGGTTCCCGCGGGGCGCGTGCTCAGGTGCCGCACGAGGGTCCGGGGGCGCGGGTGAGCGGCCGGTGGGGAGAGGGGGCCGGGCCCGGCAGGGTGGCCTCGAGCTCGGCGCCGACCCCCTGTCTCTTTGTCCCCCAGTGCCGCGGAGCTCCTGGCTGCCCGCTCGCGGTCCCAGAAGCTGCCCCAGCGGTCGCATGGCCCCAAGGACTTCCTTCCCGACCGCTCGGCGACTCAGGCGGAGCGGCTGCGCCTATGTCGCGAAGAGCTGTGGCAGCTGCTGGCCGAGGAGCGCGTGGAGCGCCTGTGAGGGGGCTGGGCCGGGGTGGGGGGCGGCTGGGCGGCGCGGCCAGACCCCGCCGGGGTGTCTGGGGGACTGAGACGGACCCCTCCCTACTCCTCGCCAGGGGCAGCTTGGTGGCAGCTGAGTGGAGGCCGGAAGAGGGTTTCGTGGAGTTGAAGTCCCCTGCGGTGAGCGGCCGGGCTCCGTGACGGTCACCCGTCGCTGCCCTCCTAGTGATGTAGGACGGAAGAGGCTGGACACCCAAGGAATTTTCAGGAAGCAGATTTATTGGCTGCAGGGTCTAGAGGGGCTATTGCCCCTAGAAATTCTTGGAACTTTATACCCACGGTGGGGGAGGGACTTGAAGGATTATATTTTTGTAGGAGTCTAAAAGTATTATTATTATTTTTTTAGTTCACAAAAAAGTGCTTTTGCCCGATTTTTTTAGATTAGTCTCAGTGTTACGGTGTGTGCAAGAATTATAGACCACCATGCTTATTGAGCCAAACTGAAAAGGGAAAAAATGTCCTTTAGTGAACAAGCCAGACAAGCGACTGGGAGCAGGCTAACGCCTCAAAGAACTTCCAGCACTTAGATTTTGGAAGCACAAAGTTTATAAAGGCAAAACCCACAAAACAACAAAGACAGTTGAGACAGATGTAGTTCGGAAAGACAGGTATTTTGATTACATGAGAGAATTGTTTTGAGTATACATTTCAGCGTTATTTTTGTTATACATCAGGGCCATAGTCAGGGCTGTGGAAAGGTCCTAATGTACTGTAGTCGACATAGATACAGCTGTCAGGAGGCTGTAAAGAAAACATTTTAAGCAAGCATAAAATGGATTCAGGCCAGAATAAAATGGTGTTACCTTGGTTCTTTTAATTTCAAGAGTTTTGCAAGTTTTACTACAAAAGCAGAAGTAACATCATCAAGCCTGTGACCAAACTTAGCTTTTTGAAAGACAGCAATTTAGTCCTCACAAAAAACTCACATTGAGTTTTTTTTTTTTTTTTTTTTTTTTTAAGAAATTTTTGCTGGGGCTGGGGATGTGGCTCAAGCGGTAGCGCGCTCGCCTGGCATGCGTGCGGCCTGGGTTCGATCCTCTGCACCACATACCAACAAAGATGTTGTGTCCACCGAGAACTAAAAAATAAATATTAAAAAAAAAAAAAGAAATTTTTGCTGATATTCTGTTTATAAGAACAGTTACGATGAGGGTCTCTGGAGAAGCTTAATTAAAATTCTTGGTGGAGGCAGGGGTGTCACTATACTAGTTCATTTGTGACTCTTGCTCTGGGTCCCTTACAGGGTAAATTCTGGCAGACCATGGGCTTCTCAGAACAGGGCCAGCAGCGGCTTCACCCCGAAGAGGCTTTGTATCTGCTGGAGTGTGTGAGTGCAGTCCCAGGAGAGTCCCCAGAGGAAATAGGACCAAGGAATGGGAAGGACTTATTTTTATTGGAGTGAAAGCATACACAACATTTCCAGTGAACTTGTAATTGGGCTTGTTAGACAGGGAGGCAGGAATTCTGTGCAGGGAGCAGGGATTCCTGTTCAAATTGGGGTGCCTTCTCACTTTGCTGGTTGTTCATATTCTTGCTGAGATGCTGGGAGGTGGTGGTGGGAATATAGCACCAGGAGCTGCCCATGGCTGTGGCACTGCAGGAAGGGTGCACAGCTGAACTGTGGTCCCCATTTCCAGGGCTCTATTCAGCTCTTCCACCAAGACCTGCCACTATCTATCCAGGAGGCCTACCAGCTGTTGCTGTCTGGGGATACTGTGAATTTCCTGCAGTACCAGGTAATTGTCATATCCCCCCTCCCACCTCCACTACCAGGAGCCTCCATTCATTAAGTCAGTGAGTTATGACAAGTACCATTAAAGTGTCAGGAATAGTTAGTGTCACATGCTGGGGTGGCTACAAGACAGACAAGGACTGCGTTGTCACAGGGCTCACATTTTAATGGTGGCAATCAGATAATAAAATAAGCAAATGAATATTATCTTTACAGAGAACAAGATGCTAGATAGAAGATGAAGTAGAGGAGAAGTGGTAGAGTCTGGGATATTTGTTTAGGTAAGAGAAGGTAGGTTGTGGATGAGGTGGGATATCAGTAAATGGAAAGAAATAGATGAATCTCAGAAATTGTGGAGAAAGAATGGATAGGACTTTGCCAATGCATTGGATTTTTGATTTGAGGATAGAGGAGAATCAAGGATTATTCATTGGTCATGAACTAGTGGTTGAGTGGTAATATCATTTGCTGGCTGGGAAGACCCAGGAAGGAACAGATTCCAGAAGATGAGACCACAAAGAGCTTGTTTCAGAAAAGTTAATTTTAAGGTGCTTCTTGGACATCCAAGTGAGGATATCAAACAAACAATTGGACACATAAGCTTGGAGTCTTGGTAGAAGTCAAGGCGAGACATAAATGTGGATATCATAAGCACATGGGTGGTATGTAAGCCATGGGTCTATATGGGAGTGCATCCAGAGGGCTGGGTCTGAGACTTGGGACTTACCATATTGGGGAGGTTAGGGGGAATATAGGACCAGAAGTTAAGGAGTGTCTGGTGACAAAGGAGAAAAACAAGTGGGATCACTGAAGCCAAGAGAAGGTCCTTAAAGGAGGAAATGGTCAGATCAAGTGATAGGAGACATTTCCTGATATATCCCTCTGATATGGATGAGGGACACAGGGATGAACATGTGGCTTTTTACTAGGGACTATTTCTACTCAGGACTATGGAGAGGTGGGGATTGAGGAGATAACTACCACCTTCTCCCAACTTTTTGTCCAAACTTAGTATCAAAACATTCTAGGGCATAGTTCTTCTGGACCATCACTGTTGGCTTTTTGGGATGTGTTTATGCTGCCATGAGTGGTGGCACACTTCTGTAATCTCGGTGATTCAGGAGGCTGAGATGGATTACAAGTTCGAGGCTAGCCTCAGCAACTTAGTGAGACCCTGTATTAAAAATAAAGAACTGGGGATGTAGCTCAGTTGTAAAGTGCCCCTGGGTTTAATCCTTAGCACCACAAAAAATAAAAATAAAATTGCTAAATGTAATTTGTGTCCAGAATAAGAGAACAGAAATTCAGAAACAGATCATATTTTGGGGATGGCATTTATAATGCATGTGGTCCCAGTAGTCCTAGGGTTTGGGAATGTACAGGAGAAGCAAGGGGGGAACATCTTGTGGGGTGTGCAGGAGGAGCAAATGGGGAACAGCTTGTGTCTGGGGAACTATTAGTGTTTTTAAGAATGAAAATCTGAACTTTTTTTTTTTTTTCTGTTGAGGTCTTCAGCCACCTGAAGAGACTGGGCTATGTGGTTCGACGATTCCAACCAAAGTAAGTCCCTATCCCTTTCTTATTCATTCTCATCTTGAGACCTGGATGCTTAACCCTAGGTAGAAAGTGGCCTTTTCTTACCTGGAACCTTTGGCTGGAATGCAGCTCTCTGGACATAGACCATGGATCTGGGCTTGAAGTACTTTGTAGGGAGGCATATGGGGACAGATCCCATCATTGCATTTTCTAGTAGGTTATCAAATCAAGACCCAGCTGCAGATGAAGACTAAATACTTGCAGCTCATTGTGAACATTGAGATACAAACAGGCACAGCCTTTATTTTCTAAAAGTGGGATCTATATTAGAGAAATAGTCATGGCTGTGCATAGAAGTTCCCTTGTGAGAACATTCATTCATTCATTCAGCAATATTATTGACCACTTAACTGGTGTCAGGCCCTGCACTTGTTGCTGAGGAACAACAGATCCAAATGCTGCCCCACACAACTTGTATTTAGTGTGGAGTGTACACAAAACACCATCACTTTACAAAATCAGAAACAGCCTAAGAGCTGCTTATCTATTTAAGCAGTGTTGTTCTCATAGAACTTTCTGTGGTGATGAAAACTTCCACATCTGTGTTGTCTAATTTTATGTGGCTTGTGCAATTCTGGGACTGAAATTTTAATTTCATTTCATTTTAATTGATTGAAGTTTAACAGACACTTGAAATAGTGGCTGCTGTATCAAACATCGGGAGAAGTAAAAACATTCATGGCAGGGCCAGGCACTATGGTGCACATCTGTAATCCCACCAACTCTAGACCCTGAGGCAGGAGGATTACAAGTTCAAGGCCAGCCTCAGCAATTTAGCAAAGCCCTAAACAACTTAGGAAGACCCTGTCTCAAAAAATAAAAATGGCCGGGGAAGTAGCTCAGTAGCTCAGAATGCCCTGGGTTCAATCCCCAGTGGGGGGGAGGGGGGAAACACGTCAGGGAAGAATACTATAATATAGTGATAAGGGACTGAGTCCATAATATATGATTGAGTGGGGAGAAATAAGGGGATTACAAAGTAGTGTGTTAGTACAATGCCATTTTTTGTGAGAAAAAGACATAGAGGGACTAGTCAGTATTCAAATGTGTGTACATATATACATAAGAAAAAATGTTTTAATTTTATCTTTGTTTTTCTGATTTTTCAAGTTTTCTAGTTCCTCTTGGTTTTCCTCATCAGTGATTAATCATTTGTTTAAATTTATCATACCCTGGGTTTTATTCACACCAGGCACATTCTACAACTGAGCTGTGTCCCATTCTGATTAATCACATTATTGCTGGCTCTTCAGTGAGTCTCTGCCTAGATGTGTCATTGGTGATATCCAGAGCCTAGGCAAAGGCACATAATGGCCCCTGTGGCTGTCCCCACGTATCTTTCATGCAAGTCTGCTCAGAGCCTTACTCTTAGGTATGGCTCTGACCTTAGCTCTGACTTGTCCTCTTGGCCAGTTCCTCATGAACTCCACCAGGAGCACCAGTGTAGGGAAGTGGATCTATTGCCTACCTGCTGTTCATTCTTACTCCATAGCTCCGTCCTGTCCCCTTATGAGAGGCAGCTAAACTTGGATGGCTGTGCCCAGCGCCTGGAGGACGGGACTGGCAAGAGGAAGAGGAATACCAGCTCTGAGTAATGCCCCCCACTGTGGCCACAAGCTGGGAGTGTTGGTGGCTGGGACTTTGAAGAATGCATGGGCTTGGGCAGTTCTCACATAGACCCAGGGAGACAGCAGAAGACCTGTCTTCCTCAGCTCACATGGGTGTATGCACCTTGGCAGTCAGGAGCTAATGTGTTGCTTTTTCTCCCATGTCCTTCAGGTGTGTTAATAAAAAAGTCACGGCCCTGAAGACTTCCCTGCCATCCACGAGCCTGGCAGCCTCCAGCCCACCTGACTGCAACCAAAATAGCCAATGCCCAGTTGAGAAACCCCAGGAGCCAAGCCCTGCAAAAGGCCCAGGGATCACCTTTCCATTTCTGGGTTCCTTGGAGCCCAGCCCTAGTCTGACCAGACAGAGTGTGGGGTATGACCGAGAAAGTGGCAAGGTAGAGAATGGAATCAAGGGAGCTCGTAAGCCTCGCTGGAACTTTGAGCAGATCTCCTTCCCCAACATGGCTTTGGATGGTCGCTACACCTTCCTATCTGCCCCAGCCCCAGAGTTGCTTCCAGCCAACGTCATTGGGCGGGAGATAGATGCTGAATCCTGGTGTCAGAAGCTGAACCAGCGGAAGGAGAAGCTTTCCCAATGGGACCAGGAAAAAGCAGAGGCCCGGCAGTTCCAGGACATAAACATAGACCCTGAGGTGCAATCTTGCTCCAGCTGGCGGGAATACAAGGAGCTGCTGCAGAGGCGAGACATGCAGAAGAGTCAGAGCTACCCCCGACACCTGTGGAGTCAGCCCATCACCCCCTTGCTGAGTCCAGGACAGGTGGACTCCCCAGGTACCTCTTCATCCTGCCATATCTCTGCAGGCCACTGGTAGCTGAAAATCATGACTTTGAAAGGGTCATGGATTGACCAGTGCTGGATGAAGCTTAATATGTGAGAGGAGACAGCTGTTGGGTATAATGGAACCTGTGAGGACGGAACCTATGAGGACAGTCAGTTCTGTAGACTTGAATAGCAGTGCCCACAGGGGAAGGTTTAGCCATTGTGAGTCAGTCCAGGAGGTGAGAGGTGTGAAACTGCACGTGCATCCTTAAAACTATAAACAAGATAATATCAGTGACTTTGACACTTACTAGCTGTGGTCTCTTCCCCTCCAAACCTGTTAAGTTGAACATGGAAGTGTTATCTTGGCTAAATTAAAGGATAACTGCTGTCCTTGTTTTTAAGCATAGGGAACTAGCAGGGTAAAAATTGCTCAAGCTAAATGTAACAAATTCAGAACTACTAAAAATCATCATAGGGACATGGTAGGTCGTAGGTGACTCGATTCGGGTCACCAAATCAGTTAGAATTGAATTTCAAGTAACAATAACTAATTTTTGCCACTGGGCCTGGCATTTACACTATTAATTATAGCTACTCAGGCTGAGGCATGAGAATTGCAAGTTCCAACTCAGCCTGCGCAACTTAGCAAGATTGTGTTTCAAAATAAAAAGGGCCGGGGGTGTAGCTCAGTGGCAGAGTGCCCCTAGGTTCAAACCCCAGTATAGCAAAAACAAAAACAAATGTAATTTTTCAGTATGTTGCAAATATTACACAGGACATACTAAAGAAATTTTGGTAAATCTGGCAACCCTAAACTAGATAGCAGATTCAGCAATGTGAAGAGAGTGGATATAAAGTTGACTCCCCTCCCATCTCTCCAACACCTTGTTTTCACTGCTCTGTAGCCCTGGTCCTTCAGCATATCTCCGTGCTGCAGACAACACACCTAGCTGATGGAGGTGCCGGGTAAGTTTCCAAGTGGTGCCTGTCTTCGTAATTATATCAGCTGCTAGGTGAAGTGACAGCTGGGATTTGGCTCCTAGGGTTGGTTGTGAGCTAGAGGATGCCTTTTGGGACCCTTTCCCACATGCTTTAGCTCCTAACAACAGCTAATGTTCATTTGTGTCAAGGGGAGTGGGAAGAATGACAGGTGGGGTTTATCTCAAAGGTTTGAAGCCCCCACCTCCCTTTTTTTTGGGGGGGGGGTGGTGCTGAGGATTAAACCCAGGGCTTTGTGCATGTGAGGCAAACACTCTACTAACTGAGCTATATCCCCAACCCCAGCCCTGAAGCTCCTCTCTTTTAAGTGGCACCTTACAGCTTCAGTTCCCCTGGACAAGGCTGCTTCCTGAATTGGTGATGGGAAAAGGGTGTGGTGGAAAGGAAATGTGGGAAAAAGAGTCTTTGTCCTAAGGTTTCTCACTCTATTCTCCAGGCTGCTGAAGAAGTCCGGAGGCTTGGAGATCAGTTTTGATGTTTACCAGGCTGACGCTGTGGCCTCATTCCGAAAGAATAACCCTGGCAAACCCTATGTCCGGATGTGCATTAGTGGGTATGATATGAGCAAGCACCACCCCTGGGCTACTGCCAGTTGTCCTGAGAACCATATGGACTTTCTCTCCCCTATTCTCTCCTGGGCCAATCCCTGAGAAGAACCTGGGGTCCAGCGAAGTTAAGCGATATGTATGAGGCAACACAGCCAGTTAGTGCCATAGGAGCTCAAGCTTCTCAACCCTTGGTTCCTCATTGTTAGCATTCTTGGGTAGTCTCTCTTATGCCACTTTAGTCATGAGCTCACCCAGCAGAAGGGATGTGGATTGGGCTGAGTGGTGAGAACCTGGCCCTTCCTAACTCCCTTACCCTACTAGAGTACTGGGTGTCTCTTGGAGAACTTATCAGAGCCATTTCATTTGGAGACAGGAGAGCTCAAGGGTTCCCAACTGTCTTCCCTGAGAGCCTCAGAGGAGCTGGTATTTGGGGCTTAGTGGTGGGGTAAGGCCTAGTCTCAGTCTAACCCTTATACCTACAGATTTGATGAGCCTGTCCCAGACCTCTGCAGCCTCAAGCAATTGTCCTACCAGAGTGGGGATGTCCCACTAATCTTTGCCCTGGTGGATCATGGTGACATCTCCTTCTACAGCTTCAGGGACTTCACACTGCCTGGGGATCTGGAGCACTGACTACAGCTCTGAAGGTGTTGGAACCTGCTCTGGGAGACCTGAACTGTTTGCTCTCAGGGACTATCTCAGTTGCCTCCTGTACTTAAAGACTGTCCTGTAGGGGCCAGTGTGTGCCTTGGCCCTGGGTGTCTGATACTTGCAGGAAAGTAAAACCCTGCCCCATATCATTACCCCCTTGCTTGGGCTCTGCAGCTTCCAAGTCTCAGGCCTGAGAGTGCTGCCTTCAGTGACCCCCTTGGAACTCAGGACTAGATTTCAGAGGCCCAGGAGGTGGGACAGAAGAGAGGACTCTGTGCCTTTAACAAGAGGGTGCCTGTTTCGCCGCCATAGAGCCAAAGCCATTAAAAATAGATCTTTTTTCTGCTGTGGCTGGATATACTGGACCACCTCCATCCTCTATTTTACCCACTTACGTGATGTGCCTCCTTGCCTGCGCTGAAGGCAGGACAGCGACTTCAAAACTTTCCACGAGCTTGCACTGACAGAAGGCTTGGGAAATTGCAGGTCTCCTGTAAGGTACTCCAAGAAGGGAGGCTAGCGCTCTATTGTTTCTTCCCTTAGCATAGCCCAGTCGGGTGTATAAAGGTGGCCAGGAGGCGCCATGTCCAGGTGCCCTGAATCCGGGTCACTCAGTGACCACAAGCAGCTGTGCGTGGTTAGCGCCCCAGGCCCCAGTCCCCTTCCATACCCGCCCCCCATCATTCTAACCCCCTCCCTTGCTTGAACTAAAAACTGATCTTTGTGACTGTCCCTCCACAGTAATAGAAGAGGGGAGCTAGCCCCAGGAGAAGGCGCTTGCTGCCACGCCCTCGTCTCTTTACAACCCTACACGTGGGACCAGAAACCAAGTTCTGGGTTCGCCAGTCACTGTCCCCGCCCAGCGCTCTGGAGGACTGGCGGGCTGTTCCCCTTCCTGGACCAGATCCGGGCGAGTAGAGGGAGGGATGGCTTCCTCCAGGAGTTGAACCTGGGAGGCGGCCGGAGACTGCCCGGGGGTTCCGGGAACTATTTCCTCCTCTTGGAGGCGGCGGGACACTGGGCGCGGCCTGTAGTCCTTCGGTCAGGTGAGAGCAGGTGAGAGCAGGGGCGGGCCGGCAGCGCCTCGTGCATATTCACGCAGGCTGCGACCCCGCCCCTGCGCTACTGGGGCTGCGGATTGGCCGGAGCGTGGTCCCCGCCTTCGAGGGCGCCGGGCTGCACCCGCGCCCCGTCGGCGCAGGGCAGCGGGGGCGGGGCCGGCAGGGCCCGGGGGCGGGCCGCTGGGGCCCGGCGCTCAGGGTTCCGCGGGCCCTGCCGGCTCGCCCTTTATGTAAATAGCGGCAGCTCCGCCCCCGGCTCTCCGCGCCGGAGGTGAGCAGGAAGGAGACGGCCGCCCAGCTAACAGCCCGTGGGCCCGCGCGGCAGATCCAGCGGAGCCGGCGGCGGGCGCCAAGGGACGCCGAGGCCTCGGGCAGGCGCCGTCCTGGGGTTCCAGGTGAGGTGCGGGCTGGGACCCACCTAGCCCGCCCCGCCCCTTTGCGGCGCCTCGGGGCGGGGAGGAGGAGGAAGGCCGAGACCCCTGGGCTTCTTGGGCTTACGGGCGGTAGGGCTGCGCCTAGTCCGCTGCCCGTCCTTGTCCTTGTGGTGTAGCTCCACTGGGAGAAAGACACCTGTAGAAAGTGCCGCTGGGAACTCTGTGCCTGACCCGCCCCCGATTACCAAACTTGGTATTTGGGTTTGCACAATAGTGTTGGCTTTCGGGAGCGTGGAAACAGGTGCCCGGCCGGACTGGGTGTGGGAACACCACGGGCAGAGACGGAGTCCCCGAGCCCCACGTGCAAGGCCTGGCTGGGGAGGGCCGCGACGCGGGTCTCCTGTGACCCTGTCTCCGCGAGCTGGGGCTGGAGCGCGTTACCTTGCGGCTTAGCCCCTACCCTGCCATCTGGGCTCTCTCCTTGTCGGCCCTTTGTGCCTCCTAATCCCCGGACGCAGGAAGCCCGCGGGAGGGACTTCGATCTCCGGCCCTTTTTCTACCCTAGGCGGCTTTGGACACCTTTAGACAACGGTGTTGAAACTCAGTCTGAGGGGTGGGGGAGTTGCGCTGTTAGACTTGATGAAGAGTGGAAAATTCTTGCCCCCAAAAAAGTGTGTCTTGGTTGGCTCCTACTGGACGGTTGGTGGAGACACTGGGCCTTGATTGTGGGAAGACCTGACTAACCAGGGCACCCGCCGTGTGGCTCTTGGAGGCGTTCACCTGAGACAGGTGAACTTTGGGGGAGGAGGCTGGGACTTAGACTCAGTACTCTTTCCCTTGGGGTTCATATGTTATGGCCTGTTGCCTTCACCTGGGCACTGTGGACACTGCAAGAGTATGTAACTCAGGATTCTGCAGAAGAAACTCTAAGCAGGGAGGGCATGGGTGTGTCAGAGTGAAAAACACAGGTGAGAAGAAGAGGATTGCTGCAGAACAGTGCTGTGCTGGCACACCCAGGAGAAGCCAAGATCAGAACTGGCTTTTGAGGAAGATTGGGTCTGTAAGCTGGGATTTCAGGAGGCCTGAGAAGGCAGACATGAAAAGCTTTTTTATTTTATGGACCTTGAATCTGACTGTAGTTTCCTAAGTCATCACAGAGCTTGCTGGAGGCAGTCAGGACTCAAGCCCAGCTTCTGGTTTTGACCAGATCTGGGTTCTCTTCTCTGAAGTTAGCCTGGAACAGTCCCTTTGAGGGCCCTTGAACAGTGTTTCTAGGATCTGGGGTTATTCTGCATCTGAAAGGGAACTGAATTTCTCCTTGGGTGGCAGATTAGTGTAATTTTAATTATATTAAAGTAACAGTGAGTTTTTAATAGACCACAATATTAAAAGAAGAAAGGGTTGATAGTCTTGGATAACCTCTGTTCATTTAAAAACAGAAAAGGGAATCAGGGCTCACAGTGAAACAAATGAAAGAATTTAGAAAGGGTAAAGTAATACAGAAAAAGATTCTTCTTTCCTGATGGTCTTTGGCAGTTCATTAAGATTTTTAGTGTCAAACACAAGTGGTTTTGAATCATGCTTTGTCAAGTTCTTGTTGTGTGACCTTAGCTCAGTCACTTAACCATGTCAAGCCTTGTTTTTGCAGATATTGCTTACAAGGTGAATATATGAGCATGTGTGGCCTGCTGCATAGTAGGCACCCAAGGACTAGGACCTCATTGCTTCCCCAGGAAGTATAAAAAGTGTCAGTCACTCACAGGCCTTTGAGTAGACACCTGGACCTCTTGGAAATACCTAATGGATTGAGGGAATTTGTTTCTCTGTCCAGAAATCAGCCGAGGGACCATGATTTTGTGGTCTTTTAAAAAGTCTCTGGAGGTCAGAACTGTTCCTCTGAGATACTTTTCAGGAATTGGGAAGGGGCCTCTCCTCACCTGACATTCTGTTCCCATTGCTCCTCTTATTTCCCTTGCTCCTTAGGTGAGCCAGGAGTGAGGGTTGATGGAGGGTCTTTCCTGAGTGCAAAGTCTAATCTGTTTTGCTACCGCAGGCCTGGAGGGCTCCCGCTGTGCACTCTCTATATCCTATTGGGGGTGGAGGGAGGCGGAGCAGCACATTCCTGTGCTGCTCTGTGGTCCTTAAGGAGATTGGAAATTCCATAGTGCTCCCTTTCAACCTCACTTAGGGAGGAGGTGTCCTCTCCTGCCAGGCTTTCTGGCCTCCTGGACTCTCCTTCTGGGAGGGAAAGTGATACATGGAAAACGAAAGCTTGAACCCTCTGCCATCAGCCTGTGACCTCCTGCTATCCACTGGGACACCTGAATATCCCTAACAAGAGCCTCCAGGAGCAGCATGGGAGACTGAGCTGTATGGTCTTTCCAGATGAATCAGGAGCAGCCAGTGAGATACCAGAGTTGGGGGCCAGAGTGGAGGCCACAAGGCCAGGGTGGCTTCTCTGGCTGGCTATTTGGAGCACACTGGTGGCCTGGACTTGGGAATTCTCAGTGCTCAGCTCTGAGAGGCCCTCTTATCTCACTTGGGCAGTAATGCTGTTGGGGCTCTTCCTGGCTGAGGCATGCCAGATAGGCTTGGCAACTTTGTTTTCCTCTGCCCAGGTGCAGTGTGCAGGGAGAAACAGGTACAGCGTAGAAGATGGTGTTCCCTGGGGAGGGGGGGACCCTGCTTACTGTACCCAGCTCTGGATCCCAGGGAGCTCCCCACTTGCTGTGCCCTGTGGCCACCTCCTGGGGTGGCTTTTACTCCTTGCCCTGCCTCAGAGGAAACTGATCCTTTGAAGAGTCACCCCACTCCTTCCCCTTCCCAGGAACTATGATGAATTCTTGAGTAGGAGAGGCTTCTTTGGGTGTGGGGACAGGGAACCTGCAAGGTACCTGACTCTACCCTTCAGGAATTCAGCAGAGACTAGAGCCATTTCTTGAGGCACCTGACTCAGTGTTCCCAGGGTTTGACAAAAGGGACATCAGGCACAGATCTATTTGCCTCTGGTAAATAGTGCTAATATTTAATAATAAAAAATCTGGGATTCTCCTTTCAAAGGAGCTTGGTGTCTTGGGGTATTGGTCCAAGGCAGGGTACCTTGATGACATCCACATGGCCCTGACCTTGACACAGGTCTTGAGTACATGGTAAGGGTAGTTTTCTGAGGACCTATAGGTCCCACCTTAGTGTTCTTTGGAGTCGATGACTGGAGAAGACCTGGTTGATTCTGTGCTGTCCAGCTGTTTATTCGTTGATTTAACAGGTATTTAGCGGTGCTTGTTGAGGGCCCAACATTGTTCTAGATACTGGGATGAAATCCTTAAAATAAAGGTCTCTGTCATCATGGAACTTTCTAGAGTGGGGCACATGTGTAACAGAAAATAAAGATAAATAATAAATAACACAATAATTGGTGATATAAATTGTGGGTTAAAAGAGCTAGAGCAGGGGCTGGGATTCCCCATGGTGGTGGGTTGCAGCTTTAAAAGGTAGTCAGGCTGAATCTCAGCAGGAAGGGGACATTTGAGCAAAGACTTGGAGATGAGAGAGTTCTTGAAATAAAATAATTTGAATGCCTTCCATGAGTCGCTGGGGATTAAACTGTGGCATAGTCCCTCCGTTCTGCAGCTGACATCTCCTGGCAGTTCCTTGAAACAGCTGTTCCAAGTTTCAGGGCAGGTAGGAGGCCCTAGGATGGGGCTGGACTGTATGGGCTGACAGTCCACCCACCCCAACCCCCAGCAAGTTGTCTGCTTCTCCGATGGTTTTGCTTCTTCTAGCATTTGGCCACATCTAACTGGCCTATAGTCTGGTGTAGGATGACAGAGGGGGCTGAAGCTGCCACATGGGAATGTGTGCATTCCCACCTCCTGCCCCACTCATGGGCCCAGGAGGGATAATGGAGGAAAGTCTTCAGGAGGAACCTGGGCCCAGTGGGAGAACTCTCTCAGGGTTGTGGGATGGATAGGATTGTAGCTCCATAGGTGGACAGAGATGGGGGTGGAGGCTGACGCCATCCAGCCTACTTGTGTCCCAGGAGAGCTGCTGGAAATGAATAGAGGATTCTGGACTCAGATCAGACTTCAAGCTGCAACTTGGATTCACTGGGGGCTTGATGCCACCTTGAATCAATTATTTTGTAAGTAATTGGAAGAATTAAATGAGATGCCTGATCCCAGCAGCTTGGGAGGCTGAGGCAGGAGGATTTCAAGTTCAAGGCCAGCCTCAGCAACTTATCGAGGCTGTAAGACATTTAATGAAACCCTGTCTGAAAATCAAAAAAGCAAAAATTGCTGGAGATGTAGCTCAGTGGTAAAGCACCCCTGGGTTCAATCCCCAGTACAAAAAAAGAAAGAAAGAAAGAAGATGATACATGGGAATCGTTTAAAGTAGTATCTGATCATAGTGCTCAGTGATTTTTATTTCGTAAGACATTAGTGAACAGTTATCTGGTCCCCTCACCTGCGCCTGTGTTCTCCATGTAGGTGTGATTCAGCCCAGGTTTCCTTGCTGCTGGGAGATTGGGTTTTTCAAGGGAACATGGACCCTAGCAAAGCGGCTATGGGCATCTGAGTAGGCAGGGACAGAAACTGAGCAGTCAGCAGCTGCCCCAGTGGCTTACAGCCCTGCCCTGCCACTCCCATCAATAGGAGGTTCAGGGGTGTTCTCACATCCGCCCAACAGGAGGCCAAAGCCACACACAGACCTCACACAGGATGTCGGGGAAGCAAGGGCAGCTTCTTGATTAGTAACAGGCTGTGGGGAGCCTGAGCAAAGGGGAGAAGAGGGGAGGGTTTGTAATCCTAATTGGTGCATTCCTAGAGAGCAGGAGGGTGATGCTGGGTGTGGCTCTGGGGAGAGGGAGAGTGGGCCAACCCAGGAGTCTCAATTCCACCTTGGTTGTGGACTTCCTTGGGAGATCAGCTGAAATTCCTGGGCTGTCAAGGGTCCTTCTGGGGTGCTGGATCGACCCACACCTCTAGGACAGTTCAGCCTGACAACACCTTGGAATCATAGGGGCAGATTAGCTCAGGTACCCTAACAGTGCCATCAGGGAGTAGCCAGGCCACCCATCCCTTCCTTCTTCCCTGGGGCACAGTCAGCTCTGCCCCTTAGAGCAAGGAGCCCAAGACAAACCCACCCTATGCAGTTATTCTCTCTGCCTCTGCTGGTCTTGGTGGGGAGGTTAACATGTGTCCCAGAGGTAACGTGGTGTCCAGGCAGAGGATGGGAAGGGAAGACAGGGTATGAATTTTCTAGCCTATCTCCAAGCAGAGGGCTCCCTCTTTTTTGCAGGTCATCAGAGTGTGGGAAGACCCAACCTAGACCCAGGAATGTTCTGCTGGCTAGTGGCAGTGAGGGGGTGATTGGAGCTTTGAGAAGAGAAGGCAAATGCTGGATCAGCTGTTTACAGGGAACTCTCAGGCTAATTCTACACACAAGGCACAGACTTGTGTAGGAAATAGATGGGGATCAACCCCAGGTCAGTGAATCTTTCATGGGCTGTCCCTAAGCCCTGGGTGCCTGGCCCTGTAGGAACAAAGGGGGAACATATCTCAGAGGTTGGCCTGGTCATGGAAAGAATGTGTGATGTGCAGGGATGGAGCCCAAGGTTGGGTAATCTTTAGAAGCTGGGATGGAGAGGTATTTCTTCTTAGGAAGCCCCGTGTCAAAGTAGACTCCCCAGTGCCTGCCCTGTACCCTTCCTGGTGTTGAACCTGGGGATCTGGGGCTCCTCAGCCTATGAGGTTCTGGAACTTGCTTCTTTTTCCACGTCCCTCTTAGTAGTTGGTTTCACCCACCTGAGTACCTGGCTTTCTTAGCTTATGTACCTGTTCAGATTCTACATGTGGTGTCCCTCCCCATTCAGATAAACACGTGTGCCTGTGCCCTCAGATTGCTGAATGATGCCACCAACAGAAGTTAGGCCCACTCTAAACACCTGGCCACTGTGTGGGGCTTCATCCCTCTCCCATCTGATCCTCTTATCTACCCTGCATAAGAGGCGGGAAACCATAAGAAAAGAATCACCACTAATCCCATAACCCTTGCAGAATGTAGTTTACATATGAACCTTTTGTTCCCCCAGTACTGGATCTTGAACCCAGGGACACGCCATCACTGAGCTATATCCCCACCCCTATTTATTTTTTTTTTTAATTTTGATACAAGATCTTGCTAAGTGCTGGGAGTCTTGCTAAATTGCCAGTCTGGCCTTGAATTTGTGATACTCCTGCCCCAGTCTCCCTAGTAGCTGGTATTCAGGCATGCACACCACACCCCACTGTATGTAAAATATTAAAAATAGACTCTACCTAGCTCACGGAAGCCTCGTACACAGGCTTCCTTCTCCCTGAAGGGTCATATGCCCTTTCCATTGCAGCAATCCCTCTATCATGGGGCTGTGCACAGTTCACCTGTCCTGTGTCATTGGCCATTTAGGCCACTTCTCTATTTTCCCAGTAGCTTACTAAGGCTAGGGTAAATGTTTGTGGAGATTGATGGTGTTCCTATCCACAACAGGTGTTTCTTTTCTTTCTTTCTTTCTTTTTGATTTTGAGACAGAATCTTACCAGGTCACCCAGGCTGGCCCCAAACTTGGACTACCATGTCCAGCTCCACAGCACTTTTAAGGGATCATTTGAGCTCAAGGTGCCATTGAATGCAGGGGGAACACAGTGAGAATGGTCAGGACAGGTTCAGATGGATGACCTTTTGGAAGGTAACTTGATGTGTTCCTGGAAAGGACAAGCAGCAGCTCAGAGACCACAGTGAGGGAATGTTGGGGAGGTGGGGCTGAGTAGGTGGGGCAGCCAGCACAGGGCCAAGTCGAGGGGATGTGGCTTGGAGGGGGGCGGGGCAGTCCACATAGGCCCCTGCTCAGTCCTGTCAATGGCTCCCAGTGGGGTCAAACTGGAATTCCTCACTGTGTCTCTAGAGGCCCCACCTTTGACCCTCATCTCTCCCATGTCATTTGTGTGGGTCTCTCCGTGGCCCTGACATGTCTTCATGCTCCTGGAATCTGCAAGCTTGCTCTGACCTGAGGCTCCACAACTGCTGCTCTGCTGCCCAAACCGCTCTGCCTGCAAATCTTACTACAACCTAAGCTTCATCCAGTTCAGAGAGCAGAGACTTTGCTTCTTCCACGCCCATTCATTCATTCAGCAGTTTAGGAGTGAGGCTCACCCTGTGCACTGAGGATGCTATAGTGAGAGAAGGGACAAAACTCACTGAGTGAGACAGCTGCTTCCTGTGGAAGGCTCCCTAGGTAGTCAACAAGGTTAATAAGTAAACTCTTCAGTGTGCTGAAGCAAGGCAAGGTCTACAGAGAAGAGCAAGGAGGGGACGGAGGAGAGTGTGGCAGGGGAGGTTGCAATTTCAGCCAGGAAGGGCCATTTGAGCTTCTGGAGGCTGTGTGTGCTAGGCAGCACAGTGAGTGCACAGGCCCTGATGAAGGAATGGGCACTGGGGCTTTCCCAATGCCTGGCCGCCAGATCTCAGCATCTTAATTTTCTTTTTTAATATTTTTTAGTTTTAGGTAGACACATATCTTTGTTTTTATGTGGTGCTGAGGATCGAACCCAGTGCCTCATGCATGCCAGGCGAGCGCTCTACCACTGAGCCGCAACCCCAGCCCAGCATCTTCATTTTTTTGATATCCTGTTCACTGGCAGAAATCATCCCATTGACCCATCATGGTGGTACACTCCTATAATTCCAGCAGCTTGGGAGACTGAGGCAGGAGGATTGCCAATTTAAGGCCAGCTTCAGCAACTTAGTGAAGCCCTAAGCCACTTAGTGAGACCCTGTCTCATAAAAAATGAAAAAGGGGGACTAGGGATGAGGCTCAGTGGTTAAGTGCCTCTGGGTTCAATCCTCAGCACCCCCCACAAAAAATTCATCCTATTGAGTGACTTGTCTTCTTAAAAGTTGCCCCTCCCATAACAGTGGCACCCCAAGACAAGGCCTGCTCTGTGCCAAGCGCTGTGCCAGGCACTCTGCATTTGGTCCTGCTCCTTCTTTCAGGGGACCTGAGCAAGGTTGTTTGCTTTACGTCCCCTGGTCCTAGGAGTGGACTGAGCAGGCAGATTTATTCCACACCAGGCAGTATGGAAGCTGGGCCTGGCTTCTTGGGCTTCTCCACAGAATTTCCTTGTTTGGGGTGGGTGTCTTTGAGGGGCTGCCTGGGGGTCAGTTTAGCCAGGCCCAAACCTATCCCCCTCAAGAAGGGAGTGTGGTTTCCTGCTTTAACGTGGGCAGTTTCTCTGTTGGGAGGCTACACTGAGGGCTAGGTGCTGGGCCTGCCCTGCTTTGGTTCTGGCTCTGGCTCTGGCTTCAGACCAGTGGGGGGGTCCAGGTACGTGGAATGAGCAGTGAGGCCATCCAGCCCTGCCTAACCAGATCTCACGAGCACCCTGGAAGTAGTGGCCAGGCTCCCAGCCTCAAACGGCTTGGTTGGTGCAGAGCTGCTGGCCAGAGGGAAGATGCCCAGTGTCCCTGCCTTTCAACTGCAGGGACATAATTGGCCATTTCCTCCCCTGCAGTAGCCAGCCTCCACTGCCTTCCAGGCCCTTTGATTAGGGAGTTAGCCAGACCTTGGGTCAGAGCTGAGTTCTGCCACTTCCTATTGGTGACCTTGGACAAGTCCCACAGCTCCGGTTCTTGTTTTCCTTATCTAAATGGGGACATTCCACTTCCTTTCAGGTAACTTCCTGCCAAGATGTTGAGTGAGCCACATTCACAAACTCAGATGCGAGTGCAGAGGTGGTCAGGACATGTACCAGCACACCACCCAGGCTGATCAGATTCAGGGAGGGTTTTCTCCTGTATAATTCGCTTTTTCTACAATGCGCACAGATCACCTGAGCAAAAAATTTTTAAATGTAATGACAGTATCACACAGGGGGTCTAGTACAATGCCCAGTGTGTGTCAGGTGCTTGGGGGGCATTTGGGTGGATGGCTGGGTGTTCTTCCCCTTCTCCTTCCTCCACCCACCCTTCACCTTTAAGCTGTGTGGGGTCCTTGGCACAGATGGCCCTGTGGCCTCTTGTCCCCTCCCTGGAGTCTGAGTACCTTCTCCTCCTCCAGGCAGTCACTCCCAGCTTCCTAGAGATTCTGACCCAATGACCTCGGCCCAGGGGTGGGAGAGCCAGCTCTCCTGGAGCCCAGGGCTAACACCCTCCCCCATGGCTGGGCTGGAATGTGCAGCAGCTCAGCTGTTTGTCCAGAGGCAGAGATCACTGCCTGAGTCTGTTTTCACTTCCAATCCCAGGAGCCCCCAAGGCTCTCATGTGTGTTCTCTGGCCTGCTGTGGGGCCTCAGATCAAGTGGGCACCAGGACTTTCCCAGCTGCCTGCACTCCCTCAGGAATGGGAGGCTTCACTGCAGTCTGGTGCCCCCACACACCTCCCCCTTAGCCCCCACCGAGGTCTTGTGGTTGTCTTGGGAAACTGGTCACAGTTTGGTTTGGAGGTAACTGACCCTTTCACTTGTGCTGGGGGTAGGCTTCTGCCTCTATTTTACACATAAATGCGAAGAGAGGCGACCCCTTCCAGCATTGCAAGCCCTAGTTCCTGGCCAGAAAACCCCCAACTCTGACATGCATATTGCATGCTGTGAGGGGTTGCCTCTAAGAAGCCCCAGTTTTAGATCCATAAGGTTTTTTGATATGCAAAGTCCCGACCTGGTGCCCCCCTTCCACTGGGGATTGAACCCAGGACCTTGCACATTCCAGACAAGTTCTGTACTACTGAACTACATCCCCAGTCTCGTTTTAAACTTTTTGTCACGTTAGAAGCCAAAATTTCCAGGCTTCAGCATCGGAACCCCCCCCTCCCCTGTGTGGACTATGCCCTCTGTCTGCCCTATTCAGAACACTTAGCACACTGAGCTGGCCTGTCTCTACCTGCCCTGCCCAGATCAAGCTTCTCTGGGTTAGGATCTGCTTGCCTTCCCTTTATAATCTAGTGGAATGAATGGTGCCATTTCCAGGGTGGGCCTGAGCCCCTATGTTCCCAGAGACAGGCCTTGGTGTCTTGTGGTCAGTAGGAGGCCCTGCTGCTGGAAGCCGGAAACTGGAACTTTCCCCTTCCCCCAAGGATAATCCAGAAATAGTTTCCTCTTGGGCTGGGAATGTGTTCTTTGGTGGGCGGATGGTTTGGGGGCTTTGAGCTGGTTTATTTATTAGGTGCAGATTTCTTTTCTGATTATGTTCCACTTGAGCCCCCGGGAAAAGGAACCCTTCTGAGCCTGCCCCATCAGATCCCAGGGGAGCTGGAACTGGGAGAGCCAGAGACAAGATGATGCAGAAATCAGCAGGAAGGCTGGGGTACAGCCTGCCACAGAGACCCTAGCAGCCCCCTGGGATTGGACCTGGGTCCCAAGCACCAGTGGCTGGACCAGCACCCCTGACTGAGCACATTGCCTTCTCCTCTCCACCAGGTCCTCATTACTGGGGCTAGTTGGGAAAAAAACAAGCAAGAGCCCCTTGAGAGCCTCCCTGAAATTAGAAGGATAGGTGGCTCAGGTGTGCTGGCCCAAGGTCATCCTGCTGTGTTCTGGCCTGGAATTGCTCCAGGCCTCTCCCCAGTCCCTTAGAGCTCTGCTCTGTGGGTGGGAGGACAGCCTTTGCATTTCCTTCTTCCCACTGGCTCTGAAGGGTGGCTTGTGAAGTTTCCCTTTCTGGTCAGCCAAGTTTTATGGTTTTCAGAAAACAGGTTAACAATTAAACTAATTAACCTCGGGGCCTGCTGGCCCTCCTTGTTCCTATAAAGCCAGGCTAAATGGCTTCTTCCCCCAGCTTCTGCTCCCATCATAAGCCTGGGCAACATTAGAGCATTAACCAGCCAGGAACAGGCTGGGGCCCAGTCCCCAGGTCTCTCCCACTTCCCCTGGACCACTGTGGATGAGCACAGGAAGCCACCAGTGAAGCTGGGCTTGAGAAAGGCCTGAGGCAGCCAGGGCTCAGCATCCCCTTTGGTTTCTGCAGGTCTCAGGCAGGGGCCATAAACTAAGCAAGATGAGGCGGTTCCTAAGACCGGGGCACGACCCTGCAAGGGAGAGGCTCAAGCGGGACCTTTTCCAGTTTAACAAGGTAAGTAAAGGGAAGCAGGAGACCTCGGTTCCTCCCAGGGCTGGGGCTGGGGCTGGGGTCAGGTTTCCTTCACCTGGTTGAAGGTGCTTACTGGGTACTGCCCAGAGGGCCCCCTTGGAAATCTGACTTTGGAAACAGTGTGGTTACAGGGCATTCTTGGGCAAGGGCAGTGGGATGCCGGGAGCTGGGATTCCTTGTCCTGGTCTCTTGCTGGCTGTGAGACCTCTGTGTCACTCCATCAAGCCTGAGTTTTCCCTCCTGTGAAATGGGCATAAAACAGTCTGCCCTATCTACCTTGTCACAAGGCTGCCAAGGAAGCTTAGGAACAGAAAAAGATGAAAGGACATTGACCCAACTCTGCAAAGTATAATAATGTTCCTGGGATACCAGGGCCCTTGGGGCCCAGGAAGCACAGGCCATAGCTGTCCCCTTCATCCTCAAGTTGCCCCCAAAGAAAAACACAGCTTTTCCTGAAGGCTGACCACCTGATTCTTTCTGGTGGGCTCCGGGTCTGTGTGAGGGAGAAGTGATGGTGAAGAAAATGAGCCAGAGTTGGCTTTTGGATACTCCGATTTTGCTCCTAAGGCCCTGGGAGTTTCACAAGGCTTGTTCATGGGTGCTGAGAAGACCAGCTCGGGCCTGTAAACAGGAGGCTCTCCGCGTGGCTTAGCTCCTCACCAGTGCCACCTAGCAATCTGGAGCTGTTTGGGGGTAATTAGCCTTCTGCCCTCTGCTTTGATCTCTGCCCCCAGTGGCCTGCAGGGAGTACACCATGATGCTCTCCCTCAGGGTGGCTGACCCTCCAGGACATGCCCATAGGTGGAATTCTGGCTTTTTTTTTTTTTTTTTTTTTTTTAATGGTGCTGGAGTTAGAATCCTTAGCCTCAAAATGCAGGACTTTGGCGTACTAAGCAAGTGCTCTACCACTGAGTCACTTCCCCAGCTGGATCTGACTTGTTTTAGGGGCTTCAGTTTGGAGTTTTCTTTCTCAGAAAAGGAAACAGTGGATATTGGACTGGATAGTTGGGAAAAGGCACCTCTCCTTGTGGAAAATGAGGAATTCTCTTTAGTTGGCTTTTTGTGGGTCTGAGAATGTGGAAGAGGCTCATCCGCTTCAAAGCCAGCTTTGCCTACAAGCTGCAGGACAATGTCCCCGTCACCCACACCATACCACAGGCTCGTTAGGGACTTTATATGTAACCAGATAACTTCAGTTACCTAGGCTAAGTGGCCCGGGAGTGTTAGCTACTGGGGGCTTTGGGTGACGATTTCCCTCCAGATCCTGCTGTATAGGGAGAGTGGGTCAGGAAGCCCAGCATGCCTTGCCATTTTCCCCTGGTTTTCTTGACTGCAGGGGAAGGGGTCACCAAGGAGCTGTGACAAGGCTATTTTCCTCTGGAATCAGAGCTTTTCCAAGTGAAAGCTCCTCTCTGTGGCTTGCTTTGGGTCATAGAAAATGAGGGTGCAGGTTCTGGGAATAGGGGAATCTCATGATACTTGGGGCCTGCCATCCTTACTCCTGGGAGAGCCAGGTTGGGTGCCAGATATGGGTCTCAAAACCTCAGCGTCTACCAGAGCACCTGGTTGACCCCATGTGCTTCTGTCCCCCTTGATGATGCTAGGATCTCTCACTTGGAAAAGATGGCCAATTCTAGCAGAAACCTGACAGACAGGCTCAGCAAAAGGATTAACCCCCACTCCAAGTTCCTCTGTGCAGTGGATGAGGCCAGGGTGAGGTTGGAGTGGAGGATATTTCCCTTTTAATTCCTACTCCCCACTGGTTGTCCCCAAACTTAAGAACCCCACCCCCAGATGTGACATGGGGTAGGTGAGGCTTCTAGAATTCTTCTTGCCTTCTCTGCCTCCTCCTTCCATTCACATGCAGGAAATGTGCATTGAGCACACTAGGTATACTCCCTAAGTCTGGGGGCTAGCAATCTCAGGTGATGGTGCCTTTGCCCTTCAGGAATTAGGAAGGGCAGTGGACTGATGGCCTGGAATTCCATGTCTTCTAGTGAGAAGGAAGGGGAGAATCTGAGAGGGCTGGTGAGAGAGTAGGGAGTCATAAATAAGTCTCATTTAGGCTCTGGGAGCCAGAAGGGTAGCACTAGAAGGTGAGGCCACTTCCTGGAGGATCTGGGACCTGGCGTCGTCCTACCCATGGCAGGCCCTCCCTAGCCCCAGGCTTCCCCAGGACCTGTGGAACAGAAGGGGGGCCAGAACCTGGAGTCTGGGCCTGGATGATGATGTTGTAGTAGAGGGACACAATATCTCTATTTATGTGGTGCTGAGTTTAGAACTCAGTTTCTCACACATGCAAGGAAAGTGATCTACCACTGAGCCACAATCCCAGTCCTGGGCCTGGATTTTGAGCAGGGAAGTGAGCTATCCTGTCGATAATTTAGAAAAGCTGACACTGGGGACATTTTCACTTATTGAGTAAAACAGGTAAACTCAGCAGCTGGGAGACATCCCAGGGACAATCCAGAAGAAGCAGGTTGAAAGGCAAGACAAGAGCAAGGCTTTTCAACCCTGCACTGGCAACAGCTGGCAGAGACTGAGGCTACCGGCCATGATAGCACCTCAGTGTCTGAGCGATCCACTGGGTCCTTACACCAACTCTGTGGGCTGGCTTCTAGGATCATCACTGCTACAGGGCTGTTCCGAGCATTGTAGAATGCCTAGCATGATCCCGGATCCTACCCACCGGATGCCATTTGTGCTACCCCCAGGTGTGACAGCCCCCAGTGTTTCTAGACATTGTCTCGTGTGGAATGCAGTTGCTCCTTGGTTGGGAGCGGCTGGGACAGGGCACTCTTCAGGACATGAGATCCATTGGCCTGGTGACAAAGGCAGTGTGGAGGGAGGAGGCAGAGCACAGGGCAGGGAGGCGGGTCAGGGTGGCTGTGGTGTCTGTGCTGGGAGTAGTGGTGCCAGGTGCTGGGAGGGGGAGCCCAGGGGCAAGTCTAAAGGAAAGTGATACGTGTTGATGGTTTGGATCTGGTGAGAATAGAAACAACAATGAACTCTATTCACAGAACCCGTGGTTAGTGTTATCCTTGGTACCTGGCTGCCTGGTTCCCCCACTGCATGACCTTGGGCAGGTCACAGACCTCTAGACCAGAGATGATCCTAGAAGCCAGTCCACAGAGTTGGTGTGAGGACTCAGTGGATCCCTGCAGGCACTGAGGTGCTGGACATTACTGGTGGCTCCAGCCTCCACCAGCCAGGCTCTATGGGTGTCATTGACTTGAGATTGGATTTGAGGAGCCTGAGGACCTCAGCTGAGGGAGGGTCCAGCATTCAGTACAGAGCTGGACCTTGAGTAGCATGTGGGCCGCTGGCGTAGGTTAGATGCAGGCGAGAGTCAGCCTCATGGAGAATGTCTATGCCTGGGAACTCTGCCCACCTCTTCTGAGGACTGCATCTGAAGACCATTCTGCAAGGGACTGTGTGGTGGGGATGACGGTGGCACCATCTCAGGCTTATCCCCAAACAGATTGCAGATACCAGCTTCTTTCTTTTTTTTTTTTTTTTAAAGAGAGAATTTTTTAATATTTATTTTTTAGTTTTCGGCAGATATAACATCTTTGTTGGTATGTGGTGCTGAGGATCGAACCCGGGCCGCACGCATGCCAGGCGAGCGTGCTACCGCTTGAGCCTCATCCCCAGCCCAGATACCAGCTTCTAATCCAGTTCTGGGCTTTTCCTTCTAGCACCTTCTGGCCAAACTCCTTTCTGCCCATTACCTGCAAGATACATCAGAGCAGGGACATTGCCCTAGTCCTGAGAGCTGCATATACCTGGGCAGTAGTTGTGACTGTGACCAGAGTCTCTGAACTTTGCTAGAGGCTGGCTGCCAGAGGGACAGCTCCAGTTCAGCAAGAGCTGTGTGCCAGGCATCAAGGGACTGGGTATGGTGATGAGGGGAGGGGACTTAGAGCCAGATGACTTGGATCTCAGCCCCAGCTCTGCTGCCTTTTTATTTTGTGGTCATGGACATATTACTGAGCCTCTCTGCTCCTCCATTTCTTCATCTGTAAAATGAGCATCTTGACGGCTCCTATGTCCAGGCTGGTGTGCTGAGTTTAATTGCTTAAAATGGTGCCTGGCACACTGTTAAGACCATAGCAAGATTTGCCTTGTCATTGATCTCATCCTCATGATGACTCAGAGATAGATGCTGTCCCCACTCCACAGGTGAAGAAACAGGCCTCCAGGGCTTGCAGAGCCTGAGCATATTCCAGCAGATACTGACTAGGGATGAGGACATTTCTGTCCAGGCTGTGTGGCTTTAGGTTGGTTATTTCACCTCTCTGAACTTCAGTTTTCACTTATAAAATGGTCATTTACCACGTGTGTTAGGTCTTCAGGAAGCATGAGGAGATAAATGAGGAGATAAATGAGTCGGCTGACAGGGCCATTGAGGACCTAATGAGGGAGCACTTCCTCAGTGGGAAGGAAGTGACTAGGGGAAGGGAACTCGTTTGGCAAAGTAAAACCCTTTCCTTGAATACAGCTTGGACTTGCTCACCTCCCTGGTGAAACCTGAGCACATTTGAGCCAGCCACGCCCATGAGGGTGAGCCTGCAGAGGTGGCTGCCCAGGACCTTCCTGCCCAGAGCCTGAACACAGTGTGTTCCTGACCAATTGCCCCTGCCCAGGGCCAGATTGTTTTGTCTTGGCTTTCCAAAGGCTGGGCCCCTGGTGTCAGGTGACAGCCACACAGGGACAGCCAGGTTGCTTGCCAACTGCAAGGAATCTGAGCTGGACCACACCCAGTATCGGGAGAGCCACCTAGCCAGCCTGGTGGGTGTGCCCCTGTGGCCCTGCACAGCCTCCTGGAGCTCTGGTCCCTGACATTTCTCCCCCCACCCCGTCCCCACCCCATCCCCACCCCTGACAACTATCAGGACTCTTCAGGTCCTTGATCCTGGATGGGGCCCTCCCTGGCTGAGGGCAGGATCAAGGGTCCCCACTGTCTCTGACAAACAACTTTTGTGAACTTTTTTCCCTTCTGAGGACCTGGACCTGGATCCTGGAGCTGGGGAGACAGATGGCCTTTCTCTCCCACACCCACTAAGGTTGCAGTTTGGCGTCTCCTGCGCATCTTTGCTCTCCTTTCCCCACTCCCTGTCACAAAGGCTCATTGTTCTCTTCTCCCTTGGTAGAGGTCACCTGAGCCAGGTAGCAGCGTGGGGGCTTGGGTGGGGGGATGGGGAGGATGTTCTCAAGGCTGTTGAGCTTGAGGCAGCCTCCTTGGATTCTCAGCTGGAGTTAGTGGGGGTCCTGGGTCAGGAGGGCTAGTCTGGGAATTCAGTGCCCACCTGCCAGGAGCTGTGCCTGCTGCCCCAGGCTGAGCCCCTGCCCCTCTTGACTACATGGATGCTCAGGGCTGTCCGTCTTTCTTGGAGGGAGGCCATCTGCATACTCCCTCTTCCAGGGTCCTAAACAAGGCTGGGTGTTTGCTATCCACATGGACCTTGTACTCCAGTGATGGTGGAGAGGCTTAAAAGGGTGTTAGGGGTTGGGGGAGGGAGGACAAAAGTGTGGGCAGGGTACACTGGTTTGGGACAGCTGGGGCAGGGGTGGGGTGTCTGACAGAACTGGGTTCCTTCCCTTACCAGGTTTCCCTAGCTTCTCCCTGACCCTTTGATTGATTGATAGATTGGCCACTCGCAGTCTTCATATCCAGATCTCTCCTTCCCTGTCCCAAAAAGTCTTCTCATACCTTCCAGCCTAGCCCAGGTCCCTGTACTGAAAACTGCTTCATTTGGAGATTTGTGCAGGATTTTGTGCGTGTGGTGCTGGGATTGAACCCAGGGCCTTGTGCATGTAAGGCAAGCACTGTACCAGCTGAGATATAACCCCAGCCTAGCCCTTTTTATTTGGAGACAGGGTTTTACTAAATACTGATGCTGACCTCATGCTTATGGTTGTCCTGTTTCAGCCTCCTAAATTGCTGGAACTACAGCTATTTTATGGGTCGATTTGCATGCCTTGAGCTGACGGGTCCCTAGGGAGCCACACTGCTTATATTCAAACCCGCTCTCTTTGGCTCACTCCCCATCTTTTGCTCTTGAAGGAGCCTCATCCTCCCTCTGTTGTCTGTGTAAGGTGTCCCAGGAGATGCAGGAGGGATGCCGCAGAGGAAGCTGGGCTTCGGAGGCAAGGCCTGTGCACTGTGGCTGAGCAGAGCCTTCCAGGCTCCTAGGTGGCTTTCCTGAGGTCTTGTGTTCCACCAAGGACAGCCCTGCTCAGGATAGTCAGGGTATCATCCTATTGATGGGAGAGAGCTGAGACCCAAGAGCAGAATGGCTTACTAAGTGAAGAGGCAGGAGGGGAGTGGAAGCCTAGTGGGTCTGACTTACTGCCTGTTCTGAATGGCCCTTTGCAAGAGAAAGAGGGGATGGGAAGGAGCGGTGACCACAGTGTCCCTATGACACTGAAGGAATTGAGGAATGCATGTTTATGATGGAAGAATGGGCCCAACTTCATTGCCTTCTTGTGAGTTGGAGAAGAGAAACTGACCGCAGGAGTGAGAAATGTTCGGAGAGGTGCCAGTGAATTGATGGGATCTGTGACCTGGCAGCCTGACAATAAGCTCCAGATCCAGACCTCATAATCCCAGCTACTGGGGAGGCTGCGACAGGAAGATCGCAAGTTTGAGGTTAGCCTTTGCAATTTAGTGAGACCCTGTCTCAAAATAAATTTGAGGCTGGGGATTGTTGCTCAGTAGAGCACTTGCCCAGCATGCGCAAACTCCTGGGGTGATCCCTAGCACCAAAAAAAAAAAAAGCTGCAGAACTGTTTTTCTTTGGCTTTAGTTTCCTGCTGATGCCCTGATGCCCTGAAGCTGAGTTGTCCCAGGATTGGTGCAACAGGACTGTAATATGAGCCTTGTAGTTAAAAATTTTCTAGAAGCTGTATTATAAAATCTTATAAACATTTGAAATTAATTTTATAATATAGTCTCTTGAATCCAGTATATCCAAAATAGTGTTCTTTTTGACAGGAAGACAATATAAATTAATGAGATTTTTTTTTTTTGTAGTGGGACACAATACCTTTATTTATTTGTTTTTTTTTATGTGGTGCTGAGGGTCAAACCCAGGGCCTCGCACGTGCTAGGCGAGCACTCTACTGCTGAGTAGAGCCCCATGAGATTTTTTTACTGTATTTTTTTAATCCTAAGTTTTTGAGATCTGGGTGTACTTCATACTTTATAGCCCATCTGAATTCAGACATAAATTTTCCTTGAAAATGCTAGATTCTATTTGGGATTCGGAAGATTTACAGTTGAAAAGGAGACTGGAAACTTTCTCCTGACCCCAGCCCCTTTTCTATTGGGGCTGGGGTTGCAGAAGACCACTCATCTAGCCAGTTCAAGGTGGGCTCAATTCTCAGCACCACATAAAACTAAATAAATAAATAAAGGTATTGTGTCCAACTACAACTAAAATAATATTTTTTAAAAATACTCAAGAGTTTTCCAATAACTGAATTGAACATCCATTCTTACATTTAAATTGATTGAAATACAGGAAAGTTTAAAAGACAACTTCTTGGGGGCACTAGCTACATTACAAGAGCTCTGTAACTCCTCTGGCTCCTGGCTGCTGCTCTGGCAGCTAAGGGTGGGGGGCCTGCTACTGTCCACCAAGCTCTGGAGGATATTTCTCCGAGTCTTCCAGATTCCAAATTCCACAGGCTTTACCCTGAACTGCTGCTGGCTGTGATGGGAAAAATGGCGCCTTCTCAGGAACCTACTCCTATCTGGCAGCTGGCTTCCTGAGGCCCCTGCAACCTGTGGCTTCCTGAGGCCTGGCAGGGCCCCCAGGGGAACTTGTCCCACACAGCCTATCTGTTCCCTGCCCTCCTTTTCAGGGAAATGTTTACATTCCAGATACTCGGCTATCTACCCAGGGCTTTTCCAGGGCCTGCATTTTTTACATAACTGAACTGGGACCTAGACTGGCTTAGAGGCTCCTGCAGGGTCCTTTATGCCCTCCTGGCTGTCCCATCCAGGTATATCCATTTGCTATACAGACTCTTCCCCCTCCTCAGGGCCCTTTCTCAGTTGTACAGTGCTTGCTTCACAGGCACAAGCCCTGGGTTCAATCCCCAGCACCACAAAAAAAAAAACGGGGGTGGGGGTGGGGCTTCTAGCTCCAGAAATCCCAGCAGGTCTTGGGGCTTTCCTTCAGGCCTGACCCTGGCCTGGGCCTCCTCTAGTGAACCACAGTACTGGACTGGCCTGGCCTGGACTGGCAGAGGCAGGCAGCCTTTGAGTGCCAAGCTGTTAGGCCTGATGCTCAGGGGCCTGACAGAGCTGCTCAGGATGGCTGGGGAGGCCCTCTTGTTGCTGCAGCGTTTTGGGCTTGGCAATTTCCTTGGTTAAAAGCAGTCTGCAAACCCACTGGTTGGCATGGCTGTGCTGTATTCCAAGCCCTTAGCAGTGTCTGTGTCCCCTGGGGTTTGGGAGTAGCTGATTAAGAAGCAGCACCAAGAACCTTCCCCCAGGCGGTTTGTCCATCTGAAGCCTGATGTTCACCTTCAAACCTTTTCAACCTGCCTTTTTACCTGGGGCAGCTGCCTCCGGAAATTCTGTGGGTTGCAGACAAGAACCATGGTCAGTGCAGTTGGCAACTGCAGAAGCTCTAGAAACAGACTAGCTGTACCAGAAGCTCAGGTAGTGAGGCAGCTCCACCTTGAGAGTATTCTCCAGCTGTTGAAAAGTCGCTTTCCAGCATTTACCAACCAGGCCACAAAGCTACACGTGCCTGGATGTATCTGTGGTGTGATTGGGATCATGCTTCTGCGTTATTAAACTACATGGGTTTGGGGCTGGGTGGTGGCTCGCCTCCCATGTGAGAGGCCCTGGGTCCGACTGAGCACCACATAAATAAATAGAGATATTGTGTTCAATTATAACTAAAAAATAAATATTAAAAAAATAAAAATTAAAAAAATAAACTACACAGGCTGAGGTGTGGCTCAGTGGTAGCACATGCAAGGCCCAGGGTTCTTCCCCAATACTGCCAAAAAAAACACAAAAAAAAGGCCGAGGGAAAAACAGAAGAAAACCTCATTAAAAATAAACTAAGCTAGGTGCAGTGGTGCTTGCCTGTAATCCCAGCAAGTTGGGAGGCTGAGGCAGGAGGATCCCAAGTTCAAAGCCAGCCCCAGTGGGGCTGGGGATGTGGCTCAAGCGGTAGCTCACTCGCCTGGCATGCGTGTGGCCCGGGTTTGATCCTCAGCACCACATACAAACAAAGATGTTGTGTCCGCCGAAAACTAAAAAATAAATATTAAAAAAATTAAAAAAAAAAAAGGGAAATGTGCTTTTGGGGCTGGGGATGTGGCTCAAGTGGTAGCGCGCTCGCCTGGCATGCGTGCGGCCCGGGTTCGATCCTCAGCACCACATACAAACAAAGATGTTGTGTCCGCCGAAAACTAAAAAATAAATATTAAAAACAAATTTGAAAAAAAAAAAAACAAAGCCAGCCCCAGCAACTTAACGAGGCCCTGTCTCAAAACAAAAAAGGCTGAGGATGTGGCTCAGTGTTTCAGTACCCTGGTTCAATTCCTAGTACCACAAAACAAGTAAATGTACACACGTGTACAGTCACAAGCACAGAAAAGACTCAAAGGATATACTTCCCAAGTTAGCAAGGAGTACTTCTGATTGGGGGATCAAAGGGTAATTCTTGTTTTTTTAATACATTCCAACATTTCTACAGTGTATGTTACTTCTGTAATAAGAAATGAACAAAAGCATGTACCTGCAACCATGCTCCAGAAATTGCCTGTCTGGAAAGGTGGTTGAGAAGAACTGTGACAACGAGGGCCCTTGATTTGAGGCAGCAAGCTGGAGGCAGAGGGGGCCTTGGACAGTCCAGACTCAGGCAGGGACGCCAGGATGCTCTCAGGGTATGGGGTGGACCTGGAGCTGTAGCACCACTAGACTTCTTTCTTGAGGGACCGATGTCTCCATGGTGCCACTCCACACCCTACCGCAGGAGGGTGGGGTAGGCCTGTCAACAACCAGGGTGCACAGGTGGAGTTGGGGGTCTTATGGAGTATTAGGTGGCCAGCATGGTGCCAGGAATAAGAGCATGCAGTAATGGTCAGGGTCAGAAATGGGCCGCAGAGGTGGGGCGTGGATGGGAGGGGTGTGAAAGGGCCCAGCCCTCTCCTTCCTGTTGGGCTGACTCTGGGCTGTGGCTCCACCTATCTATCACTAGCCCCAGCCATGGCAAGGCAGAGGGGACACAAGGACATGAACATGTTTGGTCTTCGTGCCTCTTATTGCAGACCGTGGAGCATGGCTTCCCACACCAGCCCAGTGCCCTTGGCTACAGCCCTTCCCTGCGCATACTGGCCATCGGCACCCGCTCTGGAGCTGTCAAGCTGTATCCTTTCCAGTGCCCAGCTCCCACCAGCAAGTGGGGGGAGTGAGATTTGAGATTTTTCTTCTCTCTCCTAACCCATGGGCTATTGGGATAAGAGCAAGATGTTCCTGATCTGGTTTTGAACATGATTTTCCGGGGGGATGGGGTATAATTGTTGGAGGGGTGAGAGGACTGGGTATGGTGAGCTGTTGTGTGTTCTTCTAGGATTGTAACTGGGGAGGGATGGGTTTGTTTAGTCTCCTCTTGTTCCTTGGTTCCCTTTCTCACCCACAGCTGGATATTTCAAGAATGGAGCCCTACTGGGTGAGTGAGCCTCTGTGCAACCAGGCACCACGCTGGGAAGAGAGAAGCCTGGCCCCAGTGTCCTTCCTTCTGCCTTGACAGGGTGTGGGTCTCAGAGGCCTGCTTTGCAAGGGCTATGTTGAGGGCTAGGCCCCAAAGAGCAGGGCCTGACACCAGTGTCAGGACCAGAGCCTGGTGGGTGCCTGCCATCCTAGTACCTGGCCCAGGCTACAATGGTGGGGTTTTTTTGGGAGGTCTCTCCAAAGGCCCAACCCTTTCAAGGAGTCCTGGCCTTTCTTCCCCTGCTTTCCTTTAGGCTACCTGCTCCCCTACCAAAAAAAATTACAGGTGACTCTTCTAGTCCCACGTTCCCGCTTGGTAGTTGCCCTAAGTGCAGTGAGTGGGGGCAGGTGACCTCCTGGAAGTGGTTTTGTTTGTTTACCTTTTTCCTTGGTAAAAAGCAGAAGTCACAGGGAGGGAAAGCCTTCAGTGAGGGGCAGCACCTCTTCTAGAGAGCATAATGGATCCTGCTTGGCAGGGACATCCTCCGCTGGCTGAGGCTGGTTGTCATCCAGTGGGGTGGTTTTTTACCCAAAGCCTCAGCTTTGGTTAACTGGGGGCTCTGGTTATTTTGGAGGCAAGTCCACAAGTTTCAGGAAGAAAGATTGCCCCTGAGACTTTTCCTCGGCAGGCATGGCCTAGGCCATGCATCTGGGGCCCCCATCGCTATCTGACCTGCATTTCCGGATGAGCTAGGAGGGGCCTAGGGCAGTTGGGAGATGGGGACTGCCTTGAGTAGCTCAGCCGGCACCTCATGTAGGTAGGCCTTTGCTCCTCTGTCAGAGCATTGGGGCAGCTGGAGGGTGCAGAGTCCCCAGGAGGGCTGGGCTGGCATACACACAGCACAGGGGCACAGGTGCTGCGACTCCAGCCTTCTCCACAGTTAATCATTGCCAGGCCACAGCCATATATCCTGGTTACCAGTTCTGGTGCAAGACGCAGGCCAAAACTGCTGGGGGTGGGCCTGCAGTGGTGCCTATGTTTTCTCAAAGGTGCTATCAGGTGCTGGCTGAAGGGCCTGTTGTAGGGGGGCAGCCTAAGAGTTACCAAGATGGGCTCCATCTTTCTACAGAGTTGCCCCCCACACACCTGGCTGGGAAAACTCTTCTTCAGAGATCAGGTCACTGGCTGAGGTTCCTAGACCAGGGCCACTGCTGCCTGCCCTCACCCCAGGTGCCTGCACATGGGAAGTGATGTCTGGAGGGAGGGGGAGCCCTTCTCTCTGTTTGTACTCCTTGCCTCCTGGGCCAGAGAGCCTGCAGCTCCAGGCTAGCAAGGGCTGGTCCAGCTTTCAAAGGTTTTCCTGAGCCTTCTCCTAGCTATGGTGCCCCAGGGGTGGAGTTCATGGGGCTGCACCGGGAGAACAATGCTGTGATGCAGATCCACTTCCTGCCTGGCCAGGTAAGGGCTGACTCAGGAAGGGGAGGGCTGAGGGCCTTCTCCCTGCCCTTATACCCTTACATCTTCCTGAAAGAGTGGTGTGTGGAGGGAGGCATGGGTCGGAGTTTGAGGCTGCTGGGAAAACATGAGACCACCTCCCATTTCTTAGCTGGAGGCTTTCAGGCCACTCTGAGAGTAGCTGGGGGTTTTTGGTCCTGGGCTTCTTTGAAACAACTGGCCCAGCTGGGTAGGATGTCACACGCCTGTAATCCTAGCAACTCTGGAGGCTGAGGCAGGAGGATCGCAAGTTCAAAGCTTCAGCAACTTTGTGAGACTCTGACTCAAGGGAATGGGGGCAGCTGGGCATGATGGTGCTATAATCCTAGCAGCTTGAGAGGCTGAGGCAGAAGGATCAAGAGTTCAAAACCAGCCTCAGCAAAAGCAAGGCACCAGGCAACTCTGTAAGACCCTGTTTCTAAACAAAACAAAATAGGGCTGGGGGTGTGGCTCAGTGGTCAAGTACCCCTGAGTTCAATCCCCAGTACTCAAAAAAAAAAAAAGGGATGAGGAGTGTTGCTGGGGATGTGGCTCAGTGGTTAAGCAGCCCTGGGTTCACTCCTGTCCCCACATGCATTCCCTTCCCAGTGCCAGCTGGTCACCCTGCTAGATGACAACAGCCTGCACCTGTGGAGCCTGAAGGTCAAAGGTGGTGTGTCAGAGCTTCAGGAGGATGAGAGCTTCACCTTGCGTGGCCCCCCAGGGTATGGAGGATGGCCCCTTCCCCTCCCTGCCCAGCCTACTCCTCACACCCAGCTCTGAGGCAGGCTTGTCCTTTGAGGGCTGTGTTATCTGCATGCCAGTGCGGGGCTGCTGCGTACCCATGCTCCAGCCTCCACCTACACCCTTGCCTCATCATGCAGGAGGGTCCCAGCCCAAGCACTCTACCATCTGTTTCCCACCTTGGCAGAAAGTAACTAATATGGTTTTCCTGGTTGAGATGCTCTGAACCATTAAAGACCATGAGGGGCCTATCTTCCATGGGCTGTTAAGGACCCTATCCTCTGGGTCCCTCCTGCCTCCGCAGCAGCCAACTCACGGGCAGCTGTCCACATTGGCAGGGCTGCTCCCAGTGCCACACAGATCACTGTCGTCCTGCCTCATTCCTCCCGAGAGCTGCTCTACCTGGGCACCGAGAGTGGCAACGTGTTTGTGGTGCAACTGCCAGGCTTCCGCGCCCTGGAGGACCAGACCATCAGCTCAGAGGCCGTGCTGCAGCGGTAAGCAACTGGACATGGCCTTATCCCTTTGGTCCCCAGATATGTCTCAAGAGTTTATTTCCTCCTGGAAAGTCTTTGGGGACAGGAAGGGAAACCCTCAACTCTCTACCTATCCCCCAAATTGAGAATCTCTCACCCCTTATGTCAGCATCATAGTCCTAACAGGGATCTTGGAAGTAACCTGTCACCTAATTTAAAGGTGAGGAAAGTGAGGCCCAAAATGCTGGTGTGAAGTTACCAACTCAGTCCAGTGTCCTTTCCCTGAGACTGTATGTCTCAAAATCTGGGGGCTGTGCAGTAGGGTAGCTGGGACCCAAACCCTGCTCCACTGGGCCAGCTCCTGCTGTGCCTTATGTTTGGGGCACATGCTGAGCTTCCACTGGTGCAGGTTCCATGGCTGAAAAGCCTGTAGGTTTGTTGAGGTGGCCAGTGCTCTGCTGCTCCAGGACCACATGGCAGCAGAGGGAGGCAGGCTCAAAGCGAGACCACGGAGCCTGCCTGGGCTTGCTGGGGGCTAGATTGCTAGTGACAGAATGTTCTGCAGTCCCAGGGGACAGGGGCCCTGGTCCTAGAGGGCTCTAGGCCAGGCTTAGAGCACATAGCTGGCAGCCTGGACTCTCCACATCCCTGAGTGTCACTGAAGCAGGTTCCATCTGGCCAGGGCAGGGTTGGGAGGATTCCTGCATGGGGCTGGGTCCCTCTGTGTACAAACCCCAGTGCCTTTCTCACTTAGCAGGGTAGGGCTGGGGCAGTGTGCCTGAGGTCAGGGTAGAGCAGTTTGCAGGACACCAGGAGGGCACAACTGGGGCCCAGCTTGGGTGCCATCTGTGGGCACCTTGGTGGGAGGACCTGCTCCTCAGCAAGTGACCCTCAGAGCCCAGCCCTGCCCTGCCCCCGCCCCTTAGCTGATCTGAGGGGAGGCAAGGAGGGGCCTAATGCAGAGAGGCTGCCTCCAGTCTAAATCCTCCTTTGGCCTTCACTTTGACCACACTTGCCTAGGCTTTTAAAGTGGCCATCTCTGGGCTGGGGATGTGGCTCAAGCGGTAGCGCGTTTGCCTGGCATGCGTGCAGCCCGGGTTCGATCCTCAGCACCACATACAAACAAAGATGTTGTGTCCGCCGAAAACTAAAAAATAAATAAATATTAAAATTCTCTCTCTCTCCCTCTCTGTCTCTCTCACTCTCTCTTTAAAAAAAAAAAAAGTGACCAACTCTGGTGACTGTGACTCTGAGCATGTCACTATCCTGAGGGGAAATATATACAAAAGACACAGGTGGGGCTAGGGCTGGGGCTCTAGGGACTGAAGGCACAGCCTCTTGCATGTGAGGCACAGGCTCTACCAATGAGCTACACATTGGTAGGTAGCTCATGGGGCTGGGTCCCTCTGTGTACAAACTCCAGTGCCTTTCTCACTTAGCAGATATTCTCAGCACCATAAATAAATAAATAGATAGATAAATGCATTGTGTCCATCTACAACTAAATTTTTTTATATTTATTTTTTAGCTTTAGGTGGACACAGTATCTTTATATTTATGTGGTGCTGAGGATCGAACCCAGTGCCTCACGCATGCTAGGTGAGCACTCTACCACTTAGCCACAAACCCAGCCCTACAACTAAAAATATTAAAAAAAAAAAAAAAAAAAGAAAGAAAGAAAAAAGGAAAGACAGAGGTGTGGCAATGACCATTCCAGAACTTCTTTCAGTGGTGAGAGGTGGGGTGGTTGGGCGTTATCTGATTATGCAGCAGCCTTCAGCTCTGTAAAGATAAAGACATCATTTGCCTTCAGTAAGAAGGCCTTGCGGCCAGGCGCATGCCTGTAATCCCTGAGACAAGAGAATCTCGTGAGTTCAAAGCTAGCCTCAGCAATGGCGAGGCACTAAACAACTCAATAAGACCCTGTCCCTAAATAAAATACAAAATAGAGCTGGGGATGTGGCTCAGTGGTCAAGTGCCCCTAAGTTCAATCCCCAGTCCCCAAAAAAAGCCTTGAATGATGTTCAAACACATGAGAGAACATCCGTGTCTCATTGGATGAGGGGAAAAATAGTATGCAAAATTATGTGTATGGGGTTATTCCAGTGTTTAAGTAATAGCGTGCCTTAGGTGGCATGAAGTCACATGCCAGTGGGCACGATGTGGAGCACAGTCACCGGGATGTGCAGCAGCCGCTGTCCAGCCATGCAGCTTCCTTCTGTTGTTCTTCCAGATGCTTCAGTGTGTTTTCCAAGATGATGTGATTTTTTTTTTTTTTTTTGAGAGAGAGAGAGAGAGAGAGAGAATTCTTAATATTTATTTTTTAGTTTTCGGCGGACATAACATCTTTGTTTGTATGTGGTGCTGAGGATCGAACCCAGGCCACACGCATGCCAGGCGAGCGCGCTACCGCTTGAGCCACATCCCCAGCCCCGGTGTGATTCTTTAAGAGATTTTTTTTTTTTAATAAGTAATTTACCAGGACCAGGTGTAGCTCATTGGTAGAGCCTGTGCCTCACATGCAAGAGTCTGTGTCTTCAGTCCCTAGAGCATGTGTACACGTGTGAGTGCTCACACAAAGTAGTACTTCATGTTGGAATCCACTTCAAAAATCAAAACTTTACAAATAAGTGAAAGTGACCCTTCAAGTCCCACTCCCAGTGCTAATTCTGATTCCACAGAAGCCATTGCTTACAGCATAGGGTATGAGAAAGCTGAGAGGTTTGGTTTGGTTTGATTTGCAATATAGGGGTGGCTTCAGGGTCCAGGCTCCCATTTGACTTCTTGGTGTTGGGTCTCGGTCTCATGTCTGCTGCCTCATGGTTCTCTGTTGGCCTCAGTATCTCCAGAGTCACGTCAGCATTCCAGATCCAGAAGAGGAAGATAAGTCAGTTCTAGGGCTGGGCCAAGTAATATAGAGTTTTGTTGATCTTTAAAATTTCTTTCTTGGGCTGGGGATGTGGCTCAAGCGGTAGTGCGCTCGCCTGGCATGCGTGCGACCCGGGTTCAACCCTCAGCACCACATACAAAGATGTTGTGTCCACCGATAACTAAAAAATAAATATTAAAAATTCTCTCTCTCTCCCCCTCTCTCTTTAAAAAAAAATAAAATAAAAATTTCTTTCTTGTGAAATACCACCTCCTTGTAGAAATGCCCTAAATATGACCGTATGGTTGCATGATTCTTAAGAGTGATCCTCCCTGTAGCCAGCCCCTGAGCGTCCCCACATGCCCTTCCTCATCACAGCTCCCTCTTTCTTGCTCCATCCCTCCTCCAGGTTGACTTCCAGAAATCGCTTCCTTGCCTTTCGTTATGGTTATACCACCTGTGGTGGCATTCTTGGGGTTTTATTTATTTTTTAAATCAGTGTGTCCTGGCCACCTTTCCGTGATGGCACACAGGCTGCCACTGTTGCTGTGGGCTGACTGCATGTCCTCTCCAGGTTGCCAGAAGAGGCCCGCCACCGGCGAGTGTTTGAGATGGTGGAGGCTCTGCAGGAGCACCCTCGAGACCCCAACCAGGTCCTGATCGGCTATAGCCGAGGCCTTGTTGTCATCTGGGACCTGCAGGGCAGCCGTGTACTCTGTCATTTCCTCAGTAACCAGGTAGGTGGTGCCCCGACACGGGTCGATACCTTGTGGCTCTCCCCAGCCCCCACTTGGCAGTGCAGCCGCTGGCAGCAGGTGGGAGGGGAAGGATCAGACCTTGCTAACACTGCCCCAGTCCCACCCACTGCTCTCTCTCCCTCTCCCCCTCTAAAGCAACTGGAGAATGTCACTTGGCAGCGGGATGGCCGCCTCATTGTCACTTGCCACTCTGATGGCAGCCATTGCCAGTGGCCTGTGTCCAGTCAGGCCCAGCAACCTGAGCCCCTGCGCAGCTCCATGCCTTACGGTCAGTGCCTCATGGTCTGAGGAGTCCCTTTAGAATACTGAATTCAGACATGGAGTACCCTGTTCACAGAAGCAAAACCTGGGCCCAGAGAGACTCGGGGGCTTGATCCAAAGCCACACAGACTTTGGATGCCCACTGAGGCTGTCTCTAGGAACTGCTCAATGAGACTCCCCAGCCCAGATCCACATGAGGGTTTGGGTGTGAGGTGTCCTTGCACATGAGCAATCTGTGCTGGTGGGAACCGGCATATGCTTGTTCCAGCTGACCACTTTTCTTTTAGGTCCCTTTCCTTGCAAAGCAATTACCAAAATCTTCTGGCTGACCACCAGGCAGGGGTAGGTATGGTGCTCTGTCTTCTCTGTCTCCCAGAGACTCCCATCAGGGCTAGAGAGGCTTCAGGACTACTTGGGGAGATGGTCCTAGGGAACAACTGCAGGTGTGTCTTGGGTGCTAGGTAGGCAGGGAAGGGCAGGCTCTCCACCCATGCCTCTCAGGGGCTGCAAAATCTATCCGTACACCTTCCTTCCACCCTCCCAGAGAGATGGTCTCAGTGAGCAGGTCACAGACCCTTTTAGTCACAGGCCTGTTTCTTCAGAACGAACGATGCAGGAAGGCCTGAGGTAGAGGCAGGGACTCAGCTGGAGGCTGCCTATCCTGACTGACCCCAGGTTCTCCTGGGCTGCTGCAGTGGGCATGAGGTTGGGGTCTAGCCTTGCCCCCTCCAGTTACCCTGAGACTGGCCTACCTCCCAGCATGGGACCCCACCCCAGGCTCTGCATAAAGGCTGGCCACTTCTCTGTGCTCTGGAAAGCCATACCACAGGCCCAGCTCCAGGCTGCCTGCGTGGTGCGGAGCCCAGCCCAGCCTTCCCATTATACCCGCAGGTTGCCCTTCACCATCTTCCAGGGCGGCATGCCACGTGCCAGCTACGGGGACCGCCACTGCATCTCAGTGATCCACAATGGCCAGCAGGTAGCCTTCGACTTCACTTCCCGTGTCATTGACTTCACCGTCTTGGCAGAGGTGGACCCTGCAGCCGGTAGGCAAGCGTCAAAAGTGGTCAGAGGGCGAGGCGTGGGAGGTGCTGGGTAGGCACATAAATAAAGGGGAGGGTCCTACACAGGCATGCCGAAACAGCCACCCTCCTGGATCCTTCTTAGTGCTACGAAGTGTCACCAAGGCCAGTGGCATGTCACTCCGTTCTCTCCCTCCCTGTGTCCTCCCAACTGCGTTCACAGCCTGGAGCTTCATCCTTACCAGGTCACACCTCCTGCCTGCCCTGAACTTTCTTTGCCCTTCCTAGGCTCTGAGGGACTTAGCCCAGTGAGGACAGATCCGCCTTGTTAGATTTACTGTCCACCAAGCTTAGGAAGAAGGTCCGGGCTGAGACACAGTGAAGCCTGCCTTCTGGGTGGGGCGGCAGTTGGCTGTGGGGCCAGCTCTGAGTCAGCCTCATAAATGGGTGACAGGCAAGACCAGCAAGGGCTGATGTTGACACCTACAAGGAGGCCTCTAGGAGCTCTCCAGAAGGGTGGCCTCCTCCACTAGTGAGTGACCCACCCAGCCCTGGTGTCCCCATCACAGAAGAGACCTAAGCCTGCTTTTCCTTTTCTCCTGGCCCCTCCTTCCTCCTCTTACTTGATGCTGAGAGCAGGGCTCCAGAGCTGCCTTCCTCAAACCAGTCAGTGCCATGTGGGGACAGGGCCTGGGATCTACTGGGCTGTGGCCTCCCCCTACTTACCTTGGCTGACTGGATCCTCTGATCCCCAGCAGAGGATCCTCCCAAGAGAAACTCACTGAGCCGTACACTGAAAACCGATGGTGTGCTGGGCACAGTGGCGCACGCCTGTGACCCCAGCTGCTCTAGAGGCTGAGGCAGCAGGAATCATACAGTCGAGGCTGGCCTGTGACTTAATGAGATTCTATCTCAAGATCAGAAAAAAAGTGGGGGGTGGCTCAGTACCCCTGGGTTCAATCCCAGCAATGCAAAACAAAGCAAAGCCAAGGCCTTCTAGGGCTGGCCATGCTCCTCTGATTGTCCATCTGTGTCACCAAATCGGACCCAGTGGCCTGAGTTGAGTGCATGATCAGAACTACTCCCCTCAGGCAGGGTGTGGGCACCCTGAGTCTCTTGTGCGATTCCTCTGCCATGGGCCTTTGCCGGGCAGACTTTCTTATTTAGTAAGCAGCCACCACGCGCCAGGCCCTATCCCAGGAGCAAAGTCCCTGCTCTGGTAGGGCTTACTCAAGTGTGGGGAAATAGGGGAAAAACTGATAATAACATCAGAGGCAAGAAAAAAGCAAAGCCAGGTGAGGGGGCAGGGGCAGGGAGCAGGTGACCGTGCTGATTTCGGCAGGGTGGCCAGCAAGGCCACCCCTGGAATGAACTTAGAGGGCAAGGTAGGCCCCACAGGGACCTGGGATGAGAGACTTGAAGTCAGGAGAGCTGTTTGCTTGCTCAAGTGAGATGTAGACAGAGGGAGGGAAGTGACTCCAGACGGGGACAGTGCCAGATTGTAAACTAGAGGCTCGGAAGGCCTTTAGGTATATTCTGAGAGAGGTGAGAGCCCCAAGCAAAGGTGCCATAGTCTGGCCTCTGTTCGGAAAGGATCTATATGGGAACTTCCCATGGGGTGGAGGTGGGAACCAAGGGTGGATGCTGAAGCTCAGGTTGGGATGGGGGCACAGAACATGGCTGGGTTTGGAGTGTTCCAACAGTCAGCCTTGACCTTGGCCCAGACCCGTGAAGGACTGGGTAACAAATGATGTCCCTGCCCCCTTTCCTCAGTCCTGCGTTGTAGAGCAAGTGCAGCCATGGGCAGTGCATACACAGTGCATCATCCTACAGAAACAGGCAGTGGACCAGCTCTGGCCCTTGGGCTGTGATTTGTCAACCCCTTGTCTAGGTGGAGGTACATGGAGGAAAGATAGGATCAGGATGGGAAGGGGTGTTGGCTCGAGTCTCAGGAAGATTGGAGAAGGTACAGGGAGGAGCAGGCTTTCTTGAATGGAATCGAGTTTGAGGAGATGTTGACCAGAGACCTGGGAAAGAAGAAAGCTCTGGAGTTACCCATGCAGAGCTCTGAAAATCCTGGGGCAGGTGAGGCTGTCCCGTAGCGCAGGGGACGACATGATAGCAGCCATGAGGAAACCCGCCCTGGCGCATGCTGAAGATAGTAGGAACTCGGAGATTGGTGGAATCTAGTGAAGGAAGCTGAGTGCTGGTCAGAGAGGCAGGAGACCTGGCAGACGAGGGTGGGCGGCATGCTGCACCTGCAGAAAGGCAAAAGAGGGCCCCAGCTGGGGGAAGATGCACACCTGGTCACGTGGCAACCAAGAGGAAAGCTCCCTGCTGGGGACAAAATCCTGATTGGAGAGAACTGGAGGGGAGCAAGTGGAGGGAGACAGGATGGGCTCTGCCAGACAGCGACACTGGGATGGGGTGCTAATGCAGGGAAGCCCTCGGAGCAGAAAATGTCCATCTGTGACAGATGTGCAGCCAGGTGAGGCTTCCAGAATGTGCAGAAGCACTCAGCCAGGCCGCTGACAGCAGTTTCTCCAGGTGGATAAGGTGGGAGCCCAGCAAGATCAGCCTGGCCTAGGAAGGGGGGCTCCCGGAAGCCAGTTTTCAGGACGTGTTTATTGAGTGGCAGCTGGGGTCGGGCCTAATAGAGGGTGTTGTGTGCAGTAAGGCAATGCACCATGGGCAGCTGGGATGCTAAAGGCCTGCTCGCTGCTGCTGCTGCAGGGACAGCGTCAATGGGTATGTCCCAGCCGCAGCTGGTGGCCTGAATAGGGAGAGCAGGAACCAGGGAAGAGGGCTGGACGGGCTCCGTTCCTGGCAGGGACTCTACCTTTTCAGCCTTGGCTGGAGTCCAGGTTCCAGCCAGGTGTGTCCCTCCCTGTGAGCTTTGGGCCAGTTAGTTCTCTGCAGCGCAGACACAGGCAGGCTGCTTCCCCACACCTGCTGCCTCCCTGAGGTGAAAGATTTTGTTCTTGTAGCCAAGAACAAGGGCTCTCTGCACCTGCAGATTCCAGGCTCCAGCGCTGTAGCTCTTTCTGCAGGGCCAGGCGGGGGCAAACTGCTTGCTCCTGGGCCCTGACCCTTGGCCTGTACCCCAGCCTTTGATGACCCCTATGCCCTTGTGGTGCTGGCCGAAGAGGAGTTGGTGGTGATCGACCTGCGGACAGCAGGCTGGCCATCTGTCCAGCCACCCTACCTGGCCTCCCTGCACTGCTCTGCCATCACCTGCTCCCACCACGTCTCCAACATCCCTCTGAAGCTGTGGGAGCACATCATTGCCGCCGGCAGCCGGCAGAATGCTCAGTTTTCCACCATGGTAGGTCCAGCCCTGGCCCCTGCCCCTGCCCCAGCCCCAGCCCCACCCAAGCCTTGCTCGTCTTGGGGCCAAGCAGTCCTGGACTTCTTGGTCTCTTTCTCCAGGAGTGGCCCATCAATGGTGGCACCAGCCTGGCCCCACCCCCACCCCAGAGGGACCTGCTGCTCACAGGGTAAGTGACTCTGATGCTACTTTTCCTCCTCCCAGGGGAGGGGCAAGGTGGGTGAGGGCACTGCCCTGAGGAGTGTGTGCCAGACACTGGGCACCCCAGCCGGCATCACTCTCACGGGGGACAGGTGGGCTCTGCCCACAGGCACGAGGACGGCACTGTACGGTTCTGGGATGCCTCTGGTGTCTGCTTGCGATTGCTGTACAAACTCAGCACCGCGCGGGTGTTCCTCACTGAAACGGACCCTAGCGAGAACCTCAATGCCCAGGGCGAAGATGAGTGGCCTCCACTCCGTAAGGTGAGGCCAGGAACCTGGAAGCTGGAGGTGGGGTGGGGAGGATGGGGCTGGCCCTGGCTGCTCACAGATCTCCTCTCCCTCATCAGGTGGGCTCCTTTGACCCCTACAGTGATGACCCCCGGCTGGGCATCCAGAAGATTTTCCTCTGCAAATACAGTGGCTACCTGGCTGTGGCAGGCACGGCAGGGCAGGTAGCAGGCTGGGCAGGACAGGGATTGTGGAGGAACATTGGGGTGACTCTGGGCAGCAGGGACAGGAACCAGCCTCCGAGCACCCACCCACAGGTGTCACCAGGAGTGCACATTCTCTGTGCTTCTCCCATGGGAGGGAGGTTTCTCAATCCAATAGAGAAAGGCCCCTAGAAGGTTCCTCGATCCCATAGAGGAAGGTTGGTTGTTTCCCTCTCCTCCTAAAATCAGAGGCTGAGCCTGGACCTGAGTCCTGATCCTTTGCTGCCCTTTGATGCTGGGGTCTTGCTGAGCACATCTGCCCCCACCCAGGTGCTCGTGCTGGAGCTGAACGACGAGGCGGCAGAGCACGCTGTGGAGGAGGTGGAGGCCGACCTGCTGCAGGACCAGGAGGGCTACCGCTGGAAGGGACATGAGCGCCTGGCCGCCCGCTCAGGGCCCGTGTACTTCGAGCCCGGCTTTCAGCCCTTTGTGTTGGTACAATGCCAGCCCCCAGCTGTGGTCACTTCCTTGGCCCTGCACTCTGAGTGGCGGCTTGTGGCCTTTGGCACCAGCCACGGCTTTGGCCTCTTTGACCACCAGCAGCGGCGGCAGGTCTTTGTCAAGTGAGTGTGATGGCTGGGGCTGGGGTCTGGGACTAAGGCCTTGGGAGGACCCTGCACCCTGGCAGCACTGATGACCTTATGTCCCCCAGGTGTACCCTCCACCCCAGTGACCAACTAGCCCTGGAGGGCCCACTGTCCCGTGTAAAGTCCCTCAAGAAATCCCTGCGTCAGTCATTCCGCCGGATGCGCCGCAGCAGAGTGTCTAGCCGGAAGCGGCGGCCAGCTGGCCCCCCAGGAGAGGTGAGGCCTAAGGCTGCCCTTGAGCCCTGGCCAAGCTCAGGGCAGCCATCACCTGGACCACGAGGCCCTGAATCCAGGCCACCTAGGTTCTCACCCTACTAACTGTGACTGCCAGTATGTCACACTGCTTTTGTGCCTCAGCTTCCCCAAGCACAAAAGATTGTAATGCTTACCTTGGAGGTGAGTCCCCAGCAAAAATTAGTTGTTTTCTTATTATTCTGCCCCTTTCCCTACCATGTGCTGGGAGGCCAGGCAAGCTCCCTCCAAGGTTCCTCCCACTTGTACAAGGTCTGCTTGGACATGGCTGTGACCAGCCTTCCAGCCTTTCTGGGAGGATTGGCATCGAGCAGTGCCCCTGGGGTGGGGAAACAGACCTCTCTCTCAGGACCACCCACCTCACTGCAGATGCAGGCAGCAAACACCAAGCCCGAGCGGATGGGGCTGCAGAACATGGAGTTGGCACCTGTGCAGCGCAAGATCGAAGCCCGCTCAGCTGAAGACTCCTTCACAGGCTTTGTCCGGACCCTCTACTTTGCCGACACCTACCTGAGGGACAGTGAGTGGCCTGCCTGAAGTTGGGGGGTTGAGGGACACCCCTGGTGTGAGAGCACGTGAGAGCTGCTGCCTGTCTGCGACTTCTGAGGGGTTCCCATTGTGAGCAGGGGAGATCAGAGTCCCCATCTGCCTTTTCCCTCCCCTCCCTGGGCTTCCAAGTGAGTTGCCCTGGCTTCATATCCAGGCTCCACCGCGCTCTAGAAATAGAGCCTTGGACACATCGTTTAACCTTTCTGGCCTCAGCTTCCCTCTCTGTGGAATGGAGGATGCTTTTCTGGAGCATCTGTGAGGGTTAAGATGACATGGTGCCTGCTGGTACCTGATAGGCAGGTGGAAATGTCCACTATCTGGCCTTCTCCTCTGATGGGTGGGAGCATCCTCGGCCACATCACAGCTAGGGCTGAGCTGTCGTGGATTTGGGACCATCCATGTGCGGGCGCCATGCAGTTGTCAGAGGGACATTCCCATCTTTTCCTGGGAGGTGGGCAGGGCCTACAGCATGTCCATTTTGAAGAGGAGAAAACTTCTTTAAAGTTTGCTAACTGGACTTTGGAGTCACGTGGTATCTAAAGATCAGGACAGGACAGAAGCCCAGCTTGCCTGTTCCTGCCCGACTCCCAGAGCCAGAGGCTAGATATGCAAACCTTTTCCTCTTCGTAGGCTCCCGCCACTGCCCTTCGCTGTGGGCTGGCACCAATGGAGGTACTGTCTATGCCTTCTCCCTGCGTGTGCCCCCGGCTGATCGGAGAATGGATGAGCCAGTGCGGGCGGAACAGGGTGAGTGCTGACCAGGGAGTACAGGGTGCTTGATCTGCCTGGGCTGGGTGAGGTGGTATCCCCAGCCTGGCCACCCACCATAGGGCCTCCTCCTCTTTTCTATAGCCAAGGAGATCCAACTGATGCACCGAGCGCCTGTTGTGGGTATCCTGGTGCTCGACGGGCACAGCATACCCCTTCCTGAGCCCCTGGAAGTGGCCCATGACCTGTCAAAAAGCCCAGACATGCAGGGAAGCCACCAGCTGCTTGTGGTGTCAGAGGAACAATTTAAGGTACCACTTGTGGCAGCAGGATCCCTCAGGAATTCCTGGGACCTCTTTGGGGCTCAGCACCTGGGCACAAGTCATGAAAGCTGGGGCACAAAGTTTTATTTGGAGTTAATCGTAGGTGACAAAGGCACAGGAAAGAAGGGGAGTGGTCTTATATGGGTTCTCTGGACCCCAGGCTCAGGCAGGGACACTGAGGCAGCACCTGAGACTGTGGGAAGGAAGACCACCAGACGTGGAGGTCGGCAGCCTCCTGTCCTCCCAGTCCAGTGCAGTGACTGTGTGTTAAGAGTTGGGTGCAGGGCGGGCACTGAGATAGGGTGGGGAGCATCTGCTGAGGGCAGGGCAAGAGAACTATGGTATAGCCACAGCATGAGCACTGCCCTGTGCCCCAGGTGTTCACGCTGCCCAAGGTGAGTGCCAAGCTGAAGCTGAAGCTGACGGCCCTGGAGGGCTCCAGGGTCCGACGGGTTGGCGTGGCCCACTTCAGCAGCTGTCGGGCCGAGGATTATGGGGAGCACCATCTGGCGGTCCTCACCAACCTGGGTGACATCCAGGTGGTCTCACTGCCCTTGCTCAAGCCCCAGGTGCGATACAGCTGCATTCGCCGGGAGGACGTCAGCGGCATTGCCTCCTGTGTCTTCACCAAATATGGCCAAGGTGTGCAGGCGGGGCAGGTGGATGGGGGCTCCCCGGCACTGCTGAGGGCTGGAGAGGGAACAGCAGCGAGGCCGCGACAGCCAGGCCAGCTGGCTCCTGGTGAAGAGCAGAGAGGGAGGTTCTGTCTCCTAATTTCCCCTGCGGGGAAGCTCTCCCACAGCCTCAGCCCTGGAGCCCTGGCCTCGCCTTATCTGTCACAGTTCTTTTCTGCTCTCCAGGTTTCTACCTGATCTCGCCCTCGGAGTTTGAGCGCTTTTCTCTTTCCACCAAATGGCTGGTCGAGCCCCGGTGTCTGGTGGAATCTGCCAGAACCAAGCACCACAGCCGCCCCAGCAATGGCAATGGCCCTGGCCCGGACAAGTCCTTGGGCCAAACCAGGTGAGGAGGAGGGCAGAAGACCTTTGCATGGCCTGTCCCCCCCGCCTCCTCTCTGCTGACTAGTCAGAGGCCCCCTTCCTCCCTTGCAAGTCACCAGTTCAGAGAAGGGCTCTGTTGGCTCTGTTCTTCTCTGACCCAGTACTGTGGCAGGCCAGGCCAGTTGATGCCACACAGTCTTCACGGGACCAAGGCTTTCAGGGCCAGAGTAAGGAGCTTAGAGGCTCCTGGCCCTCACTGTCTCTCCCCCCACAGGAACTCAGGGAGCCAAAGTGATGGAGAGGGTAAGTCAGGCCTCTTGGGGCCACCACCTGGGGGAACACCTGGGCCACACTTGGTCAGACTGGGGCGGGAAGGGAGGGATGGAGCCCCAGGTGAGCAAGGAGATTTGGGGCTGGGAATAGGAAGTGTACCGTTGTTAAGAGGAGAGCCAGGTAGAGAAGGACCCAGGGTAGGGTCCACCTCACCTGCCTCTGCCTTCCAGAGAAGAAACCCGGCCCGGTGATGGAGCACGCACTGCTCAATGATGAGCGTGAGTCAGGGTGGGGGCTGGCAGAAGGGAGGGTAAGGGTGTTCCTGGATACTGGGTGAGGCCTGGAGGGCCAGGGTGAAACTGAGGGCTGTTTCCCTGAGGTGGGCAAGACGGGCAAAGCGGGGAGAGGCTGCCAGCTGGCCCAGCCCCTGCTGGCCTCACCAGGCCTCACTGCCCTGCAGGAGTCCTGAAGGAAATCCAGAGCACACTGGAGGGGGACCGAGGGTAAGTCCCCAGGCTCTTGGAGAGGGGGCGGAGAGCACTGAGGGTGGAGGGGCCTGTGGGTGGTGACTCCCTGTGTTTGCTGCTGCAGGAGCTGTGGCAATTGGCGGTCTCACCGAATGGCTGTGGGATGCAGCCTCGGCAATGGGGGAGGTAGGGACTCAGGGCACTTCCTGGGTAGGGATCAGAGGAAGAGCGCTGGGCCCCTTCCCCAGGGTTGATGGGCCTTTGGGGCCATCCTAGCCCTGACACATGCCCTGGATGTCCCGGAAAACAACTGCTTAGGCTCGGAGTGGGTGACTGTCCTGCCCAGGATGATCATGAGCTGCTTTCCCCCCGTGTCCATCCACAGCGGAGTGAACAGGACAGGTGACCAAGCTGCAAGATGAACACACACTACTGAGGGCCCTCAGAGGGCGGAGCTGCTCCTGCTGGAGAGGCCCGTGCACTGGGCCAGGCCATGGGCTTCGAGTGCCCCTGGTCTCCACCCTGCTGCTGCTCCTGGCCTTGCAGGAGGAGAGACCCCACTCCTGGGGCAGCCCCTCCTGGCCTTGTCTGTCTCAGTCCTTTTATCAATGTTGCACAGTTTTTATTCCTCTGCCCCCCCCCCTTTTTGTAGTGGGTTGGGTTTTAAATTATAAATCTTAACTGCCTTTGGGTGAAACAGAGTTTTTAATAAACACCTTATTACCTCTTGACTGGACTGGTCCGAGAACTTGACTTCAATTGTCCAAATAAATGGGAAGTCTCAGCAGACCTGGCCTCGCCCCGGGTCTGTTCCCAGCCTTGGAAGCCTCAAAGAACCAGCTTTTTAAGCATTTGAATCTGAGCCCACCATGCTTGTTTGTATCTGAACATAACTGAGTGCTCATTCTTTGGGAATAAATAGCGAGTGTGAACCATCCAAAGTCTATCTGTCCCACCTGGAGAACAGGACTCCCCCACCCCCTGTGGAGAGGTACAGGGCTTTGGCTGTGAATTTAAGAGGTTGTACAGTTTGTTTTATCTAGTTAGCTTAAAGAACAAATGTCAAGAGACACAAAGTTTCCTGCCTAGACACCAAGAATTGAAGAAAACCGTGATAACATAAGCACTGTGGATCAGAGCGGAGAGCCAGCGCTTCCATTTGGACTGTCTGCCTGATTAGATCAGATAGGACGCTGAAAACAAGCCTAGCTTGATGGTAGCACCTGTAGTTCTACCTACTCAAGAGTCTGGAGCAGGAGAATTGTGTCAGCCGAGGAATTCAAGGCCAGCCTGGGCAATGTAATAAGACCCTGTCTCGAAAAAAGAAAACACACACCCCTGCAAATACCAGGAAGACTTTAAAAACAGGCTTACCTCCGCGCTCACTAACTGAAGCCTTGCCTAAGTACCCAGTGCGCTCAAGTGCTAGCTGACACGGGCAGGTTTCTTTCAGTTCTAAGGCATCCTCACGCTGGGATGTGAGGCGAATGGTTTCTGTTGCCGGGCATGAGCAAACAGAAGCAGCTGATCCTCTAGCAAGCGAATTGGAGGAAGCAAGGCTGGCACAGGGAGAGGAGTCGGGGTCCTTCTAGCAGTCCACAGGAGAGGTGATAGGGAGCAAATTGAGGCATTGAAAGGTCGACAAGTGTCGCTGCCTTGTGGAGAAGCCAGCAGATGGGAGGTGCTGGCTCCAGAGGTCATGGAGATGTACCATAGGAAACTGGATTCAGGGTTCTCAACTTAGATCTGAGGGTTTCAGGCATCCAAACAGGTGGGAGGCTTGGTGTTCACCTTGACTTTGAAGTTGGGCAGATCCAGCTCTTGAACACTAGCTTGGTCTGTGACTGGCCCTGTGACCTTGGGCAGATGACCTCGTGTGCCTTAATTTATATATAAAATAAATAGAAGAGGGATAATAGAAGGACCTGCCTCAGAAGGTTGTAAAGACTAAATGAGAGCCTGTAAGAACACACAGCACCTAGCTCCTCGTAAACACCCAAGCCAAGGAGGTCAGAGTAAGTGAATAGTGGGTGAGGCCAGCAGAGAAGGATTTGGCTCCCCAAGGGAAGACGTGGGGAATGGAGTCGCAGAGAGCTCAGAACACAGCCGCCGGAGGAGTTCCCAGTGTGAGGGAGGGCTGGGGATGTAGTTCAGTGGTGGCACGTGTGCCTATCATGCATGATGCCCTGGGTTCCATCTCCAGCAAGAAAAAGAAAGAAAGAAAAAGAAGAAAGATTACCCTGGTTGATCCTTGAGTGATCCAAGTCCTGGCCTGAGTCAACAGGAAGAGAGGCGGTCACCTAACCTCACCAAGCAGGTAGAAGATTGAAGGGGGACATAGCTCTCTGTTCTGCTCTAAGAACAGGACACATTGTAATAGGGTCTCATAGCTAGCTACCAGAGCTTTGTGGCTGATGCCAGCACCTCACACATTCTCCAGCTGGGCCTTTGGAGCCAGACTGCCTGGGTTGGCGGTCTATCTCTGACACTGACTGGCTGTGTGTCTCAGTGGTCTCCTCCATAAATGGGCATCTTTATAGCACCTACCAGTGTGCTTTCAAGGATACAATGACTTCATAGTAAAGCACTTAGAACAGTGCCTGGTGTATCCTAAGCCCTAAAGTGCTAGCTTTTTGCAATTATTCATGTTTGCCCAGGGCAGAGCAGTGAGCAAGCTCTTTCTGGTTTGTTTCCTAGATTGGTTTTTGCAGTACTGATGATTAAACTCAGGGTGCCCTGCCACTGAGCTACACCCCAACCCTTTTAGTTACTTACTTTGAGACAGGGTCTCTAAGTTGCCTAGGTTGGCCTTCAATTTACAGTCCTCCTGCCTCAGCCTTCTGAGTAGCTGGGATTACAGATGTGCACCACTGTGCCCAGCCCTGAATTGTCTTTATAAAATAGGTGCTGGTAGTGCAGAAGTCAAAGGAGCACAGCTTCACACACTCCCGGGTGCTAAACAGCATCCCCCACATCCCAGGGCAAACTCTCAATCACACTGCCTGTTTTTGCACTATCAATAAATAGAATCACGCAGCAGATACTCTTTCATGCACAGCTACTTTCACTCAGCATTTTCGAGATTATCCACGTTGCTTGTGGTTGTAGAGGGTTCTCAATGCTGTGCAGTGAACCATTGTGTAAATAAATACCTCGCTCACCCTACATTCTGCTTTGTGTGGGAGATTCAAGCTTTGAATACCACTGCCCGTTTACCTGGCAGCATTGATGGTGAGGGGTGCAGCTTAGAGCTGTCTCCAGACACAGCTGTTACCCATGAGCTTGTGGTCTGTGGGGACAGCTGACTCCTGGAGATGCACACAGCACTGGATGAATCACTTTCAACTCTGCTTAACCAGGCCTCTGGGCTGAGTGGCCCTCGGGGTGTTCTAAGTGAGACTGCTCTGCTGCCTCTGAGGCTCCTTCAAGGAGATATGCAAAACAGATGTCAGGCAGGCATTTAAGGGAAAGTGCTGCAATCTGGAATGTTCCCTCCCTTGCTCCAGGACTAGGTGGTGCTGCTGGTGAACAGAGGCCAGAGCAAGATGGGTCAGTGGGACAAGGAGTCCCTGAGGGGACAGGTCCTGGGCCTTGGCTCAACAACTCAGCTGGCTCCATCTTGGGGCCCCAGAACCTGCTCTTGCAGCAGCTGCTATGTCCCAGGGACCTTCCGGTGACCTCGGGAATCCTGCCTGACTGGGTTGAACTACAGTGTAGCCATCAAGAAGCAGACCCCCCACCCTGTGTCCTAGAGGAAGACCCCCCAAAGATGAAAAAAGACAGGTCTCAAAGGATCATAGTGTCTCTAAGAGGAGGGAAGTCTGCTTTTTTTCCCATAGAAAAATGAATTTAAGGCATTGGGATTTTGTTTCAAAGTGTTGGTACCACTTTTCTTTTTTTATTTTAGATTTTTAAAATATTTTTTAGTTGTAGATGGACACAATACCTTTACTTATTTATTTTTATGTGGTGCTGAGGATCAAACCGAGTGCCTCACCCGTGCTAGGTGAGTGCTCTACCACTGAGCCACAACCCCAGCCCATATTTTATTTAAATTTTTAAAACAAATTTTATATTATTTTACTCATTTTATTATTTATTTATAATTTATTAATAGTTTTATTTAATTTATTAAATTAATTAAACTTAATTTCTTATTTATTTATTTATATTTTTTATTTGTTTCAGTGTGTTGGACACCCTGTATTAATGCTATGCAGAGACACCTGTTCTGTTTTACTGGTGGGAATGTATATTAATACAATCTCCATGAGGGAAAATTTTGGTGTTTTAGTCAGCCTTTGTGTCACTGTAACCAAACTACCTGACAAGAACAACTTAGAGGAGGGAAAGTTTATTGTGGGCTCATGGTCTCAGAGGTCTCAGTCCATAGACTCTGGCTCCGTTGGTCTGGCAGAAAGTGAGGCTGCACGTCATGGGGGGAGGGCACAGCGGAGGGAAGCTGCTAAGCTCATGGCAGCGAGGAAGCCGAAGAGGGGGCCACTGGTAAGGGGCCACGGAAGATGCACCCTTCCAGGGCATGCCCTGGTTACCACCTCCTCCAGCCACAGTTTACCTGCCTTCAGTTACCAGCCAAACTAAGACAGACTGATTAGGTTACACCTCTCACCATCCGATCATTTCATCTCTCAACACTTCTGCATTAACAGGAGCTTTGGGGAACACCTTATAACCAAACCATAATGTTTGGAAATCTTCAAAATTACAAACACATATAGCCTACGGTCCAGCAAGTCTACTTCTAAGAATTATTCCTACTTGGATACTGATGAAATTCCAGTGTTTTTTGTAATTTAAGCAAAGGATGAGATGAGGCAGCATCCTTATCTATCAATAGCTGGGTGAAGTAGCTCACGTCTGTAACCCCAACTACTGAGGAGGCTGAGGCAGTAGGATGGCAAGTTCCAGGCCTGCTTGGGTAACTTCATGAGACTCTTGTCTCAAATTTTTTAAAAAGTCTGGAGTTATAGAGCTCAGAAGCAGAATGCTCCTGGGTTGAATCCCACACACACACACACAAACACACACAATTATATGTAGCTATAAGTATATAGATACATACCAAGAAGTTGGTTAAATGATGGTGCATTAATTTGCTGGATTACCATGCAATTTAAAAACAAGGGAGTGAGGAGAGAGGGAAGTTTTCTATGTATTATAAAATCTCCAAATGAAATTGTTAGGTGAAAAAAAAGTAGTGAGATAAGATTCCACTTTTGCTAAAAGGAAAAAAAAATTCATTTTTATCTGAATGGATAACTCTGGAAAATGGGAAACCTCAAGGGGAAATTGAATAGCTGAGGGTCTTTTGTGAATTTTGAACTATGAAAATGTATTTCCTATTCCAAAATAAATGTTAATATTTTATTGGGGGTGGTGAGGGGATAGATCTCTATCTCAGAGGTAGAGTACTTGCCTAGCATGTACAAGGCCCTGAGTTCCATCCCCAGAACCTGAGTTCCATCCCCAGAACCATAAAATAGAAAGAAAGAATAAGGAGGAGGAGGAGGAGGAGGAGGAGGAGGAGGAGGAGGAGGAGGAGGAGGAGGAGAAGGAGGAGGAAGGAAGGAAGGAAGGAAGGAAGGAAGGAAGGAAGGAAGGAAGGAAGGAAGGAAGGAAGGAAGGAGAGGGAGATTTAAAACACATAAGTTAGGGAATTGGGGATTTATGGGGTCTGGTTTTGTTTCTTAACTATAAGAGAGTACACAGCCATCTGTTTTATACCAGTTCAAGATGCACCATTCAAAGCGCAATTTTGGATAAATTATAGTTCACAATGGAAAAGAACAAACTAATAATACTCATGGAGCATTCCCTGCATACCAGGGTCACCTGGTCCCAGCCTCCCAGACCCAGGAGAAGTAGGAAGCCCCACACAGTTTCACTCTGCCCTCCCCAGCCAGGGGAGCAAACAGGCAGAAGCAAAGGTGGGCCCCTCAGTCTGGCATGGTGCCAGGCTGGCCGGGCTGGGAGCAGGCCCAGCAAGGTTGCCCTGTCCATGGCCTTAATCCACAGAGTCTCCTCTTTCGCAGGTGCTTCTGCTCCATTGTTGGCTGAGGGGGTCAGAACTCACTGTCTCCTGCATTATTGATGCTCTAAGTGGAGAGCTCTTAGCCTCGCCAGAACACAGCTGGGCACCCTGAAGCAGTCAGACCCCTAAAAGGAAAAAGAACCTGGGAAGTGTGAAGGCTGTCTTCTCTGGGACTGTATGGGTGGGAGCAAGAACAAAGCGCCTCAGCGCAGGGCGAGACCTGGGAGGCCAGCCTCAGGGGAGCAGGAGTCCGGGTCGGCTAGTGCCGATAGCGCACTTAGCCAGGACCACCGACCTGGCCGCGGCAAAGCCCTCCGGGCGAGACCCTCCAAGGAGCCCGACACCGCAGGGAACAAGAGACTCGCTAGTGGCAACAGGAAGCCGGCCACAGACGGGAACGGTGGCTGCAGAAAGCCAGGTGCTGAGCCGCCACCGGAGGCACAGGAGAGGCAAGGCAGCACGCGGCATAGGGGATCCGGGCCCTTGGAGAGTCACCGACCTGGGGACAGCCGTGGGGAGCGCCAGGATGAGGAGAGTCTACAGGAAGAAGAGGGTACAGCCCAGCGCCGCCGTCGCCGCAAGAGGAAAGGAAAAGGGCAGGGACCTTTGGCTCAGCCCGGCCGCGGAGAGGCTCGGAGCCGCGAAAGTGAACCACCAGGAGGGGACCTAGGCAGCTCTTGCCGGGACAGCGAAGCTCAAGAGTCCCAAGAGACGAGCAGCCAGGGCAAGGGGACCTTGCAGCTGCGGACTAAGTCAGAGCCAACGGAAATGGGCCCGGAAGGGAACAAAATATGGCCAGAGTCAGCGCTGCATCCAGGCGAATGCCAGACCAGCAACAGTCAGGGCAGTGACGATCCCTCAGTTCAGCTTCTGCAAGAGGAAGTGTCGTCGGGGACAGGGCCCCAGGGAGCGAGTGAGGATTCTGGGACAAATACGGACTTGAGTCCGGATGGGACCGGGCCTGGACCGCGCCCACCGGCAAGCTGGGTCCCTGATGCCCAAGAGATCGACCTGGGTGGAAAAGCCACGGCATGCAGCTCCCTCGAGCGCAGTTTTGCGCACGTCCCTGGGAACTCGTGGGATTCTCGAGACCCCATGTTATCTCCGGACGCAAGTGATGGCTGGGCGCAGCAGGAGGCGGAGCTGCAGGACGCCCAGCCTGAAACAGTCCAGGCCCCTGCGGCCGGGGCTCAGCGCCTCCGGACTGGAAAGGTGGTGGGGAAGTTGCAGGTGGCAGAGGACCAGAGCGAAGCGGCGTCGGAAAAGGGGGCAGGTCCAGAGGGCCCAGCGCCACTGGCCACCCTCACGGTGCTCCGTAAGCTCCGCGCGAGGCCCACTCCAGGCCCCTCTCCCCAGGCCTCAGGGTCGGGTGGCGCGGGCCTCAAGGAGCGCCTTCTGCGTGTGGTTCGGGCCCTGGGCCTGCTGCAGTGGTTGCTGCGGCGGCTACGGCAGCCTCGGGCCCGGGAGCCTGAGGCGGAGCCTCGGGAGGGCGAGGGGCGGGGCCGCGGGCCTGGACGGAGGCGCCGTCTAGCGTTGCGCCTGGCGGGCTTAGCGGGGTGGAGAGCGTCGCCGAGGCCTCCACCTGGCGGTGGCAGGAGCCCTCCACAGGGCCGGGATAGCCCAGCCCCGGAGGACCCTTCCGACGATGAGGACCCCACTCCGGATCCCAAGTTCGCAGTTGTGTTCCCCAGGATGCACAGGGAGGGGAGGGCTTCGAGCAGCTGGAGCTCAGGGGAAGTCTCCGCGGACCCCCACACCGGGGAGGCTGCCCCGGAGAGTGAGAGACACGTGGCTAGTGGAGAAGGAGCGGTTGGGCCCTGCCCCGCCGTCTTCTTCGCGCAGACTACCCCAGACTCGACTCCCCTCGAGGAGAACGGCTCCAGCAGCGAAGCGGAGCCAGAGACCTTGGAAGCAGAGACCCCGGTGCACTGGGCGCGGGACTCAGGCTCCCACCAGGACCCTGGGTTGGGCGCCAACGCGCTGCTGCCCCGACTCACCTTGGAGACCCGCCTGGAGCGCGACAGGAGCTCCTGCTGGTCCCTGAGGGAGCAGTGGGAGCCGGAGGATGAGGCCGAGGCAGCGCTGGAGAGGGACCTGGAGCTGAGCCTTGGGCCTGACCTGAAGGCATCCTTCCTGGGTACTGGGGGTAGGAGCCTCAGAGATGGCCTGGAAGACACTGAGGACCTGGCCCGGCTGGGGTGAGCAGCACAGTTCCAAATCGGCCATCTCTGCCTGGCGGTTTCTTACACGCCACCTACACTGATCTTTATAGACTTCCATAGGATCCTTAGAAAGATTTTTTTGCCCCACCAAAGGTTTTCTGACTAGAGGGGGCTGGTGAGGAGTGAAAGTCAGGTGTCCCTTCCTGGGACTTCCTCTTGTAATTGGCACAAAGCTTCCCTTTCAGGGGCCTGTTCCTTGTCTACCCCCATAGATTGGTCATTTACTGAATAGACCCTCCCTCTTTGTGGTTAAGGCTCTAAAAAGTTGGGTAACTTGCCCCAGGTGTCCCTGAAGCTCCTGGCACAGCTAGGCCAGGACCTCCTTCATCTCCCAGCTCCTCCCTTCCACCCTGCTGTCCCCACAGGTTGGTGTGTGACAGCTCTGTGCTGCTGTGCCTCAAGAAGAGATTTCACCTGGGCCGCATCTATGTATGGGGGCCTACCAGGAGCGGGTGGTGTGCTGGGTTCCCTTTCCCCTGGGAATAGAGGGCTCCTGGGCATCCCAAGGCTTCTCCTTCCTCTTTGTGCCTGGGCTGGGTGGTGAGCCTCTGTCTGGGGTCCTACAGAGCAGCGTGGGGCCCAGCTGGGAAGTGCTGAATAACCCCCACTTGCATTCCTCCTGCTGCCTCCAATAACAACTTCTGCTTCCTTCCCCAGACATTTGGGGGGCCCCTCCTGGTGGCTCTGAATCCCCACCGGCCCCTGCCTCTCTTCTCATCTGAGATCTTAACCAGCTACCACCCTGGGAAGGCCCCCAATACCACCCCGTATGTGCCTTTGGTCTTTCAAATGTGTGTTTACCTCCCGGGTGGCTGGGCCCCGGCACATCCCATTGACTGGCCCTGGGGCGTGTGGTCATGTCCCACCTATACCTAGGAGCACCCTAGAGGCCCATCTCTGGCAACCTTCCCGTCTTTCTGCCCTCCTTCCCCAGACACGTATTTGCCATTGTGGCAGCAGCCTATAGCCTATTTAAGAGCACCGGGCAGGACCCCTGCATCCTCCTCAGGTGAGTGCTGGCTGGCCTGCCTGAGCCTGCAGGCCTCCCTGAGGACTCGCAGGTGGGGCATGAGGTCTGGTGCACCACGGGGTGACAGCTCTGGACTTCACTGGGGTCTGCTCTTGAGGTCACCATATAGGCCCCTTTCTGTTCGACCTCCACGCCCTGCATCTGTCCATGTTTCTGGGGTTCTCCAGTGTGTCACTTCCAAGTGGCACAGCCCCACTGTGCAGGTTCAGTGAGGCAGTCCCACAGTCTCCTTCCTGGAGAACCTCCTGGCCTCCACCCATCCCCAGCTCCTCCCTCCTGCAGTGGGCGCAGTGGCTCAGGGAAAACAGAAGCTGCCAAGAAGATTGTGCGGTTCCTGCGAAGCCTGGAGCAGCCGCAGGCAAGGGACAGAGGGTGCCAGGTGAGGCTGGGCTGAAGCTGTCTCCCTCCAGGGGGCAACTGGCCACTTGCCAGGGGTCCAAGAGAGACCACCCCTTTCCTTTGGGCCGAAGGACAGTGGTCTTGCGTCTCTGGCTTCTCCCGGAGTTAGCTCCAGGCACTGCCTGCTGTGGGGGCTGGGGAGCTTTTCTGAGGGGTCTGACTCCCGCATGGGCCCAGCACAGCCAGCAGGCACAGGGAACCCTTGAGGCAGTACCACTGTCATCCCAGAGGTGCTCAAGCGCCCCTCCTCCCCACAGCTGGATGATGTGCTGCCTGTGCTCAGCAGCTTTGGCCATGCCAAGACTCTCCTCAATGCCAACGCCAGCCGCTTTGGCCAGGCCTTATGCTTCTGCCTGCAGCGGTGAGTGATGGGGGTCCATTGGCATCTGTAATGGGTTACCCTTACTGGGAGCCTGGGGCTGATGCCCTTGGTCCCAGCCTCTCGTGGGCCCATCCTAAGCAGGGCCCCAGTGTACAATGGGGGCACCCTAGCCTATCTCCTGTGCCCGCAGTGGTGTTATTGTGGGAGCCTCTGTGTCACATTATCTGCTTGAGACCTCCAGAGTGGTATTCCAGGTAAGGGTGCCCTCCTGTCTACCCCTCCCCAATTCCCAAAGTGAGGGGGCCGTGCCTCCAGGCGTCGTCCCACCTACGCCAGTCTTCCCAAAGGCCCAGGCTGAGCGGAGCTTCCATGTCTTTTATGAGCTGCTGGCGGGGTTGGATCCCATGGAGCAGGAGCAGCTCTCCCTGCAAGGACCAGAAACCTACTACTACCTCAACCAGGTGAGGGTAAGGCTCCTGTGGTGCAGAGGCCAGGTCTCAGCCCAGGTGGGAGGAGTCGAGGGAGGCAGTGAGGGGGGCAGACCGGCCCCCTCAGCCCCTTTGTGCTTCACAGGGCCAGGCCTGCAGCCTCCAGGGCAAGGATGATGCCCTGGACTTCAGAGGGCTAGAGAAGGCCCTGCAGGTGCTGGGCTTGGGCCCCGAGGAATTGACTGCAATCTGGTCCGTACTGGCCACTGTCCTGCACCTGGGAAACATCTGCTTTTCTTCTTCAGAGGTGGGCTTCCCCTGTGGGCAGGGCTAGTGGAGACGCTGATTAGCAGTAATTTTTTGCACAGTCAGAACAATGAAAATGATGTCAAGCCCTCACGTGTAGGAGCCTACAAAGCCCTGGGCTGTCCCCAAAGAGGGAGACATCCATTGTTTAGATGAGAAGATTGAGCCCTGGAGAGTCTACATTTTCCCAGTACCTGTTACACTCAGCTGCTGCCCATCAGTAGAGCACCTGCATTAACTGAGCAGTTATTTTGTGCCTAGCCCTGGGCAAGTCACTTGGCACATGTCGTCTAACTCAGTTCTCATAAAAACACCATGACCTAAGAGTTATTGTTTCCCCTTGGCAATAAGGCAGTGGAGGCCCGGGAAGGGACGGGACTCACCAGAGCCACCCAGCTAGTAAGGAGGGAAAGCCAGGACTTGACTTGGGGCCCTCAGACTCAGGGCCTGGCTCACCGTGACCCAGATTTCCCCCACATGTTGTCGTCCCTTTGGATGACGGCAGCTGACGTGACAAGGAAATTCCTGTCCCTGCCCTGGGGAACAGGTCCATTTCATGAACAGAGTTCTCCCTGTCCTTTTCTCTGTCCAGTGGGAGTCCCAGGAGGTAGCTTCTGTGTCCAGCTGGGCTGAGGTCCACACAGCAGCCCGGTTACTCCGGGTGCCACCAGAGCGCCTGGAAGGGGCTGTCACCAGGAGGGTCACGGTGAGCCCGAGGGTCCTGGGGAGGTGAGGGGACAAGCCAGGCCTCCTCCTGGCTGGGTGGTGCCTGATTGGGCCACCGGCCTGACATACCCCATGCACTTCCTCTGGCCTCCAGGAGACGTCCTATGGCCAGATCTCCAGGTCCTTGCCCGTGGAAAGTGCCATCGATGCCAGGTGGCCCTGGGGATGGGAGAACCAAGCCAGGCCTGTGCTCTGCTGCATGTGGCTTACTCACTGTGCCCACAGGGATGCCCTGGCCAAGGCCCTGTACTCACAGCTCTTCAGCTGGCTTTTGAGGAGGATCAACTGGCAGCTGGCACCACCTGAGGAGGAAGGCAGCGTGGGCACCATCACTGTTGTGGACGCCTACGGCTTTGAGGTCGCCCCCTTGGGAGGGCCCAGCACAGGGGGTGCCCATCTCACACTGATATATTTCTTTTTAGTTATTGATGGGCTTTATTTTATTCATTTATTTATATGCGGTGCTGAGAATCGAACCCAGTGCCGCCCACACGCTAGGCAAGCGCTCCGCCACTGAGCCACAGCCCAGCCCTGATACTGATGTATTTCCGAGCTGCCTGCTCACCTAACCCTGTTCCCTCGCTGGCCTCGTCTGCACCTGTTGGGTGGCTGCTCCAGGGACAGAGAGGAAAGGGCACAGGCCTGGCCTCTGGGTGTGTTAATTGGTTGAGGGTGGCAGGGAACACTCCATTCACCTCCAGCTGCCTGCTTTCCAGAAGAGCATGTCCTGCCACGCTCCTAGGTTGGCTTCCTACAGGGCTTCTCCTTTCTCCCCCATGGCTGCCCTCTGGGAGAGGCTGAGGCCCACCCCAATCTCCATTGCCAGCCCATGCTGCCCTCCTTCTGTGGAGCAGAGGCTCGGGAAGCTCTGGAGCTCCTGGGTTTCAATCCTGTCACTCAATCCTTGACCTCATGCAGGTTGATTAACCTGTCTGAGGCCATCTGCAAAGCAGGGGACCATAACAAGACCTCCCTCTTAGAACAGTCCCGGAGAGCTGTGTGCTCCCAGTGCTGTCATTCTGCGCTGCCCTTGCTGTCCTTTCTTGACACAGCCTCTGCAGGGTTCTGCCCTGCTCAGCCCTACAGAGGCCCCAGGGCAGGCTCACCCACAGCCTCTCCCTACACACGGCCAGAGGGGAGGGAAGAGGGAGAGACCCCCAGATCTCCCTGAGTTGTCACGCACTCCGCACCCCTTTCCAGAACATTCACTTCTTCAAGGCAGCGAGGAGGGGGGTGGAGGGAGAGGAGGTGGCTGGATGGGCACTGTTCCCTGCTCCTGTCCATCCTGCCCCCCACAATATGTTCTTGGTGACTATCCCCACCTGTGAGGCGGGTGTGTGCTTGCATGTGCGCTGTTTGGGGTATACAACTGCATGAAGGGGTGCTCTGCTGGGCTTGTAGTCAAGCACTGAGCTGCACAGAGGAAGGTACATAGTCCCTTTGGGAGGAAGGCTGGAGGGCTTCCTAGAGGTGGCAGCCTGAAACTCTGCTTATGAAGACGTGGGATTCTGACAGCAAGCTAGGTGGTGGGCAAAGGCACTGTCTGGACCCAAGGATGGCTATGAGCAGAGCCCCTAAAGCTCACAGTGGGCTGGAGCAGAGGCAAGGGTGTGGGCAGCTGGAGGGAGGCTGGGCTTGTGGCTGGGTCAGGGCTGAGGTGGGCTGTGTGTCGTGCCAGGGCCTTTGGACCTCATCCTATTGGCTGCAGCATCAATCCTGGGGCACAATTTCTCCCTGAGCCTTGGAGAGGATGGGACAGCTCCTAGGGGAGGGAACAAAGGGCACAGGCCTGTGTGCAGCCCCCACCTGCTGTGTGTGCTCACCTCGCTGTCCCCACTGTCCCCACTATCCCGTGCCCCAGGCGCTGCGGGTGAACAGCCTGGAGCAGCTGTGCAACAACCTCGCCAGCGAGCGCCTGCAGCTCTTCTCCAGCCGAGTGCTGCTGGCCCAGGAGGAGGTAGGAGAGCTGAGCACAGACAGCACGGGTGCCAGGGCACTGCCCAGTGCAGAGGCCACCTTGGTAAAGGAAAGGGGATGCATGGAGAGCTTGCCCGAATCCCCCTTTCATGGGATGGCTGGGTTCTTCTGAACAGTTCACTCATCTATAAAATGGGAAGGTGAGCCCTGCTTCAGCTCAGGGGGTCCCTGGGGACGTAGATGGTAAATGGCCAAAAGCTGTTTGTTCCCAGGAGGAGTGTCGGCGGGAGCTGCTGCCCTGGGTGCCCCTCCTTCAGCCTTTGAGGGAGTCCTGCCTGGACCTCCTAGTAGACCATCCCCACAGCCTCCTGAGGATCCTGGATGCCCAGACCTGGCTGTCCCAGGTGAGGGCTGGGGCAGTGGGCTCCCAGGGACAAGGAGTAGGGGCCCTGGTTAGCCAGGCTGGAACCTCGTAGAGGTTATGGGATCCAGAGACCCTTAAGAATTTGAAAATGGGGGCCTGGGGCTGGGGCTCAGCAGTAAGAGCGCTAGCCTAGCACATGCGAAGCCCTGGGTTCGATCCTCAGCACCACATAAAAATAAATAAAGGTATCGTGTCCAGCTACAACTGAAAAATAGATATTAAAAAAATGAGTTTGATAATGAATTTGTGTGCTAAGGATAAAAGGTGAGCAAAGAGAGACCATAGAGCCCACCATGCAGCAGGTGAGAAATGCTGATTTAAAAGGAAAAGGCTGGGGCTGGGGACGTGGCTCACGCGGTAGCGCGCTCACCTGGCATGCGTGCGGCCCGGGTTCGATCCTCAGCATACATACAAACAAAGATGTTGTGTCCGCCGAGAACTAAAAAATAAATATTAATTCTCTCTCTCTCAAAAATAAATAAATAAATAAATAAATAAATAAAAGGAAAAGGCTGGGTGTAGTGGTGTACGCCTGTAGTCCCAGCCCAGCAGGCTAAGGCAGGAGGTTAAGGCCAGCCTGGGCAACTTAGAAAGATCATGTCTTTTTTTTATTTTTTGTAGTTGTAAATGGACAGAATGCCTTTGTTTGTTTATTTTTATGTGGTGCTGAGAGTGGAATCCAGTGCCTCACACATGCTAGGCAAGCACTCTGCCACTGAGCTACAGCCCCATCCAAGATCATGTCTTTAAAAAGGAGGATGGGGTTGAGGATGTAGCTGAGTGGCAGAGCGCTTGCCTAGCTCGTGCAAAGCCCTGGGGTTCCATCCCCAGCACAGTTCGGGAAGGGGTGTAGAAACCCTAAGCCAAAAATGCAGAAGCTGATATAAAACCCACATGCATGATCTGTGGGTGGGTTTGTGAGGCTCTAAGAACATATGTGGGTCCCAGGCCTCCTTTGGGAACTGAGGCCAGAAGGTAGAACAGGAATATCTATAGAGGCTAAATATATCATGACCCTGAATATAAGCCATGCCCATTGTCCCAATTAGGGGTCAGAAATGAAAAATAATGGTAAAATGATCCAACACATAATTATGATCATTCATGTCACAGTATCATAGATGATAGTCACCATGATATCAATGTAATACTTAAGTGTTAATGTATAATAGATACTGATATGTAACATATTACCTTAATATGTAACTTTTTTTTTTTATATGAGGAGTTGAATCCAAGGGTGCTTAATCACTGAGCCACATTCCTAGCCCTTTTTTTTTTTATATTTTTTATTTTGAGACAGGTTCTAAGTTGCTCAGGGCCTTGCCAAGTTGCTGAGGCTGGCTTTGAACCTATAATCCTCCTGCCTCAGCCTCCTGAGCCACTGGGATTACAGGTGTGCACCACTGCCCCCACCTGCAACTTTAATTTATCGTTTGCTTTCCGGTTCTGGGTATTGAACCCAAGGTCTCACACATGCTGTGCAAGTGTTGTACTGCTGAGCTATATCCCCAGCCCAACATTCATTTATGAAACTCAAACATATTTGAAATCCCTTACTAGATAAGACAATATATTAATTTGTAAAGGATTGCTTTTCCTCCTGCTCACGTTACAATTTCTTCTTTTTTCCACACATGCTAGGCAAGCGCCCTGCAACCTCCAGCCTTGTTTCCACTTTATTTTGAGACAGAGTCTTAGTGAGTTGCTGAGGCCAGCCTCAGATTTGTGATCCTCCTGCTCAGCCTCCTGAGTAGCTGGGATTACAGGAGTGCATCACCTTGCCTGGCCCACGATGTCTTATTAAAACTTGTCACTGGTGTCTTTGAGGCCGCAAGGCCACTTTTGGAGCACCTAGCATGGTTTTCCAAGGCTTGACACCCCCTCTAGTTCTGTGCTATTTGAAACGCAGCACTGTGTGGGTCTGAGCCATGGCTCTCCTGTGGGCAGCAGGAGTCAGACTCCCCTGATTGATTGCCATGTGCTCATTAGCTCCGTCAAGTAAGCTCTGCCTGGACACATGTGGAAAATGTTTGAAATACTCATTTAGAAGCTGTAATTGTGGGATCCTACATCCGCAGTAATTGCTGCATCTGTCTTAAAGTCCCCTGGCCCCTGTTTCCTTTAAATGACCCTTCAGGCATCCTCCGCGAGCTGCCGAATCTAGTACTGACTGGGGTGGTTTGGTTTCTGGGCCTGAGGTTGCTGTGTCTTTCTCAAATAGTATTTGGTCGCTCAAAATTAAGTCATCGAGAAAGAGGGAGGCTGGGCAGGGTGGCAGCTGCCTAAAGTGCTAGCAACTCGGGAGGCTGCAGGAGGAGGATCACAAATTTGAGGTCAGCTTCGACAACTTAGAAAGATCCCGTCTCAAAATAAGATTAAAAGGGCTGGGGTATAGCTCAGTGGTGGCGCACCCCTGGGTTCAGTCCCCAGCACTGGAGAAGGGAGAAGAAAAAGAAAAGGGAGAGACACCTTTGGAGCGACTCAATAGTCACTCTTCCTGCCTGAGGAGGGTTTGCGGGGACAAGACCTCCCTTATATTCATGGCATATGGTCCTGGGGTCACTGGGAGGGAGTGCCGTCCCTGCAGGGGACAGTGTGTGCAGAGCCTGAGGAGGTGCCACTCACCCCCTTATCAGGCCACAGACCACACCTTCCTCCAGAAGTGCCACTATCACCACGGTGATCACCCAAGCTACGCCAAGCCCCAGCTGCCCCTGCCCATCTTCACAGTGCGGCACTACGCTGGGACAGTCACCTACCAGGTATCTGGCCTAGGGACAGACTCCAGGGTGGATCAATGAGGTGATGTGACCTTGATGTCCCCTCCTAAGCTGAGTCACTTGACAGGTGAGAGGAGTGGGTGAGAGGCACTTCTCACGCTTAGCCCTGTGTCCCCACCTGGGCCATCGGCTCCACCCAGTCGTGGGGTGACAGGGTCAAAGCCTTGGGACCTCCCAGATGTAGAGGCAAAGCACAGGCCTGGGCTGCGGCCGAGAACCCAGGCACTTTGCCTGCCGGGCCTCCTTTTCCTCATGGGTAAAGTGGGCATGAAAGTCGGTCCTACAGCATTGGCATGAGAATTAAATGCAGTAACACTGCGGGGCCTGCTAGGTGCTCCCTGAATGGACTTCCCTGTCCTGTTGCGAGTTTCACATCTACCGAGGACTTCCCAAGAGGAGAGTCCCTGACGGGAGGGTTCCTGGATGCAGGAGGGCACAATGTGATAGACTTGAGGTGGGGAGCGTCAAGGAGGATCCCTGGTGGAGAGGGCATGCTCTGGTTGTAGAAGAAAACATAAAAACTACCTGGGAGTTAATAAAGACAACTGTGAAGACTGGGAACGTAGCTCGGGGGTAGAGCACTTGCCTGGCTCGTGCAAGGCCCTGGGTTCCAAAACACAACTCTGAATATCAAAAAAGAAGACTTAAAAATGGAAGACAAGCCGGGCACGGTGGCACACACCTGTAATCCTGGTGGCTCGGGAGGCTGAGGCAGGAGGATCACAAATTTAAAGCCAGCCTCAGCAAAAGCGAGGTGCTAAGCAACTCAGTGAGACCTGTCTCTAAATAAAATACAAAATAGGGCTGGGGTGAGGCTCAGTGGTCAAGTGCCTCTGAGTTCAATCCCTGGCACCCCCCGCCCCCGAAAAAAAAAAAAAAGGAAGATAAACCACATATCTGTAGGAAACCTCATGTGGTCCGGTCGAGAAGGGGTGATTTGCTCTCCCAGGTAGGAAAACGGCCTGCCTCGAAAGGGAACGGCATTCATGAGGAGTGGCATCCACGGAATGGAACAACCAGTCCAGTGGCCACCTTAGGGCTGTGAGAGGCCTGCATAGCTGACCAGGGGCCTTCTGATGCTGGAGAGAGGCTGGCCTCCTCCTGCGGGAGTCTGGCCACCACGCACAGCCTTCTCGCTTCCCGACCTGCCTACTCACGTCTCCTGTAGGTCCACAAGTTCTTGAACAGAAACCGGGACCACCTGGATGCTGCCGTGGTGGGAATGCTTGCCCAGAGCCAGCTCCAGGTGCCCTGCAGCCTCAGCCCTGCCCCTCCATACTCTGTCCCCATTGTCCTCCTCCCTGTATGCCCTTGCCAAAGGGGCTGGCCCTCAAGCCCCTGCGCCCTGCATGACAGGCTCAATGTGCCAGAGCTGGCCTGCCTGGGTCCCCAGGGCTGTGGGGCAGGTGGGCGGGCCTGGGGGGGCCTCAGCCCTGCCTTGCCCCACAGCTGGTACGCAGCCTGTTCCAGGAAGCAGAGCCCTGGGCTGGAGGAGGGCCAGGCCAATCCACGCTGACTTCTCGCTTCCAGAAGTCCCTAGGAGACCTCCTAGCCCAGCTGGGCAGGTGAGGGTTATGGTGCTCCCCCACAAGCCCCCCGGAAGTTGAATGGGGGCTGGTCTGTGCCCAGTGACCTCCCTTTCCATTTAGCAGGAGCCACATCTATTTCATCCAGTGCCTTGACCCCAACCCTGGAAAGGTGAGCTCTGGGGTCCCAGGGCCTTCCCCACACTGCCCTGCCCTGCCCCTTTCCCTTGCTCCCCTGGACGCAGAGCCCTCAGCCCTTCCTCTCACTGGCGCTCTCTGGCTCCAGATCCCAGGCCTCTTTGATGTGGGACATGTGGCAGAGCAGCTGCACCAGGAGGGCATCCTGGAGGCCATAGGCACCCGCAGTGCCCACTTCCCTGTGCGCATGCCCTTCCAGGCATTCCTGGCCAGGTAGGGCCTCAGGGCGGGGCAGCCCGGGGCCCAGCACCTGGGGGCCAGGGCTGACAGGGAGGCTCCCAGGCCAACCTGGGAGACCTGGGCTCCTTCCTGGAGGGAGGGACCAATTTTCCCCGGGACCCTGGGCCTGGCGTCCAACCTTCCTTCTCCCTTCCCATCACCCTTCTCGCCCTCCTGCACTCACGGGCCCTTCCCCATCCCGCACGCCTCTCTGGCGCGAATGCCCAGGGACCAGGATGAGGTTGGCAAAGCCTGTCCTGGGGGCTCACGGTGTAGCCAAGGGACACGGTCGGTGTTCAGGAAGTGCTGGCTGAATTAGTGACATGGGAAGGGAGGACAGGGAGAGCAGAGCCCTTCAGACGCACACAGACTTGGGTCAGCACTAGGAGCACTGGGCGGCTCTGGGGAGTTCAGAAACTGCTAGGAAAGCTGGTGACTTTGTGTTTTTTGCCTATTTGGCCTTCGCCACTGACTGGATGGCCTTGCAGGCGCCCCCTGAAGGGCTATCGGGGGTGTTTGCACCTGTCCTTGAGCCAGACACTGAGGAGGCCAGACAGGGAAGGTTCCTCCTTGCCCTTTGGACACTTACCAGATGCAGCATTGCCACCTCCTCCAGGAAGCCCTGAGGCTGGGTGGGGGGTCTTGGGGTACAGCTGTCCTCTCAGCACAGTCCAGGTCTGTCTGAAGGTCTGTGGTGAGCCCCCCTGCTGCTCTGGGGCCTCCCCCAACCTCCCTTCCAAAACCAGGCCTTGACACCCTCTGTGTAAGGGTGTGCCGGCCACCAGGACTCACCAAGCTGCAGGATCACATTCCTGTTGCTTCCACAGCCCAGGACTGGCCTTATGGCCCTTTCTGTGCACCGCATTCCAACCACCTGTCTCCTCCCCAGAGCCGAGGAGAGCCCGGTTCACAGCCAGGTCTCAGCGCCCAGCCATGCGCCTAGTATGGCAGGATTTCCACATTGTGAACGACCCAGGAACTAAACGAATACGGAGGGGCTTGGGTGCAAACAAGTGTCAGAGGAGCTAAGAAGCTGTCCTGACCTGGCTCTGCCTCCTTGGGGCAGGTTCCGGGCCCTGGGGAAGGAAGGACAGGAGGACTCCGATCGGGACAGGTGTGGTGCCATCCTCTGTCAGGTGCTGGGGGCTGAGTCACCATTGTATCATCTCGGGGCCACTAAGGTGGGTGTGAGTATGTGAGGATGCAGTGGGGCGGGCAGTGGCAGGTGGAGAGGGGCTGGGTGCCAGGCACCCCAGAGTACAGTGTGGCTGGGAGGGAGGAGGCTGAGGAAAGAGGAGGAGAGCAGGTGGGCACTGGTCCCCTGCCTGTCCCACTGCAGCCACGACCTCACCCACAGGTCCTGCTGCAGGAGAGGGGCTGGCAGCAGCTGGAGAGGCTGTGGGCGCAGAGGCGCACCCAGGCTCTGTTCACCCTGCACCGGGGCCTCCGTGCCCGCGTCTCCCGCCGGCGCCTCCGCCTCCTGCCCCGGATACAGGCTCGTGTGCGCGGGGTCCAGGCCAGGTGGGCCGCTGGAGTCAGGGCCGATTAGGGGGGAGGCCTTAGGGAAGAGGCCACGGTGGCCTCAAGGTGGTGGGGCAGTGTTGGGGAGGTAGGGTCCCAAGGTAAGTCTGCCTGCCCCAGAGCCATCCCATCGGCTCTGGACTCCTCCTGACAGCATTCCCGCCCTGCCAGGCAGCCTCTGCTTGAGTACCCCAGGCACGAGAGGCTACCTGAGAGGCCACCTGAACTATGGGTCCAACTCCTTGACCCGCTCTTCTCTGGTCTGTTCTCCACCCTGCAGCAGGAAGGGTCATTTAAATCAAGCGCTGGAGGTGCCGGCCGGGGGTAGAGCTCCTGCCTGGTGTGAGGCAGCCCACGCACGGGCTTCTCAGGCCCACGGTGCTGCCCTCCTTGCTGGCTCCCATTCCCCCATCAGCTCCTGTTGACCCTCCACAGCCATCGCCACCCATTCATGCCACACACTGGGACACAGGGGTGAGGGCAGCAGGACGGTGCCTCCCGGGGGGGTTGACCCAGCCCCTAGTCACCCCAAGGGATGACTAGGACTGAGAACAGGGTGGAGACTGCTCTGTGTGGACAACACCAGGGGACCCTCCGAGAGGGGCAGCGGTCATCCCTGCTCATTTCCAAGACTTTTCCATTGAACGAACACAAACTGTTACCACTGCACAGACTCCCTCTGCCTCCCGCCCCTGACCTTACTAGCTTCCAACCTCCTTTCTGCCTCTATCCGGGCTGTTTCATGTAAGTTGACTTATACAGTCTTTTTATATCTGGCTTATTTTATTAGCATAAGGCTTTTTGTGCCCACCTGTGTTGAAGCGTGGATCAGAACTTCACTTCTTTTTATGGCTGAATAATGTTCCATTGTATGGATTGGCCACACGCTATTTATCTGGTTATCCATTGATAGATATTTGGGTTGTTTCTATTATTTCTGAATAATGCTGCTATAAATACAGGTACACAAGTGTGTGTTCTAGGCTCTGTTTTGTTTTGTTGTACTAGGGATTGCTTAACTACTGAGCCACATCCCTAGCCTGTTTTTTGTTTTTTGGTTTTTTTTTTTTTATTTTGAGACAGGATCTTGCTGAGTTGCTTAGGGCCTCACTGAGTTCCTGAGGCTGGCCTGGACTTGCGATCCTCCTGCCTCAGCCTCCCAAGTTGTTGGGATTACAGGCGGGCACCACCATGCCTGGCTCTAGGCTCTGTTTTCAAATTTCCGGGGTTTGTACCTAAGAGTGGAATTGTTGGACCGCGTGGTCATGTCTGTGTTGAACTTTTCGGGGAGCTGCTGGACTGTTTCCCATAGTGGCTGCATCATGGTTTGTTCCCACCAGCAATGTACAAGGTTCCAGTTTCTCTATATCATTGGCAATACTTGTCATTTTCCATGTTTTTACATCATGCCCATCCTAGTGAATGTGACTACTAACTCATGGTTTTGATTTTTCTTTTTCTAGTGACCAATGACATTATGCATATGTTCGTGTGCTTTTTAGCCATTATTTATCTTCTTTGGAGAGATATCTATTTAAGTCCTCTACTTAGCTTTTAAATGGGCTGTCCCTGATGTTGAGCTGCAGGAGTTCGTTTTATTTTTCTGGATATTAAGCCATTATCAAATATGTGATTTGCAGATGTTTCTTATTCTGTGGTTTGTCTTTTCACCCTGTTCATAGTGCCCTTTCAGCCACAAAAAGTTGCAGGGTCTTTTTGTTGTTGTTGTTGTTTGTTTGTTTGTTTGTTTTTTAGTTGTAGTTGAACACAACACCTTTATTTTGTTTATTTATTTTTATGTGGTGCTGAGGATGGAACCCAGGGCCTTGTAGGTGCTAGGTGAGCGCTTCACCACTGAGCCATAACCCCTCCCACGGGCTTTTGTTTCTTTGTTTTGTTTTTGTTTTTGCAGTGCAGGGGATCAAACTCAGGGCCTCACACAGCTAGGCGAGTGCTTTACCACTGAGCCACGTCCTTGGCCCTATTTTTATGTTTATACTGTTCAGGATTCCTCCTTTGACAAGTCTTCCTATGACTGGGAAATTCTGAAAGCTATTTTATTTTCATATTCCCTTATCTGGGATCTCCTATTTAAATTTTTATGAGGTCACTTTTTAACTTTGTAAGTTCTGTAGTAAAACAGAGAGGTAGAATAATTTATCCACAGTCACATTGATTAATTAGCAGGGAATGATTTAGATCCAGGTAACCCAGCTCAGGAGTCAGGTCTTGATCCCCTTTTGCCAAACAGCCGCTCCATTTACCTGTTCCTTTTTCACAATGTCCTGTTCTTTTCTTGTTGCTTCTGTTAAGCATTCAGGGGCTTCATGGTCCAGAGTCAGGTTTACATAGTGTCTAGGCTGGAGGGATTGAGTATCAGGCAATAGGTATAAATTTGGAGCCTCATCACCCGCCCTGGCCTCCAGGAAGCGGTACCTCCGGCGTCGAGTGGCTCTGGGACAGCTGAACACCATCCTCCTTGTGGTCCAGCCCCTGTGCCAGAGACGGCAGAGGCTGCAGGTGAGGGGTGTGGGGACAGATACTGGGCTAGGGAAGCTCAGGGTGTCTAAATCTCAACAGTGTCTGCCCTCAGCCCAGCCTCACAGAACTGAGGTCTGGGAGACCACGTTGAACTCTTTCCTGTTTCTTCTCTGGCCAGGGCAATCTGGGACCCGGGAGTCTACTGTCTTCTTTCTTGCCTGGAGTCTCTTCCATTCCCTCTGTCCCTCCCGTGGGCCCCTTGTTCTCCCCCTCTTGCCTGATGACTCCAATTTGAGGCTCATAAAGCCGCTCAAAGGTCAGTGCCCACATACTGCCTCCCTCCCTGGCGCCTCCCTGGCTGAACTTTGTCCTCTGGGACCATTTCTTCCCGTCCTCCTGTCCTCTTCCCTGGGTCCTGGCAGACGGGCAGTGACGTGCACAGTGAGGAGGCAGGTGAGAGCTCTGAAGGGCTGGGGTCAGATAGGAACAAACTGGCCACTTGGCAGACAACTGGCCCCTCTGGGTCTGTGCCGATCCTTTTCTGGAGTCAGGGCCTCCAGCAGGCAGGAGGGGACTCTGACCTGTGGAACTGGGGAAGGGCCACCGGGAGGCTCACCGTGGTGTTTATTGGGGCTGGGCAGGGAGTCAGCTCTTCCTGCATCTCCCCCACAGCTTGGCCAGCCGCGTGGCCCGTGTGGCCGGCACAGTGGTGGGGCCTTGGAGAAAGCGTCAAGCATGGTAGGTGGCCTGGGACTGGGAAGGGACTCCTTGGGGGAGGGGGTCTGAGCCTGCTGAGCCTGACATAGCTTTGGGGAGGGTAGAGAGTCACGGGAGCTTCCAGGGTCACTATCCTTATGTGTCACCTGAACAGAGGAGTAGCCACCCACCGTCTCCCTCCGAGGCTCTTGGGGCTCTCTGAGTGCCTAGGACCAGAGTCCTTGGTCTTTGGAGGGGATGTCTATTGTTCTGGGGGAAAGGGGGATACCATGCCTCTGTGCCCTCCCTTGGCTCCTGGTATCTTGTTCCTCCCCACCAGGAGCTGGGGCGCTTGGAGATCCCAGCTGAGCTGGCCGCCATGCTGAAGAGAGCAGAAGGTGGGTCTCCTTGGTGCCCCAGTCCCTTGACTGTGCAGTGGCTCTGTCTCTCCCCGAGCTCCCTGCAGCTTCCTGGAGATAGGTGCTGGTGGCTGATGGGGAGGCAGGGTGGGTGCCAGGGGAAGGACTACACTTGGGTACCTTCGGGCTCCTCCTGTGCTCCTTTCCAGGTCACCAGGATGCCCTGGCTGGAAGCATCACCGAGTCCATGCCTCCTGAGGTTCCTGCCCGGCCCAGACGGACCCTCCCCCGAGACATTGACCAATTCCCCTTCTCCAGTTTCATCGCTAGCAGCTTCCAGGTGGGCCCCCAGGCCTGAGCACTTCCCGCTGGCCCTGCCGCTCCCAGTCTCAGCACCTCTCAGGCATGAGCTGGGCCTTCCCACCTTCTCTACCCTTTGTAGTCACCCGGGCTGTGGGTGCAGCTGGACAGATCTGAAAATAGCCATTAAACCGAGACGTGTCACCATAGAGTTATTTCCATCTGTGAGGCCACACCTGGGTTCCTACCTCTGTGTTCCGCCATTGAAGTCGTGTCCTTAAGAATGTTCAAAGCAAGGAAAACTGTCTGGGAGGCAGCGTTCAAATCAAAAGCAGGATTCCACGCTGCACATGTAGTAGGATCCCAATTTTGCTTAAAAAAAAAAAAAAACTCAAAAGTGGGGATGCTAGGGTGTGTGTATCTAGGCACAGAAAGGAAGACGAGAGAGGGTAAAAGGCTTACTCTGGTTCTCTGGCAGTAGGATGTTAACGGTGGTTTTCATTTTCTTTTTTTTTATCCTTTTCTGTGCTTTCTCTACATATGCATCTCAATCTAATCAAAGATTTGTTAAGATGCATTTCTGGGCTGGGAATATAGCTCAGTTGGTAGAGTGCTTGCCTCACATGCACAAGGTCCTGGGACAATCCCCAGCACCACACACACACTCACACACACATAAAAATAAAAAAAGAAAGATGCATTTCTAAGATGTCTTTGTGCACCAGTCCCCCTCCTTCTCCTGTGCGGATCCCCAGGACAGTCCTCCCGCTGATCAGCACAGAGGACAAATGCCATGTCACCCTTCTTCCCTGCAGGAGCCATCCCTGCCCAGTCCAGGGCAGCTGCTGGCCAAGCCCCTGACCCAGCTGGATGGTGAGAACCCCCAACTTGCTCTGGACATCAACAAGGTGGTGAGTGACACATTGGGGAGGGGACAGTGTAGACCCTCCAGAGACAGGGCAGCACATGAGAGTCCTGACCCTCCTGCTCTGGCCTGGCATTGTGTGGCAGATGCTGCGGTTCCTGGGAGACGGGTCCCTGCAGTCCTGGCAGGAGCAGACCATGGGTGCCTACCTGGTGAGGCAGGGGCAGCGCCGGCCAGGGCTGCGGAACGAGCTCTTCAGCCAGCTCGTGTCCCAGCTCTGGCAGAACCCTGACGAGCAACCGAGCCAGCGCGGCTGGGCCCTCATGGCTGTCCTGCTCAGCGCCTTCCCCCCAATGCCCGCCCTGCAGAAGCCACTGCTCAAGTAATGGGATCGGCAGCAGGGGACCTGGGGGGCAGGGTCCACACGCCTCTCCTCTACTGCAACCTGGTACTGTCCCTGCAGATTCGTTTCGGACCAGGCCCCCCAGGGCATGGCAGCAGTATGCCAACACAAGCTGCTGGGAGCCCTGGAGCAGACATCGCTGGCCCCTGGGGCTGCACGGGCCCACGCACCCACCCAGCTCGAGTGGAAGGCAGGATGGCGGAGGGGCCGCATGGCGCTGGATGTCTTCACCTTCAATGGTGATGGCCCCCTCCTGCCAGGCCTCCCCGCCCTCTGCCCTCTCAGCTCCCTTCCTGCTCTGGTCTTCCTGCTGCCCCCCGCCCCATGTCACTCTGATCTCCCCTCTCCTCTGCTTTTTGGATTCCTCCCAGGACAGTAGCCCCTGGCTGCCAGGGTGGATGGACCCTGCTGTCCCTCACGCTTGTCCCCCCTCCCCCCCTGCAGAGGAGTGCTACTCGGCCGAGGTGGAGTCCTGGACCACAGGGGAGCAATTTGCCGGGTGGATCCTACAGAGCAGGTATGAGGATCAGGCTGGGGGCCATTGGGACCAGAGCTGACGCTTGTCCCCATCCTTGTCCTCCCTCCCTCGTGCCACACACCTCCTAGGGCTCAGGGACTGAGGCTACTCCCCAGGGTCAGGGAGGGTTAAGGTAAGTGAGTGGGTCAGACTGTGGATTCCAGATGGGGAGCAGAGTGGAGGGGATGCACCAGAGCCGGGGGCCAGATCCTCACTCAGTAGGTCTGTGGATGAGGGCAGCAGAGCCGCGGGGTAACGAGGAGGGCTGCCTGCGTTGCCCAGCGAGACCGGGCCCTGCAGCCCACTGACAATGCCGAGGGCTGGAAGGGCCCGGACCACCTCCCCTTGCTCCCTGCCCCTGCAGGATGGTCATCTGACTCACTGACCATCTCCCTACTGCATGTTGCTGTTCCACCCAGAGGCCTGGATGTGCCCCCTCGAGGCTGGTCTGTGTCACTGCACTCTGGGGATGCTTGGCAGGACTTGGCTGGTTGTGACTTTGTGCTGGACCTGATTGGCCAGATGGAGGACCCTGGGGACCCAGCGGGTCCCCGCAGCTACCCCATCACCCCCACTGGCTTGTAAGTCTACCCATGCTCTCTATCCCTGGTCTGCCCTCCCCTGGCTAGTGACCTCTGAAGTCACCCTGTTACACCCTGAGGCAGCATACGTACTGCTACAGACCCAGCACTGCCCCCAGCCTCCCCCACCCCATCCCCACAGTTTGGGTGCTGCTCTCTGCCTCAGCAGCCCCCTTAGCTAGACCTACTGGTTTCTGCAGGGCCGAGAACATTCCCCCTGCCCCTGGTGTCCAGGCCCCCTCACTGCCTCCAGGCCCACCTCCAGGTCCAGCCCCAGCACTGCCCAGCAGAGACCACACAGGTAAGGCTCATTGAGTTGGCAGAGTGCTGGGAATGGGAGTCCAGCAGCCCTAACTCTGGCTGGATGCTCCAAACTGTCCCTGCCCCACAGGGGAGGCCCGGACATCAGGAAGCCTGGATGGCTTCCTGGACCACATCTTTGAGCCTGTCCTCGCCCCAGGCCTCAGTGTGAGTGTCCCCTACATCCTGGCCGTGCCTCAACCTGCTGGGGCCTCTGCTGCTCCTTCCATTTTTCCTAGGCGCTAGCTCTGACACTGTGACTATTGTCCCTTCAGGATCTGGAACAAGGCTGGGCTCTGAACAGCCGCATGAAGGGAGGGGGTGCCATCGGGCCCATGCAGCAGGGCTACCCCATGGGTGAGTGTGGGGTTGATTTCCATCCAGGGTCATCTGGCCCAGTAGCACAGTCAGGGGTGGCCTGGGACCCTGAGGCAGCTGGGATAGGGATTCCAGCCAGCACCCTGGGGGCTGATGCCCTTGCTCTTCTCTTGGCCTGGGGCTGGAGGGAGATTGTGTGTGAGCTCAGGCAGAGACTGACCTGGAGCCTGGTTCTTTAGTGTACACAGGGATGATGCAGATGCCTGGGTACCAGCCAGCTATGATGCCTCCACCAATGCCCATGATGCCAGCGGTGGGCACAGTCCCCACTATGCCAGGTAAGGCCAGGCAGGGGGCATCAGGGTCCCTTGTAGCAGCTAGCTTTGAGATTGAAGCATGAAAGGGCCTTCCAGGAGTCCCGAGGGCACAAGTGGCACTCACCTGCTCTGGCCACCTGCTGCCCCTGTAGCCATGATGGTGCCACCACAGCCACAGCCACAGCCACAGCCCCTGCTTCCCAGCCTGGACACGAGGCAGCTGGCAATCCAGCAGCAGAACTTCATCAACCAGCAGGCGCTGATCCTGGTGAGAGTGGCAGGGCCCATGGGGCTGCCTGGGGGAGGATGGGTGTGTGGGGTGGGGGCCACACAGGGTTCTTACCTGGCCCCTCCCCCCTCCCCTGAAGGCCCAACAGATGACCACCCAGGCCATGAGCCTGTCCCTGGAGCAGCAGAACCAGCAGCGCCAACGCCAAGCCCAGGCCTCTGGGGCTGCCTCCCAGGCCCCGCCCTCAGCTGTCACTCCCAAGCCCAAGAAGCCCCCTGTTGCCCTAGAGAAGCCAGAGCATGACCTGGAAGCAGGAGGGGCCTGCTTGAGGGTGAGGAATGAAGGCCAGGTGGATACAAGGCCTGGGGAGGGTCCAAAGATGCCGGGCTGAGACACGTGGGCTGGGTGCGTGTGAAGGCTTGGGAAAGGGAGCAGAGGGGGAGGTCGTGAGCGATTCGTGTGCTTGCTGGGGCTGCAGTTTGCTTCTCCCTTGGGCCAGGAGGAGACCTCAGAGGAGGCTGAAGACAGGCCCCAGCGCCCTAAGAGCTTTCAGCAGAAACGGGACTATTTCCAGAAGATGGGTGAGGGTGCTTAGGGTGGCAGTCCATGTGGAACTCTAACTGGCCAGGGGAGGAGAGGGTGCCCCCAGATCTCCGTCAGTATGGCCTGCCGGGGAGCCCCGGTAGAGCTGCTGGGCAAGCATAGATGACAAGAAGGCCGTGTGGGGCATTTACAGGACAGCAGCAGATCAAGGTGAAAATGGTGAAGCCTCCAGCCAAGGTCCGGATCCCCCAGGGGGAGGAGACAGAGGAGAAAGAAGAGGAAACAGGAACAGGTGGGGCAGACAGACGGGGCCTGGGGCTCCTGCTTTTCTGTGCAGAGTTTAATGTTCTTTCTTCTTCTGGTCAGTGCTGTCCCCTTCTTCCCCTCCTCCTCCTGTCTCAGTGAAGAAGCCACTGAAACAAGGTGTAGCCAAAGCCGCAAAAGAGGCTGAGGCTGAGCCAGCTGAGGCAGCACGGCCAGCCCAGGGTGAAGGGCCCATGGTGCGCAGCTTGGGCCCCACCCCGCAGCGGCCAGAACCCAGCAAGGAAATTCGCAACATCATCCGCATGTACCAGAGCCGCCCCAGCCCTGTGCCCGTGCCCGTGCAGCCAACCAGGTCAGCCCAGGGAGTGATGGCTGGCCTGCTTCTCAAGAAATTTCCCTAGAGACTTAGTGATCTCTTGCTTCTCCTACAAGGCCTCTCAAAACTTTCCTGAAGAAAAATGACCCTAAAGACGAGGCTCTGGCCAAGCTGGGGATCAATGGTGCCCACTCGCCCCCCTCAGTGAGTTTCCTGTCTATTTTCTTCAGGGCATGGTCTGATCTACTCGTGGGGTGAATTTAGCCTTGCCAATTGACCCAGCTCTTGTGCCTTCTCTGTCCCCCCCCAGACTCTGTCCCCCAGCCTGGGGAAGGGCCCACCACCAGCTGTGGCTCCCCGACCCAAGGCCCAGCCACGGCTTGGGCCCTCCAACTCCATCAAGGAAAAGCAGGGGCCCCTTCGGGATCTGTTTGGCCTAAACCTTCCCACTGCCCAGGAACCCCTACTGCCCCCAGCACCCCCACTGCCTCCAGCCGAGGAGCCCAGGACCCCTTTGGCAGAGCCTCGCGGTAAGGAATCCCATCCCCCTGTACAGTGGGGCCTCACCGGGTCAGCAGCCTCTGGGGACCCCATGGCTGAAGTCATCTCTACACAGCTGAGGTCAGCTGCTTGGGCTTTTGGACTTTGGAGCCATGGAGCCCCAGCTTCCGCGTTCCCTCCCCGGGCAGGGCTCAGGAACCCTGGGCCTGTCACTGAGGGACTGTCAAACACAGGGTGTTGTCCAGGATGCAGACCTGGCAGCTCTGTGGGGAATTCAGTGTACATGACTGATGTGTGCAGGGACACCAGGGACATCTAGGGCCACAAATGGAGGCAGGAGATGGTGCTGAGTTCAGGAGTAATCCAGCTGGGGGTTGAGGGAGGGAGGCAGGCAAGGACAAGGGTCCTCCCTCCCTGAACCCCTGGCCTTCTGGCCCTGGCAGCCCCTCACCTGAAGCTCTGTATCCTCCCTTGACAGTCTTGTCAGAGCCCATGGGGGACCGGGGCATCTCCACCCAGCTCCTTGTGCCCTCTGGCAGTGTGTGCTTCTCCTATGCCAGCGCCCCCTGGAAGTTGTTCCTACGCAAGGAGGTGGGCATCAAAGTGGGCATCAGAGGTGGGCCTTGGCGTGGCCTCTTTGGGCTGGGGATCCCGACCTGGCACTCCTCGTGACCCACCTTTTCAGGGCTGGTTTCCCAGTCTGTGCCTGGAAGGGCAGAGGTGGGCTGGGAAGGACACAGGCCCACCCCAGTCTCTACTCTTTCCCCTTCTCCTCCAGGTGTTCTACCCTCGGGAGAACTTCAGCCATCCCTACTGCCTCCGGCTTCTCTGTGAGCAGGTGAGGGCTGGGCTCGCCTGCCAGCCCGCCACGTCTGCAGCCAGACAGCATCCTGTGGCCCTTAGCCCAGCTCCTAGCTCGGGTTAACACCCGTGTGAGGGGCATAATAGCAGTGGCACTTTTTGTGTGCCCAGCCCTGACTCTTAGAGTCCTTTACAGAGTGGAGACCATGATTAGCCTAGTTTTAGTAATGAGGTCCTGGTACACAGTCGGTGCTTCATAAATGGTGGTTGTTGTGTTGCCACCTATGGATGCTCCTAGGGCTGTGCTTTTGCTCCCAAAAAGTAGCCTCCTTTCTCCCTCTGGCCACATTCTGTTCCTTTAGGGCAGCTCGCCTCAGCTGACCCAACAGTGGCAACCAGTGGGGGAGGGACAGAGAGACGAAGGGTAGGAAAGCAGGTGACTGCTGGCAAGGGGCAGGGAGCTGCCTGGACTGGGGAGCCCGCTGTCCCTCCTGACTCCTCCTGGTCCTCCACTGGGCCCTCCAGTCTTTCCTCCCTGTATGTCCATGGCTGCTCTGGGGTGGGCTCTGGCCTCAGGACCTGTGGTGGTAACCACTTGGCTCTGTTCCTAGATCCTGAGGGACACCTTTGCTGAGTCCTGCATTCGGATCTCCCAGGACGAGCGGCACAAGATGAAAGACCTGCTGGGTATGGGTGCAGGGACACTGGAATCCGGGAGCTGGAGTGCCAGGGGCTGGGCTGGCCCCAAGGGAGGACATGGTCACAGGAACCCTTTGAGATCAGGGACCTGCCCGCAGGAGACTTGGAGGTGGGCCTGGACTCTCTCGCCACTGTCGAAGACAGCGTCAAGAAGCGCATTGTGGTGGCCGCTCGGGACAACTGGGCCAATTACTTTTCCCGCATCTTCCCTGTCTCGGTCAGTGGGGCTGTGGGGAGGGCCAGGGTTGCACCCTGAGTCTGGGCCCTCCACAGGCGGGATGAGTGCTGGGGGAGGTGTGCCAGTGGCCCAGTGCAGGTCCAGGGAATGAGCAGTGCCAGGCTCCAGGAGCTGTCCCTGACCCACCCACCTTCCTGGCAGGGCGAGAGTGGCAGCGACGTGCAGCTACTAGGTGTTTCTCACCGAGGGCTGAAACTGCTCAAGGTGACCCAAGGCCCCAGCTTTCACCTGGACCAGCTGAAGACACTCTGCTCATACAGGTGGGCTGGCCTGGAGCCTAGGCTGAGGGTGGGGTGGCAAGATGACCCCCAGCTCATGCTCCATCTGTGTGTAGCTTTGCCGAGGTGCTGGGTGTGGAGTGCCAGGGCAGCTCCACCCTAGAACTGTCTCTGAAGAGCGAGCAGCTTGTGCTGCACACAGCCCGGGCCAGGGCCATCAAGGCCATAGTGGATCAGTTCCTGAGTGAACTCAGGAAGGTAAGTGCAGGCCGGGTGCTGGGTCAGAGGGCAGCCTGCATCTTGTATCTCGGCCTCTCTGGCTTCCCTGGACTGGGACTGGGGGTTTAGGCTGGATCCCTGGAACTCCAGGGTGCTGGGTGGAGGGGGAGGTCAACTGAGGAGAAGGCGTGGTGGGCAGGCTTGCTGCTTCTGGCTCGCTCACCCACCTGCCCACAGGACTCTGGCTATGTCATCGCCCTGCGAAGTTACATCACTGATGATCACAGCCTCCTAAGCTTCCACCGTGGGGACCTCATCAAACTATTGCCAGTGGCTGATCTAGAGCCAGGTATTCCCCAAGGAGGGCATCTACTGGCGAAGCCTGCTTAAGCTGGTGCGGCCATCTGGGTGAGCCACTGTCTTGGGTATGCCTTCTAGGCTGGCAGTTTGGCTCTGCCGGGGGCCGATCTGGACTCTTTCCTGCTGACATGGTGCAGCCGGCTGCTGCTCCCTACCTTCCCTCCCCTGAGCAGAGGAACGGCTGGCGGCGCAAAAGTCAGCCTCAGCTGGGAGAGCCAGGTCCCACTCAGTGGGACAGGGCCTCGGAGGTGAGAAAGACAGGAGAGGCAGAGGCAAGAGCTCTCTAGAGTCAAAGAAGGAGAGTGTGATTGCCCCAGCGGCCGCCTGCCTCCTGTGCCCTCCAGTGGCCTGGTGGTCAGTGCTTGGTGCATTGCTGTCTTCTCTGCCTTCTCTTGCCTTCTTTCCTTGTTTCCGAACCAGCAAGTCTATAAACCTCCCGTAGCAGGGGCTGGACCTAACCCTCTGGCTCCCACATGGTGCTTATTTCAACACAGCTATCAAGGATTCTCAATAAATAGTCTCGACTTTCTTGGCTTCTGGTGTTACTTCTCTGGGGTCTGGCAAGACTGGGACTGGGGCTGGTGCTGGGTAGGGCCTTGGGGACAGGTTAGTGGGCATTCAGGTGGCATCAGGTTTCCTGTGCTCCCAGCGCCCTGCTCGCCCCTGGAGACAGGCACACAGTGATGATTCAGAGGCCACCAGCCTGCCCTCCTCCATGGCCTATGCCTCTCTGTCCAATGACTCCCGCAACTACACCATGCAAGAATTTGCCCTGCACTACTTCCGGAAGCCTTCAACTTTGTGAGTGCCCTGGGCCAACCCCTGTGCCTGTCCCCAGCATTCCCAACCCAAACCCCCAGCCCACAGCCACCTGGCTGGTGCGTGCCCACCCTCTCCATAGCCTAGAACAAGGGCAGGTGAGCCAAGCAAGCAGGGCTGTCCTTTCTTGTGTCTCCCATAGGCTGGACCAGAGAGGTGGCAGTGCCCAGGGGAACGTCATAACCAGCCTGGTGCAGTACACCAAGGTAAGGGGCCAGGTGGGGAGGAATCTGGCCAGTGTCTCTGCCTTTTGACCAACATTGGTCCAAGACCCACAGCTGAGCCTCTTCTGCCAGTCTCCCATCCAGGAATCTCTCATCAGACTTAGTGATGAGGACATGAGCAAGCAGGCTGTGGCGGGCTTCCAGGGTGAGTGGTATGGGCATCCTGGGTCCCCATGTCGACAGTGCCTTGGACCTACACACCTGGTCCCCCTTCCTCCCTAAGCTCTACCTGGCTCCTCCCCAGTCTGCCAAGTCGGATGTGCTTGCTGGTGGTTCCTGTGCCCCAGGGTCCTCCCCCACTTGTGTTCTCACCCACAGGTTGTGGGTTTTTTGGAGTTCGAGGCTGGAAGGCAGTGGATGGGTCCAGCTGACAGCTTGTGCTGTGTGTGGCCTTGGGTACCCATGTGATTTCCCTGAGCCCATTTCCTCCCTGGTTAAGCTGCCCTGCCCAGCACATGGGCATTTGGAGAGTGAGGCATTAGATGGCAGGTGAAGGCCCATGCAGCGACGGCATGAGCCAGGCCAGGCCCCAACCCAGCTCACCTCGCTCCTCATCCTGCCTGCAGCTCTGATGCAATTTATGGGGGACAAGTCTAAGCCACGGGGCAAGGAGGAGATGGACCTGCTCTATGACCTGCTGAAGGTATGGAAGAGCTGTGTGTGCTAGAGGCTGGGCAGACACCTTGAGCCCTGAGGGCCTCTTTCTATTCTGCCTGCGCCTCAACAGGATCCCCTCCCCTTGGTTACTGTTCCTTTTAATCAATCAAATGTATCACACACCCACTATCTGCTGGGAGCATGGCTGTGAACCCAACAGGCGGTGGCCCAGCAGGGGCAGTGCTGCTGTAGGGAGAAGGCTCTGTGACAGAGATCTGGAGGAGTGAGCCATGTGTACACAGAGACAGGACATGGAGGCAGAAGGAAGAGCAGGGCGCAACAGTTGTGACAAGGCTGTGCACCTCAGCACCGACAGAGCAGCATAGCTGGACTCTGATGAGAAGTGGGAGGGGGTGGGGACAGGCAGGGTACATGGGTCCAGGTCACAGCAGGGACTTTGATGGTGTACTGACAGGAATCACTGAAGGGTTTTGAAGAGAGACTTGGCTTACATTTCCCATCCTCCTACTGCTTGAGATTGTGGGGTTTAAGGGCAAAAGAAGTTACTGCAGTGATCCCAGATGAGAGGGTGCTAGTCAGGATCAGAGGCAGCAGCAGAGGGACAAGGGGAAGATTCAGAGCCCACACCCCTTGCCCAAGCTTGTAGTGGGTGCAAGGGGATAGAGCAGGGACTGTCTCTGGTGAGGAGCAGGTCTGGGTTTCTGGAGGGTCCATTTTGGACATGTGAGGTCTGAAACTCAGACTTCAGATTAAAGGGGTCTGGGATTCAAGGGGGCATATAGTCTAGATAGAGGCAGGCACCTGAGACCATCAGGGAGGGTGCAGAGAGAGGCTCAGGGCATCACAGTGGTGGAGGCCAGGGAGACAGGTGGATCCAGCAAAGATGACCAACAGACCAGAGAAGCAGGTAAAGAAAGCAATTTAAAGAAGGTGACCAGGGTTAGGATATGGTACCTCAGGAGGCTCTGGGTTCCATCCCCAGCAACACACACACACACACACACACACACACACACACACACACACACAGTTGTTCATATACTTCCAGCTGCTGAGACAGAGAGGCGACCACTGGGAGGTCACCTTGATTGGGCCCCTGCCTGGGACCATACCAGAATCTCTTCCTGACTTTAGACCCCACGCATCCCTCACCCTGTGGACCTGCCTACTTGCCCTTCTTGTCTCCACAGCTGTGCAGCAAGGAAGACCTCAGGGATGAGATGTACTGCCAGGTTATCAAGCAGGTCACAGGACACCCCCAGCCGTGAGTGGGCACAGGGGTGGGACCTCAGGGAGGCAGTATGGCACTGTAGTCCAGCCACCTGCAGCCCAGGCTTTCTGCCCCACAGGGAGCACTGTGCTCGGGGCTGGAGCTTCCTCAGTCTCCTCTCGGGCTTCTTCCCCCCATCCACCACGCTCATGCCCTATGTGACCAAGTTCCTGCAGGACTCAGGCCCCAGCCAAGGTGCTGGTGGGAATGGAAGGGGAAGGGGCTTTGGAAGCTGGGAACCCACTGGCTGGGGAGGGGTTTAGACACATGTGACCTCCTTCACCATGGCCCCTCTGCAGAGCTTGCCCGGACCAGCCAGGAGCACCTCCAGCGAACAGTCAAATATGGGGGGCGTCAACAGCTGCCCCCCATGGCTGAAATGAAGGCTTTCTTGGTACTGGGAGTGGGTGGATGCCTTCTGTGGCTTCCCTGGGTTAGGGGGCAGTATGGGACTGACTGCTGGTTACTCAGCCTACATTCTGTTTCCACAAGAAAGGGCACGCAGTCCGCCTTCTTGTGGTCCACCTGCCCGGCGGTGTGAATTATAGGACGAATGGCCACATGTTCACGGTGAGCAGGGGGGCCAAGGGAAGAGGCCCTGAGCCTCAGCTCTGGGCTCCCAGCCTCCTTCTCCCATCATCATAGTCCCATCACCGTGCACAGGTGGCAGGAGAAGTGCTGGAGGAGCTGTGTGGGCAGATGGGCATCAGGGACCCCCAGGAGGTGGAAGAATTTGCCCTCTTTCTCATCAAAGGGGAAGGTGAGTCCAGGGAGAAAAGGGAAGAGCAGCCAGGCTGGATCTGGGGAGGAAGCCTCACCTGGGGGCCATTCTGCTCACAGGAGGTAGCTTCTGTGCTGGGGTGGCAGGGTGGGCTGTAGGCAAGTCTGACCTGCGCTCCCCATGTAGGTGAGCTGGTTCGTCCCCTGTGGCCCCACGAGTACCTCAACAGAGTGATGGTGCACCAGGATGTGAGCCTGCACAGCCGGCGGCTGGGCTGGGAGACCCCACTGCATTTCAATCATCCCACCTACATCAAAACCCACTATGGCCAGGTCAGTCCCCGCTCCTGGGGCTGCTATCCAGTGCTGTAACAGCTTGGGGGCGGAATCTTCTTGGGCAACATCTAGGGCCCTTCTCCATGAGGATCTGGATCCATGGCAGCTGGAAGGGGCTGCTGGCAGAAAGGGTTTGAGCTCCTGGGGGCTTTAGGCTGCCCCCCTCATGGCCCTGTCCCCACCAGGTGCTGCGGGACTACCTACAGGGGAAGCTGATGGCCAGCGCCCAGGCAGAACACCAACTTGCCCAGCTGGCTGCCCTTCAGCACCTTGTAAGGGCCAGAAAGAGCCCCCCCTCGGGGTATGTGAGCTTGGCCCCCACACCTGTTGTGTCCCCACCCACCTCAGCACCAGCCTGAGCTTCTCCTCCAGACCCTACCCCACTCCCTCTTCCAAGGCGATGGTCACTCCACTAATCCTTCCTGGCCCTACTCAGAGTGGCCTGAACAGCCAAGGCAGTGGATATCTGACCTCTCTACCCCACCCCAAGCTTCTCCAGGGTGATGCCCTCACCTCATTCATGTGCATGATCTTGTCTTACCCACAGTAGGCACTATTACCTGGCACCATATGCCCAGCCCTACACCAGGTGGTCATTGGTGGTGGGATTGACTGACCTCAGCTCTGTACCCTAGGCAGGACCTACTGGCTTATATACCAAAGCCTCTACAGTGGCAGGTGAATATGGCAACTATAGAGAGTTTAATGGGCCAGGAGCTCAGGCAGCTACAAGGACACAGCCCCCAGGAAGCACAGATCAGCTTCATTGGTAGGTCTGATGCAAGGGGGTCATGGGGTGGAGGCTAGAGGGGGTCTGCCTGCCCTTACCTGCCCCAGGGAACAAAGCAGGGCAGGCTCCTGGCCCCTGAAGTCAGAACCCTTGCCTGGCCCTCTCCACTCACAGAGGCCACAAGTCAGCTGCCCCTCTTTGGCTACACTGTGTACGTAGTGCTTCGAGTGAGCAAGCTAGTCCTCCCAGGACCTGCCCTCCTGGGGCTCAACCGCAGTCATCTCATCCTCATGGACCCCAGCTCCCAGGTGGGCAAAGCTCCTGCCCTGGTGCTGGCCCAGGACTCAAGGGCCATTCCTCTGCCACTATGGATTGAATCCCCACCCCAGAAGAGCCAAGCTTTGCCATCTCTGTAATCCCCAGAAACTGTGCTGCTCCATAGCCCTGAAGGACCTGCAGCGGCTCCGCCTGCTGAGTCCCCTGGAAGAGGAAGGGCCCCCTGGTCTGGAACTCAACTATGGCTTGGCCGACAGCCCTCAGACCATCTGGTTGGAGCTGCCACAGGTGAGTGGCCAGGACTTCAGTCACCCTTTGGAAGGAGGATGAGTGCCTCCAACCAGCCCTGGTGTGCAGTGGGACCCACTGCACTGTGAGCAGTGCCCACTGCTCAGGAGTGGTGTGGGCAGGGGCAGATGGGAGCTGGCTAGGAAGCCCAGTGCTGACGAGCCTCTGCCCAAGCAGGCCCAGGAGCTACAGAACACCATCATCTTCCTGTTGGATGACAGTATATCTTCCACTTAGTGGCCTGGCCTCAACTGAGGGCCTGGGGTTAGACAGAAGAGGCAGCAGCCTCTGCCTGGCCCAGGTCTCTTCCAGATGGTCCGCCTTACAGGCCATTCTGGTTTGGACTTCATCACTTGGCTCTGCTCTGGAACCCACCACAGCACAGCCTGGTTGGCCCAGGTGAAGGCTGAAGCAGGGGACGCCACAGTGACTTCAACTGGGAATAAAATTAGCCACACTCTCTCCAGGGTGGGCTTGGGGAAGGGAAGAGCTGCAGGAACTCAGTCCAGGCATCTGATGTTGCCCAGCCTGGAGGAGAGGCCCATGTTGCCACCCAGGCTCAATGTCAGCATGAACCTAGGCCTGGAAGAAGCAGCTGCTGAGGAAATAAAACTCCTGAGGAAAGGCCTGTGTGTATGTGTGTGTGCACGTGCCATGTGCTGACAAACAGGACTTTATTCTTGTCAACATCTCAGTTAGGCCTGTCCTTCCTGATTAGGAGCTTAGCCGGGGCGGGGGGGGGGGGGGCCTGGCAGCTGCCCTCTCCCCATAGTTCTGTACCTGTAATCTCAAGGGAAGCGGGTGTGGAGCACCTGGGAGGGCCCAATACCTTGGAGAGGAGGGCTTTACTCCTGGCTGAGACCCATCCTATTAAGTACAAGATAGAGGACCCTTCGTTCTTCCTCTTAACGTGGTAGCAGTCACACCACCCTCCCCTTCTAACCTGGGGATCTGGCCCAGAAAACCCAGCCATGAGGGTCAGGAGAGGCAAGGAGGCTCTAAAAAAGGCCACAAGCTTTGCAGGCAGAAAGCTGGGCAAACCTCTGGCCTCTGCCTAGATTTGAGAGGGTCTAGGGCCATCTCCAAAGCAAGGTGTGATTAGAAGTGGGAACGACCCTGAGAAAGATGGTGCCCCAGGCACCAGCAGGCTGGCCCAGCTACCCAATTCTGCATGAGGCCCAGGCTGGTCCATGATGGAGTCCGGGCAGGATGCTGGCCCTGTCCAGCCAGTAGTGGGGTCATGTCTGTGGGCCACACAGGCTGTGCCAGTCAGCTTCACTCTCGCACCGGGTGTGTCCATGGAAAAACTGCTTGATGAGGCTCTGGGCCTCTTCCTTCACTGCAGATTTGGGGCAGGAGTTTGTAATAAGTAAGGCCCGATCTCCTACTCAAAGAAACCCCGCACCACCTCCCAACCCTGGCCATGATGGTGCTCACCAGTCCTTCCAGGAAAGGTCCTCTGGATCAGCAAGTGTGAGAGATGGCGGGCGAAGCCTTTAAACAACTCCTAGAAGGCAGAGGGGCAACAGAACAGAGTACAGGAACCTGCCCCAAGCCCTGGAGCCACTCATGGCCATGACCAAGGCAGGCCCAGGGAGGGCAGATGCTGGTGTTGGCTGAAGGCTTAGCCTGCTCTGCCCCACTTGGTTCTGGGGCACCCACCCCAACCACCCATTACCCTAAGCCTGGAGAGGGCAAGGCTCCCCTTCTCACCCTACCTTAGATGCAAACTTGCCATCCTTGTAGAAGGGGGTAAGGTATCTGACCACAACATCTGCAGCTTCCTTCAAGGAGATTCCAGGAGCTGACAGTTGGCAGGGGTCTTGGGCCAGGGCATTCAAGGTACCCTGTTCACTGCTCAAGGCACTGCCCCTGACCTCTGCTAAGATGGAGGGCTTGGCTTGGGGGCGAGGTCTCTTTTGAGCCCGACTCCCTGGGTTCTCCTGGATAGGACAACAGTGAGAGGTCACTCTTGGGTTCCCTTTCGCTGGTTCCTACCCCTCCTTTTGGAAGACTGTGCCTTAGCACCAGGTGGCTCCCTCTAGCCTGTCCCATCTGCTCCTGGGATATAGAAAGAAGTAATGATTTTCCTGAACCCCTGACCAGAACTCCTGGTCTTGTCCACAGGCCTCCTCCATTCCCCCGTGCTTCTTCCTTGATGATACCTGCTGGGATCTGGGCCGCTTGCCGGTCTGTGTCTTCTTTGGGGAGATGAGCTGGGCTTCAGGGAACCCCTGGTCTTTGAGAGGGCAGGTGCTAGCCGGAGGGAAGAGCAACATCAGAGTTCCAGGGCCAGGTGCTCCTCAGCCCAACAGATTCATCAGAACTTCAGAGGCCCAGTTAGTAGAGGGGATGCTGCCAGGCAAAGTCCATAGGACCCCATGACTACTGTGCCCTCACTCCTGCCCTTCCCTATGCCCTTACCTTGGCCCCTCACTGGGACATGCCTCAGTCTGAGGAGGGTCCATCAAATATCCCCGGAGTCCACTTTCTTCCTCTGTGCACTTCTCTGAAGTCATCAGAGGTTCCTGCTTTCTCCCACAGGAGGGGCTGGCACCATCTGCCCTTGGGGCTGTGGTGAGCGGAGGTGGGTTTTCTGCCCTTTGACAGAAGAAGCGGGCAATATTCTGGGAATCCTTTTGGGCTGCTGTGGCCAGGAGCTGCTGCTTCTTGCTGGCCCGGGCTTTGGTGACTGAACTGCTCCTGGAAGAGGCTTTCACCTTCTCAGCAGAGGGCCCTGCACAGTGAGCACTACCTCCAGGGTCTTCTCCTTTGGGCCCAGGGAGGCCCTCACTCACATCCTTATCCTGGATGCCAGAGGGCTGGCTGGGGGGTTCTTTCTCATCTCCCTGCACAGGCTGGGAAGACTCCTGAGTCCGAGACTTCTCCATCAGCTCAGTGGCTGTCTGGAATGGGCAGGAGCCTTTAGGGAAGCCAGCTCCCACCCTCTTGGCTTTGAGCTGTAAGGAAGAAGAGGAAAGGCTCAGACCTCTAGGTCCCCTGGAGGGTACTGTTGATTGCTCTAAGCTATGGCTGTTGGGGTGGGGCTCTCAAGACTGTGGGAGTTGCACAGGACATCATTTGGAAGTCAGGCTGATGGGAGAAGAGGCTGCAGTTGGCAAAAGCACAGCTAGCATAGCAGAGCTGTTCCAGGGGACCCAGGGCCAGGGCTGCATCACCAGGAGAGTGCAAGAGGATGTGCTCTACTGAGGGCAAAGAAGTGGGGCCTTTCCTGGGCCTAAGTTTGGGGCGGACACACACCAGAGTGTCACTCACCGAGTACACATGGGAGGCTGGTGGGATGTCATACTCATTGGGCTCTGGGGGCTCAGCCTGGCCACTGCAGCTTTTGGCACCACCTCCCACGTCATAGAGCTGTCCATCCTTGGAGGCTCTGTGGATCTCAGCTACCTGGGCAGGGACAGACAGGGAGGTCATGGTACCTACAGGCTCCTTCTATATTCCCAGCCCAGGTCTTCCTTTCCCATGAGGTACAAGAAGAAATTGGACACTGGACAAGTTGCAGTCCTTACAGAGTTGGCTAGAAACATCTCCAGCTGGCCCAGAAAGCCAGACTCTCCTCTTATAAATGGCTCTTGGGGCCAGTGGGCTAGCAGATAGCCTGCCCTTTCCTACCCTGATCCAGTGAATGTGCCCTGCCCACCTGCCCCTTGCCCTGGGCCCACCTTCCTCAGCACGCTGGCCTTGTAGAGGTTGGCCATCTTGGCATTCCGGAATGTCTCATATTCTAGCTGCACGGCCTGGGCCTGGAGTTCTGTTCTGAGGGTAGGAATGAACACAAGGTGTCTGGTGGGCCCAAGACCTCTCCCTGGGATCTCCTGCTGGACCCTACACAGAGACTGCAGGGTACCTTCAGGACCTGGTGGGGACAGGCACAGGGATTCCAACCAGGACTTTCTGGGTACCCTATGGCTTACAGGTCTTCAGCAGACACTGGCAGCCCCTAAGTGTGGTCACACCTGCCCCCTGGGGGGGGGCTGTAGGGACTGGGTGACTCTGAAGTAGGACAGGTGTAACGAGGGGCTGCCCAAATGAGCCTGGGGGTGAGGTTTGCCCACAATCTCCTGAGGAAGTAGTGCTCAGAGATCTCCTCTGTCCCCAAGGCTGGCTCTTGCTCTGGCCCCATAGATCTCAGGACACTCACCCATTGTTGGAACCTGTGGCTTGGCAGTTGCTGCTCAGAGCCTCCTCCAGGAGACCCAGGCAGTGCTCACGGGCCTGTAGGGAGAGGGGAGTTGTCACCTGGCCTCAGGGGAGAGTCCTAGGGGGCAGGTGAGGACTTGCCCCTTTCTTACCTTCACAGTGAGCCTAGGAATCTTTCTGCTAGAAGCCTCTTTCAGGGGACAATCTTCATCTGGGGAGAGGAAGGATGGTTTCTTCCATTCAACTTCCTGCTCTCTGGAGTCCCCAAAGACCCCAATAAGACAACCACCATCCCAACCCAGGGCACAGCCCATAAGCCCCTGGAAACATTTCTGTACCAACCTGGGGGTATGAATTCTTCTATCTTGGGATCTTTGCCCTGGAAGATGGCATAAAGGGCCTATGAGGCATCCTGCCCTGTTGTAGGACAGTTCCCACCCAGGACCAGGGAAGGGTGTTAGAGGGTGAAGACAGGACCACCTGGGATGCTGCATGGGTCACTGACTCCCTGCTGAGGCCCCACCTCCTTCACCTTGCGCAGGCTCATCTGCTTCTGATAGAAGAGATTCCATTCCCGCTTGTGGGCCTCATCTCTGCCCTCATCACCACTGCCTCCCGAACCTTCATCATACCTAGGAAAAAGGCTGGTTGTGAGCAACTCAGGACTGAGGTTCTGTCCTGACCACTCAGGCTGCTGGTGGAACATGATGTCCTTCATGCCCTGGAAGCTTGGGGCAACACTGAGGTCCAGGCCCCAACCTAGTCCATAGGGCAGGAGGGTAAACCACAGCACTACCATGTCTGGCCTTAGCACCAGGAGAATGAGAGACTATTTCCAATGGGTTGGGGGGCCCCTGGCTTCATGGCTCCTGACCTGCTGAAGCCCCCGTAGCCCCTGCGACCTCCTTCATACAGCTCAGGGTCAAAGCCATTCCCCTGGGAGGGCCTGATGCAGGTCTTGCTCCAGCTGCTGCTGTGCTCCAAGGCGTCCAGCTGTTTCCGCACAGCAGCAGGGTTTTGACAGTAGTCGCAGCCTTTGGTGCAGGCAGGCGGAGCATCCCCAAAGTACTTGGCAATGGCAGCATGGCGGCACCTGGAGCAGGCAATACAAAGAGATGAGGGATAAGAGATGAGGACCCAGGCAAGCTAGCATTTGCTCACCCCAGCTCCAAATACTGGCTGAGTGTCGCTGTCCAGCACCACACCTGGCATCTCACACGTGCCACCTCATGGGGGCCTCACAAGACATATTTGATTTTGCCCATTGTATAATTGGGGACAGTGAGGGAAGAAGCTTCTCCAAGGTCATATCTATATATGTACCCCAAGAGCAAGGATATAAGCCCTATTCTGTCTATTACTCCCCTGGCCCCTGGGACCCTATCCTCCAGCAGTAGGTGCCCTTGGAAGAGTTCAGGCTCTGATACAGATGCTGGCTCTGCCACCAAGGCTTTAAAACTTACAGGTTCTCAATAAAATGGTGCAGTAGGACGCTGGCCTCAAGCTGTGTGAGGACTGAGAAGGGATGCTCTGAAGGGCATTAGGATACAATATTACTTCCCACCCTTCTCTGGGTCAGAAGGGGAGGGAATAGTAGGAGAGGGCCCCACTCTAGCCTCAACACTCTGCTCTGCTTGTCTCTTGATGCTTATTCCTTGTGGACCCTGATAAGCCTGTGTCCCAGCCTACTGTACCCAGGCCGAGACTGGGAGCTGCACAAGGCGTAACTATCGAGAGAGCTGGCAAGCAGGTGGTTCTGAGGGCCGGCACTGTACTGACTCACTGGTGAGCATTCAGCTAAGGAGATGTGGCTTCAATGGAGTCCCCTCCTCACCCCCACTGCCTTGACCCTGTCTTGGCCCTCTTGGGGTAACTGCCCAATCTAGGAACAGACAGCAGCTTCCATCTGGCCCAGCAGGGTCTATTTCTGCTCCAATCCCCAGACTGAGGCCCCACCAACCCTTAAGCAGGTACAGAGGCCCTGGAAGGAACCATAGCTTTATCAGGGTAGTTACAATAGTCATTCCTGCCATTGAGAAGGTAGCACAGGGTAGAAGAGCCCAAAAGGGGATGCTGGAGCAGAGGCAGGGCTGTCTGGGGCACTAATCGCAGGGATAAGAATAGCTGGTGCCAGATGCTCTAACCAGAAGTCTTCTCAAACGGCAGTCTCAAGGAACAAAAGCTGAATGTGACTAGCTCCCAAAGCAGTAGGGTCAGGTCACCCTCTAGCCAAGAGGACACAGCTCTGAAGGTAAATAGGAACAGCCAGACAGCACAGGTAGCCACCAGAGGGCGCTCTCATGCCCACTCCTGCCAGCCCTGGATGAATATGACACATATTACCTCCACTTGAGTCCCCTTGTCTATACAGTGACTGCCTGTCTGTCTCTGGGAGGCTCAGGCATTCAAGTGGTGTGGCCACAGCGGTTTGCCTCCTCCCTACCCCCCAAGCCCTGACTCACTGGGGTTTTGTGTTCAGATTCAAAGAGCTCCATTGACTGCAGGGCTAGGGTCAGTTTCTCTCCCAGGAGACTGGTCTGCTGGGTGGCACGACCAGCCAAATGTCAGAGGGCCCCAGCCACTGGGCTGTGGAGCCAATCCCTGACAGCTGGGCCAGGAGTCCGCGGGGGAAAGCTAAGCAGAAAGAAATCGGCAGTGTCGTTCCTCTTAAGAAGAGTTCGATGTCCCTCACAGGGCAAGCAGACCACTCCCAGGACACCAGGATTCCCTAAGACTTCCCAAGACACCTCTGGGTGTTGGGTGGCCTGCTGGCAACGCCTGCCTGTTTGCTGGGGTAGCCCAGCAGTCCCTCACTATTTACTTTCTTTCCTCGGAGAGGCCAAAGGGAGGAACAGTGGCTCAAGGTACAAATTGTGGGAGTTGGGGACACAGGCCTGAAAAACACTCCTGAGGGCGGCAGTGGGGAGCCCAAGGGCAGGGAAAACTGCTCCACCCTCTTTCCCTGAGGGCAGAGGATGAGCCCCTGGGTCATCTACTCAGAACCAGAGCCCAGCACCTGTCACCAGCCAACCAGGCCCAGCCCACTGGCTAGAGGGAGGGGAGAGAAGGGGAGGAGGAGGAGGATCCCAAAGCCCACTTCCCCAGCAAGGAAAGCCACTGGGTAGAAGTTGCAGGACAAGCTCCAGAGAGGGTTCCCTCTGGCTCCCCCTCTCGACGGTAATTTGACACTTACATCTCCAGGACAACCAACAACAAAAAAGCCGAGGCTGTGGGACAGCAGCTGGCTGTCAGCCTCAAGGAGGAGCTCCAGGCTCCAGGAGCTCGTGCTGAGGAGTGCCCAGGGGAGCTGCGGCCGGCCAGTGTGCACGAAAGATATACGAGGTGGTGGCCAGGGGCCCGAGGGGAGGCACACAGACACCTTGATCCGGGCTCCCTTTCTTGCCTCCGGAACAGCTACGTTCCAGGTAAGTCGTGCTGGCCACAGAGAAGGGGGGAAAGGAAGACAAGGGAACAGCCAGGGTCTCCTGCACTGGGGTGGGGGGCCACATCTACCACAAACAGGGAGAGGAAAGTCTTGGAACGCGTCTAGTCACCTCCTCACAGGGAAATCCGACGTCTCCTGTGCACCTGAGCTCTCCCTTCCCCTGGGACCTTTGTGAGGGGAGCGTGGGGGACTCTGCCCCAAGTGCTGCCCTGCTGCCTGCTGTGCAGCAGAGGGCCCAGGCTGCTGACTCTGCAAGTCAGTTTAAGCTTTTTCTATTCAGTGGGCTTTGGAGAGGGATTTGGCTGCCCCGCCACGCATGCCCACTGAGCCCCCATTTTCCCCAGGATTAGGCCCAAGTCCTCCCCTCCTGGGTTCCCCTAATGGAGGAGGCACAGGGCAGGGTATGTCCAGCCACTTCACAGCCCCCCCGGGGATGCAGCAGGACCTCAAGCAGCTCTGCCCACCTGTGTCCTGGACAAGAACATCAGCTGCCATCTCTTTTGGAGGTTTGGCTCACTCAATATCAGATGTTCCCACTTAGGGCTTGGCCCAAGGAAGTGTCCCTGGGCCCACTTAGATCCCCAGGAGCCCCCAGATCTCCCTCTGGCAATGAGTTCTGAACACTGAAAGCCATGTACACCCGATTCTAAACTCAGCATTGGGCTGGGAGATGGTTATGAAAGATGTGAGGCTGGGGAGGGACCATAGGTATTCAGATCTCTGTGGCACCACAGAGATGCTGTGACCCTGAGACAGATATCTGGTTCTTCAGGCAGCACTGAGCACTTCCCTCCTGGGAAGGGCTCTACAAGTAGAGGCTACTTACCCCTCCTGCCTCCCTGTCCTCACACCAGAGTTAAAGTCTCCCACACCCCTAGATGGTTCTTCCCAAAGCAAACAAGTTGGCATCTAGCAAGAAAGAAAAACAATCCAGGGAAAAGTGGAAAGCGAAGATCAGGCCAAGTGTCCTGGGCTTAGGAGAGGCCACGGGCTTTGCCTAGCTTGGAGACAGGAAGCATGTGGCAAAGGGAGGGGACTGGATGGAGGCCAGGGTGTACCTGAGGCATCAGGTCAGGGAAGGGAAGGGCATAATGGTGAGGTGTCTTATCTCTAAGACACCCCAACAGACAGGTGCCCTACATCCACTGGACACAGGTGGATGAGGTCCTTCTAGCAGTCCAAGCAGGGACAGAAAGTGGATGGCAGGAAGTCCACCTCCTGTCCTGGGAAGCTATGGGGTTGGGGCAATGAAACTGCCAAAGGTTCTAGTGCCTATGTTCTATTTCAAGTCAGAATCAGGGCTGAATGTCCAGCACGGTGCACACCAGGTGTCTCCACTCTGCTGGCCTCTGGACCCTACAAATCTCCCACAACTGTTGGTTATTTCTCACTGGAACCATTTCTCAAACAAGATAATGCCCCACAGGGTAAGGGTGGCTGAAACCCACCATGACAAAACAACGGGGGCTGAGCAAGAAGGTCCTCGGGGCCCTGAGCCATGGAGCACACTGTGCTTATCAGGTATGCACACACTGCCTCTCCTCCACGGGGCAGCCTGGAGTTGGACTATCAGTTTTCTGAGGAGGAAACAGACAAGCCCTGGTACCAAGTGGCAGCTGTCTGGCCTGCAGGATGCCAGTCTGCTCCATGGCAAGGCTCTCTCTGCCAGGAGATGCCACACAAAGGCTGTTGCCAAGTCCCTCTAGCATTGCCAGCCTCCCTCTCTGTCCTGCAGGCTGTCAGGACTGAGGCACTAACAAGCTTGGGGGTGGGAGAGGCTCTAGTTCCTCTGGTTCTCAGGCAGGAAGTTCAGTTAAAAAAGTTTGGTGAGTCTGATAGAAAGACTAAGAAAATACATAATTCTCAACTCTACTTGGCCTCCCTGCCTTCTTCCCCCAAACCTGGGAAGGTAAAGTGGCAAGAGGGGCTAGTCCCAGGGCTCCTACATTCCCCTGGCCACAGCTGGGAACACATGCAGCTCCCTCCAATATAATGGCTGGGACACATGCCACAGGGTCACCTGACGGCTGCTGGTTATATTGGGCACCAGGCTTCAGGCACTCTGTTGGTCTTGCTTTAAATAGCCCGCTGGGAAGACGCCAGGGACCCGCTGGAATGTGCCTCTTTCCTTTTTTAAGAACAAGACCCTTCAGCTTGCCCCCCACTCTCCTGCCTCTTTCATGGTGGGCCTGTTCTGCTCAGTCATAGGGCTAAGCTTGAATGGACAAATACCAACAGCCACACAAAGAGGACCCCAGGTTCTTAGGGGAGAACAACCATGCCCAACAGCCCCACTTCTGTGCACAGTGCAGATGGAATCCTGTGGGCAACCCTGGGTCAGTTTGCTGAGTGAGGATGGCCAAGTCCAGCTGGCTAATTCAGCTCCCAGTTGGCAAGCCATCCACATGCGTGGCCCACTGCTGCTGTGGACCAACTTCTTCCAGAGTGGAGACCAGGTCCTCTAGGCATGAGTCTGCAGCTTTCCAACTTCACAAGCCCTGGAGGACACCACCTTGTAGCCCAAGGTCTGATCAACAAACCCTGCCTTCCCTGCAGGGAAGCTTCGGCCTCACTGTCCCTTCCCTGTCCTGAGTTCTGACTCTCAGATGGACCCGGAGTCCCCACACCACTTCTCACTAACAGCCATCTCTCTCCTCCCCCACAACCTCTCCCTGGGTCTTTGGGTGTGGCATAGAAGAGAGAAAGCTCTCCCTACCCACCCATCTCCTGCCCACTTCCTCTTTTAAGGAGTGGCTCCACTGGGCTACATTAGTCCATGTGGGCAAAGTGCCAATCAGGTTGAAAAGCCAAACCAAGTACAGATGAAGCCGGACGGGAGGGAAGCAGGACCATTTCTGAGCCATGAGCAAATTATTCCTTTAAGGATGAGATGCCTGGAAACCTGAGGAGTGGTAATGGCACGAAGGTCCCAGAGGGGAGGGGACCACCATCCTGTGCAAGCCTGTCCCACTTGGTCAGAGAAGGGCCTCATTTGGTCTGACCAGAGGGAATGGTACTATGCTCAAGTCAGCAGGGACTTAAGATCTGTTCTTTTGGAGACAAGTAGTATGTGTGCTCTCAAGAAGCCTGGTATGCCTCAGTCTGAAGGTGACATGGTGGTGAAGTTAGAGCTTCAGGCCCACAAGATCAGGGCTGACCGTGCAGAGCCCAGGGGCTGCCAGTCGTGGGTAGTGTCCTCACTAGACGGCTGCTGCACTGGCCTAGCTTTCTGCTCAAAGCCTGAGATGGGCCCTCACTGACAGGGCATAGGGCAGGAGGAGCCTGTCCAGTAGTGACCGCAGAGAAGTCACATAGCTCTCAGGTTACCCATATATAAAAGCAAAGAGGTAGGAGTGGGTGACTAGCAGTATCCCAGGATTCTGTGCAGCTTCTTACTGTGCAAACTGGGGTCTGATCTCCTTTGCAGAAATGTGCTAGCCCTGAGGTAAGGCGTGAGAGAAGTCAGGGGATGTAAGCCAGAGAACCTCACACTTCTGACAGGAAGTCACTTTTCCAGGGAGCCATCATATGCCTGCTACCCCCACTGTCACTAAACAACAAGTCCCCTTGTCCAGCTTCCAGACACACCAGAAACATCCCAGAGTAAAGGACAGACAGTCCTGAAAGGCATATCTGGGGAGGGCTAGTCGGCAGTGCTTGGGGGACAGCTCCTAAGCCAGGAGACCTGCAGCTGCCTCAACTCCCCTGGCAATGGCCAGGCCCCACCCAGAGGGTGTTCATATCCACCATGTATGGCTGGATGGCCAGGGCCCAAGTAGCTGGAAAGGTGGGCATCTTATCTCTGTGTCAATGCAGAGATGAAGTGACCTACCCACGAAACAGAGGAAGAGGGGAGGTGGGATGATTGAAACACTGTTCTAAGAGGGTCAGCTGGAAAAACTAGATCAGTTACTGCGGGGAAGGGAAATTCACACCAGCTGCCATCAAGTTCCTGATGGACTGTGCAGGGGAAGAGGGACTCCCTGGAGGAGGGCAGGGGTCTGACCTTCTGTGAGCAGGTGGGCTGCTCCAGCAGGAGAGTCCTTGCCATCAGGTGCTCAACAGGAGGGCAGCAGGCCAAATGCAGATGGAGCACCAGGTCAGATGGCCCACAGTTCTAACCCTGCCTCCAGTGAGCAGCCCTGTAGCTGGGAGAAACACAGCACAGGTGCTGCCTGTTGGGTTGAGACCAGGAGCAGGGTGGCAATCAGTAGAGCCAATCAGTACATCACAATCCCCTGGCCACCTGATCTACCACATCAGGCCCAGGATTAAAGCAACTGTCTTGGTGAACCGGTTCAGGCTGGCTGGCAAAGGTTGTCCCTGGTCCTTCTCTAAAAAGGCTCTGGCTCCCTTGTGCCCACAGGAGAGGTAGAAGGGGAAAGAATCCCTGATGCACAACAGGCCTCAACTAACAGATTGAACCTGGAAACTCCTTTGGGCCTCTTGGGCACCCTGGACAGGAAGAAGCTCTCTGAGGTGGGGGTGATGGACAGGCCTCTCTGGTCAGGCCAGAACAGATCCAAACCAACAGGGGAGGGAAGTCCTGATCCCATTCAGAGAGGACCCTTCCCCTAGCAAAAACGGGAGCAGACAGTGCAATCTCTTCCCTTCACATTAGAACAATGTACCAGCAAAAAACTCTGGCTGCTGGGAGTGGGGGGTTCCAAGGGGACTCAAGTTTTATATCCCCCAAACCTCCTCTCCGCAGTGTTCACTACCACTGATCCCAGCCAGAACCCCCATAAACACGTCCTCCTGCCGGGCATGTGATGAAAGGCAAACATAGGCTGGACTCCCAAGATCCATCTCCCCAGCCAAGGGCATTGGAGAAGGTACCCAAGTCCCAAAGACCCAGGGACTGATAGGGGAGCTGTGCCAGCCAAAGCATCCTGGCCAAGCCTAGTTGTAGTGTCTCAAGGCAAAGGAATGTACAGCAAAGTTGCTCCACCTTGCGGACAGAAACCTTCACCAACTCAGGCCTTGGCTGGCAGCCCCCCAAAGCAGGCTCTTTATGTCACTCATCCCCAGTGTCCCTGATCCAGAGCTGGGCCAGCCAGGTTAGGGCTGAAGTTGGCCACTGAGTGGGCCCCACTAACTCCCGGCTTCCCTCAGAAGCCACCAGGAGCACAGGGGTAAGACCTGACAAACTTGTTCTGCGGGCTGCAGCAGGGGAGAGGGTGGTTTGCTGGTGCTGCCTCAGTGTGCGGCCAGCCCCACGGAGACTCCAGGCACACTCTTTCTGCCTCAGCGCAGCCCGCAGGAACCCCAGCAGGAGCTGGTGCAGCATGGCAGCCCCTGGCTTTGTGCAGGAGATGCACTCTGTGGGTGAGAGACTGTTGAAGAAGCTGCGAGGGCTGCCCCAGGCCGAGCCCGTGGAGCTTGTGGCCTTCTCCATCCTCGTCCTCTTTACAGGCAAGTGTGGGCACTCACAGTCTCCTTAGCACCCCATGGCTCCTCCTGGCATCTGGGAGAGACCAGAGCATGGTGCTAGCTAGAGAGCTGGTGGGGGTGGAGACTGTCCCCAGATAAGGAGGAAAAGCAGTTGCCCCTTGTGGGAAACCAAGGGATTTCTCCATATCCTCTGACATTGCCCAAGTGATGGGCAATGCTGGGTAGTACTGGGAACGGGGCCCAGGGGCACTGTCAGGTTTCAACCCAGAGATGAAGTTTGGGTGGTGGAAGAGACACCAGGAAGGAGGTCAAGGCTCGGGGCCAGCAAGGGGACAGTCAACATCCCCCGTCAGACCCTCAGGTCTTTCAGACTACTAAACGAGACCTGGGGAAGCCCTAGCATGGGTCCGAGGGCTCCTCTGGAAAGAAGGTGGGCACCCTTGCCTTCCCCACCTTCTCAGGCCCACTCTCCCATCCTGCAGCCACTGTTCTGCTGCTGCTGCTGATAGCCTGCAGCTGCTGCTGCACTCACTGCTGCTGCCCTGAGCGCAGAGGCAGGAAGGTCCAGGTGCGGCCCATGAGCCCCCACTGAGGGACAGCAAGACATGGAAGGAGAAGCTGGAGAAGCTGTCAGCCTGGCCCTGTGGCCCTCACGCCTCCAGACAAGGACCCCCCAGCCCCAGTTCTGGCCCTGTCCCGATGCTAGGACGCTGACACCTGGAGCCTCACCAAGGAAACAAGGGCTGGGACACGCACAAAACTCCACCTGCTAGTGGACACTGGGTGTTGGGGAGGAGTCCACTGCTCAAAGACTGAGGACGCCAACCTGGGTCTTCTGCTGACCTTCACTTTTTAACAAGGACACAGGAGTCCCCATACTTTGATGGGGACCAGCCCACATCTGTGGGGAGCTGGCCCTTGGGGCTCCACTGATCCATGCCAAAGAGGAACAAGCCAATCAGAGGGACTTTGTGCAATAGCTACTGGATCCCAACCAAGGGGGAACATGTCAGTATTCTAGCCTGGTATTTGCCTGTTTATTTCCAAGTAAAAGCTTTTTGGTTATATATTTCTGAGGTTGGCTGCACTCTGTGCATCAGGAGGGCAGAGCTGGAATTCTAGGGGTGTGGCCAGCCACTATTCTTTCCAGGCCACTGCTCTCCCTAAGCCCATGAAAACTGGAAAATCACACAGGGAGGAGTCCCCCTCCACAGCCAAGAAACCAGTGGAGGGACACAGCAACATTCCTGTCACCCAACAGTTAACAAGCAGTGGCTGATGGATACCCAAACTGTGCTAGGCCCGGGAAGGCCACCTAACATTTTCCACTGTCTATAACTTCTGCCTGGACACACCACACTATCAGGCTTAAACCCCTGGATCCCTAAACTTCTGAACTCCAAGAAAAGAGATCAGGTCCCTAGTTTTCTCTATAATTACTTCCCCATTTGTGGGCTCACACCTCACCTGCCACTCACTGGCTATGTGACTCAACCTCTGAGCCTGTCTCCTCCCTGGTGAAGAAATGGGCTCATCCTGGCACCTGCTTCCTGTGGTGCACCATGAGAATAAACAAAGATGACCTCCATCTAGCACTTAGCACAGCTGAGCATAGTTCTAAGAGCTCCATTGATACGAACTGACTTATTCTCCCCTCTAGACAAGGGACCAACCCACAGCAACATGGACCCATTTTAAAGAATGGATCTGCTAAAAGGCAATGCCCCTTCCTGCCTCCCTCCAGTTAACTTTCTCTTTGAGAGGTAGAGCTACAAACCCAGAAATGGGGGAGAGAAGGCACATGGATGTGTCTCCCCACATGCCAACGGGGCTGGACCAGAGCATCTGACAGCACCTCCACACCAGCCCTCTGAAGCCATAAAGGGGTCTGCAATTTCCTGGACCCTTCCATCATCTGGTCTGTGCAGCACACTCCCCAGGTGCCTGAGAGCAGAGCCCTGTCATGGAGAGGGGATGCCAACCCTGTTAACTCTAGCTGGCAATCTAGGCCACACAGGTGGGGGCAGGCAGGGCAGAAGCAGCTCTCACTAGCTGGCTCCACTTCCTGGTCTCCAGGACTCACCTGGCAGGTTTGAGTCAAAGGCCTGGGGAGGAAGGGTTTCCATCCAAAAGAAAAGAAACCCAAGAATCCACCTGTCCCTAGTAGTGACAAAGTAAGGGATTCTAAAGAACAACGGCAACACTGAGGTCAGTGACAATGAAGAGCTGGAATCCACTGAGGGCTAGTCCACGCCCAGGAGCTGTCTAAGCATTTCAATGCAGATCAATTCATTTAATCATCACAATACTTTAATGCCTTAGATACCATTATTATCCCCATTTATAGGTGAGTAGGTTGAGCCTCAGTGACACTAGATGTCCAAGCTCAACCAGCTGAAAAGTGGCTGAGCCAGCCTCTGGGTCCAGTCTGTCTGGCTCCAGAGCTCCTGCTCACCACACCCAGGGCTCTGAGGCCTCCCGGATGTAGGACAGATAAGATTCTTATTATCCTCCAGTTAGGATAATAAGAACCCTACTGCCCAAACACCCACACCCAAACTCTGTCTCAAAATGACCTTCACATGAGTTGGAGGAACCCAACGGGGAAGAGCTGGGATGGAGCTCAACCAGGTGTCAGAAGAACAACCTCAGGATGGTGGGAGGGAGGGGGAACCCTGCATTTTTCACTCCTAGCACTGCTGGTTGGAGGGTCCTGGGAGCACTTGGTTGGGAAGCAGACCAGTGTTTGCCCGATTCCTCCAGAAAGCAAGGTTTCATTGGCATCAAGAATGGCCCTCCTAAAGAGTGGCTGAGGCTGAGATTATGCTAGGAAAGCCTCCAGTTCCCAGCCCAGCTGCTGGGAGTCAGGTGCCGTGAACAACCAGGGCACACACAGGTGTCTGGCGAGTCTATGTGCACCCTCCTATCCCATGGCAGGCAGTACAAAACTGCTGGGTCCAAATATGAGGTTGTCCCTGCCTGCAGAAGACGTGCTCCTCCTGCTCCCTGGTGAACACTGAGCCCCCCAAGCTCTGCTGGGCCAAGTGCCACGCAGGCTCCCGCCCACTCAGGTAAACAAAGCTGCTCCAGCCCAACTCCGGGACACACAGCTCCTAGCACAGGGAGTTCCTGGGGAAGGGGGCTTGGAGAGGAGGCAGCTACACCCCCACTGTGGGAAAAATAAACACAAAGACACTTCAGAGGCGGGCTGCCTGAAGATGGCTATATATAAGGGACGGCCATCAGGTTGCCTCAGGCCTAGAGAACATCTGACTGACTCTAGTCACCACCTGTCACTGTTCCATGCCACACTGGACCAAGCCACCAGCAGTGCTTGCCAGGGCCACTGCACAGAGGCCTGTGCAGTTTCCACAGTGATCTCACCAGCCTCCTCATGCCACCCCACTGTGGCCTCTGCTCCACCAGCGTCTGCTCTCGGTTCCTCAGAAGGGCTGCGCTCCACACCAAAGATCTTGCACCGTGCTGTGGGCGTATTATACCTCATTACAACTACAAAACCTATTGGGCAAGACTCTGATTAGCAAAATTTGGGAGAGCACAAAAATTATTATCTGCTCAATTAGTAACACTTTAAAGCAATCTACAATAAAAATCTTTGTTATGGCACAAATGAGGAACACAAACTGTAATACAAATTTCAGAGCACAACTAAGGACAAATGAATTTCATCCTTAAAACATTCCCTCGCTCTCCTGCTCCGTGCCACACAACACTGACCCTATCTCTGTCTCCAGTCTTTGTGTCTTAATTTATGCACTGCTTCCTCACAGGAGAGCAGGCAGAGCAACTGAGCTTCAGTACCTTCTCTCCTCCCCATCAGTTCATGCTCTTCACACCAACATGCCAGAAGAATTATGCACCTGTGGATAGCAGTTAGCTGAAACAGTCCACGCACCTTTCATGTGTATGACACATTGTCTACACGTCTCACCTTTTTAAATTTTTTTGGTTTTATTTTTTAGTTGTTGATAGACCTTTGTTTTATTTATATGTGGTGCTAAGAATCGAACCCAGTGCCTCACACATGCCAGGCAAGTGCACTACCACTGAGTCACAGCCCCAGCACCTACACATCTCATTTTAAATTGAGAAAGCCCACACATTTCCTGGCTAATCCTTCTGGGGTAGGGCGAGGGTCTTTTCTCTAAATGTAGGCTGGCTGACTAGAGTTCTTGTGGTATCTATTTTGTAGTTTTGATTTAATTACAGCAGGCCAAGATGGGCTGGGGATGCAACTCAGTGGTAAAGCACTTGCTCAGTATGCACAAGGCCCTGGGTTCCAGCCCTAGCAACACCTCCCCACACACACACAAACACACACACACACACACAGTTTGGAGTAGAACAAGAACTTAGGCTTTGCAAAGGAATCTGAGTGTGAAAGTCCACTGAATTTTTATAATGTTCCTATTTAGTTATCATGTCTGCATCTTTTTTGACAGGAATATAATCCCAGTGATTCCAAGGGGTCACACAGGTACCTGTAGAAACAACTTCTTTCTCTACTTACTCTGAGGCACAATGTAGCATTTCAGAGCTCAGATTCTGTACAGCTAGTTCTCAACTATAACTAGCTGGCAGTCCCAGCCCCAGGGCTCCCAGCTCTGGGCAGGTTCTTTCTGTGGACAGGTCATCTAAACCATACTTACTAGTTGTATGACCTTGAGTAAGTTACTGAACTTCTCTGTGCCTGTGTCCCATCTACAAAACTAGACTTTTAGGCAGGTGTGAAATCCCAGTAATTAAGGAGGTTGAGGCAGGAGAATGGCAAGTTTGATGCCATCCTGGGCAACTTAGCAAGACCCTGTCTCAAAATAAAAATAGAAAAGGGCTGGGGAAGCTCAAAGGTAAAATGCCCCTGAGTTCAATCCCCAGTACCCCCCACCCAATAATGAATAAAATTTTTAAAAATTGGTATATTAGTTATCATTGTTGCTTCATTTGCTTATGTTACATTCGATTATGTAACTATAACAAGTTCAACTGCCACAAACCAGTCTGGGGACAAACAACTGACTCTTGATAAGACCCTGGCTTGACTGGTGGAGCTGAAGTACCAGGGTGTGCCAGAGACCAGCCTGCTGGCTGTGCGCTCCACATGCCAGGGACATGAGTCAGCAAGTTCTCCACAAGGAAGTGGAAAGCTTCAGGCAGGCCAGGTCCACGTAGCTCACGACAGTTAAGAAGGCTTTTTTTTTTTTTTTTTTAGAATTTTTTAATATTTATTTTTTAGTTTCTGGTGGACACAACATCTTTGTATGTGGTGCTGAGGATTGAACCCAGGCCGCACGCATGCCAGGCGAGCGCGCTACCACTTGAGCCACATCCCCAGCCCCAGTTAAGAAGGCTTTGTTGCACTTGCTCATCTGTCAGCCACTTGGCTACACCTGGGAGAGTCCCCTAGGAAGGTTTAAAACAACACAGCACCCTGCCATCCCAAAGACTGATGTGCGGGGCCTGGGCGTTTCTAGAGATCCTAGAGACTGTCACAGCAGGGTTGAGGACCTATGGGCTGGAAGATAAGCTCTCAAAGGGCCAGCCCCACTCTTCTTGTCTCAGTGGCTGGCACAGTTCCTGGTCACAAAAGGCCCACCCATCCTAGCTTTTAAAGCAGTTAAGGGTGGCCATGAGGTTTTGGGCTTTGTTCCCTTTTCCTAGCTTCCCGATCACACCAATGGGTAGCAATCAGCCACTCAGCAGCCAAGGCCTGGCCTGAGAGGCAACAGGTACCATCAAGAAGTGAGGCCTCCACAGTGCTCCCCGCCCCAGACTCCCTTCAGAAGCTGCAGTTAATCATTCACCACATTCCTGGAAATAAGGACCCGGTAGCAGTCCCAGCCCCAGGGCTCCCAGCTCTGGGCAGGTTCTCTCTGTGGACAGGTCATCTAAACCAAGCCAAGACCCTGCTCTATACAGGTAAGATGGGTGGATGGCCTGGGGTACAGGCCCCGGGTTCAGTCTCCTCCCCCACCCCACTCCAAGTCTGACTGCTCTCAGGGAGCACTTCTGAACAGCTGCCCACAGTATCCCAACAGTGACATCACAAAAGGCAAGATGCAGCTGAGAGGAGTGTGAAAGGCAGAAAGGGAGTGGTCATTGCCAGGCAACTAGCCCCAGCCCACCGCTGTTTGTTCTGGTGGCAGCAATGCAGGTCTGGTCAGGGCTGCTAGTCAATACTAACGCCTTCCCCCCCAAAAAGTTGCTTCCTTGAATCAGGGTGAAGCTCTGGTCACCTGGCAGTCTCTTCACTCAGGGCCCCCCAAAGCGTGGGGCTTGAAGGACAACCTTGATTTGCCCTCGTAGGTCACAAGACAGTAGCAACAGCAGGTAATGACCCTTTCCTTTCTCCTCTCTACTCCCTTCAGCTAAGGGCTCACAGCTCTCCAAACACTGGTTCCATTTCGAAAAGATATTTAGATTTCCTATTTTCAGGGGCCCCCAGGGATTTTACTGAAGCCTGAGCCACTTCTTGGCTCTTGTCCTTTTTTTTTTTTTTTTTTTGAGACAGGGTATTACTCTGTTGGCTAGGCTGGCCTCCAACTCATAGGCTCAAGTGATCCTCCCCTGCCTCAGCCTCCTGAGAATTGTGACTATAGGAGCACACCACAGCACATCAGTGGGCTCCTATGCGGTTGTTCTCAAAATGCCTCCCAAATGTTTAGCAATTGGGGCAGGAAAAGTTAGGGAGGACGCATAGCAGTGCTTTTTAGCTGAGTTGAGTAGGCCTCCCTCGGATAGAACGAATGTTCTGGCTCATATCAGAGCTATTCAGGAGAGAACGGGAGGCTCCGGGGCAGCCTCTGGGAAGAATGCAGGGCCCTCTCTACAAAGGGGGAAACTCCATTTGTTGCTTGCGGGAGACTTGGAGCTCAGAGACTCACCATTTCTTCAGTGACCACACATGGCCAGCTATTCCCTGCAGCTGCTACTTAGTGTGAAGGTTGGGAGTGGAGAGTAGCACCTGAGACAGGACCTTGAGGGTCCAAACTCACAGCCTCCGTCTTTTCTTTTCCAGGTTTATATGGACCAAGCGGCAATCCAGAAGACTGTCTGGCATGATGAGTTTTGGGAGAACCCCTGGGAGCTGGGGGGCCTGATAGTGATTGGCTTATTTATCTCCACAGTTCTGTTTTTCTTCATGTTTGCTGTTGTATTTGGTTTAATCCCTCCACTGGAGAAGACAGAATATGAAGAGGATTGATGTGACATCCTGGGGGCCAAGAAGATGAGAGGTGGGCTCCTCTGCTTCTCCCATACTCCTCTGTGGTCCCCTCAGACTCAGGGCCCAGTCATCTTTTCTCACCAGGAAAAAAAAAATCTAGTCAAACACTGGGTCTGCCTTAGGGTTGGTCAGATAGCAAGATGGGGAGGTTGGTCTGATACTGGTCATGCAGAGGTCTTCTCCTCTGTCCTCAGGTGAGAGAAGCAATGGATAAGAAGGTCCCCCAATAAATTCCCAGCCCAGCCAGCAACTTGAAGAGGACACACATATACACACACACCAAAAAAAAAAAAAAAAACAAATGAAGTAAAAAATTCCTTTTCAAATCTGTTAACTTGTAAGAGTTCATTTTCTATCTAGATGTGGTCACCAGAAGAAGCCAGCAAAGCCTTACTGGGACCTGCAACTCTCCCTGTGGTATGGCCCTGCCTGTCCGACCAGCCATCTGGCACATGCCCCCAGGTTCTTGGAGCACGTTTCAGTTCCTGAAAAAGCCCTGTTCTGTCCTGCCACAGACCCTTGCACATGCCATCCCCCTTGACTGGTGTGCACCACCAACACTACACTTGCTCAGCTAGTGCTTCCTCAGCCTTTAGATCTCAGTGTAAACCTGACTCCTCAGGTAAATTTCTCCTGACTCTCTGGACTAGGGTAGGGCACCTGCTATATACTATCAAAACACCATTTATCTTTTTTTTTCAGAGCCCTTTAAACAGAAATCGTACATTTTTATTGTTTTGTTCTGTTCTGTGGTACTGGATACTAGACCCAGGACCTTGGACATACTAGGCAAGTCCTCTATCACTGAGTAACCTAAGCCTTTTCTATTTTATTTTGAGACAGGATCTTAGTAAGTTTCCCAGGCTGGCTTCAAACTTGTGATTCTCCTGCCTCAGCCACCCAAGTAGTTGGGATTGCAGGTGTACACTACCATTATCTGGCAAGAATCATCAGTTACCTGACAAATGCCTGTCTTTCCCATGGAAACTGAGTACCACAGAAGCAGGAGATGGGTCTCTTTCTGTCACCATTTTATTCCCATGGCCAGTATGCCTGGCACAGCTGATATCAATCAATATTGGTTGGTTGAACACATGAGTGAATGAGCACATGAGTGGATAAACAGGAAGATACTGGGCTTCTGTGCTCCCCAGCTCGGAGACCACAAGAGACAGTTCAGCTCAGGCCTAAACAGAGCTGTTCTTCTATCTCAAGGTACTGAGGCCGCGAGGCCAGAGGTTGCTTCATGCCTTATAACTGTTCCCAGAACACTAAAACACAAAAAACCCTGTCATGAATAATGCTTTTCCATGGCTACAGCCCAGAGAAAACAGCTACATGCAGAGATGAGAGGAACACTGCTGGGTGCCACAACCTGGCCTCATTCCCAACTGACCTGAGTCCCTTTTCTGTTGGTCCCAGACCCTCCCACCCAGTGCTACTCACAGGGTGCCACCTTGACATGCCCAAACATCTACAACAGCTTTCTTTTAGAAATGTTCTGACCTTAGCAAACCCACTGCACTGGTCTATCCTCTCACTGCCAGGTGCCCGCCCTGAGGGAGTGCTGGCAGGAAAAGCTGCCTCACCTCGACCCCAAACCAGAACTATTCTTAGAAAAGGAGCAAATATAGGGTGGAAAGGAGCTTTTTCTTCATGTTCTGCCCCATTTTATAATAAATATTCCCTTTTATTCAAAGAGCAGTGGTCCTACAGACATGCCAGGGGTTTTATTCCAGCCCGAAAGCCCTGGGATCCAGAACCCTCACACACAGAAAACAAGACACAAGTACAAGGCTGTGCACAAAGCCCAGGAGGCCTTCAGCTGGACTCCCTGGGCCCATGGATGCCTGGGCCCCTGCCCCCAGCTGGCCCATTGACACACTCAGAAACCCCAGCTCCTTGAGATGAGATGAAATAGAAGTAGAGGCCTCAAAGAGGATCGTCTCCCTGCCTGGCAGGTTCTAACCCCCAGAGCCTCAAACAAGAACCAGCCAAGGTGCTTCCAGCAGAGGGGGCTCTGACAATTAGCAAGAACACTCGGTGGTCCTTTTATTCCTCACCAGAAATGAGAGGTCCACTCAAGGAGCCCAAGAAGGCTGAATTTAGCAATCCCCAAACCAGTGCCAGAAAAGGGTTCTAGTGGCGAGGGCCAAAGGCAAGGGTGGACCTGGCACTGCAGTCTACCACTTTTGCTGGGTGTGGTCCTGCCACAGAGACCAAATGAGAGATGGTCATTTCCAGAAGGAGCCACCAACTCATGTGAGTAGGACAGAGATGGGAATGCAAAGACAGTGCTTAAGGAAATGTCTCCCTGATTTCCAGAAGACAGCCCAAAACATCTGTTTCACACTGGTACTATGTACCTCTACACAGAACCTTATCTCAAGACTCTAGTCTTGAGTAATACAGCACCCGCTTAGCATGCACAAGGTCCTGGATTTCATCCCCAGCACTATAAAAACAAGCAAGCAAGCTAACAAAAAGAAGACACTATGCTTACAAAAACCAAGATGGCATAGGTATATGAAATGAGCACTCCATTGACAATTAGGAGGCACAAATTTAGTGGCTTCTGTCTACCTTGAGCTTTATGATTGTGACCTCTCCAGAGCTTGGTTTATTCATCTTTATCTGGGCAATCATATCTGCTGTCCTCCCAGGACTGTTCCATGAGATCAGACGAATCTGAGAGCTTTTTAGACCAAGTATACAGAGTCCTTTGGGGTGTCCCTCATAGGGGGCACTAACAACTACATGTGTCCAGCCACAATCATGACACCCTGCCCAATCCCCACAGATGAAGACAAAGGAGACAAGTGGGGTCCATGTGGGCTGGCTGGCTATTAGAAAGGGTGATTTCTTTAAAGCACATGATGCCTCCTGGCCCAAAAGATAAGAGGGTCACATGCTTCTGTTTGGGACATAGATAAGAGTGGATACTTGGAGTAAAGCAAAAGACCCAGCTCAATGGCATGTGATGACCATAATACCAATGGCTCGGGGCTGGCCACATAAAGTCAGTCATCCTAGAAGGGAGTAGAATGGAAAGGTGGATGACCACCTAAAATGCTAAACAAATCCTCAAACTGCCAGAGTGGCTGGGGCCTCCAGAAGAGAAGAGAAAGGGCCCTGAAGAAGGGTCCTCAAAACAAAACCCAATGATCTTTGTCCCTTGGTGGACAAAAGGCTGCTTTATGTTAGCTGGTCAGATAATGGCTGCTGGGGGAGGAAATGATCTAACATTTTGCTGCATAACTAAAATAAGTCACTTACCCCAATTCTTCACAGAAGGTCACCAGGGCCTCAAAAGCCAAAAGGGTGGCTTTATCAGAGGCTTTGTTCCCTCTCTTTTCCTGGAGACAGAAAATGACCACTAAAAGTCACAGAGTTAGACTACATTGTCACTACAAAAATTAATAAGGGAGAAAACTATTACAGGACAATAATAAAGCCATTTACTAAATGGTATCCTCAAACCTGTGTGTACATCAAAATCCCTAGGCTAAAGAATCAAACTCTCTGGGACAGAAGCCTTAATATTTGGAAATATTTTATACTTCCAAAAAGCTCCCCACGTGATTCTCATGCAAAGGGCCCTGGACTGCCATGTGGGTAGCATGATATGATCTGACTTCATATAAGTCCTTCTATGGTGTGACCCTACCTGCTAATGTATATACAGAGGCTTAACCCACAAAAAGTTAATGGGAGCTGGGGGGCTGGGGTTGTGGCTCAGTGGCAGAGTGCTCGCTTAGCATGTGCGAGGCACTGGGTTCAATTCTCAGCACCACATAAAAAAATAAATAAAACATTGTGTCCAACTATAACTAAAAAAACAAAACTAAAAAAAAAAAGGTTAACAGTTGTTATTTTTGAGTGATGGGTATGCACCACTGGCCTTTTTAATACACAGCTATTCAGTAAAAATTTCCTTTTAGAAAATTGTCAACTTGGGGCTGGAACTATGGCTCAGTGGTAGAGTGCTCGCCTAGTGCGCGCGGGACCCGGGTTCGATCCTTAGCACCACATAAAAATAAAGGCATTATGTAGAGTCCATCTACACCAAAAAAGAAAGAAAGAAAGAAAGAAGAAAGAAAGAAAGAAAGAAAGAAAGAAAGAAGAAAGAAAGAAAGAAAGAAAGAAAGAAAGAAAGAAAGAAAGAAAGAAAGAAAGAAAGAAAGAAAGAAGAAAGAAAATTGTCAACTTAAAAGAAATACAGAAAAGTGAAGAAAATATGACATGATACCTGAGACATTACCTACTGACTTACTGCATTTAGGTGGCCCCTCCCCCTGATATAGATGAATGCACATACTTCCTTCACCTGCAATCTCTCAATGTGTTTCAACTGCAATTTCTTATCACATTGATATTTTCCTCATTATAACTCTGTCAACACTACTTCAAGCTAAACCATGGAATTGCATTTCCCATGGTCAGGTTTTCTTTTTTATAACTCTGTTTTCCCTGAAATAGTTGCTTTGTTTGTTCCATTTGCCTAGATTTCAGGATGTCACTAATTCACCCTCAAATGTTTTGACATAATAAGGAATTCATTTGAATTGGAGCTGGACATGCAGGTTCCACTTTAATTTTTGGAAAATTCCTTCCTAGAACCTTCCATCCCCCAGTTTCATCTGCATGATTTTTTGTAGGCCTGTGCCCAGCTGTCTTTCTGACTCCCACTGAACATTGTCCCTTTGTCTTGCTCCTCAGGAACATCTCCATTTTCCTCTCCAAGTTTACTACCTCTTTATGATGGAGAGCATCCCTTACTAGCCAGTCATGACACAGAGGAAATTTTTTGAAACCCTGCATCTGAAAATGTTTTTATCTTCATGCTTAACTGGTAGACTGGGTAGAAAATTCTAGGTTGGAAATTGTTTAGAATTTTGTAGGGGAGGAGGACAGGTACTGGGGATTAAACCCAGAGTGCTTTACCACTAGCTATATGCCTAGACCTTTTTTGTATTTTTATTTTGAGACAGAACCTCACTAAGTTGATGAGGTGGGGTTTGAACTTGAGATCCTCCTGCCTCAGCCTTCCAAGTCCCTGGGATTACAGGAATGTGCCACCACATGGGCCTGGCATTTGTTTTGGAATTTGAACGCTCTACTTCACAGTTATCTTGTTTCTAGTGTTCCACCTGAGAAACCAGATGCCCTTCTGGTTCTCAGTCCATCATATATTGCCTGTGTTCTGTCTATATAAATTTTCTAGATCTTCTCTTTCTCTCCAATGATCTGAAATATTTCAAGGAGACTAGCGTAGGTTCCCAAAATTCACTGTTAGTAAGTTTCAAATAAATACCTTCTACTCAATCATCCTAGCAAAATCTTTACCTTGTCTAATGTGAATTTCAGATCATGGAGATGAGTTAATTGTGCTCCCTTAGTTCAGGGCAAACCATCATTCTCTGTCCACAAAAATCTCCATCCTAATCTTTACTTGCATTCACCTTCTCTCCCTATTCCTTAATTTAGCCATTCATTTACTAAATACTAACTCTGTTCCCAACACAGATCTAGGCTCTACAGTTACAGAAAGCAAAAGGTCCCACTCTCATGGAGTTTGCATTTCAGAAAAGTAGACAGAGCATAAACAAATGTCTGAGTAGTAATAAATATGAATTTCTAAAAAATAAGATAGGAGCCTTCCTCAGCCTCAGCTGTGCTTTGTATCCCCTCATGGGAGCATGTACCATGATTTCTTTACTCACTGCCCAAGGATCAACATTCATCTTATTTGTAATTTTCTGTCATCATGAACAATTCTGCCTCACAGGCTCTACACATGAGCTTATGCACTGGCACTTTTATTTCATAGACTCTGATGCCAGAAATAGGATATCTGGGTCAAAGTGTACCTATATTTTAAAGGGTAACAGGGAGTTAGGGGTGCAGATCAGTGACAGAGCACTTGCCTCCCAAGTGCAAGGTCCTAGGCTCTGTCTCCTGCATTGCAAAAAAAAAAAAAAAAAAGTGTGATAGAAGGTGCTAGATTGCTTTCTTCAAAATGACTGTAACTCTTTGCTTTCCTCTTGGCATGAGTCCTCTTTCCTACACAGCCCCACTAGCAACCAGGGCTAGAGCTTATTCACATGCATGTCAAAACATTTACTTTAATTTGCATTTATTTGATTGCTATTAATTTGAGCATCTTTTGAAATGTCATTTGGATGAGTTTTTCTGGGAACATTTTTTTCATATTCTTTGCTTTTCGTGTCCTTTTTCTTATCAATTGGCAAAAGTTCTCTGTTCTCAACCTTAACCTTTTACTTGCTTCTATACTGAAATATTTTCCCAGATCTACTGTTTATCTATTGACTTTGTTTATGGGACTTTTTGCCATATACATTTCTTATAGCTTCAGAATTGATAGAAATTTAAAACTTTTTAATGTATTCAAATATTTCTTTTTTTCAAAAGGATAGTTTTCCAGGCTTGTAATTTCTTTTCTTTTTTTTAATATTTATTTTTTAGCTTTTAGGTGGACACAATATCTTTATTTTATTTTTATGTGGTGCTAAGGATCGAACCCAGTGCCTCACGCATGCTAGGCGAGCGCTCTACCACTTGAGCCACACCCCCAGCCCTCCAGGCTTGTAATTTCTACTATAAAAGTATCTCTAGGCTGGATGTGGTGGCACATACCTATAATCCCAGTGACTTGGGAGACTGAGGCAGGAGGAACACAAATTTGAAGGCAGCCTCAGCAATCTGTGATGCTCTCAGCAATTTAGCCAGACTTGTTTCAAAATAAAAATAAAAAAAAGGACTGGGGATATAGCTCAATGGTAGAGCATTCCTGGGTTCAATCCCTAGTACTCCCCCATACATACACACACAATAACTCCAGCCCTAGATCATACACCAAGCTAAATTTTCTTGTAATTTTTTTTTTTTTTTTTAAGACAGGGTCTCACTCTATTGCCCAAGCTAGCCTCAAACTCCTGGGCTCAAGTGATCCTCCTGTCTCAACCTCCTGAGTAGCTGGGACCACAGGTTTACATGACCATACCCAGCCTCCACATTCTTAACAACAATTGGTTATAAATGTTTTACATTTCTGCCAACCTAATAGGTATAAAAGGATAGCTTGTTTTCTGATTTGCATGTTTCTGATTCCTAAGTAACATTGAACATCTCTGTACATTTATTAAATATTCTGTTTTCCTCTTCTATGAATTGTCTGTGCTTTGTGCTATGAGGCTGGTACCTTTTCTTTTCTTTTTTTTTTTTTTTAATATTTTTTTATTTTTTAGTTTTCGGCGGACACAACATCTTTGTTTGTATGTGGTGCTGAGAATCGAACCCAGGCGGCACACATGTCAAGTGAGCGCGCTACTACTTGAGCCACATCCCCAGCCCATGGTACCTTTTCTTATAAGGAGTTCTCTAAACAGCCCCACCAATAATATATACTACAAATATCTCCCCCTTTTTTTCACTTAATTTATGGTGTTCCCCATTATGCAGAAAATTTTAGTTTGAATTTTATCAAATACGTCACGTACTCCTTTATGGTTTCTGTTTCAAAAATCTTGAGCTGGGGCTGGAGTTGTGGCTCAGTGGTGGAGTATATGCCTAGTTTTGTATGAGGCACTGGGTTTAATTCTCAGCACCACATATAAATAAGTGAATTAAATAAAGGTTCATCATCAATATCTAAAAAGAATTTTTTAAACTTTAAAAAAAAAACCTTGAGTTGCTCTGCCCTTCCTCAAGAAAATAAAATATTTCACCTTCTAATTTTATAGCTTTTTGAGGTCTTGAACCCACCTGTAATTCATATGTATATGCTATCAGCTAGGGACCTAAATTTTTTTTTGGTTGGCACTATTCAACAGTTCCCCCTTTTCCAACAATTTCCTGTTGATTTATAATGCTATCTATCACACATCAGGTTCTCTTACATGTTTGGTTCTGTTTTTAGGTTTTCTATGAAGAATGCCTAACCATTAAAAAATAAAAAATGGCTAAAAGCAAAAGTAAAAGACACATAACAATGGGAAATGCTCACATAACAATTCACTAAAACAAGGGCAAGATTGATTTTGACTGTAAAATAGCATAATTTAAATGTTTATAAAGAAAATAAGACCAAACTAGCTTGTTGTCAGCTGCCTGTCCACCCTACACACCACTACTACCTTGCAAAACCCTGGCCAGTAACACCCTGTCTAGCTTACAGAAGCTCCAGTTGGACTGGGAAATAGACAGTGTAAAACTGGAGAGTGGTGGGTTCAGTTAGAAAAGGCTAATACCACCCATGACTTACCTGGAGTTTCCCAATTTCCTTCCTGATTAGAAAGCTAATTTGGTCCCGATCATTCCTAGAGTAATAGAGACGGCACCAAGAAGGCTTCCCATCCCTGCCAGCCCGGCCAGACTCCTGGTAGAACCCAGCCATTGACTTGGCAATATTCCAGTGGACGACAAACCTGTGGGATTCAAAAGAATGAGTTGCATGAGATATAGAAGAGCTGAGTCCTCATGGAGGGGGGAATCCTGTGCCACTAGAGCAGGGCTCTATCCACTGTGGCCAGATACAAGGAAGCAGAAAAAATATCCCAGAGTAAGCCGGCTGAGATGACTGTAGTACATTAGCAGCTCTCTCTGCATGGAGCAGCCCAGCTTAGAGGCAGGAGTTAAGGGGGTAATTTCAACAAATATGGGGGATCCAAAAAAGGTCACAGCCAGAGGCCCAGTGGAATAAATACCAGTCTTAGAATAAGATTAGACTCTGACACTTATGAGTGACACAACTAGGACTAAGTCTTTTATAATTTCTTTGAAGCACAGAACTAGGCAATCTACCCTGAGCCAGGCTCCAACCAGGAAGGTAAAGCAAGAAGCAGAGCTCACCTGACATTGGCTTTGTCCACTCCCATTCCAAAACTGATGGTTGCAACAATTACAGGGACCTTCTCCTCCATCCACTCATTCTGCACCTGTGTTCTATCAGAAGCCTTCAGCCCTGCAAAGGGGGAGAAGGTGGGGAAGGATAACCCACATTTCCCATGGGTTTACCTTGGGTTTTACATTGCTGGGCACTTTATACCCACCCTGAGTCCATCACTCCCAGCTATATGACCTGGGGCTGGGCACTTAATCTCACAGAACCTCAGTTAATAGACATAAAGACCTCAGCCGGTGGGTTGGGGACTTGAATGCACAGAGCATTCAATAAATGTTAGATGAGTCAAACTGTTGTTCATTGGCCTCCAAAGCCTGTGCTTTGACCTGGTTTTTTATATCTGGACTTATAAAAATGCATCCCCTGCTGCTTGGTGGGCACAGGATAAGAAAAAGAATTCAGGAATTACAACTCTTATTTTAGACCTCATTCACACCTGGACTCCTTTTAGCGGAATCAAATGAATTTTAGCTCTGCATGGGTCTCTGGAAAAAGATAATGAATCACCTAATTATCCAGAATCCATAGGAACACAACAGGCCTCCTCAAGTGAAGAGGACCACATAGCCTGGACATCTCTTACCTGCGTGGTAAGCCTTAGCATTCACACCCCTGCTGCTGAGCTCTGTGGCCACCTGTTCACAAGCCTCTCTAGTCCTGCAGTAGATAATGCCACAGCCGGACAACAACTGAATAGGGAGACAGGAAGAAAAGAGGTGTGGGAAGAAAACAATCAGCCTGCTAAGTGCAGCCTGCTTCAGAAGAAGCTCTGTGTTTTGTTTTGTCAACTTCAGTCTCCTGAGAAGGCAGGACACCCAACAGAGCTCTCCTGCTTCAGAAGAAGCAGAACCAAAGCAGCCTAAAGTCCAGCCTCTATAATTCCTCTGCCTACTCCCCAAAACCCTGTATAGGTCAGCAAAGGCTTCACACAGAGGGACCATGTGCTTGTTTTCCACAGATGGAGCCAAGACAAGGGAACCCCATTGAGGAGGACAATGCTGGGTAATGAAAGGGATAACTCTTTGTGTGCCCAAGTTTGTTTTGTGAAGCACTGAGAACTGAACCCAGGGGCACTCTACCACTCAGCTATATCTCCAACTCTTTTTTAAAATTTTATTTTGACCTAGGCATGCTGGTGTATGCCTATAATCCCAGTGACTAGGAAGGCTGAGGCAGAAGGACTGCAAGTTCAAAGCCAGCCTCATCAACTTAATAAGACCCCAGGAGACTTTGTGAGGGCTAAGGATGTAGTTCAGTGGTAAAGTACCCTTAGGTTCAATTCCTGGTAGCTTCTCTAGCAAAAAAAAAAAAAAAAATATTTTGAAACAGGGTCTCACTAAGTTGCCCAGGCTGGCTTGGAATTTTCTATCATTCTATCTTGGTCTCTCAAGTAGCTGTAATTACAGGCACTGTACTCAGCTTGTACACAAGTTTTAAGAAGCCTCACTAAGAAGCTAGGAAAAGCAAAGGTTTGAAAAACTATCCATCTCTCTGGTGCAGATAGCACCTTGGTCCCCAACTTTAGGGTCTCACCCCTTTATTAGCCTTCTGTCCAAGAGCCTTAAGGCAGAAATCCCTCAGGTTTCCATAGGGATCAGAAATCAGTTCCTTGAACTGCACATCATAAAAGAGGTTGGCCCGGAAACAGGGAGTCTTGAAAGTGGCAACTGGTTGCTTCAGATGCAGGGCAGCAAACACGTCCTCTTGAACTTGTGGAGTGGCTGTGGCAGTCAGGGCCACACATGGGGCATGTGCCAGGCGGGAGCGCAGAGCGCCCAGACGCAGATAATCAGGACGAAAGTCGTGTCCCCACTGGGAAACACAATGAGCTTCATCCACCACCAAGTAGGAGAGAAGGTGGCGGGACACTAGGGAATTCAGGGTGGGCTGGAAGGAAGATGCAGCTGCCATCTCTGGGGTAATGTAGAGAAGCTTGGTCCGGGGTTTTTCTTGCTCCAAGTCAGAAAGCAGCTCCTTCCTCTCCTGCGCCGAAAGCTTTGAGTTCAGGGAACTCACTTGTACCTTCAGGGCCAGCAAATGGTCCACCTGGTCCTGAGGGCAAAAGGGGACAAGGCCAGTGGCCCCTCAGAATTCAGTGGTCAATTTCATTGCAACTCCCCAGGAAACTTCCCAGTCATAAAGCCTCCTCCCCTCCTTCCATATATCTGCTCTTTGCCCAGAAGTATGCAAGGTGAAGTGGTTGAGAGGACAGGCTCTCTGGAGTCACAAAGACCAGGATCTAATCCTGGCTCATTAAAGTGCTACCTGCTCTCAGGCTGTTTCTTAACCCCTGGGACTCAGTTCTAGTTCTCTCTCCCAAAATAGTAACCATCTAATAAGACTGTAGTAAGAAGTGAATGAAATTTTACATTTTAAAGGTAATGTGAATGCATATAAAGCACTTGGCACAAAGCCTGAGAATAGGGAACACTGGCAAAGTACAACTGGTGTTCCCAGTCTGTGTACCTTTCTTTTGGGTGGATGGCTCTTAACCACATGGCCTTACTTCCTCAATTCTATTTCCATCAACCCATCTGCAGGCACTACATACAGTCAGAACATCTGGTCAGTAAGGTCCCAATGAGTTTCTCATCTCTTTTTCGGTTTCACATACCTGTACACTTGCCAAAATAAACCAGGACACCAGGGATTCCTCATATCAATTTAGCTACCTATACACCTGCACCTTTTATCCTAACATCATGAGCACATGTGTGTGGATGTGAGAGTGAGTTGGTGTATGAAACAGATAAAGTTTCATACACTTCTGCACCAAAAAACCCCAAACCAAAACAAAACAAAACCAAAAAGCAAAAACAAAAACCAAACCCAGAGGATGAGGGACCTCAGGCCATCAAAACAGTAAGACTCATTTGTGACCCACAAGAGTGACATACACTAATAGAGAACCTTACATTTGGGCAATTCAGAAACCCAACAAGAGAAATGTAGGAAAATCAGAGAAAATAAAAGGCAAAGACCAAATAAAGGAGGAGTAAAATTCTAACTATAAACAACCATTCCTTCATTGTTTTGGGTTACCACCTTCATTCCCCAAATCTCACCTGAATCAAAGCAATAAGAGGAGAAATAACGATAGTGATGCCTTTAGCCAACAGTGCAGGGAGTTGATAGCAAAGGGATTTTCCTGCACCTGTGGGCATGCACACAAAGACATCCTTGTCACCTGCAAAAACACAAAAAGATAACGTCTCAGTGCTTCATGTTTTCATCAAGGTTGTTGAAAAATTTAACGAGAATGTAGGAACAACATCTAGCAGTGTTTGGCACAGGGGAAGATCTGGATATGTTTAACTCTCTTCTGTCCCTTCTATAAAAAGGACAAGGATACTTAAAATATTTGGAAATGTCTGAAAACTATTTCTGGTAATGGTATTAAAAAACAAAAGAGTATGAGTTGAGCATGGTAGCATCTGCCTGTAATCCCAGCAACTTGGGAGGCTGAGGCGGAGAATAATAAGTTTGAAGTAACTTAGTGAGACCCTATTTCAAAATAAAAAAATAAAAGAACTAAGGATGTAGCTAGGTGGTAGAGTGCCCTGGGTTCAATCCTCAGTACCACATACACGAATAATAATAAGGGCATAAATTTTGAGTCTGCTGGGACACAGATGACTGAAAAAGAAACACAGCTGTAAAAGCAGAATATTGCTAGGTGACTGGGCACATCTGTGTAGACACACAAGGACATCACTTAGAGATATTTTGTTTATAAATATGTCAGTAATATTACACTGCTGCAGAGCTGGGGTTGTTGCTCAGTGGTAGAGCTCTTGTCTAGCATATGTGAGGCACTGGGTTCAATCTTTAGCACCACATATAAATAACTAAAATTAAAAGCCCATCAACAACTAAAAAATTTTTTTTTAAATATTACACTGCTGCTCCCCTCTGGACAATTTCCAATGATCATATCTCCAGTTTACAATCTTACTGCTCCTTCCTTTCTTATGGGGGATCCAAATACTTACTTTTCAACAAGGGGATTACCTTGTGACTACCCAAACAAAAAATAGGAATCTAGGAATAATTTTTCAAAGACTATTTTTGGCTCCAGCTATATAATGTAAGAATCAGAACAGGTGAGTGATTCTGCCATTAAAATTGCAGCTTTAGATGATAAGTCTAAAGATCTCCAAAACTAGTTACAGGCCTAAGGTGGGGATGTAGGAAGTGTTAGGAGGATGATGTTATGCTATGGTACAGCCAGTAGAAATTTAAAGGCAGGTAGTCTCATGTTACCTTTCACTACAGCCATGGTTGCATTCTCCTGTAAAGTTGTCTTAAAAGAGTCAAACCCAAAGACCTTCTTCAATGTGCTCCGGACTCGCCGTTCAGGGTCAAAGGAAGTGGAGGGAGGGTGGGTGTTCATCTTAGCGAAAATTAGTAGCCAAAAGTTAAAGCAAAAGTGGTGGAAGATTGCCACGAGAACTCTGTTCTGCTTTTAAAACACTGATTGTTTTCTTCTGTAAGAATAAACCTGCTATATTATATTTAAGCAATGTTATTTTCAAGTAGTAAAGTTGCAGATGAACTGTCTCAAGCAATACATTCCTGGGCAATTATCGTCTGCACTGTTAGACTCCATGAACATAAACACATTGAACTATCCCAGGCCAATTAGCCCAGAGCTACAATCAGATCACAAGAAACGCAAGTGTCTTTGGAAGAGTTTGGAGAACTGGAATTGTTTTTCTAAGATCCACCTACTGCTCCTTCTTCTGTAAGGGCAGCCTTGACGACGATTCTTCCCCCCAGGACCGGCCCTTCCACTTTTCTTCCTCTGAGCCCCAGATCCACAGTTTTCTCCCTTCACCAGCTGAAGATTCCCTCTTTTCACCACCCCCAGGTATCAGACCCGGCCGTAGGGCCTCTAAGGGCCAAGGACTCTTGCCGGGCCGCTGCTGTCCGCTGGTTCCGCAAACGCACAAACACTTCTACACACCTTTCCCAACTCTAAGATAAACCCCTGGGAATAGCCTGTCAGGTACAACCCCTACAACCTTACATCCGTCGCGCGATGATGACGTAAACAAGCGCAGACCTGAGGGATGGGCCAGGTTCAGAAACGGCGGTTTTGATTGGCTACCCTCGGTCGCGGCGTCTCCTGGGATCCGGAAGAAGTTGATTTTCCTCACGGAAGTCGTCGTCTTTGAGTCATAGGTGTGAGCCACGCCCAAGCTGTGGGAATAAAATGGCGGGGAAGAAGAACGTTCTGTCGTCTCTGGCGGTTTACGCGGAGGATTCAGAACCCGAGTCTGATGGCGAAGCTGGAATCGAAGCTGTGGGCGGCGCGGCTGGTGAGGCCCGAGTGGGAAGCTGAAGGGGGAATCGAGCGTCTTTCAGAATGCTGCTCTCCTAGTGGGGTAGGAGGGGAAGAGAAGTTCATTGTGCCCCACGATTCGGACCCCGGAGCCCCGAAGCGCAGTCGGGGTCCTGAGTTAGGTTTAACATTAGATATTCTACAGTAAGAACTGTTTCCTTCCTTTGTTTCTACTCTTCTGCTAAAACTTAATAGAAATCTGTGCTGGGCAGTGGGATGGACGAAGGGAGAGAGGTATCCACGGCTGCAGCATCACTGCCAGTTCGCTCCGGTTCCTTGTTTGATGGGGGGAGGGAGATGAGTAAAACGTACTTGGAGAGTGATGAAACGTGTGTCTTGATAAATTTATGACTTTTAAATTAGGAATGTGCTCTAAACATATCTTGGAGCTTTTTAGACGTATGTGTAAATTACACTTCAGAGAGTGTATTCTGTAGCTACGCCATAAAATTTGGGTATTTGTGAGCTTTTTTTTTTTTTTTTTAAAAAGCTTCTGGGTGATTCTGTTTCTTTGTGAGTTTTTAAAGCCCATCAGTAATTTCGTTGTTTTGTTCGAATTATGAATCCCTTGTTAGAATAGGAACAGATTTCTTTGGGGTAGTAGAAAGAGCAAGTTATCTAATGTATCTGGGCCTTGGATTTTTCTCATCTGGAAAGTGAAGGGAATTGGTACGAAAATGAATAAGACAGTCTGTCTTATAAGAGAAGGCAAAGTTACAGGTTCCTATGATACAAGGTAGAGGCAAGCATGTCAAAAGAGATGTTCAAGCTCCATGCTATGATAATTCAGAGAAGGGAAGGCTTCAGTTAAACTATTGTAGATGAAGTGACAGCTTTTTTTAAAAGCCTTTTTTATGATTTTATTTGCTTATTATTATTGTTTTACATGATACAGAGGATTGAACCCAGTGCCTCACATGTGCTATGCAGGTGCTCTACCAATGAGCACAAACCCAGCCCTGGACTGATAGCTTTAATTTTTTTTTTTTTTTTTTTTGGCTGTGCTGGGAATATAAGCCAGAGCCTCATGAATGCTAGGCAGGTGTTCTACTACACCCCCAGCCTGGATTGACAGCATTAGAAACAGGATTTAGTGTGATATTCTTCCATGTTTGTGTCTGTGGTCACTTAACATGAGAATTAATTTCCCCTTTTTTCTTCAGAGATAGTCTTGGCCATTCAAGTCACTAGAAAGTTTTCTTGCTTTTTTTTTTTTTTCTTTCTTCTCCATCTTTTACCACCTCTGTTTCAGAAGAGAAAGGTGGATTGGTGTCTGATGCCTATGGAGATGATGACTTTTCTCGCCCAGGGGGTGATGAAGATGGTTATGAAGAAGAGGAAGACGAGAACAGCAAACAGTCGGTAAGTAAATTTCTTGAATCCAGAGCTGCTCAAAGCACCTTTTTGTTTGTCAAGAAACTTTTGAATTGTGTCAATAATATTCCATTTTATGGCTGACTTCATTTCTTCCCCCCTTTTGTTTTGCATTGGTTGAAGAAACTAAGTTGAATATCAGTAGTTCTATTGAAAATGAAATCCATTTTTACCTGGACCATTTTGTATGAACCTTGGAATTGAAATTTGCAAGGAAAGATAGTGGACTATTTTATTTAACTCAGATATCAGTGGGTGTTTTGTATGAGTTTTCCCTACTTAAATGATATAACAGTGTGTTCATCCTAATTGGTGTGTTATTTATATCTGAAATCAACTCTGTATTATTTGAAATCTCATTTGGGGCTCATTTAATTATTTCAGTTGGTTAACAAGATAAGGAAGGGAAATTTCTTTTTCTTCCACTTATGTTAAGTAGGTACTGGATAACAAAGAAAGGAGAACTTGTTTTTATTAACAAGAAAGACATAGGATTCACAATCACCTGAGCAGCATGAACTAGAAAATTTTTTTGGTACTGAGGATTGAACCCAGGGCCACTTTACCACTGAGCCATATCCCCAGCCCTTTTTATTTTTTTATTTTGAGGCAGGGTCTCACTTAGTTGCTTAGGGCTTTGCTGAGTTGCTCAGACTGGCCTCCAATTTACATTCCTCCTGAGTTGCTGGGATTACAGGTGTGCATCACCAAGCCTGGGTTATGAATCAGAATTTTTAAGTTTGGAGATGCTGGTGATGTAACTCAGAAATGGAGTCTTCCCTACCATGGGCAAGGCCTACATTCAATCCCCACCACCATAAAAATGAATGAATGGATGTTTGGAGGAAAAGCAAGGAAGTTCATGTTAATGCTTAGCATAGATATGTACAAAATTGAATTTCTATATTGAGTCTGGCTATTTTGCAACAGTTTGAATTGACACACTTATTTATTTAAACGTTTATATGTTAATGTTAGCATTAAAATGCTTCCCAAATTAGGGCTGGTAGTGTAGCTCAGTGGTAGAGCACCTGCCTAGCAGGCCCTGGGTTCAGTTCCCAGCGTTATGGCTTTCCAAATTAATAGAAATATATTCTATGCTCTTTTGTGAAGTATTTCATGTCTTTAGCCTCACCCATTAATAATTATAATTCAGAGTTGATTAGATTTTTTTAGAAAAACTTTATAAGATCTTTTCTTGACTTTTATTAAGTATGTATATACTGCCTTAATCTTCATAACTGTTTTCTTTAATACATTTACATAATGTGTATTTTTTAAATGTTGTTCCATATTTGTTTTTCTTAGAATTTCCATCATATTTAAGCTTTGTTTCATATTTTAGTAAAATTTCACCAATCCCAAAATAGATGTTCTGAAATATGTGTTCAGCTGGCTCCATCACTGATTATTTGCCTGATTGATTTCATTTTAAGGAGATTATGGAGATTGCATCCAAAGGCTTTGACTCACTGGCACCTTACAGGGCAGTTAAGTCTCAAAATCATTACTATATTTGTTTACAACTCTTAGGTGGTGTGTATAGTAACATCTAGAGTGCTGGGTCACATTTGGTTTAAAGTGTAGCTTTGTTGAAAATAACTGTCAAATCAGTTGAATTTCCTCAGCACTAAAAAATCTTTCATGTATTGGGAGTACTGTAGGTAATGGAAGTGACATGGATTTAATTATCTAACAAAATAGCTGTGTCTGATCTTTGACTTTCGTTATATTAGTATAAGTGTTCAGTGGAATTGTGGTCTTGCTCTGGACAATGTCTTATTCACATGGTGCTCATTTGGATAAGGAACAAGGTGGGCAGAATGGATCAGTGGCAGTCAGTAATGTAAGCACTCAGTGGAGGCGGAACCCACTCAGCTGGGACCCAAGAAAGACTGTGCATTGCCCTTTAGTTCTGCCTTTCCTAGGTCACCTGCTCTAGTCATATGTCTACCTTCCTGTGTTCATGTTAGTGTGAATTCTACTGGTTGAGGTACCAGGGTATAGATGTCTGAGTCACAGCTCTTTTTTTATGTTGAACAGTGTTCTGTTAGGTCTAAATCTGATATATTTGTGAATATGAAAGGCAAGGGAGGGAAAAGGTCCATAATACTGGTTTTAAATCATTCATATTTCAATGGAAACACTATGCTTGTTTTATCCTGTAACCTAATTTTATTCTTTTCTGAAGCAAATTACAACTTCTTTCCACTCTTTATGTAATATTTTACCTTGAGCATTTTCATTGATGTGGACTGTGGCACCACTGGAGTAACTGTTGACTTTGAGCTGCTGTTGTTTTGGATTCCCCCCACCCCAGAACATCTCCTTTTCCCCTTCTCTTTCTCTAGCTGTGGGTCATTTGGTAGGGGAGGGGTTCTTGGTGGGATGACCTCTTCTGGGTTAAATGAGCTTTTTGCTCCAACCTTAGTTATGCATGTGAGATCTCAGGCCCACTCCTTTAAGCTTAATCCTCTAAATTCTTTGTCTTGTAGGAAGATGACGATTCAGAGACTGAAAAACCTGAGGCTGATGACCCAAAGGTATTTGATGTTGGCTGTGGCGGGGTGGCTGGATACGAACAAGGCATTTTAACATCATGGCTCAGTTCATATGTCTGGTCACGAATCTGTCCCACTAATAATTAATTGTGTGACCTTGTGGCATTTATAAAGTGCCAGCTTTATAAAGAAAGATTTTTGAGGCAACCTAGGAATGGGTAAGTCCTGAGGCAGAGTAGATTTCCAGGCTTGCAGATTGTGCCATACTCTGGACTAGAAAGCAAGAGGCCTGAGTCTCACACTGTCTCCCAAGTGCTTTGTGGAAATCAGGAAGGCATGAGGGTTGCCATGTGTACTTGGGATTCTCTTCGGCTTCTAGAAGTGAAAAAGATCTCCAAGAGGCTCAGACCAATGTGAGACCTCACCCCAACTGCTGGGGATGTTGATCCCAATCCTCATTTTCCTAGGGATGTACAACTTTCACTCTTGGGCAAGCTTTGTTTAATGGTCAGGAAGACATATTTATTTTCATGAAGCCATTTCTTCTCATAGGTCCATCCCAGTAGCAGCTGAGAGTAATTAGCAGTGATTCCTGTCAAGTTTCTTAGTGGTCCAGTAGTGATGAAGGTTAAGACCCCTTGTTCAGGTTAAACTGCTGTGTTATTCACTGGGCATTGGACATGTGTCTTTTGAGGAATCTTTATGGGACATTTTTTTTTTAACCCCTAAAGAGAAAAACTAATTCCATTACTCTGGGCCTGGGGAATAGGGATCAAATTTTGCACTTAAAAACTGCTTTGAGGGCTGGGGATGTGGCTCAAGCAGTAATGCGCTTGCCTGGCATGCATGGGGCACTGGGTTTGATCCTCAGCTCCACATAAAAATAAAATGAAGATGTTGTGTCCACCGAAAACTGAAAAATAAATATTAAAAAATTCTCTCTTCTCCTTTTTTTCCTCTTAAAAAAAAAAAAACCGCTTTGAAGCCAGTCTTACTGGTGCATACCTGTAATCCCAGCTATCTAGGAGGCTTAGGCTGGAGAATTACAAGATTGAAGTCAGCCTGGGCAATTCATTGAGACCCTGTCTCAAAATAAAAAATCAGAAGGGCTGAGGGTGAGGACTAATTATGTGGCTCAGCGGTAAAGTCCTTGAATAGTGTGTGCAAGGCCCTGGGTTCAATCCCCAGTACTACCAAAACAAAACAAAACAAATGAAAAATCAAAAAACAACATACTTTGAGCTGGGCATGGTAGCTCATGCCTGTGATCCCAGCAACTCGGGAGGCTAAGGTGGAAGATCACAAGTTCAAAGCTAGCCTCAGCAACTTAGCAAGAATCTGTCTCAAAATAAAACATTGGGGATGTGGCTCAGTGGTTATGTAACCATGGGTTCCATCCTTGGTACCCCTAAAACAAAAAAACCTACTTTGAAACCAGGTGAAGCCTTCAAGATGACTTAGTAGAATTTAGGAAAACTATCCAGTTACAATCTAAATAGTAGTCCTTCAGTGTCCATGGTGATTAGTTCCAGAACATCCCACCTCCACCCCATGTGAATATCAAAATCTGCGGATGCTCACAACCCTTATCTAAATTGTGTAGTGTTTGCATATAACCTGTGGATGTCCTCCTCCATGGATTTTCTAGGTTACTTAAAATATCTAGTACAGTGTAAATGCTGTGAAAATAAATGTTACACTATATTATTTAGGGAAATATTTAGTACATACGAAATTTTTTTTTAATTTTTTTTTTTGTAACTTGTAGATGAACACAGTTCCTTTGTTTTGTTTATTTTTATGTGGCGCTGAGGATGGAACCCAGTGTCTCACACATTCAAGGCAAGCGCTCTACCACTGAGCCACACCCCAGCCCACGTAAGCGATTCCCCCCCCCAAATATTCTGGATCCATGGTTGAATAATGAAACCCACAGGTATGGAGAACAACAGTATATCTGAAAATATAGTGTGAGCTGTTCCATACTTGGACTGATTCTGTGATTGGATACAACTCTTTGCAGCCATAGAAATAAATTTATGAAAGGCTATAGATGATTCACATAAAAACACTTTTTTTTTTTTTTCTGGGGATTGAACCCAGGGGCACTGAGCCTGAGCCACATCTTCAGCCTTTTATTTTATGTTTTATTTTGAGTCAGGGTCTTGCTAACTTGCTTAGAGCTGAGCCTCTTGAGTTGCTGGGGTTACAGGAGTGCACCACCACTCCTGGCAAAAACACATTTTACCAAGAAAATAAGTTTTGCACTAGGAATGTGGCTTAGTGGTAGAGCATTTTCCTAGCATGCACAAGGCCCAGGGTTCACTCTCCAGCATTACAAAAAAGAAAAAAGTAAGTTTTGACATTAGCATGCAGGAGAAAGAAAATATGGACCCTAAAAATCCGGTGCAAAGTATTTTCTGCACAGAGTAAAGAACCCAGGCCTGGGCATTCCAACAGGAAGGCATAAGGTAGACCTGTGGCCTAGTTCAAAGATGGCCCCACACTGCTCAGCTTGCAGAAAGAAAACAATCAGTAGTAGTAGTGTGAGTATTACTCTGTTGTTGGATTTGGGTGTAAGGGTCATTGAGCCCGTGTATACAACAATCTGGTGGAGCCATCAGGTGTTGGGCTTGAATTGTGGAGGGAAAAGAGGATTTACCAGACTGGAGCTTTATGTGTGCAGTTGCAGCCTGTGCTCAAAGCTGGAAGGCCATCTGGGAAAGTTGACTTAAGAATGGGGTACATGCACTTGAGCATCACCCCTTGTAGAGTGCTGTGGTCCCTGAGGTAAATCCTCGGGGAAGAACGTATCTTTATCAGAGAGGGCAGATCATGAAAAATAAAATAGGCTTTCCCGCTGTCTAGGAGCAGTTAATAAAGAAATGGGGGTGGGGGTGAACTCTATAAAAAGGCACACTCAGGGAGATTGTAAATGTGTCTTTTATGCTCAGCCTTCTCTTTCTCAGTTCCGCATTGGGATTAGAAAGTCCTATCATTTAAAAAAAAAAAAAAGAAAAAAAAGAAAGTCCTATCATTTCTACTTGGCCCTTGACTGATATGCTTTACTGTACCTCATTCAGTCACTTGAATTTCAAGTCTTCCTATGAAAATAAAAGTTTTTGTGGAATAATTTCTATTTCTGTTGGGCAGACCTCAGGAATCAGAACACCAAATCCAGTCCTAAGGTAACTTGACTTAGTTATTTTAGAGAGTAATGGTGGAGAGTTTATATAGAGCTGCCGGATTAGATGTCCTCTAGTCACCAGTATCCTAATGCATCCTAATGACTAGAAACAATCCCTGCCCAGCATGAGCCTGCCATCAAATCTGGCCCGGATGCATCAGACTATCTTCCAGGTAGCAGCCTCAAACCCAGAGTTTTTCTGGCACATTCAAGTTTTATTTTAATTGATATTTAAAGTTTTTTATTCTAAAACCTTAATTTAAATATTTTTGCTTTAAGAATATAAAGTTTCTAACAATATAACTTGTTACAGAAGTACATGTTGGAAGTATCTTTTATTTGGTTAGTAAGCAAGTTGCTGTCATAACTGTCTATTCCACTAGATGGCGTTCTCTGTTCTGCTTTGGCTTTTCAAGATCCGCTTTTTATTTTTTTATAGCAGTCCTCAAAACATTTTGGTTATTACACAATTAAAAATTGAGGATCCTGGGCTGGGGCTGTAGCCCAGTGGCAGAGCGCTTGCCTAGCATGCACGAGGCCCTGGATTGGATCCTCAGCACCACATAAAAATTAAAAAAACAAAACAAAAATAAAGGCATTCTGTCCATCTACAACTGCAAAAAAAATTTTTTTTTTTAATTGAGGATCTTGTAATTGGGGTATAGTTCATTGGTAAGGTGCTGTGTTTAGCATGCATGAGGTCTTGGGTTTGATCCCAGTACCCGGGGAAAAGAAACTTAGGATCCCCCAAAAACTTGTGTTTATTTAAATTTTATCTATTGGTATTTATTATAAACTGGGAGCCAGCCTGAAATCCCAGGAGAATTGTAAGTTCAAGGCCAACCTCAGCAACTTAGGAGACCATGTCTCAAAATAAAAAGGGATGAGAATGTAGCTCAGTGGTAGAGTAACCTTAGCTTTAGTCCTCAGTCCTGGAAGGAAAAAAAAATGATTAAAAGTGAGAAAAGTTGAAATTATATGTAATTTAAAATAACAAAATTCAGCTCATTACAAATTAACACAAATAACACTTTTGTGAAAAACAGTATTTCTGAAACAAAGTGTGTTAATAGAAGACAGCTGGATTCTCATAACTGCTTTTGAATTTAGTCTGCTGTTGTGTTTTCAAAGTATTTGAAGAGAATCTGGCTTTACATAATAGGTAGTTGAAAAGAGAAGTATTTTAATAGTCCTTAAGATAATTATGGATATTATTCTTTGATACTTTATCAAAACTCACTCTGTGATTTCTTTGCCACTGAACTACATACCCATTTTTTTTTTCTTTCTTTTGAGAGTCTTTCTTGCTGAAGCTGACCTTGAACTTGCAAACCTATTGAGTTTCTGGGATTATAGGTGTGTGCCCAGCTTCAGATTTGTCTTACACTTTCGATGGGTCTTTTACCCTTGCATGATTTTATATTATCAGTCACTGGTGATTTATAAAGATGTTGGTTTACTGTGTACACAGATCTCATGTTGACACATTTTGTTCTATAATATAAAAAAAAAATCACATTTGTTAGTAACATCATTGATCTTATCAGATAAGCTGTGAATGGGGAGTATGTTTTCCAAGATTCTAACATGCTTCATTTTTTTCAGAAAATGCCTGGCAGATACCTAAGATCGTATAACCAATTTGTCTGTGGTCATTCTTAAAGTAGAAATGGTGTTCTCTGAGGAAAATGACTAGCTCAGCTTGGAACTCAGGCATTCACCATATGTGCTTTCTGTTGAGCAGCCATCGTACTTTGGCATGCAACAAAAAGTTTCATGCATTCCCCCTAGTTCATCATACACCATATTAAAGAGATTGTACATTTTTTCCAAAGATCAGGATTTAATAATTAAATATATTTAAAAATAATTAATCATTTTTACTACTTTGCCAGAGTAGTGTTCTTACATGAAAATGGATTTACTTTTTCTCCTTTTAATAAACTGAGTTTACAGTAACTACAGCTACAGTTTGGTGCCACTACCATTATTTGTCCAGCAGCTTATACGCCATTGCTTCTGCAAATGGCAACACAGTGCAAAATAACATACTGTTATGAGAATAATTTAGACTTTGCAGACCCCTTGGATCTGCAGACCAACTTCAAGAATCACTATTCTTTCAAAACAGAAATTATGAATTAGTATATTAAATAGTTGTGTCATAACTTCTATTTTTCTGCAAAAGTTTATTAAGTTCCCCTTTTGAGATCTTGCTCATTGTGGGCATTAGAGTATCCAGAGTAAGAAAATTCAGCCCACCATGGTGGAGAGAAATTAAATTTCTAGAATTAGACCCAGGTTTGAATTCCATCTCTCCCTTAACCTTAGTCTCTTTAACCTACAATTTCTTTAACACTCTTGTCTGGAAAATAGGTATCATAATAAAATCCACCTCATTTATTTTATGAGGATTGAGTAAGTAAAAGTACAATACGTGGCTTAATAATGTCAGTTATATCTGTGTTCAGTAGCACTAGTAGCAAGGAACACAGCTGCCAGAACTTCTGCTTGCCTCTGAGGCTTGACTAGCCTCAGAATTTTAGAATAGTAAACTTCATGCTTCTACACTGTGCTCCGAGAAGAGCAATCATAAACGTGAAGGGAACCAGGCACAATGGCACATGCCTGTGATCCCAATGACTGGGAATGCTGAGGCAGGAGAATCATAAGTTCAAGGCCAGCCTTGGCAACTTAGTAAAACCTTTCTCAAAATAAAAAATTAAAAGAACTTGGAATGTAACTCAATGGTAAAACACTCCTGAGTTCCATCCCCAGTACCAAAAAAAAAAAAAAAAAAAAAAAGTATCACCAAGACTGGGACTGAGGATGTAACTAAGCAGTAGCGTGCCCAAGGTCCTGGGTTTAATCTCTGGCACAGGGGGATACCAAGAGTGGAAATTGCTTTTTTTTTTTTTTTTTAATCACTGATGTTAAGGATTATCTATGAGTACAAAATTCTTCATTTGGAAGTTTGAATAAGAGATGGTAACTCTGGACCCAGCTATACAGGGAGTCTTTAGTCCTGTCCATCACCCAGGGGTGGCACTAATGAGGTCTGCGGGTGCTGGGTTTGTCCCAAACCAGAGAAGAGGTCAGGGGAATCAGCTGAGCATCCCATGGGAAATGGAACATTTTTGGTGTTTCTGTTGCATTCTTTTTCCGCTAACTTAGGTTTCTGATCTTACTTCCTCAGTGAGCATCCTGACCCCTGTATAACCCATACTCAACAGAAGGTGGCACTGCTGTCTTAGAAAAACACCAGACTGGCAGTGGCTTTCCTCTCTGAGGTCCTAACTTCATGGAAGGGACACCTGGTGGCTCAAGCATTTCCTCCATCTGATTACCTTGGTATATGAGCATCCCCCTTTGCACTCTTCACTGTCCAGGTTTTTCTCGTTACCCTGGAATGTTTTCCCTTGTTTATTTTTTTCCTCCACTCCTACAGTTCCTGTGGATGGAGGTATTTCCACTCACTGTCCTTGACACACCCTTCCTTTGAAAACAAAGATTGATGACCTGGAGCAAGGAAGATAGAGCAGCCTGTTGCCAGCTGCCTGGGAGGGACTTAGAGGGTTGCCTCCCTGAGGTCTCCTAGTCTAGGCTGTGGCCTAGGAAAACGATACTCATGGCCCAAGAGTAAGCATCTGCAAAAGTAAAAGAGTGTCTTTGGGTCATGGAAGTGACATCACGTGGGGTGCGTGTTCAGGCATTTTTTGAAAAGATGTGTGTGACCCCAGTTAAAGTTTTTTTAAAACAAACAAACACATTTTTAATATTCTTCTCCCTTTTTTTTTTTTTTTTTTTTTTTTTTTTTTTTTTTTTTTTTGGTACTAGGGATTAAACTTGGGGCACTAAGCCACATCCCCAACCCTGTTTCAGATTTTGTTTAAAGACAGGGTCTCACTGAGTTGCTTAGTGCCTTGCTTTTGCTGAGGCTGGCTTGGAATTTGTGATCTTTCTGCCTTGGCCTCTACAGGCATGTGCCACTGCGCTTAGCCTGCATTTTTAAGATTATTAGAGACTACTGGGTGCAGTGGCACATGCTTGTAATCTCAGTGACTTGGGAGACTAAGGTAGGAGGGTCACAAGTTCAAGGTCAGCTTTATCAACTTAATGAGACCTGTATCAAAATGAAAAAATAGTAAGGTCTGGGGATGTAGCTCAGTGTTAGAGCAAGCACTTCTAGTTCAATCCACAGTACTGCAAATAAAAAATAAAGATTCTTAGAGCCTGAGAGTAGTGCCAAAATTGAAGTTCACAGGTTCAACTTAGGCTAATGGCTTTCTGTCAGAAGTCCTGGGTGGTACCCTGGTTTGGCTTCCCTCCAACTGTGGAAGCACAGGTACATACCTACACTTCATTCACTTTATGGGTACAGTCAGCCATGGTAGTGATGCAGGAGAACATATGTGAAATTGCTTCTCATGGGATGAAATGCAACTGTGAGTCTTGCTCAGCCTTGGCAGTGTAGCTGGGTCTCATTAAACATCCTCACTCCATAAAGCAGAAGTTGCCATATCTTCCCAGGTTACCACCCATGGGGTCTCAGTAGTTTTTTAGAATTGCAGGCCACAGAAATTCCTAATGGTTCTCCTCGTTCTGAAATTGGCTCCAAATACTTAAGTACTACTATCCTCACAATTCAGTTATTACTGCTTTCAAAAGTAATACATATAAATTTGTATGGTTTCTAGTGATGCTATTTACCGTGAAATTTTTAAATACCCTATGACACCTTTGTAAGTTTGTCATGGTACCTTGGTAGAGTTCCCTGGGTGGGTGGGTGTGTGATATAAGTCCTCATGTGCCCTCCCCTGGAGCTTCAGCTTGGCTATTTTTGGGGTATGCTTGCTTTTTTTTTTTAAATTATAGGTGGGTACAATATCTTTATTTTATTTTTATGTGGTGCTGAGGATTGAACCCAGTGCCTCATGCACACTAGGTGAGCACTCTACCTCTGAGCCACAACCCCAGCTTTTTAAAAAATTTTTATTTTTTAGTTGTATTTGGACACAATGCCTTTATTTATTTATTTTTATGTGGTGCTGAGGATCAAATCCAGGGTCTCGCACATGCTAGGGGGGAGCTGTACCATTGAGCCACAACCACAGCCCTAGTATTTGCTTTTTTGTTCCCAGTGGTTGTTCATACCCAACCTGAAGGTCAGGCTTTTCAATAACTGCTTATAATTATTATTATTAGTAGTAGTAGTAGTAGTAGCATTAATATTAGCACTAATATTATTATTTAGTTGTAGATGACACGATACCTTTATATTTACCTTTATGTGGTGCTAAGGATTGAACCTTGTGCCTCACCCATGCTAGGTGGGTGCTCTACCACTGAGCCACTACCCCAACCCAGTTACTGCATATTATTGATTCAGAGTCTGGACAACACATTTGTATTGAGCCAATCTGACTCAATAATTTCCTCATGTTCTCCTTTCCAAATCCTCCTCATTATTGATCTTTTAAAGAATCAAAGGCCTGGAAACTGAAATCTGCCTAAGGAGCTTATTTTGAAAGAACTTGTTATTGACCACTGATTTTAGGAAGAAGTTTCAGGAGCCTGTCAGCAGTTGCCCATGGACAGTACTAAAGGTTGAAATCTTACATTCTCTTTATTGACTGTGAAGAGACTGTGGAACAAGTGCCATTTTCCACGGAGGAAGAGGTTGGCTCTAGGTGTGCTTGCTACACCTCTGGCACTCTGAAGTCCAAAAGGAAGATGCTAAAGCTGTTTATAAACAAATAGTGTGGGTGTCTGGTCATCAGAACATTGAAGGATATTTAAGAGAGCAAGTAGCTGGGCTGAGGCAAGAGGATCATGATTTTGAGGCCAGCCTCAATATCTTAGTAAGCCTCTGTCTCAAAATAAAAAATGAAAAGGGCTGGGGATGTAGCTCAGTGGTAAAGCACTTGCCTGGCATATGCAAGGCCCTGGGTTTAATACCCAATACCTCAAAAAAAAAAAAAAAAAGATTATGTAGGTTGCGATGGAGTAGGAACCATGAGTTTTCCCCTGCCCCCGACCTTTGGTATTGGGGATTGAACCCAAGGATGCTTTACCACTAAGTTGCATCCCCAGTCCTTTTTATTTTGAGACAAGGTCTCGCCAAGTTGCTGGGCTCTAACTTCTGATACTCCTTCCTCAGCCTCCCAAGTCCCTGGTTACAGGCTTGTGCCATTATGCCTGGCACAATCATAAGTCCTTTAGCAAAATAGAAAACAGTCTTTGGTGTGCTTCTGGACAACCCTGAGAGTTAAGAACTACTTTTCAGGGTATGAGAGTAAAAGTTATCTCTTAAGGCTTATATTTGGACTTTTTTTTTTTCCTTTTTTTTTTTTTTTTTTAACAATACTGAGGATTAAATCCAGGGGAGCTTAGCACTGAGCTGCATTCCAGCTCTTGTTAATTTTTATTTGAGACAAAGTCTTTTTTTTTTTTTTTAAGAGAGAGAGAATTTTTTTAATATTTATTTTTTAGTTTTCAGTGGACACAACATCTTTATTTTATTTTTATGTGGTGCTGAGGATCGAACCCAGCGCCTCGCGCATGCCAGGCAAGCGCAATGCCACTTGAGCCACATCCCCAGCCCCTCATACAAGGTCTTGCTAAGTTCCCTAGGCTGACATTGAACTTAGAATCCTCCTGCCTCTACCTCCCAAGTCTCTGGGATTACAGGTTGGGATACTGTATCTAGCTGGACTTTTTCTTTTGAGAAGAACAAAATTATATATGGTGATTCTGTTAGAGTTTTGTTTTTATATTATTTTTATTGTCAAACTGCATGGCAAAATTGAGTATTTTGTAAAAGAAAAATTCATCTATTACTTATAACAGTAATAATACTCCCATTTCCTTTTTTTTTGTTTGCCCATAATAATACATATGTAGATATACATCCAGTTTTGTTTCCGGTTCTCCAGTTCCAATGTTGCTATATCAGTAATTTTAATAGTGGCATAACATAAAAACTATAAACATTTAAGAATCTATGAGGCCCTGGGTTCAATCTCCAGCACTGCAAAAAAAAAAAAAAATATATATATATATATATATATATATATATGTAAGTTATATGTCAATTAAGGCTGCTATAAGAAAAATATTTTTTTAATTGTCTAAGTATTTTAAATCAGGGATGATTTAAAAAGAAAAAAAGAAAAAGTCTGGCCAGGTGCAGTGGTGCACGCCTGCAATCCCAGCAGCTGGAGATGCTGAAATAGGAGAATAGAGAGTTCAAAGCCAGCCTCAGCAAAAGCAAGGCTTTAAGCAATTCAGTGAGACCCTGTCTCTAAATAAAATATAAAATAGGGCTGGGGATGTAGCTCAAAGGTCTTAGTTCAATCCCCGATACCGAAAAAAAAAAAGAAGAAAAAGTCTGTCGAGATCCACCAAGTTTAGTTCTCACAGTGATGTTAGCATCAGCACCACACTCTTTCACATCAGTTGCCTCATATTCATGTTTGCTTCAGCTGTGTAGATTAAATCCAGAATTAGTACATTATTGTTGCCAAACCTGAATATATTGCTATAGTTGTTACAGAGTCAGATGCTGTGCCTGTAGTTTCTCTCTAGTGAGATTCTCTATTGAACTGGAAACCTGCTGTGTTCTCTAAGCGGTCAGGTCAGAGGAAATAACTCATCTTTGGGAGTTCCAGCTATCACTGAGAGTCCACATGTTCACCCAAGAAGAAAAAAAGAGCTTAAGTCGTGTTCAAGATTTGATGGATTTTCTTCCATGAGCTCCCAGGAAGTCTGTAGGCTGAGGACAGAAGTCTGTAGGCAGCACCCACTGTTTGTGTCTAAGTCTTAAGCACCAGCCCTTCCTTTGGAGTCCACTCAGGCATTACTCACTGGGGCACCATAGGCTCAGGAGTGGCTTCCCCTGATCATCATCATAGTTGTAAGGCTGGCCGTCTTCCTCTTAAGTCCAGGGTTTATCACCTGCTCCGCTCTGCTGCCTACTAGAGAGTCATTCCTCCTTGCTGTTTTATGTTGGCTCCCGTAGTGGTATATCCAGAGACTTCATAGAAACAGTTTTAAGTTGGGAATCCATATAACTAGACTTTGGAGTCTGACAGATTTGGATACTTTACTTTGGATTTCAACATTGCCATTTGCTAGGCAACCTCCTTTATCATACATTACCTCAGTTCACTCATCTGCAGAATGAGATAATACTGTCTGCCTTGTGGGGTGGTTGTGAGAATTGAGTAATAAACTTTAGCTTTCAGTGAGTTCTGTGTTTATGGTATGGGAGGAAGACTATGGGAGAGGGAGAGGGTATACTGGCCCCTCAACTTAGTTTTAGTGTTCCACCTACCCCCTTGTTCTGTCTCCCATTCTCCATGATCTTTTGAGTGCTGAATAGAGAAAAAAGTTCCCTGGTCACCTAGGACCTTTCTGAGAAGGAAGTGGCCCTTGACTATTGCTGTTTTGTGAATCACCTATTCTTCTCATTGGAAATTATAATGTGACCTTTGAACTATTGAGAATACCCACGCCTGGGCTGGGGATGTGGCTCAAGTGGTAGCGTGCTCGCCTGGCATGCGTGCAGCCTAGTTTCGATCCTCAGCACCATATACAAACAAAGATGTTGTGTCCGCCGATAACTAAAAATATGTGTGTGTATATATATATAGAATATATGTGTATAATATATATATAGAATATATATATATATAGAATAAATATGTGTGTATATATATATATATATAGAAACTCTTGGGAGCTTCTAGAAAGGCCATGCCTCCCATTTCATGCTCAGAAAGACCCATTCCAGGCTGGGATCTAGGGATCTGTTGGGTGATAACCTGCTCTGAGCAGCAGAAATAAGGCCCGACAGGACAGGCTTTAGAAGTCACTTTCCGGAGTGAAAGAATGACCACTGTTCTCTTTCTCACCCCTTCTTGGCTCTACCACACTTCCAGAGGGGCCTTGTTGACTGAACTGGCTCCAAGAAAACAGAAGCCCCACCTTGCCTGCTCCTCCATGGCTCTACAGCCAGAAGGAGCCATAACATGCCCAGTCCGCCTTCCCATGGCCTTGCAAGCCCCAACATACCTCCTTCCCCTCAGGACCAGATGCCGAGGATTGCTAACTGAGGTGTGGCCGAGCCCCTCCCTCCCCAGCTGGGACTCATCTTTTTGAAATTATATGATGCAGAAAACTGCCTTTCCTTAGGGATCCAGCACTTTCCCACCTTCTGTGTTTTAATCTATGTCTCTTGAAATCCTACTCCATGCATGATTTCTGAGTTTGGTGGGGTTTGTTCTTCTGTTTTCCTAACTTTGGAGTTCGGTCACATTTTTCCCAGCATGCTTTAAGCACTGGCATTCCTTCTGGCCCTCAGGATGATGAATTCCCTTCCTGCCCATAAGTGGATGACTACCAGTTGGCAGTTCCCCCTCCTGGCTTTCAGGATATTATCCTAACACCTCAGGGTGATTCTAATCTCTCAGAAGAAATAATGCAATCTGGTGGCCATGTAGAGTTGAGTCTTAAAATCTTTACTTTGCTATTCTCAGCCTCAGAGCTATCTCTTTTGTCCTTGTCTGGCTCCAACCACCCCCACCCCAAAAAATATAGGCTTAAAGCCTGGAAACTGTCATTTAGGAAGCATGAAGGAAAAGTGTGGCCTGGCCCCTCCACTGAAGGTTTGACTACTCAGATCTTTGGTGTGAGGCAATCTCTGTCGTAGGACCAGAAAGAGTGGAATGGAACAGCCCTCTCTTACCATCCTCTATAGCTTTCAAGAGACTAAAAATCCTCACATGCATGTCTCTTCTGTGCTATTGCCTACATTTCAAGTCTCAAATTCATATTTTGCTTTTGTGATAAATTTGTTGCCCTGCTACTTATAAAAGATAATAAAAATCCTCAAGTGTCTTAAATCAAGTGTAGATGACTCTTGGAATGGTCACATAACAAAAATATCCCCTTTGGGTTGTGGCTCAGTTGTAGAGCACTTGCCTAGCATGCCTGAGGCACTGGGTTCAAACCCAGCACCACATAAAAATAAACAAAATAAAGGTATTGTGTCCAGCTACAATTAAAAATATATATTAAAAAAAAAAATCTTTTTGGAAATGGCTCCTGGTCCAGCTTTTGCTTTTAGGTTGAAGTCTGGTTGATGCAGCATGTTTCATGTGGCCAAACGTTGACAGCCATACTGAGCCACAGCTTTGTTTTAACCAAATTTTTCAAATAGAAAAAGAGGCCTTTTTTTTTTTTTCTCTCCTTCCTGTCTTTTCCTTAATCTACAAGGAGGCCAGTTCTAGAGCTGGCTTAAGTTGTCTTGGCAGTCTTCTGTTTAACCCTTCCTGGAGAAACCTTCTCTGGCTCTGGTTGGGGGGCTGAGCCTTCCTGGCAGTATGCTCTCTGGGAGTAAAGGTAATTCCAGAGCATCCAAAGCAGCCCCACCAGCTTCCGCCCATTTTTCTGATAAGTGCTGTGTTTCCATCCCTAGACAGGCAGTGTGCCATGGCAGTGGCCCAATCTTAACCCACAGGATGCAACTGAAGGAAATGTGCTGGTGATGGGCTTTCTCCAGGGCTCTCTAGCCTGTGAGGGCTGGCATGTGGATTACAGGGGGAAATGTACGCATGCAACCTTGGTTCTGTAACTTGACTGAGCTTGGGGGTTGCAGACAGGGTTCCCTCCCTCCACCCACCTACCCACCCACACCCTCATGACTGTCAAACCAGCATCATTTATTCTGTAGATTGGAGTTGTTTTGACAGAAGTAATCTAGAATTGCTGCTTTTTTGGTTACCTGAAATGACTCACATCCATCTCAGAAAACGTTGTTTCAACTATCACTTTGATGCCCCCAAGAGGGTTTCCTGGGCATGCATACTGGTCTTTCTGAAACAGCAATGCTGTCTTGATAGTTCAAAGATGGTTTCCTGGGCTATTCTGAATATTAGATAAGACCATAATTGAAGAGTTTAGTACAATACCTAATGCTGTTTCCCTAGATTTATATGTATTTTATCACTAGTGCTTTGCCTATTGCCTTAGACACAATAAATTCTCAATAAATTATTTGTTAAATAAATAAGTGAACTAACTATACTGTAATTCTGTGTTTTTTATTTGTTGTCTTCTGGATTTTGTGTTTTGTCTTGACATATGGTCTCACTGTATCGCTCGAGTTGGTTTCCAACTCCTGGGCTTATGGAGTCCTTTTCTCAGTCTCCTTAGTAGTTGGGCTATAGGTATGTACCACCTCTTAGGAGCATTAGGCCCAATTGTTAGAAAAAAGATACAGGGAGAAGAGTAAAGAATTGGGTTTAAGTGGCTAGGACTATAGCTCAGTGGTAGAGCGCTTGCCTAGCACATGTAAGGCGCTGGGTTTGATTCTTAGCACCATATAAAAATACATAAATTAAATAAAAGGTATTATATCCATCTACAACTAAAATTTTTTTTAAATATTAGGTTTAAAATATTTTTTAAGGATGGGGTGTAGCTCAGTGGTAGAGCACTTGCCTAGCATGTACAAGGCCCTAGATTCTATCTCTAGAACCACAAAAATAAAAGGAAAAAATAAATAAATAAAAAAGGTGCCACTCCCAGTCTTCTCTCTGTCTTGGGCCTCTCTTTTATTGCAAATCTAACACCTTTGTTAGCGCCTCTTACGAAGTTTTCCGTGTCTACACATTGAAACTAACTGGAGTTTAACATGTTTGGAGCCTAGACATTACTGCACTGCATCAAAAGGTTGCCACAAAACCCTGCCCTAGACTGAAGGAAAACTTACAGTGGAGAGTGCCTCTCTGTGTGACAGTGTTTGCACATCTGCTGTGGGCCAGGTACTGACTATACTAGGCAATATGCTGGACAGTTTGCAAGCACACACAGTAGAACAGGGTGTCATCCCTGTCTGAGTGGATGGAGGCAGAAGAAGCTTCCCTAGACTGAGGTCTGAAGACTGCATAGGGTTTACTAGGCAACAGTGGACAGGGAGCAAGCATTGCAAAGCCCTGGTGTGGAGAGGGGAGAAGAGGGCCCCAGGACTATGTGAAGATTCATTTAAGTAGATAGTTTGCTCATTAAGTAAGATAGCATTAGGGCTCTATAACTATGTGGCTGTCACAGAGCTGAGATGATACAGTTTGGTTGGTATTAGTTTACCAGTCTACCTCCCCATATCCCAAATTAGATTGCCCAGCTGAAATCCATCACATGCTGTCTCTGGCTCTGGTAGAGGCGTCTCTGTGTGCTGCTCAGAGTGCTTTCTCTGTGCTTAATATTCCCAAACCTGAAAAGAAAACTATTGATTGGCAGAATCTAGATGTAAGAGGCTGCCAGTACTGTTATGAGTTTGTTACTGGAGCTTTGTGTGTGTGTTGTGAGACTGGTTCTAGGGAGGGTCTTCGAAATATTGCTGGCTGTAAATAAACATGCTTCAGGATATGCTGAGTAAATCCTCCCAGCTCCAATGGCAGCTCCTCTATCTTCATGAATTTATATTGTTTTTACTTCCTTCCTGTGCCCCAATCAGCTTCATCGGTGACTGGGCTTTCGTATTCTTTACAGGGAGAACCAAATTCTAGGTTCTGTAATTCCTGAGAATACCAGGGCTCTGCTACTGACCTACAGCCATAGCTGGTGTGTTCTCCCAAGTGTCTGTCACAGTTAAACCAAACTGGCAAGTTCTACAGCCTGCTGTAGCCACGTCATGCTCTAGCTATTGGGACTTTGGTCTCAGGTGAAGGCTGGGGAGCAGCATGTGAACTAGAGTGGTTCTTTCCTCCTCCCTTGTCTTCTCACGTGGCTTCTGTTGGAAAGCTGTGGATTTGGGCTTTTGTTTTTCCTTGTGTCTTAATTGGACTTGAACTAGGGAGCTGAAAGGGATTTCTCCTAGGAGCTGCTTTCTTTCATCTTTCCTATAGACTAGGAGAGTCCCTCTCAACCTTTTCTACCTGAGAGACGTGTGCTGTTGCCTTCTTGTCTCTGGGCTGTGGGTTCCATGCCTCCTGACTGACTCAGACAACTGTCTGGTAAATAGATCTCCAGGCTGAGTTTATTACTTCAAACAACTGGAAGCCAGAGCAACGGATCTGTACAAGTCAAGACAGGTGTCCCCTGTGAGTTTTGAAATGTGACTTATGGGAAGGAAAGAGGAACAGTGATTTCTCATTGCTTTTGCTTGTGTCTTCATTACTCCTCTTCCCCTTCCTGCCTCTTTAAGGGCATGGCAAGACTCTCCGAATGCAGGTATAATTGAATAATGTGACCCTTTTTTTCTGTCCCCTTAGCTCTGCCATTTAAAATACTACCTCATGCATGTGTCCTATGACTGGCTTGTGATAGCTGTCATGGGTACTTGAATAGTATCTGGCTTGACAATTAGGAGGATATTCCTCTGGGTCTTTGTTTTTACTGTGACAGTCTCCCTCTGCTTCCTACCCACCCTTTCTTCCACTGTATAGAGGTCCTTGTGGAATCAAGTTGCTACTGTCAGAATAGTGCCTGTTTTCATTTAGTGAAACTTGCTTCAATGGATGGGCGTAAGTGGTCCTGAAAGCATCTTGGGAGGTTTATCACCATCTTCAGTGATTCCCACTTTCTGCCAAGACTTCCTCAGTGGTGTTTTAAGTCTGGACCCCTCTCCATTGAAGTACAGGTGATGCTGTGCCTCTGGTCTTATGCTCAGATATGGAGGGAACCTGATTTGTCAGAGTGGGCACCATAAGAACTTGGTTTGTTTTCTCAGAAGCAGCTCTATGCAATGATGTGCCCAGGGCTAAGCAAGCTCACACCCAGCTTTTTGGTCTCAGGGCAGAAGAATTACCTTCCAAAAACAGGACAGGGTGTGGCCAGCAGGAGGTAGATTTCTACTGTGGATTCTCCAGAACCTTCCAGGTTCCAAGGGTGCCTATAACACCAATGGGCTCCAGAAATCTTAGGAGATCTCCAAAGATCTTACATCCCAGGAGATCTTAGCTCCATGTTTCTGGCCCCTTCCTGAAGCCCACTGCCTCATATGGCTTTGAAGATATGCAGGCTCATTTATGCATTTGACTTATGGGATTAAGACAGGAGAATCTTCTCACATTTGGAATAAGGTCCATGGTCCATTGGTCAGCTCTTTGTTTGGAGGTACCAAAAGTTGGAGGCCTGTGGAACCAAGTTCCACTGAGGTAGGTCAGGTAAACCTGGGTTTTGGATGTAAAATACGAGTTCTAGCACCTTAGCTGGGTGCTCTCTGGCATACCCCATTCTTGGTCTAACAGAGTAGAAAGCAAGGACTAGATCAGTTCACAAATGGAAACCAACTGCCCAGTTTTTCTTTTTTTTTTTTTAAAGCTTTTAAAAAAATATTTTAGGTGTAGATGGACACAACACAATGCCTTTATTTTTATATGGTGCTGAGGATTGAACCCGGTCCCACCCGCGCTAGGCAAGCGCTCTACCGAAGAGCCACAATCCCAGCCCCCCACTGCCCGTTTACTTTTCTCTTTTAGTTAACATGTAAAATAACTAGAGTCATACAACAAAATAATAAAAGAGGAAAATACACAAATATACTTCCTGTCTGGTTTTTGCCCCATCATTTTCTTCCTCAGATATGACTAAAGAACCTCAGCTAAGCCAGCCAGGCATGTGTGAAATGCAGGATTCATCCCTCATCACCACACACACTTCCTCCCCTCCCATCTCAGGTCACAAAGGTCATAAGAAGCCATGGGGAGGCTCCTGAACTTTTACTGTACTTAGGGAGCGCTTTAAGTGACATTTGCATGTTTGGTGACCAGCTTCCTGTCACTCAGATGGACACTGGATTAGGATTTCAGTGACTATCAACCGTCCTTTCTCAACTCTGCATATTTATCCATGAAAGGAGAGTGGCAGGAAACAGGGCCTTGGAAAACAGTGAGTTTGGGGCCCTTAGAGTTCACAGGTCAGTCCCCTGTATTGGCTGGGGGAGGTAGGATGTACCCAGATGATGTTTCCCACAATCAGCACCAAGAAGGCTGTCTCCTAGAGGAAAAATGTAAGAAAATTTTACAGTCCCACATTTTGTTACTGACCACTCTTTAATAATGGTTTCTTCAGTTACTTCTACAAAGGGATTGTTGTTGGTCCCCTGAGAGATTGGTGCTCTTTATAAAGCAGCTGATTTATGACTCCAACCTGAACTTGACGTGGCAGTGTTCCAGGCCCGCCTCCCGCCTTCCTCTACCCTAGCCCTCTTTCCTCTTTGCCCACCTGATTGGCAGGGGGTGGGTGCCTAGAAGGTGGGTTGCTAAGCAGCCTGGCTTTAACATTGTACCCTTGCAGTTTGATGAATAGCTGCAGTGTTTAGAAGAGAGAGAGGATTTTAGTCTGTCTCTTAATCAGGAGGGACTTTTTTGGGGAAGGGGTTAAGCACTTGTAGTCTGGTCTTGGCACATGGCCATAGCTTGGGAGGGAATTTGGTAACCCTCACGGTGCCTTCCCTTCTGAGATGCAGTGTGAATGGAGTCCAGAGCTCTGTGGCGGTTCCCATGTGAAGATCTTGTTGCAGAGTTGTCACTGTCTTATCTCTCCCCTCACCAAGAAAGAAAAGGAAATGAGATCCAACAACATTCTGTGAACTCAGCTTTTTCTGTTTTGATAATTAACTTGTAGTGGCACTTGAGATCACTGACCTTACTGGTCAGTAGGAAACAGGTGTGTTCTTGCCATTTTATGTTTGGGGGAATGCCTTCCTCCTGCTGTGTCAGAAACTTATAATATGGGGCTTAGGTTGTAACCTTTGCCTTCTCATCCATTGATTTGTTTTAGATGAAGCATTTACTCTGGTGCAGTGAGGTAAGCAGTTTTTTGATAAGAAGCCTTTGTTGGACTTGGGTCGTGGCTCAGTTGGTAAAGTGGTTGCCTAGCATGTGAGAGGCACTGGGTTCTATTCTCAGCACCACATATAAGTAAATAAATTAAAAACAACAACTAAAAAATTAAAAAATAAAAAGAAGCCTTTGTATTTAGGTTTCTACAGGATGAAATGGGAGTAACTGACGACTTGCATTAAGTATTGAGGAAAAGCTTTTCGCTAGAGAGAATATACAGCCAAAGAATGCTGCCTGGAACTGGGACCTCATTTGGTCCCTTATTAAAGGCATGCTGTACACATGCTCTTGGGTTCTGTGAGCTGCCAAGCTACCTCCTTACGTAAAGACTCCTTTTTTGACTTGAGCTAAACATGAAACTCCAGGAGTAACTAATCTCATGTCTCAATCTTGGGAGCGGGATATTATGAAGAAGTACCCCTTACTTCCTTTGTGCCAACAGTCTCAGTAATATACTCTACGGCACTGCCTAGGCTCTGGAGGAAGAGGCAGCCAGGATCTTGAGCTCTGCTGCTTCAGGGTACAGGGGGCTTCCTGAGCCCAAGGGAGCAGCAGGCATGGTTCAGATCATACAGGTGGCCCAGGCAGGAATGCTGCTGTGTTGGCTCTCCTCAGCATCACTTGGAACTGCTCCGCTCTGGAGGCCATGGAAGAAGACTAACACGGCACTCTGGAGTATCCCACCTGATATAAGGAAGAAGGGGTAGGAGGCTCTGGGATCCCAGAAGCCCCCAAAGCACTGCTCCCCTTCATTTAGTGCCACTGCTATAATTTTCCCTCTTCTCCTTCCCTAAAAAAATCAGGCATCTCCTGAAGAGAGGGACTGGCTCAGGGGCCTGATCTTACCCTCTGTGTGTTATTTCTCTTCTGCAGGATAACACAGAAGTAGAGAAGCGAGATCCCCAAGAACTAGTTGGTAAGTATGCAGGAGAGCTGGGGGCATACTTGTAACCCTTGCCTTGTGAGCAAACCAGCTTCTGGCTATGCTAGCCTCTGCTCCTTGGGGCTTTTCTCAGCTATGAGCATCCTCCCTTCAGACTCCCTCTTAGGGCCTTTGGCATTTTCTAGAATGACTGAGACACCCCCCCCCCAAAAGCAGTTCTTCATTTAATAATATTCATGGTACATCTTATTGGGGTTTCCTAAGTTGCTAATATATCAGGATGGGGTTCCAGGTCCCCATCAGCTGGGAGCTTTGTTTCTTCCCCTTGTGCCCTGGGTCCTTTCTTTGCCTTTGTTCTCCTCCTCCCCCTCCACTGGTGTTCATGTTGCTCACAGAGTCAGCATATGGCCTTTGCTGGAATTTTGCTTTGTCCCCAGGCAAGAACATGCCCTGAAACCCATGAGTTTGGGGCCTTTGGTGAGAGACAGAGCCATTTCTGGAAAATTACGTACCGTCCGCCTCCTTTGCCAGTGCCAGCCTCTAATCCCATTAGAAAGTTTCTTAGCTCCTTTAATTTGGCCATGGACATTATTGGTTCCAAAAGCCTTACCCAAGGGAATTTTCCAGTGAATCCAGGCCTCTCAGCAGTGTCAACCCCCCCCCTCTCTATGGCAGCTGTTACCTGCCTGTCCCAGTGATGTTTACAAAGCATATTTTTTTCTTCTTCCCAGGGACACCTATAAAACCTTCCCTTGTACACCCATGTTGGCATTGAAGGCTCACTCCTTCTAGTCCCAAGTTTTCAGATCACAGAGACTTGGCCAGAAAGTGCTCCTCCAGCCTCCCTTCCACTTGTTTTTCTCTAAGTAGGATCCTTTTGCTGGTGGTGGGGAGGAGGATGAGTTTATTTGGCAACTCTCAGCTTCAGGGGTCTGAGTCCATAGACAGCTGGCTCCATTCCTCGGGGCTTGAGAAGAGGTGGAATGACAGAATGGCAGAGGGAAGTGGCTCACATGATGAGCAGGAAGCAGAGAGACTGTACTTGTCAGATACAAAAACATATCCCAAAGGCATGCCCCCACCTCCTTCAGCCACACCCTGCCTGCCTTCAGTTACCACTCAGTTAATCCCATCAGGAATTAATTCACTGATAAGGTTAAGCCTTGTAAAACCCAATCATTTCTCATTTAAACTTTCTCACACATAAGCTTTTGGAGGACACCTACTCTAAACCATAATGCTGTTCAGTGCCACCCCAGTTCTCAGCAGGATTTTGCTTTGATCCCTGGGCTCTCTAATGGGTGGAATTTGAATCTTCCAAATCCTATAATGGCTCCGGGTTTTCCTAAGCCCTAGCTAGAGTTTGCTCAAAATTGAGAGACTTGCAACATCAGGGGCAGTAGTTTCCTTCTAGACCAGAAGAGGCAGAGTATGTCAGCTAGGTAGCCAAGGGCCTGTCCCTAGTGAGTAATCTGTAGGGCCAGGTGTGGCAAGAGCCTCAGCCTCTTCCTTCAGAACCCCACCTGATCTTTCTGTTTATTATTAAGAAGCTTCAAGGCTGGAGATCAGAGAGCAGCCTGTCTGTGAGCCATCATGGCAGTGCCCTCCACTCACTAGCAGTGTTTGGCACATGACACAGTGTGTATGGGAGCTTAGCTCCCAACTTCTTTCACAGCCAACTGAGCACTATTTCTCTCTGCCATCTTTGTTTATTTGTTTTGATACTGGAAATTTAACCCAGAGGCACTTTACCACTGAGCTACATCCTAGATCCACCCCCAACTTTTTTGACCTTTTATTATGAGACAGGGTCCCCTAAGTTGCTTAAGGCTTAAGTTGCTGAAGCTGGCCTTGAACTTGTGATCTGGAATTACAGGTGTGTACTGCCTATATCCAACTCCATGCCACACTTTAAAAATAGCTTTGTTGAGCTGGATGCTGAGATTCACATCTGTAATCCCAGCAATTTGGCAGGCTGAGGCAGGAAGATTGCAAATTTGAGGCCAGCCTCAGAAACTTAACAAGACACTGTCTCAAAGAACTGGTCGGCTTAGGAGGCTGAGGCAGGAAGATCACAAGTTCAAAGCTAGCCTCAGCAATTTAGTAAGGCTCCAAGCAATTTAGTGAGACCCAATCTCAAAATAAAAAATAAAAAGGATTGGATTCAATCCTGGGTTCAATCCCTGTTACCAAAAAAGTAATGAACTGGAAATGTAGCTCAATAGTAAAGCACCTCTGGTTCAATCTCCAGTACCAAATAAATAAATAATGAAAAAATAAAAATAGTTTGGTTGAACTGGGTAAGGTGGAAAAGACAGTATTTGAAGCTACTTGGGAGGCTGAGCAGAAGAGTCACAATCTGATGCAAGCTTGGACAACTTCAAGGCCAGCCTGGGCAACTTAACGAGACCCTTAGTAAGTTGGTGAGACCCTGTCTTAAATAAAAAATTTAAAGGCCTAGAACATAATAACTTCAGTGGTAAATCACTCCTGGATTCCATCACCAGTAACCCCCTCCCAAAAAAATAAAGGAGCTTTGTTGAGGTTTATTTTATAATTTTCAAAGTAAAATTCGCTGGTTTTAAGTGTGCAATTTGATGAATTTTGACAGCTGTGTATAGTTGTATTATCCTCTCCACCTTCACAAGACAGGATGTTTCCATCCCTCCAAAATGTTCCCTTATGTGCCACCACTATTTGCAGACCATTTCTTCCCCTGGCTTCAGGCAAGAAGTGATCCACTCTCTTTGGAAGTTCTGTCTATTTTAGAATTTCTTTTTTTTTTTTTAAGAGAGATTTTTTAATATTTATTTTTTAGTTTTCGGCAGACACAGCATCTTTGTTTGTATGTGGTGCTGAGGATCGAATCTGGGCCGTATGCATGCCAGGTGAGCGTGCTACCACTTGAGCCACATCCCCAGCCCCCTAGAATTTCATATAAATCAGAATTTATTGATGTTTTAGGCTGGATCACTCCCTGTCATGGGGGCATCCTGTGCATTTAGGATATTTAGCACGGCATTAGTTTTTTTGTTTTTTTGTTTTTTTTGAGAATTTTAATATTTATTTTTCAGTTCTTGGCGGACACAACATCTTTGTATGTGGTGCTGAGGATCGAACCTGGGCTGCACGCATGCCAGGCGAGCGCGCTACTGCTTGAGCCACATCCCCAGCCCATGGCATTAGTTTCTACCCACTAAATGCCAGGAGCATTCTCTCCTTCTTCCCCAAATGTGGTAGCAAAATGTTATCTCCAAAGGTGCAGAATCACCCCAAATTGAGAACTGCTAATACAAATAGATCATAGTTTTCCTGACTGGCTTCCTTTACTTGTCTTGATGCTTCTGAGATTCATCCATGTCGTTGAGCATATCCATCGTTTACTTCTTTTTATTGCTAAGGAACATGCTTGTAAGGTATACTACAGTTGTTTGTGTATTCATTCACCCACCGAGGACACAAATGCCGCATAGTTTTGAACTGTCTCACCACTTCTCATTAAGGAGTAGCTAGGTCAGCTCTTCACTGAGCATGCAAGCTTGGACAACTTTTAGTTTAGTGGAGAGTAGATTCCATCCATGATTCCATGCTTGTCAGCTCCTCTGTCTGAACTTGGCTCCTGTACCTGAACTTAACTCCTCTAGATATCAGGACTCAATGTTGCTCACTGGATGTGGGAAACATTTTCAAACACGTAGACAGCCCTACCTTTAAAAAAGCAATTAAGAAAGCTGAGAGTCCAATTCATAGGTGAGGTATCTCTAGTACTGTAACTCCTGACAGAGCTGTCCATACCCACCAGGGGCCCCACCATTGCTCCATAGGTGCCAGAAACAGAGGTACTGGAGTGACACCCCCAGTGAGTTCTCCATGCCAATCATGAACTAGAAATATCCCCCCACCTCCTGCTTGTAGCCCCCCACAACACCCTGCACACATCCTCAGGTCTCCCAGTCTTGCTACTCTGCTTGCTCCCTACCACTGCGTAGCCCTACCTGGCAGCTATGGATACTGGGGATGTTTTCTGACATGGGCAGGCCCCAGGGGTGATGTGTGCTGATGCAGGCTCCTTAAATCCTAAGTTGCAGCTGCCCTCTCAGACTGTCCCCCAGAAGACCCAGGCAGCAGCCACACATGTGGTGGTTGTCCTGAGTGTCTGAGGACACACTGCTAAATGTATTTCCTGGGAAGGTGGTTCAGAGTTCTGGCTGCTTATAGCAAGATACACAGAGTGGATGTCATTTTTATTGGATTCATTCTGGAACTTAGGAAAGAGAATCACTGAAAAATTGTTTCTAAAATCGGTGGGATAACTTTTGTTTTCCCAAGTTTGTCCCTTTATTGTCAGTTACTTCCTAGTAATTCTTGTTTGTAGCCCAGAGCTCAGAGGGGTTTCCCTTTTGTCATGCTATCTACCATTTGCACCCTGGAGGTTGGTGGGGTTGCTATGGCAACAGTGTCACACCCTGTTTTTCTAAAAGACTTTCCTGGCAAATGCCAAAGGGCATTCTTTGTCTCCCTGTCACATGCACACATTGTCACATTGTGGCTCTAGTCTTGGGAAGAACTTAACCTTCCTTGTTTCTGTGCCCAGTGCCTGCCAAGGCCTCCTTGCTTTTGTTGACGATGTTCATGAAATCTGAGGACCAGCTCTTCCCAGCTGCTTCCACTCTCAACTGGCCTCTGCAGCCTTTTTGAGCTCATGTCTAGAACTTCTGCTCATCCCAGGGCTGAGAGGAAGGAGGAAGTCAGGATGAGGCTTGAATCCCAGCCAGAGCAGAGTGTTACCCTTGCTTGAGGAATCAGGAGGCAGAAGGAAGGTGCTGGGCCCAGAGAATCACATAGTCCCCTTGTGGAAACTCAGGCCACAGCAGGACCTTTGATCTGTGAGTCACCCAATCTCTGTCCTCTTGCCCCTCCTCAAAATAACAGGCCAGTACTCTGCCCTTGGAGTGTGTCCAGCAAAAATCCATTGATAACAGTAAAAATCAGCATGTGTAATCGTGTTCCCTGGCCAGGCATGGTGGTTCAAACCTATAATCTCGCTACTTAGGAGGTTGAAGTAAGAAGATCTCATTTCAAGGCCAGCCTGGACAACTTAATGAAACCCTGTATTAAAATAAAATTCAAGCCAGGTGCAGTGGTACTTCTATAATCCCAGTGGTTCAGGAGACTGAGTCAGGAGGATTGCAAGTTCCGAGCCAGCCTTGGCAACTTAGGCCCTAAATAATTCAGTGAGACCCTCTCTCTAAATAAAATATATAAAAAGGGCTGAGTATGTTGTTCAGTGGTAAAGTGCCCCTGGGTTCAATCCCTGGTACCAAATTCGAAAAAGCTAGGGATATAGCTCAGTGGTAGAGCACCTGCCTATTACATGTGAGACCCTGGGGTCAATCTCTAGATCAGTACCTTTAAAAAAAAAAAAGCAGGAATGCTCTGGGCTTGACCCCCAGCCTTAAGGTGTTTGTAGGGTGAGCAGGCTGGAATCCCAACAGCTAGACTGACAAGTCTGGAGAGTTTGTTTCTAGCCTAAGTAGTACAGGTGGCAGGCTCGTAGTCCCAGCTACTTAGGAAGCTGAGGTCACTTGAATCCAGAAGCTCAAGACTTCTACAACAAGGCCTCCACAACATAGTGAGAGCTTGTCTTTTTAAAAAATAATAATAATAACCAGACATGGTGTTACATGCCTGTAATCCCAGCAGCTGTGGAGGCTGAGGCAGGAGGATTGCAAGTTCAAAACCGGCCTTAGCAATTTAGCAAGGCCTTAAGTAACTCATTGAAACCCTGTCTCTAAATAAAAAATATAAAATAGTGCTGGGGATGTGGTTCAGTGGTTAAGTGCCTCTGGATTCACTCCTGATACAAAAATAATATTATCCTAGCCTTGGGAGAGGAGACCCAGAAGGCTGTTCTAGGCCAGTCTCCACAGTCCAGGAGACCACTTGTTCCCCCTAGAATTACAGGGGTGCAAAGCTAACCCATTTCTTAGAGCAGATAAGTGGTCTAAGAAATAGGTTAGTTATGCACCCCTGTAATTCTAGCTTTTCAGGAGGCTGAGACAGGAGGATTACATGTTCTAGGTCAGCGTCAGCAACTTAGACACTATCTCAAAAATTAAAAAAGGACTGGGGACAGTGTTCCTTGCGAAAGTAGTCCTGGGTTCAATCTCCAGTACCACAAAAGGAAGAAATAAAGAAATGAGTTAGCCAGAGGACCTGGCACACACAGTAGGTCCTCAGAAAGTATTTGTTGGGTGTTATTGGTGGTAGCTTGTTCATTCTTTCCCTTCCTCCTGCCCGCCCTGTTCTGCCTGCTATTTGCTCATTGTATGGTCCTTTTCATGAAGGAATGTTTTAAAGAGCACAGGCAGAATTTTACAACAAACAGTGCATTGTTTGAGTGATCCAGAGCAGGACTGTGGTCACCAGAGTGGCCAGAGGCTACAGGGAAGGGAGTGAGAAGAGAGGGCGAGGCTTGAGTGGGAGGCTTCGGTGGGCAGCAGCAAATCTCTGAGGGAGTCGTCCCTTGGGGGTTGTGGTTTTAATGTCAGAATCAGGCCTTTTGTTCCCAAAAATGAGTTGGGCCAAGAAAAAGACCATAAACCAATCATCAACAGGTAATTTTTTTTAAAAGTGTCCTTATGCATAAGCAGTTTTAGACTCTTAGAACCCCAAATCTCAGGAACCCTGAATACAGTTTCTCCCTAGGCAGGTCAGCCCAAGACAAGAAGGCTGATACTGAGCAACTCTGATTTCTAGAGTTCTAGTAGAGGTGTTTTAGAGACTACGCAGTGGGAGGCTGGAGCCAATGCACAGTGAGTTGACTTGCATGTTCCTCCCAACCATGTGTTCACTAACTTCACATTGGTAGCCTGAAATTGGCCACAGAAAGGAAATTTACACCATGGGAATCAGCAAATGCTAAGGATCCCTCTCCCCCAGCTGGTTGTTAAACATTTCCCAGCACAGCACTGGGCATATTCTTTTCTTAAAATTTAACCAGCGGCTGGGACTATAGCTCAGTGGTAATGCACTTGCCTTGCATGTGTGAGGCACTGGGTTCAATTCTCAGTACCATGTATAAATAAAATAAAGATCTGTTGACAACTAAGGGAAAAAATATTTTTAAAAAAGTTAACCAGTGGGGGCTGGGGTTGTGACTCAGTGGTAGAGCACTTGCCTCACACGTGTGAGGCACTGGGTTCAATTCCCAGAACCACATATAAATAAATGAATAAAATAAAGGTCCATCAACGACTGAAAAAAAATTTTTTTTTTTAACGTTAACCAATGAGGGGCTGGGGTTAGGCACTGGGTTTGATCCTCAGCACCTCATGGAAAAAAATATATATAAAGGTTTTGTGTCCATCCATAACTAAATATTAAAAAAAAAAAAAAGTTAACCAGTGGGAACCAGGCCCTGTAGTGTACACCTGTAATCTGTCTTAGGAGGCTGAGGTAGGAGGATCACAAGTTCAAGGCCAGCCTAAACAGTTTAGTGAGACCCTGTCTCAAAAAAAGGAGGATGGGGTGGCTGGGGATGTAGCTCAGTGATAGGAGCACTTGCTTAGCAAGCTTGAAGCCCTATATTTAATCCCCAGTACTACTCCACAAAAAAAGAGAAAAAGTTAACCACTAGGACTTGGTAATACATGTTTTTCTTTTTTTTTTTTAAGAGAGAGAATTTTTAATATTTATTTTTTAGTTCTCTGCAGATACAACATCTTTGTATGTGGTGCTAAGGATCGAACCCGGGCCGCACGCATGCCAGGCGAGCGTGCTACCGCTTGAGCCACATCCCCAGCCCTACATGTTTTTCATCTAGACCTTCTACCTAAATTTCTCTTCTCCCAGGTTGACATGTGTCTGGCTCCTGATCAGCTCAGGTGACAACAGAATACCCTATTTTATTGTTTGTTTCTTTTTTTTCTCCCCACCTCCCCAGTATTGGGTGTGAACCCAGGAGAGCTCTACCACTAAGCTAAATCCCTAACCCTTTTTATATTTTATTTTGAGACAAGGTCTCACTGAGTAAAACTGAAGCTGGCCTCAAATTTGCATTCTTCCTACCTCAGCCTCTGGAGTCACTGGGATTATAGGCATATGCTACCCTACCCAACTGTTTTACCATTTTCACAGCATTTATCCCTTCCTGAAAACATAAAAATGCAGCATTTAAAATGTTATCTCTGTCCCCTGTCCTAATACCCTCACCTATAGAATCTTTCCCTCTAATTTCTCAACAGCCTCCTTTTCCGAAAGGGTCCGGAACATGTCGCCTGATGAAATCAAGATCCCACCAGAACCCCCTGGCAGGTGTTCTAATCATTTACAAGTAAGCACAGGGCCTGGCTGCTGAGGCCAATATGGATGAAGTGGGTATGGGTTAGCTACCTGGTGGGGCCACAGCAGGGAAAAGGGACCAAGGTCCTGGGTTCAATTTCCAGCACCACAAAAAATAATAAATGAATAAATAGGCTGCCACATGATCAGGAGCTACAATCCTGGTTATCTAGCTAGCCAGATCTCAGGAATTGGCACCCATAGTTCATGGCACCTGATATTGTACTAGCCTACCTTTAGTAAGGCCTATGTCCCCGCAGGAAAAAACATGCACATTTCACTGCACGCAGTTGACCCAGTGGTAAAAAACTGTGTTGACAAAATAAGGACATATCAGACTGTAAAGTAAATTATGCTAATGTGAAAACAGCATTTATACTTTTTATTTTCCTGCGGTACTGGAAATGGAACCTAGGGCCTCACACATCAACCACTGGTACATCTAGCACTCTACCACTGAGCTACACCTTCAGCCAAAAGTACAGCATTTATATGGCATAACATTCCTGTCCTCATTCCTAAATTCAGATTTCAGCCATTTATTGCCTACCTTTGGCCTTGAAATCCCTAGTGGTGGGAACTGTTCATGCAGTTGCTCCTTGGCTGGCAGGACTTCTGGATTTCAAACTATACTGTGGCTTCTCTTTGTCCCTCTGCTGTGAGTGGGACCTTGTAACTAATAATAGGCCCGATGCCCAAGGCTGTGCAATTGTGGCCCTGGTTCACCTGCTTTGCCTTTGATCCTGCAGCTTCTGCTCAGTGCCTCTGGCTACTCAGCAAGCCCCTGGCACCACCCAAATGGATGGATGACTAATGGGAGTGGGGTTGAAGAATGCAGCAGACCAGGGGAGGGCTAGAGTCAGGGCTGGGGGACAGTGCAGCTTGTCTTCCTTTCAGGGAAGTCTCCTCCCTTTGCTGAGTTGTCTGTTTCCCAGCACCCTCAGGATCAAGTCATCCTCCATGGCAGAAAATGGGCTCTAGCCTGTAAGGACAGTTCCAAAGATCTGCCATACAGAGCCAGATAGCCATTCAGCCCTCAAATTCAAAATGTTCCTCCTCATTCAATCCTCCCTTGGGTAGAAACCATGGCATTTGAGCAAATGGTTTAGTTCACCTGAGGTAGCAGAACCCATTTGGAAACCCAACCAAGTCAGCTATATGATAAGTTCACCGAAAGCTGCCCAGCCTTCTATGTAAGGCCTCCTTCCACTGCCCTTGATGAGAACCCATTGAGGGAAGCAGCTTGTCGCTCTCAGCTTCTCTCTTCCCTGGTAGTTAAATGGATTACAAATCTTTCAGTGCTTCTTCAGGTCCATCTCGGCAGAAAAATTTGCCTTCTGACCAGGCGAGTAGGCCACCTCTCCTGACATGTCCATCCTAAGGAGTATCACTTGGGACCTCCAGCCCTGCCCCCACCCCACCTCCTCTTGCAGGGGAAGAGTGCCCAAATGTTTTCCTTCTGAAGAATCTGTATATTTAACTGCCAAGTGAGGGGATGCTGAAGTTTGATCTTGAATTAGATCTTACCCACCTTCCTAGATAAGAACACACTTTCTTTTTTTGAGAATTTTTTTTTTGAGAGGAGGGGGGGGGAGGGAGGAGAGAGAGAATTTTTAATATTTATTTTTTTTAGTTCTCAGCGGACACAACATCTTTGTTGGTATGTGGTGCTGAGGATCGAACCCGGGCCGCACGCATGCCAGGCGAGCGTGCTACCGCTTGAGCCACATCCCCAGCCCAAGAACACACTTTCAAAGAAGTCTTCATTGTCACTGGGCAGCACTGATACCATATGCCACCGGGGCCAGGCAAGACCCCCATCCTGAGGATAGCATATTACTGGCCCAGTAGGTTATCCTGGATCCCAGCCAGGTAGTTCTCCTGTGTCCCATAGAGAGTAGGTCAGGGATCTGTGTGAGCATTTTGGTCAAAATGACATGAGCTCTTAACCCTTGATTGTGACCCTTGACAAACTGGCATTACCCAGCCACTTGTGAGTGCCTCACATAAGACTTGCTAAGGCTGAGGGTTTAGTTCAGTGGGAATATGCTTGCCTAGCATACACAATCCCCAGCATTGAAAAAGAAAGAAAATTCTAGGAAGTTTGTGAGACCACTCCAAGACATTCTACTCCTGCCTTGAAAAGGTCACAGGTCTATTGGTTGCAATTCACAGTTTTGCTGAGGACTTAACCTTCTGTTGGAATTTTAAACCAACCAGGCATGGTGGTACACTTCTATAATCACAGCAACTTTGGAAGTGAGGCAGGAGGATTGCAAGTTCCCAGCCTTGGTAACTTAGTGAGATCTTGTCTCAAAATAAAAATTAAAAAGGGCTGAGATATGGCTCAGTGATAGTGTCCCTGGATTCAACCCCTAATACCAAACATAAATCATGTAAAAACAGCTAACACCTTAAACTCTTCTTATAGTGATTTGAGAGCTGATAACCAGTCAGGAGTTTGTTTCTTTTCTTCGCTGTTCCTTCTCCACCTTGATCTTTACTCCTCACTATACTGGCCATCCAGAGAAGGTTGGAAGAAATCAGCAATGAAAACAGACCCATCTTGGTTTATCTTGCCTGTGGGCAGCTCTGCTCTTTAAAGGCTGGGTGGAAAAGGAGAATATGGCTGCAGTTGGGCTTCCTGGGGCTCTTGTGTTTATGCCACAGACTGGATTGTGGGTGGGTGGTCTTCTGTCATATGTCCTGTTCCTGTTCATAGGACAAGATCCAGAAGCTTTATGAGCGAAAGATAAAGGAGGGAATGGATATGAATTACATCATCCAAAGGAAGAAAGAATTTCGGAACCCTAGGTGAGTTTCCCATGAGCTTGTAGGTAAGTTGAGTCACTGGTGTTAGATGGGGGAACCAGGAATGCGCCTAGGAAGGGCTGAGGAGAGGCAGCCTTGATCCCTCTTGAGCAAAAAGGGCCATCTCCCAGATTCTCCTTATTCTAAGTGCCTGTGACACATAGCCAGCTGTCTAAACCAGGTGGAGCTTTATCAATTAGATCCAAACTAAGCATAGAAACCAGCCTACAGAATAGCAGCCAAGAGTCTTGGGCTGATGCAGGGAGACCTGGCTGGTTTCTTGTCACTCCTCTGCTCCTACAGCACATAACTTCTCAAGGCTTTAATTTCCTCATCTGTTCAATAAGGGAGTTACTCTTCTTCCAACTCTAAAAAGTTGGTTTTGCATACAGATGAGAGGTTTTAGGGACAGGTATATCTAGGTCTTAGTCCATCTAGTGTTCTGGCTAGTGACAAACCCAGGAAGAAGGTGATGTGTGACAGTGGGACCTGTTCTGGCCCCTGCATGGGCCTGAGTGTGGTGGACTCAACCCAGCCATACAGACTGAAGGTTAGAGACATCTGGATTAGACACAGCAGAGCTGACATCTCACTCCTGGTGCTTGCCCCAGCTACATTTCCATCTCCCAAAGAAGGTAGAAAGCCAGAGCCCAGGAGGTCAGGCCCCCCATTAGGAAGCTTGCTTAGAACAATATAACTGGCCTTAAGAGTTTCCGCTCTTATCTTAGCCCCAGGGACTAGTGGTTTCATTGCCCTGTAGACCTGGACCAGTGCCTGCTCACTGATGAGGCTGTTTTCTTTTCAGCATCTATGAGAAACTGATCCAGTTCTGTGCCATTGATGAGCTGGGCACCAACTACCCAAAGGTGCGTCCTACACTTTGCAGCTCGAGGGTGAAGAGGGTTCCCAGAACTCTGTGTTTGCTCCACTGTATTTGACCTAGAGCTACAGAAAGGTCCATGTAGCAGCACTACGGGTTGAAGAGGACAGGCCCCATCTCTGTTGTTTTTGAGTTTCTATTCTGAAATAGTTTAACAAAGAAATGCCAGCAACAGACCTGGTCTCTAACTACTTAGAACCCAAGTATATGCTTGTTGTTCCTATCGGCCAGCTGGTGGTGGTGTTACTGAGCCAAGAACTTTGCCACTCCCGTGTTCTTTTCTGAGCTTTTTCTGGCTACCCATGGCTGGGAATCATGCCAGCTCCTGTGCTGTCAAGAGAACAGGGGGCTCCAGGCCAAAAAGGTCCATGGAAAGACTCTTCGAATCATTGTTACCTGGTGGTCTCTGCTGATTGCATCTTGATCTTTTCTTTTTCAGGATATGTTTGACCCCCATGGCTGGTCTGAGGATTCCTACTATGAGGCATTAGGTAACCTGCTTTCCATCTACCCACCACTCGTCCATCCACCCCTCTGTTCAGCCATTCAGCCATCTAGTCAATCATCCAGGATCCAGGCCACACATGTTTCAGGGTCTCCTCTATGTCAGGCCACATCCAAGGGGCTGTTGATTCAGTCTTGAATAAGACAGACCCCATCTGTAACTTACAAGACTTAAATATAAGTCAGGCATGGGGGCATATACCTGTTAATTCCAGCTACTTGAGAGACTGAGGCAGAAGGACCAAAAGTTTAAGACAGGTCTGGGCAACTTAGCACGACCCTCTCAAAACTTTTAAATATTTTTTTTTTAAAGTGCTGGAGACATAGTTCAGAAGTAGAGCAATTCCCTAGCATATGTGAGGTCTTTGGTTTCCAGTACCCCACATGCGTGCATACACATGCACGCATGTGCACACACACACACAAAGACTTGAATATAGCAAGGAAGATAGTGAAACCAGTAATTCCAGCACTGATGGGTATTAAGATGAGGAGAGAGTGTTGGGTGTAGTGGCACACACCTGTAGTCCCAGCAACTCATCAGGCTCAAGACAGAGTATCACAACTTCAGGGCCAGCATGGGCAACTCAACAATACCCTATCTCAAAAAATTAGGACTGGGAGTGTAGCTCCAGTGGTAGAGTGCCTCTGGATTCAATCCCCAGTACGGGGGGGGGGGGGGGGGGGACCCAAGGGGGTTTGAGGAAGGTTTGGTAATCAGGGTCACCTCACCTGGCTAAAGGGTTAGGAAGACCCTGCCAAGGAAGCCGTGTTGCAGCTAAGGTTTGGAGAGGTGTAGGAGCCAGGCAGATGCGGGCAGAATGCTCCAGGCAGGCTGGGGAATTGTATTCTAAGGCCAGGGGGATTTCAAAGGGTAGCCTTCAAGCTACAGGTCTTAAGCCAATAGCCCATGGTCCAGTTCCTGGCCTATACATATATTTTGTTTTCCCCACACAAATTTTTTCTTTTCTTAATTTGAATTAGTTGCCAACATTTTGTATAAAATTCCATAATTGTAGCTTTTCTTTGTCAGTAGGAAGATAATCCCCACATTCCCAAACCCAACAGTTCCTGGAGCTCAGGAGTAACTAACCCTTCCCAACAAGATATGCAGCCTCCAGGTCCTTGTTTTGAGGCCCCTGCTCTAAATTGACTAAGGGCTGGCATTTCATTTCACCTAATGCAAAAGAATTCTAAGCCCACAAAGGCCTTAAAATCATCAAAAAGAATACAGTGCCCCGAGCAGTGAGGGGATTAGGCTCCACAGGATTAGGCTGCTCATAGGGTTCCTTGTAACACCATCTTGTCTCTTCTAGCCAAGGCCCAGAAGATTGAAATGGACAAATTGGAAAAAGCCAAAAAGGAGCGAACCAAAGTAAGTGGTTACAGACCTGCAGGATCAGAAAGGCAAGCATTGGGTATTCAGGTCCTGATGGATAAGCTGAGAGTCCCCATCTCCCACACCCACCCTTTTCCACACTTGTCACCTGCTGAGGCTCTGAGGAGCCTAGGCCTGCCCTTCTGCACCAAGCAGGCTGTGGCCCAGCCTCTGACGTGGCTTTTAGAAGCCTCCCACTGTTCCATTCTTGATGTCTTGTAGTTCAGATATTACGCTCTCCCTCACCTTCCCTCCCCCATTCACAACTTCAAAGTTCAGGTAGCTTGTCTCTTGTGGGTCATTGGGTCATCAGTGCCCTCCCTGACCTGGATGGAGGGAAGTATTTCCTTCTGAGAGTGTAGGCACCCTAGCCTGCTCCAGCCATTGCATTTCTTGCCCTGCAAAACTGACCTCAGCAGCCTGCTTGGGTGCTTCCTTGTAAGTCCCATGTCTGACAGCCAGGTGAACCCTCATTTTAGAACCCTGAGTACCACTTCTTCCCAGTTGTGTGGTGTGGGTTCTTCATAAGCATCAATTTAGCTCTGAGACTAAAGCATCATCCTTTGGACACTGTGCCTTTATAACAAGAGTCTCCAAGAGAGAAAGCTGGGCATCAGACACTGGCTCCTCCCACCTCTTGTTAGACCTGGTCAGCCTCACGGCAGCTGCAACCCCCAGGATACTCCCCTCACCCCCAAGCAGAGGGGCTGCAGGGCCTGGACGCACTGGTGGCCCTCTCAAGGCCCTGGCTGGTGGGAGCTGGTGTGAGGGGATAATCTGGTTTCTCATTCTTAACCCTTGATTGAATCTCCCTTCTCTCTCTTTCCCTCTCCCTTCCAAACCCCAGGCTTATTGCAGGGACGTGTCTGCAGCGCCTGGGGACCGGAGCTGTCCTTCCCCTGTGCGGGCGGGCACCGCCTCCTGGGTGTGAGGAGGAGGGGCCTGGCCAACCGGTTCTGGGCATGTGAGGTGGGGTGGTGGGCAGGGGTGCCGGGCATGCGCAATCCTGTGATGCCGGGAGGGACTGCTGTCTGCTGGGAAAGCTCTTTGAAGAGTGGTGAAAGTCCCTTCGGGCTGTTTCCAGGCACCTCTCCCTCCCCAGATGCTCATAGCTGAGGTGACTTTCAATGCCTCTTTGTGTACTGCCAAATTCCTGTCCCCCTGGAGCAGATGGATGGCACAGGAAGTAGGCACATAGCTCTGCATTGGCCTTATCCTCCTCTCTCCCCCCTCCAGATTGAGTTTGTGACGGGCACCAAGAAAGGCACCACCACCAATGCCACAGCTACCACCACAACCACTGCCAGCACAGCCGTCGCAGGTAGGATGGCTTGGCCCAGCTCTACCCGGACTGGCCACACCAGTCTAGCAAGGGTTTCCTGGGCTCGTCTAGGGCACCTACTGGCCACCTGGGGCTTCTTGGACCAAGGCCTTTGCATTCCTGCCCTGAGGGCATGGAGTGCTCTGCTTTTGGTTGGTCTTTATCCTGATTCTTCTTCTGCATTATCTCCAGATGCCCAAAAGAGAAAGAGCAAGTGGGACTCCGCCATCCCAGTGACGACAATAGCGCAGCCCACCATTCTCACCACCACTGCCACCCTGCCAGCGGTAGTCACTGTCACCACCAGCGCCAGCGGCTCCAAGACCACAGTCATCTCTGCTGTGGGCACCATTGTGAAGAAAGCCAAGCAGTGACAGAGCCATGCCAGGGCTTGACTGTGCAGCCTAGTGGCTGCTGTATATTTCAGGACTTGGACCTGCTCCCAAGGTGCCATCTGAGAGGAGCCTCTGTGTGGCATTCCAACCAGAAGGACATTGTAGCAGAGGCAAAGGATACAGCAGATAGGGTCTGTCTGTCCACACACCACTTTGGGGTCTCACCCAATTAAAAGTGTCGTGTTCTTCTGTCCCAGCATCTGGGGTACACTGGCCTCTCCCACGGTTTGTTTGCAGGCAAATGTGAAGCTCAAATGCTCCCTCCATCTTCTTATTCATGATTATTGATTGCCTAAGGATTGATAGTGGGGTGATGGAAGCCTGTGGCACTGCTCAGAGGGGTGCCCCAGTAAGTCACTGATTGTTCCCACTGTCTGCCTCTTGGCATGCTCAGGTGTGGCCCCAGGGAGGAGAGTGAGGCCTCTGGTTCTTAAGCAAGAGCAGACCTCAGCTGTCTTGGTGCAATTGAGCACTCTACAGGCCGCTTCTTGGACATGCCCAGGCTTTCAGAATTAGGCTAGGTACCAGAAAGGCTGGGGTGAGATCCCCAATGTGCACCAGAGGGGGTTGGTATGGGCACCTGGCCAAGGCCACCTAGTCCCTTAGTGCCCAGCAGGCGCAGCCAGTGAGATCTGCAGTCGGGGAGATGAATCACCTCCTGCTCTGGCCGGCAGCAGTTCATTGTTTATGTGAAAGCACTGCTCCTGGGAGAGCTGCTGCCACCCCACCCTTCCTCTGTTGTTATCTCTGCCCAGCAGCAGTCCCTGGGCAACACCAATGGCTGACCAGCTTCTCTTGGGCCAAAATGGGTTTCCCAACCACCACCAGCCTGAGAGTAGAGGGGGCAGTTTGCCTTTGAGGTCTCTGGCAGCTCTGGTCCAGCGGAAGCGCTGAGTGTCAAAGAAGGAAGCCGGGCTGTGAAAAGCTGTGGATTCCATGGGCCCGGCACAGACTGAGAAAGGTGGTCTTGAAATTGATGCCTGGTACTGTTATGTGATCTGAGGAATATGACAAACTATCCCTAATGTCGCCAAAATAAAAATAGTCACTCTTGCCCCATCTTATCCTTGGGACTTGGCCACCCTGGGGGAATTGCTGCTGCCTGCTCATCCTAAGAGGGTCTTTGTAAAGGCCCCCTTGCTCTCAGGCTCTGGGGGTTCCCCCATAGCCAAGGATACCAGGAGGTCTAGTAGAAGGCAGTGCAGCAGGGAAACAGAGTGCCAAGTACAGTGGGCATCCACTGGTCTGGCATCCTGGCCTAAAGCAAGTCCTGTGGTCTGTATGCCACTCTGTCAAATCAGCAATAAAGCTTCATGCAGAGGTTTGGAAGAATCATTGAAGGAAAAGCTTTCTAAACTGTAAAGTACTTGGAAAGTATCTGCTGTTTGCCAATACATTTTATTTTCACTATTGACCTAGGAGAGAAGCAAACCCTAAAAATGATGAAATCAGCCAGGGTCTGGGGAGTTGGCAGCAAGGCCACCTCCCCTTTAAGGGCTCTTTGATAGAGCCGGAAGTAGGCTGAGGCCAGTCTGCCGCTAGCCCTGCCATTGAGCTGCCCAGTTGGAGCAGCAGTGACTGTGCAGTGGGGGCCTGGGCAGTGGACACAGCTGAGTTGGCATCCCCAAGCTGAGAGTGCTGTTCCACTTCCTAGAAACCGAGTGAGTTGGCTAAGTCTTAATCCTCAGAATAACAGGTTAGTATAAAAGGGTGCCTGCCCACCTTTATTCCCACTGAGGATGGTGTCTGAGGATACCGGGTGTCCCTGCTACTAGGGACTAAGGTGACTTCTGATCTCACAGGGAAAATTCACTCTGCCCCCACCCCTTTCCTGTGTTGAGCAATGACATCATGATCCATGCAGGTCTCACCACTGTGCACTGGGAATCTGCGCTGTCCCTCACACCCCGTGGGTGACTTCAGAAGCTCTTCCTCCATCCCCTTTATTGCTGCCTCTGTTCAGGCTCTTGTCCCTCACACCACACTGTTCTGGCCTGGTAGTGCTGCCTCAGTTTCCCCACTCCCGTCCAAGCTCCGGTCATCCAGCAGAGGCCCCTTGCTATACTCTAGCTCTTGCCATGTTACATGCTGCACAGCAGGGTCTAGACTTGAACATGGCATGCCAAGCCACCAGCTTCCCACCTCTCCACACACCACCCACTGTGCTTGAGCAGCTCCCTCACCTTGTGCTTTCCCTGCTGCGCCTCTGCACATGGAGCACCTCCAAAATGGATCTCGGGTTTCATACCCCTTCCTGACTTCACTCCCCGCAGCTGCTCACTCCTTTCTCAGTGCTCTCAGAAGTGTTTCTCTGCCTGTGACTTCTGCCCACATAACAGTGGGCTGAGACCACTGGTGTCCTAGTTACTGCAAGCAAAGAAGGTAGTTACAAGAAACAATGTCCCATGTGCCTGAAATAAGGACTTTAGTCAGTGATGTAGTGGAGGAATGGAAGGAGGGGTTAATTAGTGGTCATCCAAAGTTGTGGTCACTAGACTCGAGTGACCCTCCATGCCCATGTTCACAGCGATTCTTGTATGGGTTTAATTCCAAAGGACTACTGTAGATTGTGTGCTGGCAATCCCAGAGGCTCAGCCATAGGAATAGGGGGCTCATTGTTCTCTCATTTTGTGCTTGTTTTGATTTTGGAGACAGCATCTCACTATGTTGCCCAGGCTGGCCCCAAACTACTGGGCCTAAGCAATCCTGCCTCAGCCTTCCAAATAGCTGAGAATACAGGCACATGTCATCACACCTGGCTCTCATATGTTTGAAAGTATGGGTAAAAGTTTGGTTTTACCAACCACTGTGGTGCATGCCTATAATCCCAAAGCTCAGGAGGCTGAGGCAAGAGGATCATAAATTCAAAGCAGCCTCAGAAACTTAGTGAAGCCTTGTCTCTAAATAAAATATAAAAAGGGCTGGGGTTGTGGCTCAGTGATCCAGTGCCCCTGGGTTCAATCCCCATTACCAAAAAAAAAAAAAAAAAAGTTTGGTTTTATGGTGCAGGGGATTGAACTTCGGGGTGCTCTACCACTTGAGCTACATATCAGCTCCCTCCACCTCTACACACACACACATACACTTTTAAAATTTTATTTTGAGACAGAATCTCACTAAATTGCCTAGCTTGGCCTTGAACTTATGATTCTCCTGCTTCCCTGGTAATGGGATTGCAGATGTTACAGATGGATGCCACCTCACCTGACTATAGTAATTTTTTTAAAAAAAAGGTTATTGAGCTGTAAATAAGAATAAGGAAGATTTCCATGGACAGATTTGCAGTGATCTTAAGGAGAGGCAAGATGTAGAACAGTGCTATAGAGAAAAGCAATACAAGAATAAAAGATATCAGGGCTGGGTATATAGCTCACTGGTAGTGCATTGACTCTGGGTGGGTTCAATCCCTAGCACCAAAAAGAAAGAAAGAAATGTTAAACTTGAATTGGAAATATCAATGTGAACTCATTATTTTTAATCTGTTTCTGTCTATTAAAGGAATGTAGAAACCCCAGTAGCAACACACATGTGTAACACCCAGATCTTGATTCCCCACAGGGCTCCTTGGAGAAACGGATGAGTCAAAATCTAACTGGGGCTGGATGGAGCACTTTGTTCCAGAAAGCAGTATTTCAAGTATTTCAAAAGGTCAACGGAACTGTTTTGAAGATATTTCTCATTGGTCAAATGTGGTTAATGTGAACATTAAGAAAAAATGACTGCAATGGACTATAAACTGGGTAAATAGAGATCCATTCATTCATATTTGGAAGAAAACTGTATTTGCCACCATCAGAGTTTAATGTTAATTCCTTACTCAGAAATTGACACTGAAAAGAATTGCCCCTAGTCTAATGTGGATGGCATTGTGAAATGGTACAACTGCTATGGAAAACAGTATGGCGACCTTCCAAAAGTTAACGAGAACTACCCAAGTCAGGTGTGGTGGCACACCTGTGGTTCCATCTAGTCAGGATCACTTGAGTTCAGGAGCTCAAGGCTAACGGGCCTGTCTAAGAAACAAAATGGGCTGGGGACATAACTTAGTGGTAGAGTGCTTGCCTAGCATGTTCAGGTCCTAGTTCCATCCCCAGCATGACAAAAAAAAAAAAAGTTCAAATAAAGTTAATATAAGTTTTATTATTAAAAAGGAAATAAGCCAGTGGAGGTGATGCATGTAATCCTTAATGGCTCCGGAGGCTAAAACAAGAGGATTACAAGTTCAACACCAGTCTCAGCAACTTACACCCTAAACAACTTAGTGAGACCCTGTCTCAAAATATAAAAAAGAACTGAGGATGTTGCTCAGTGGTTAAGCACCCCTGGATTCACTCCTCAGAAGCAATAAAAGAAAGTTAAGATGGGAAATTTTACATTATGTGACAAAAACATACATAGCATGGTGCTGGGCACTAGGCGTGGTGGCTTGTAATTCCAGCTCCTTGGGAGGCTGAAGCAGGAGGAGTACAAGTTAGAACTTCAGCAACTTAGCAGGACCCTGTCTTAAAATAAAATGTAAAAAAAGGATTGGGGATGGCCTGGGGTTATGATTCAGTGGTAGAGCGCTTGCCTAGCATATGTGAGGCCCTGGGTTCGATTCTCAGCACCACATACAAATAAATAAAGGTCTATTGACAACTATATATATATGAAAAAAAGGATTGAGGATGTTGCTCAGTAGTAAAGCACATGAAGCCCTGGAATCAAACCCCAGTATCAGAAAGAAAAGAAGGAAGGAAGAAGAAAAAAAGAACCTATTAAATATAGGAAAGTAAAAACAGAAAAAAAAAAAAAATAGAAAATAGTCATTTTGTAACTGTAAAGAAATACTTACTTCAGGCCAGTCACCAAGGGATGCTAAAACATTCAGAAATGTTTGAGCAATGTGCAGGGTGACAAAGCACTATTACCCTCTTCTAGATAACTGTTAATCACAAAGTGAAAAAGGGTATTTTCCCACCAGAAGTTAGGGCCATCACTCTCTTACCCTGATGACTGACTTCAGCATCCCTAATAGAGAGGCAGGTGCTACTGGCAAAACACACACTACCACCTATGACCAACCTTGTCGAAAATATGTGACTCAAATCCAATTGGACCTTTAGGCCCAACCTCCCTTTTGCAGAAGGATAAGAGAACAAGTCCAACGACAACCTTGAGGAAACAATCCAGACAGAACATTCTGCAGGGCCATGGGCATCTCTTTAAAATGTCGGTGTGGGGATCAGGGTGGGAAGACTGAAGTAAAAATGAGGGGCTGGGGATGTGGCTCAAGCGGTAGCGCGCTCGCCTGGTATGCGTGCGACCCTGGTTCGATCCTCAGCACCACATACCAACAAAGATGTTGTGTCCGCTGAGAACTGAGAAATAAATATTAAAAATTCTCTCTCTCTCCTCTCTCACTCTCTCTTTAAAAAAAAATAAATAAATAAAGTAAAAATGAGATGATCAAATGCAATGGGTGATATGAATTGGGCTCAGATTCAGAAGGAAACATAATTGACATTTTGGGACTGCTATGAAAATTTAAATATGGACTGTCATAGATTCCCCACCTCCACACCACTGGGGATTGAATCCAGGGGTGCTTTACCACTGAGCTACATGCCCAGCCCTTTTTCCTTTTCATTTGAGACAGGATCTTGCTAAGTTACTGAGGCTAGTCTGAAAATTGCAATCTTCCTGCCTCAGCCTCCTGAGTCCATGGGATTACAGTCGTGCCATCGGGTGCAGCAAGCCCCAAATTATTTAATTGACATGTCATGGTTAACTTCATTAGGTGATATCACAGTTCTTGAGCTTGTGTGATGTTTTGGGCTGTTCTAGAGGGTTCTAGAGGCTGTTCTAGAGTGTGGAAAGATGAAATGTCAGGATATATACAACTTAAATCCAAATTAAAAATATGAACCTGTGGGCTGGGATTGTGGCTCAGCGGTAGAGCTCGGGCGAGACCCGGGTTCGATCCTCAGCACCACATAAAAATAAAGGCATTATGTTGTGTCCATCTGTACCTAAAAAATAAATATTTAAAAAAATATATGAACCTATAATGAATATATAAATACAGCAAATGTGGCAAATGTCACTCTTGAATCCAGGTGGTAAAAATAAAATTGATTTTTGTAACTTTCAATATTTTTGTATGATTGAAAAATACTCAAAGTAAAAAGTTAAGGAATCAGAACTCCCAAGGAGGCCTATAGGGGCTAGGATTGCAGGTTAGTGGTAGAGCACTTGCCTAGCATGTTCAAGGCCCATGTTCAAGGTTCCATCCCCAGCCCAGCAAATAAATCAGTACATAAATACATACATGCATAAATGAAAGAAGGGCCTAGTGAGCAAGCCCATACATCTCTGTGGAGAAAACAAACTCAGTGACTATCCCCTCTACCAATAGGTGATGTACATTAGCAAGCCTAGCACATGGCCTGGGAAGTTATTAAATGCATGTAAAATAAACAAGTGACTGAACTAATGACAACAACTCTGGCCTACTGGAGTCCACAGGGGAGTTGGCAGTAGCAGTAGCAAGGATTTGTGGTATTTGTTGTGTTTCATAGGCCTCACCTGCTTATCTTGTAGAGCCTTGAGAGGGAAGCCCCCACTCTGGCCTTAAGGCTGTAGAATGAGTCAGTGGAGTTTTATTTCATTTTTATAAAATTAACATGTAGGAGGCTGGGGATGCAGCTCAGTGGTAGAGCACTTGCCAAACATATGTGAAGTCTTAGGTTCAACCCCTAGTACCACACTACAACAAAATTAGCAGGTCATATAGTGAATGATTCTTTTTTTTTAATATTTATTTTTTAGTTGTAGGTGGACATAATATCTTTATTTCATTTTTATGTGGTGCTGAGGTTTGAACCCAGTGCCTCACGTATGCTAGGCGAGCACTCTACCACTGAACCACAATCCCAGCCCTAGTGAATGATTCTTAACGTTTTGTGGGTCTGTGACCTATTTGGGAATCCAATGTAAGCTCAGCATCCCCTTCTCACAAACTCATATTCCTATATCAAATATACCATGAATTTTTCACACAATCTCAGATGGCCCGCGGACCTTCCCTGACCACAAGTTCACGTTCAGCTCCAGGTAATGAATCCCTGCACTCCAAGAAGCCTGAAGAACCTCATGGCCCATCCTAAAAAACTGCCCCAGAGTGGATATCTCATGACACTCAGCTGCTGCAGGGTAGGGCTCCAGCCCCAAAGGCATTTTCAGAAGGCAGGAAAACGAAAAGGCTTCTGAGCCCCATGGAGTCTGGGGCATTGCCATCTCTGGGCCTGGGTCCTCTTCTCTAAGAAGATGCCTCAGTCCCCCACCTACAGTGGGATGTATATGCACCCCAGCCTCCAATGGAGGATGCTGATAGACACAGGCCCCTTGGCCAGGCTGAGTTTGGCTGCTCTGAGCCACTGCTCTGTTCTCCTATTTTCCAGGGTGATTGGATGCCTGATAGAGGGGCTCACATCCACAGGGAGGGCACTGTGCTGGCCCGGTACATACAGACATGAGTGCTACAGCCACACTGGGGCTCCTTCCACAGTGTTTCCATATTCCAGGAGCCAGCCCTCTCTGAGCACCTTGCCTGTGCAGAACAGTTCTCAAGATAACCTGGCAAGGGGGCTGGGGATGTGGCTCAAGCAGTAGCGCGCTCGCCTGGCATGCGGCCCGGGTTCGATCCTCCAGCACCACATACAAACAAAGATGTTGTGTCCACAAATAACTAAAAAATAAATTTAAAAAAAAAAGATAACCTGGCAAGGCAGGTGATGCACAAGGACGGTGACTGTGGCTCATGCATTTGCAACAAGCATTTCCTCAATCCCGCTGGGAGCTGGCAGCACATGGATCTGTTCATAGCTGAGGTTCAGGGAGGTTGACAGTCCCATACAGTTCAACTACGCTTTTATTGAGTACCTGCTATGTTCCAAGCACTGTGCTAGGTGCCAGGGAGCATCTGATCTTGAGGGGTACACTCATTTCAAAACAACATGGCAAATGCATGAAAAAGCCACAAGCTGGGCTGAGAGTGCAGTTCAGTGGTAGAGTGCATGCTTAGCATGCACCAGGCCCTGGATTTGATCCCCAGCACACATTAAAAATAAATACTATGTGCTGGGGTTGTAGCTCAGTGGTAGAGTGCTTACCTAGCATGTGTAAGGCACTGGGTTTGATCCTTAGCACCACATAAAAATAAACAAACAAAAGCATGCTGTTTACCTATAACTACAAAAAATGATTGAGAGTAAAAAAAAAATAATAAATACTTGGGCAGGTATCACAAGCCTGTAATCCCAGGGTGATTACATGGCCAGACTCTCCTGAGGCTGAGGCAGGAGGATCCTAAGTTCAAAGCCAGCCTCAGCAACTTACTGAGACCCTAGGTAACTTAGTGAGAACTTGTCTCAAAATAAAAAATAAAGGCTGGGGATGTGGCTCAAGGGTTAAGAGCTCCTGGGTTCAATTGCCAGTACCAACCCCAATAAATAAAGGCATGCCCCCCAAACTATGGGGACACATGACCCAACCCAGGGTGTGGGGAGGTCAAGAGAGGCTCCAGGGAACATGTGACATCAGCACAGTATCTTCAAGAATAAGGATAAATCAGGGCTGGGGTTGTAGCTCAGTGGTAGAGCGCTTGCCTAGCATATACAAGGTAAGGTACTGGGTTCAATCCCCAGCATAACATAAATAAATAAAATGAACAAAATAAAAGTTAATAAGGATAAATCAGCCAGGTGCGTTGACCCACATCTATAACCCCAGCAATTTAACAAGACTCTATGGGGGGAAATGGTAAATAAAAGACTGGGAATGTAGATCAGTGATAAAGGGTTTTAGATCTGAGACCTGTGAAGCCACAGGCTTTAGGGAAGCAGGTGCCAGCAGTCCCTGCTGTCTGGCAGAAAAATATAGACAGTTGGGGTCTTGGAGGCCCTGGCACTCTCAGCGTTGAACATGTGCTCCTGGTAACCAGCCTCAAAAGATTATCACTAGAGGGACATATATATGGACAATCACTAGAGACGACAGATTTGTGACAGCCCATGAGGTGCCTACCCCATGCCAGGCAATGCTGGCCTCTTGCTGGCCTCTATTATTCACATTTTAAGGGGATTTAAGTAATTGTCTGGAGGAGGCACAAGGACCCAGCCCTTGCTCCATGCTCGCTCTGGACACATCTGGGGGACCCAGTGAATAGCAGAGCAGGGACTTGGGGTCCAGGTCTCCCGACCGGCTGCACCAATCCCTGGGCCCATCCCTCGCGCTGGCACCGGGAGAAGGGAGGGCGGTGCGCTCCCCTGACGGCCGTCGGGGCCGTGGCTCACTGCCCAGGGTCTGGGAGGAGGGCGCCAGTCTGAGCTTGCGGCTGAGAGGCCGCCTCCGCCGGGGCAGCCCGGGCGCCCACCGGGAGCCGGAGGGGTGGAGAGGCCGGGCCGGGCCGCGCGGCAGGACGGGTGGCTCCTCCCCCGGTCCCGCCGCCGGGGCTCTGGGCGCGGGGCCGGCGCCGCGGGTGCCGCAGCCCTTTCCGGGGGGCGGGCCTGACGGCAGCGGCCACAGCGGCTCCTGCCCCGACAGGTGCGCGCTGCGCGCAGGAATGCGGCCCGCCTGACTCACCAGCGCCTCCTTCCCACCTGCGCCGCCGCCGCATAAAGCGCGCCCCTCTCTCCCCGCCACCGCCGCCCTCCCGACAGTCTCGGCCCCAGACGCCCCAGCCCGACCGCTGAGCCCGGCCAGGCGCGGAGGGCGCAAGGTAGCGCCGAGGTAGGTGCACTCGGCCCCTCGGGGCAGGCGCCGGGAACCCAGGCGCTGGGCGGGAGGGCAGGGGCGCCGGGGCTGGCCGGGAGAAAGTGAGTGCCCACCCCATCCCGGGCGATCGCGCTGAGGAGCTGCTGAACTTTTGTTTCCCCTTCTCCTCCCTGAAGTCTGGCAGACCCTGGTTCTCTCTGCCCAAGCTGCTCAGGGCAGGTGCCGGCGGCCCGAGTGTGCCCAAGGCACTGCCAGGAGCAAAGGGTAGGGGCAACTGGAGAAGGATGGTGGCCAGCAGATCTCCCGCTAGAGGAGGGAATTGGATGGATGTGCGAAATAGGTGGACAGAAGCCCCCGGCTGGCAGGCCTCTGGGTTGCACCCCTCTAGGGTTTGCAGAGAGAGTGGGAAAGCAGGCGCGCTGAGAGGCAGTCGCCCTCCCTGTTCCTTCGGGGTGTGGGGAGTCCCTGACTTTCCTCCTCTTGGCCAGCCACCTGCCTGCTCTCTTCCCAAAGTCGGTTGCAGATGTCTTTCCTCTGGGCAGCTCTCCTGACCTCACCCAGCAGCCCTGGGGTCGTGCCACCCTCATAAACCTCTTCCCCACAGCCTCTGGGGTGGCTCTTGGGCTGTCACTGTGGTTCAGGGGCTCCAGATTTCTCCCACGGACAGGGACAGGGTTCTTCTCCTCCCTCACACCCTTGCCACACCCTGAGTACAAGGAGGGGGCTGGGGTGGCATGGCTGTTGCTCTCCCCTAGACAGCTGGAAGTGAAGGCTGAGTCTTCAAGGGGGGTTGGAAGAGAGGGAGGATAGCTGCAGGGTCAGCAGGGAAGGGGTGTCCGTCTCCTTAGCCCTGATTTCCCAGGACCCCCAGGCTTCTAAGGGTGAAGGCCTAGGCCCTCCAGACCGAAGAGCTATGGTGGGCAGCAACGGGCTGCTTGGGTGGTCCCATGGGCAGGAGGAAGAAGAGGCACTGGAGACTCTAAGCCTGTGCTTCTGCAGTGTACTCCATTCAGGGGGGCAGCCCTATACTCCATGGACAGAGCTCATACAGGAAGTCCCAGCAGTACTGGGCCCCGGGGTGGCCTGTAGAACAGTACCCTGCGTGATGGGCCCTGCTTGCCATGGCCAATAAACCCATGATCCTAACTTACGTGAAATCTCCTTGTTTCCACAATTGGCAACTACTTTAAAAATTTTTTAAATGCAAGTTGAGTCAAACAAAACAGTGCCTAACCCCCGACTGCCATTTTATAGTCTCTGAGTATAACATGGAGGATCAGTGTGAGGTCTGCACTGCCTGGGCCCCGAGGGAAGCGCTGCCACCTTTTGTGCCTCATCTATGGCCTCAGAAATGGGCACATGCAAGCCTCTCCCTCTGGGGTCCTGAGTAGATTCGACAGTGATCCTGTAGATGAAGTGCTGGGTGCATGTTGCTGGTGTAAGTCAGCCCTGTGTGCCAGGTCTGTGGACACGTGGTGGGTGAGTGCAGGCTGGGCTTGGGCCTCCAGTGCCTGTACCTGCCTGTATAGTGGTGCCCCAGGGAGGCTGAGGCCGAAGCCTGTATTGTTTAGCATGTGGGTGTGGTGCCTATACCCCGAGGCCGCAAGAAATCATATCCCGGCTGACTCAGGGCTCCCTTCTGAGCCACTACCCTGGTAGGGCGGCACCTCCCCTGCAGCTCTGTCTGGAGCTGCTGTGCCTTGGGGTGGGGGGGCAGTGCCTTCCTGCAGTTTACCTGAAGGGCCTCTGCAGCACTGCAGGGGCTTTAGTCTCCCCCCCCATGCCCTGGGGCTGCCCCTGCCCCACAAGAGGAGGGCTGAGAAGGGATTCAAGGAGGGTAAGTGGGCATGGTGTCCTCTGGGCCCCTGGGAGATCTGACCCTAGAGAAAGAGGTGTGGCCCTGGCCTTTGTCCTCTGTTCTGCAGGCCCAAGTGTTCATATGGCTAGCTTCTTTCCTTCCCAAAACTTCAGGCTACCATTCAGGCCTTTGGATGCCTGAGCCTACCCTGAAGGTCACTGATGAGTTGAGATAGTTTAATAGTGGGGTTACACTGTTCAGGGGTCCTGACAAGTCAACTCTGAGGCCAGGGGAGGTATTTGGAAGGGCAAAAGGGCTTAGACCTGTGGGCTGGCTGTAACTCAGTGGTAGAGCACTGGCCACCTTGTATGCGTGAGGACTGGGTTGGATCCTCAGCACCACGTGAAAATAAACACATAAGACATGTGCAGTGGCACACACCTGTAATCCCAGCAGCTTAGGGGGCTGAGACAGGAGGATCGTGAGCCAGCCTCAGCAACAGTGAGGCGCTGAGCATCTCAGTGAGACCCTATCTCTAAATAAAAATCAAGATAGGGCTGGGTAAGTGGCTCTGTGATTGAGTACCCAGTTCTGAGTTCAATATCCAGTATCCAGAAATTAAATAAATAAATACGTAAAATAAAGATATTGTGTCTATGCACACCTAAAAACAAATAATTTTACAAAGGGGAGCTTAGACCCCACTCTGATGGGTCAGCAGCCAGCACAGAATTCGGCAATGTAGAGAAAGCCGTCTCACCCTATCCCTGGCCCCAGATACTGGGAAGGGCTCCTCTTCTGTTCCTGAGCTAGAACAGAGGGGGCAAAGGGTAGATCCATCCTAAGGAGGGCTTCTTTATTGGGTGACCCTGTCCTTGCCAAGCCTGACCAGGCCCACTGAAGAACAAAGGCAGAATAAGCCCTGCCCTGCTCTTGGGGAGACCAGTACCAAGAATCCTGGCACGGACATAAGCTTGGAGCCCAAAGTCTTAAAGACCAGAGAGAACCTTTCTGTGCAGGAAGGGGGCAGTGGAGAAGATGGGAGTGACATCCCTGGGCCTTTGGTGATCACAACAGCTCTCAGAGCCTCAATTTCCACACCTGCACTTTGGGGTGGTCTTGCCTGCTCTGAGGAGCTATGATGGAGATCCAGTGCACTGAAGGCACCAACCAAGGATGAAGAGGTGTCATGTGTCCATTGTTGTGGTTTTGTAGGAGGAAGAAGATGGCAGGGCCACATCCCAATCCGTGGGTCAGGCTGCTGCTGGCAGCTCTACTGAGTGTCAGCTTTCCTGGGAGCACAGGTGAGTCTACATGGTCCTGCAGCCCCCTCTGGGGGAGGAGCACCGCTCATGGGGCCTCTCCGGACTCTTGGCTGTCCAACAGCTGACCACTGCGCCCCTCCAGGCCTGGAGAACTTGAGGCTTTGTGCCCTGCATCAGAGAGAGTCGTGAGCCCTGCTGGGTGGCCTGGCACTGAGGGAAAGGAGCCTGTAGAGGAGAGAAAAGCTGCCTGCTCCGAGGAGGAACTGAGGCTCCCTGCTGGAGCTGAGGTTTCCCAGGGATTTCAGGGAGAGAGACTGCTAAATATCACCCGCTGTCTGAGTGTCCCCGTTGGCAAATGATGCGAGCCATCCCCTGCCAATCAAACTTCCCCCATTAAGCCAGGTATATTGGTGGCCCCCATAGCCCCAGCTCCCTGGAAGGCTGAGTGAGGTAGGAGGATCACTCGAGCCCAGGAATTCAGAGTCAGCCTGGGCCACATGGTGAAACCCCATCTCACACAAGCCCCCATCTCAAAAATAAATACACCAGCAGGGCGCAATGACACATGCCTGTAATCCCAGCAGCTGGGGAGGCTGAGACAGGAGGATTTCGAGTTCAAAGTAATTTAGCGAGGCCCTCAGCAACTCAGTTGAGACCCTGTCTCTAAATAAAATATAAAAAAGGGCTGGGAACGTGGCTCAGTAGTTGAGTACCACTGAGTTTAATCCCCGGTACCAAAAAATAAATAAATAAATACACAAATAAATTTTCAGTTGAGGTTGTATTGATAGCTTGAAATAAGCTTGAAATAGACCGCAGTAGGAACACTTACACCACAGAAATTGGCAAACAGCAAGTCAGGGCTTCCTCTCCCTGTTCAACAATGTTCCTCCCAATGTTCAGCAATGTTCAGTGTTGAACACTGACCAACACTGACCAACACACCATAGCCTGGAGTCCAGGAGACCACCAACTATATACACGGGTGCACATAGTAGGCCTCAGTGTTTTCTAACTGAACAGACCCAAGGGGAACCTCAATGCCCTTTGGGAGAACTCTGGAGTTTTCCTTACTGAGGACCTACTGTGTGTTGGGTTTTGTGTTAGGTGATAAACTTGACAGAACTGGTCCCCTGGACCCCAGAGGAGGCTCAAAATACAGATGAGTCCCATGGGAATTATTGTGTGGGAGAGCATGAACTACGATGGGAGAAACCCACAAAGGACAGTGGGTGTGGCTCACAGAAGGTGTTGGGGAAGATGGAAGTATCTCCGGGACCTGGGGAGTTAGTGGCAAGGGGGACAACCAGGCCCTGCCAGCCAGCAAATGATGGCCAGCACCTTCGTCCCAGCTGTGTCCTCCTTCCCATCAGACTTGAGTGGAGCGTCCAGGCTTGAGATCTGGCTCAGAGAAGAGCTGCCTGCTCCGAGGAGGAACTGAGGCTCCCTGCTGGAGCTGAGGTTTTATTTTCTGCAGAGCTCTGCAGCCAGCTGCTGCACCTCGGGTGACCATTTCCCCCTCCATAGAGTTGGGAGGGCATCCCCATTCCTGGTGGAGGGTGCAGGCTGGAGAGGGTGTGGTAACCAGAGAAGCCCTCTCCATGCGCTTGCCTCTCGCCCCTCTGCCCCCAGCCAACCTCTGCAAGAAGGCTCAGGTGAAGAGCTGCACGGAGTGCATCCGTGTGCACCCGGACTGCGCCTACTGCACGGACGAGGTAAGCTGCTGTGCAGGGCTCTGCGGGGCCAGCCCAGGGCCACTTCTCCAACCTGCACACACCCCTTGCCACACCCTGACTCTGGCTGTGGCCAACTCCACCCTTGCCACCCCCGCAGCCTGACCCTGGGCCGGGTGGGTGTGGAGAAGAGGCAAGGGTCAGGAACAGCAGGGGAAAATGAATTCAGGGTTGGGACAGCCAGGGGATGGGCACTACCCCCATGGACCCCTCTGCTTCTGGCCAGATGTTCAAGGAGCGGCGCTGCAACACCCAGATGGAGCTGCTGGCCGCAGGCTGCCGGCAGGAAAGCATAGTGGTCATGGAGAGCAGCTTGGAGATCACAGAGGTGCCTGGAGCAGGGCGGGGGCTGGGCTCTCCTGGCACAAGGCTTGCTGGTTGTGGGGGCCATGGTGCCCCCTAGCAAGGCTGAGAGGCTCCCCTCAGGTCTTCCAACCAGCTTTCCCCTTGACACTCAGTTCCTTTCCCTTTATACAGGAGACCCAGATCGATACCACCCTCCGCCGCAGCCAGGTGTCCCCCCAGCGCCTACAGGCCCGCCTGCGACCCGGCGAAGAGCGGCACTTTGCACTGGAGGTGTTTGAGCCCCTGGAGAGCCCTGTGGACCTGTATATCCTCATGGACTTCTCCAACTCCATGTCCGACGACTTGGACAACCTTAAGAAGATGGGGCAGGACCTGGGTACATCTGGGCCAGTGTGCAGGACAGTGGAGATGGGGGGCAGATCTCACCCAGCTGGCTCAGGACAGCAGCACCCACCTCACAAGGAAAGATGGGACATCTGATCCCCGGAGAAATATGTCTCCCCCCATTCTCAGGGGAGGGTCCCGACCAGATCCCTCACCACTCGACTTCAGACAGGTCTGGTGGGCAGCAGAGCCCTCTGGCCTTGACTAGGAAGGGCACCCCCTGCCACAGCTGTGGATAAGCCTCAGCGCTACAGAGGGAGCTGGGCTCAGTTCCCCTGCCAATCCCCTGCTTACTAGATACATTGTCCCAGGTCCCAAATTCCGTTTCCCTCAACTGTAACTAGGGACAAAAGCTACTGAGAGTACCAGGAAACGTCCAGTGTACAAAGGGCTAAGAGGTGGTGGCTCCTGTCCAGCTCCCCTCTTCCTGAGCCAGCCCAGGTGCCCCTGTGTCCATGGGGCGGGTACTAGGGCTCACTGTCCTCTCTTTTTCTGGTGCATGCCCAGCCCAGGTCCTGAGCCAGCTCACCAGTGATTACACTATTGGATTTGGCAAGTTTGTGGACAAAGTCAGCGTCCCTCAGACAGACATGAGGCCCGAGAAGTGAGTGACTGAACAGGCCCCGGGTGGGCAGCGGTGCTGGCTGGGTGATTCACTGCCTTCCCGCTGGCACTTATAGGGGCAGAGCGTGGAGGAGTACAGGGTCTCCCCCTCCCTAACGCTCTCTCCTTCCCACCTCTGCCCAGGCTGAAGGAACCCTGGCCCAACAGTGACCCTCCGTTCTCCTTTAAGAACGTCATCAGCTTGACGGAGGATGTGAACGAATTCCGGAGTAAGCTGCAGGGAGAGCGGATCTCAGGCAACCTGGACGCTCCTGAAGGTGGCTTTGATGCCATCCTGCAGACGGCGGTGTGCACGGTGAGCTCAGGGAGGGGCCCTGCTGGCCTCAGCCAGGGCCGCTGCTTCTTGGCGGGGGAATGAGCCGCCCACCAGCGTGTGCGGGTGTCCTGGAGCCTGTGATCCCATGTCCTGAGACAAATTCCGACCCTTTGGGTGGCCCTCATTTCTAGTCCAGGTTTGGATGGGCTGGGACCAAGGTCCCCCCTACCTAAGCAGTCACAGCCTGGTTCTGTGCGGGCCTTGGAGTTCCGGAATCTTCAGTGAACCTTCAGGCCAGCCTCCCAGTGAATCTTGCAGGCCCCACGGGCTGCCAGTCTCCAACTGTGCTGGCGGCCGAAATGGCGACTTCTTTCTATGTGAACAGTAATTTTTTCATTTTGAAAATAACATATCCACATTGAAGGCAATTTAGAAAACAAAGAACAGAAATTGCTCATTATCTTACCACGGTAGCCAGCCACTCCGTGTCCCGTCAGTATTTTGTCTCTTTTCCTTATTTCTCACACTCGGCTTGGCGTACTTATAATTCTGAAACTTGCTCTTTTTTTCCCCACTTAATGCTCTCATAAACATTTTCTCTTGCAATACACAGTTTTCAAAATCTTCAGAATCACCCCCCCCCCCCGTGTTTTTCTGACAGAGAGCTAATACACTGCTGTGCCTATTTCAACTGGCCTTTTGCATTTACCGTTTACCACTGATGAGGTTAACACACTCTTGCAGGGTGGTTAAGAGCTTGGGGGAGGGGGAGTCCCACAAGCCTGGTTGAATCTGCCCACTGTGTGCCCACACTGCAGCCAGTGCCCTCCCCCATCAGCACTTCCGGTTTTCCTCTGTCGTTGCATGCTGTCACAGGCTCTTCTCATGTGCCTTAAACCCGGCCCCGTGTTGGGACCTGCTTCCCCTGCCCTACATGGCACTAGGATGCAGGTCCTCAACAAGCAGCCCATGCCCTTCCTGCCTTCCCCAGGGGGCCATCGGCTGGCGCCCCGACAGCACCCATCTGCTGGTGTTCTCCACTGAGTCAGCCTTCCACTATGAGGCCGATGGTGCCAACGTGCTGGCTGGCATCATGAGCCGCAATGATGAGAAGTGCCACCTGGATGCCACGGGCACCTACACCCAGTACAATATGCAAGACTACCCTTCAGTGCCCACGCTTGTGCGCCTGCTCGCCAAGCACAACATTATCCCCATCTTCGCTGTTACCAACTACTCCTATAGCTACTATGAGGTACAGGCCTGGGCCCCACCGGGCAAGAGGGACAGGGCAGGGAGTCCCCGGAACTTCCCAGCCACCCATCCCTCTCCTTCTTCCCTCCCAAAGCTGTGGGCCCCTGGAGGGAAGGTCATGTGCCCGTCCCCTATCCCAGCTCCCAAGGAGGTGGGGGCTGAGAGGGAAATTCTGGAACATGCTGTCAGGTTCAAAGAGACGCTTAGTCTGAGGCTGGCCCTCTCTCCTACAGAAGCTTCATACATACTTCCCGGTCTCCTCGCTGGGGGTGCTGCAACAGGACTCATCCAACATTGTGGACCTGCTAGAGGAAGCCTTCAATGTGAGGCACAGCGCCCGCTGCAGATTCTGAGCCCTCCTGGGGCTGGGCTAGGAAGAGGGTAGAGTGGGCGAGGGGTGGAATAGGCCAGTAAGGAAGGGTCTCTGGCAGTCCCTGGGAGCTTGAGGGTCATCCGGATCTGGTGCCAAGCTCCTGGAAGCTCTGCCGCTGTGATCCCACACATATGCCCACACATGCCCTCCATCTGGATGATGCAGAGCTCAGCCAGACCAGGCCAGGCCAAGGTGGGAGAGCCCAGGCTGCCCCCAGACCACTGATTGTCTGCCTTCCCTTAGCGCATTCGCTCCAACCTTGACATCCGGGCCCTAGACAGCCCACGAGGGCTGCGGACAGAGGTCACCTCCAAGATGTACCAGAAGACAAAGACAGGGTCCTTTCACATCAGGCGGGGAGAAGTGGTATGTTCCTGTGGGTGCAGTGGGACAGGGATGGACGTGGCACCCTGCGAGGAATGGAGTCCTCTAACTGGGTGTGAGCTTGGTGCTGGGGTCAGGTGGGCCTGGGTTCAGGTCCGCAGGGTCTGCCCTTGGGGAGCTTGGCACATGCCTGGACTCGTCTGTACCCTTGTCCACACTGTGGGGATGAATCAGAGCATCAAGCTGAGACATGGCTTTTCTTATTGTCCTGTGGTTGTGACTGACCAGAAGGAAGGGGTCCCCAGCCCCAAGGAAGGATGAGCAGGGACCTGGGGGTCAGGAATTCAGGCCCATCCTGAGAGCCAAGGACCCCCAGGCACAAACAGCCCCCTGGTCTATGCGGCAGGGGCCTGCCGTGGGTGACCTTGGGATCCCTGCAGGGAACTTATGATGTGCAACTGCGGGCCGTGGAAGACGTGGATGGAACACACGTGTGCCAGCTGGCGGAAGAGGACCAGAGGGGAAACATCCACCTGAAGCCCTCCTTCTCCGACGGCCTCTGGATGGACGTGGGCATCATCTGTGACGTGTGCACCTGCGAGCTGGTACAAGGCAGCCCCCTGGGTGGGAGAGCAGAGCTGAGCTGAGCACTGGGCCCTGACTCAGGGAGCAGAGCCTCCTGGGCCACACCTCCCTTGCAGGCTGTCCCAAGGCACAGAAGGCAGCAGAAGTGCCCAGTGGCTCTGGACCCCCTCCCTGCACACACTCCCCATGGTCTTGTTCTAGCAAAAAGAGGTGCGGTCAGCTCGCTGCGACTACCACGGAGACTTCATGTGTGGACACTGTGTGTGCAACGAGGGCTGGTGAGTGGGGGAGGGCAGCCCAGCCCCCAGGATCTCCCCTGCAGGCCCTGACCCTGGGCACACCTTGTACACTGAGCTGTGGCGGGGGGCGGGGGCAGATCTCAGAAAGAGCTGGAAGAGGGGTACACTTTTACCAGTTGTTGGGTGAATCCAGTTCAGAGCATTTAGAATGTCACAATTTAGGATTTTTCAGGTTGCTTTTTTCGCTCCACACACATGGGATTAGTCCCAGATTGACCACTGAGCTACCTCCCTAGGGTTTTTTTTTTTTTTTTTTTTTGAGCAAGTTCTCACTAAATTGCTGAGGGTCTCACTAAATTGCTGAGGGTCTCCCTAAATTGTGGAGGCTGACCTCAAACTTGGATTCCTCCTACCTCAACCTCCCCAGTCGCTGGGACTGCATCACACTAAGCAGGAAGAGCTTTCAAAGCTGCAAGATACTGGCAAAAACGAAAACAAGAGGCAGGTACACACGCTGGTAATCTCAGCGACTCAGGAGGCAGAGGCAGGAGCAGCTCAGCAACTTAGTGAGACCCTCAGAAACTTAATGAGACTAAGACCCATCTCAAAATAAAAAATAAAATAAAATAAAAATAAAAAAGGACTGGGGGTGTAGTACAGTGAAAGAGTGCCCCTGGGGTCAATCTCCAATACAAAAAAAAAAAAAAAAAAAAGCTTTAAGACACGGGCTCTGAATGATGACATGGACCCATTGTCCCAGTTACTCTGGAGGACAAGGTAGGGAGAGTAACTTCAGCCTGGGAAACATAGCAATATTTTATCTCAAAAAATTAAAAATAAAAGCTTTGAGACGTTGAACAAGTCTGTCATGACTCGAGGTAGACAAATAGCAAGGAAGGGACTCTGTGGGGGTAAGGAAGCCCGGAGGCTCATTCACTGTTCTCTGGGTGACTTGGACTGCCTCAGCCCTCTCAGAACATCAGTCTCTTCATCTGTAAAATGGGGCAGTCAAAGCCCAGCTGTCTTCCCAGGCTCAGGAAAAGTGTCGATTCCTCCCCCAGGAGTGGCAAGACCTGCAACTGCTCCACCGGCTCGCTGAGTGACACTGAGCCCTGCATCCGCGAGGGTGAGGACAAGCCATGCTCAGGCCGCGGGGAGTGCCAGTGCGGGCGTTGCGTGTGCTACGGTGAAGGCCGCTATGAGGGTCACTTCTGCGAGTATGACAACTTCCAGTGTCCCCGCACCTCCGGGTTCCTCTGCAACGGTGAGTTCAGCAGCTTCCACCAGTGCCAAGGACAGTGACCCTCCCTTCAGTACCCAGGCTGGGGAACCAGGCCAGGGGCCAAGATCTGCAATTCAGACCAGGCCCACTCCCAACTCCATGAGGGACTCTCCCAAGTCCTGCCCCAACCTGGACCTCACCTCCCTCACCTGCAAGGTCCATGCCCAAGGGCCCTGTCAGGATGACGTGCCTCCTGTTTTTAAACCCTGATTCACCTGGATTAGTGGCCATGTCTACAATCCCCTGCTGAGTCAGGAGGATCCAAGTTCAAGGGCAGTCTCAGCAACTTAGCAAGACCCTGTCTCAAAGTAAAAAGGAAACAAGGCTGGGGATGGAGCTCAGGGGTGAAGGGCTTGCCTCACGTCATTGCCACCTCTCCACCCTCTCAACTCATCCTAGGGTAGGGACCACCCAGTTCAACACTCTGGTTGGCAGGCATGTAAGAAGGCAATCTTTCCTCTCCCCATAGACGCTCAATTTCTAGAGTTAGGCCTCCTCTGCATCTCCACAGGGCCTACACACTCGGGCCCAGGCCATGTGCACATAGTCTGCCCAGGGCTGTCAGAGCTGAGCCGAGGGCACACAGAAGCACTGGTCCTGAATGGAGGAGGTGGATAGTTAAGCCCCGCTGCTCGCTTGCCACTGCAGGTCGAGGGCCCTCCTTCTGACCCCTTCTCCATTTTTGTTTTTCCTCCGTTTCTTCTCTTGAACTGTCCATCCCAGAGTGTGGTCAGAGGAACAGAAGGGGAACCAGGTTCAGCTAGAGAATGGCAGGCACTGGGCACAAGTGGAAGGGTCAGAGAAGACGAGAGGAGATGCCTCTAGGAAGGGGCCAGACTGCACGGAGCTTGGGTTCTAGTCATTTTGTCCAAAGGACTTTATCCCTGGACAAAAAGAGTTGATGTCATTTTTTAATACATTTTTTTTTAGTTGTAGGTGAACATAATACCTGTACTTTATTTTTTATATGGTGCTGGGATCGAACCCAGTGCCTCACACGTGCTAGGTGAGCACTCTGCCACTGAGCCCCAGCCCCAGCCCTCAATGTCATTTAATTTTTTTTCTTTTTGTAGTTGTAGGTGGATAGCATACCTTTATTTTTTATGTTTTGGAGGGTACTGGATATTGAACTCAGGGACACTTGACCACTGGGCCACATCCCCAGCCCTATTTTGTATTTTATTTAGAGACAGAGTCTCACTGAGTTGCTTAGTGCCTTGCCATTGCTGAGGCTGGCTTGGAACTCACAATCCTCCTGCCTCAGCCTCTCGAGCAGCTGGCATGCCCATACTTTTATTTTATTTGTTTATTTTTATGCTGTGCTGAGGGTGGAACCCAGTTTTTCACACATGCTAGGCAAGTGCTCTGCCACTGAGCCACAAGCCCAGCCCGAGTTGTTGACATTTTAATTTCATTTTTGGTTTGTATGTTTACCTTGTATCCAGCCACTGATGCAAACTATTTATCTGTAGATTCTTCTGGATATCTTGTGATAAGTTCCTGATAATTATAAATAATGACAGTTTTTTTCTTACTTTCTAATACCCCGACATTTTCTTCTTACCTATTGCATTGGCCAGGACCTATTAGAGATTCTTATTGGATTTATGTTTTGAGATATTCACTCCAGCTGCAGAATAGAAGGTAGTAGGCAGAATGATGGGTGGGGAGAGATGGACGAAGGCGATTCCAGGAGCCTGAGAGAGCGGTGGCCTTTGCCCCTGGCTCCCCCAGACCCTCCCAGCAGATGGGTCACCTGGACCGTGATGCGATATGGCCCTCCCCTCCCTTCTCTACCCTCTCTGCAGACCGGGGACGCTGCTCCATGGGCCAGTGTGTGTGTGAGCCTGGTTGGACGGGCCTGAGCTGTGACTGTCCCCTCAGCAATGCCACCTGCATCGACAGCAATGGGGTAGGCCTGGGCGTGGGGCAGACACTGGGAGGGCCCCAGTCAGGGCCATTCATCCTCTCACGAGGTGAGAAAGGGGAAAGGAACAGGCAGGGATGGGGCACAACTGGCTCACTTTGATCCCTCCTGCCCCAGGGCATCTGTAATGGGCGTGGCTACTGTGAGTGTGGCCGCTGCCACTGCAACCAGCAGTCGCTCTACACGGACACCACCTGCGAGATCAACTACTCAGCGGTGAGGCCAGGATCCCTGGGGTGTGGGTGTGGGAACCCCAGGCCCTGGGCAGGGTGGGCAGGAGTGGCCAAACCTGCTGCCACAGGAGGTGGCACGAGGCTGGGGGAGTGGCCTCCACGCAGCACAGTCTCCCCCTCGTCTCCCAGATCCGCCTGGGCCTCTGCGAGGACCTGCGCTCCTGCGTGCAGTGCCAGGCCTGGGGCACTGGGGAGAAGAAGGGGCGCACGTGCGAGGAGTGCAGCTTCAAGGTCAAGATGGTGGACGAGCTCAAGAAAGGTAGAGGGCAGGGTCGGAGAGCTGGGGTGCTGTGAGCCTAGGCAGAGCTAGTGGGTCCTCCTCTGGGCAAGGGCTTCCTCTGGGCAAGTTGAGGTCACCCAGTCTGAAAAAGGGTTCCAGAGCTGGGGGTGGGCACAGAACACCAGCAACAGTGAGCCCAAGAAAGGGGTAGAAAGTCTGAGCAAGCGGCATAGGACCCAGGCCGTGAAGAGAATGGCCCAGAACACAGAATGGGGGCTGGGGGCACCTGATCAGGCCTGAGGGCACGCAGCTGGGTCAGGGACAAAGTCTGGGGAGGAGGCATCTGGCCTGGGCAGGGACGTGACCCGGCAGAGGCCCAGGGCCCAGGTGGGGCCCACAGTTGGGCTGTGGAGTGCATGGCCTCCTCCCTCTAGGCCAGATGTGTGGCCTGGATGCCACGCTCCCAGGGGTGCTCAGGTCAGGGAAGTGGAGACAGCTTTGCAGACTCCCGTGCTGCTGGGGCCCACACTGGGCGAGGTGCCCCTGCCACCGTCTCTGTGGCAGGGAGGGGCAGAGCTGGAGAGATCTTACAGCCTTCCCCAGGGAGACGCCCCAGGCCCTGCAGTGGGCAGGGTGGGCCACAGGTTCGGGGGTGCCTCACTGGGCCCCGGGGTGCTCCAGGGTGGAGGGGTGGGTCGGGTCCCTGCTGACCGCCTGTGGGTGCAGCTGAGGAGGTGGTGGAGTACTGCTCCTTCCGGGACGAGGACGACGACTGCACCTACAGCTACACCGTGGAGGGCGACGGCTCCCCGGGGCCCAACAGTACCGTCCTGGTGCACAGGAAGAAGGGTGAGCTGGGGGCCTGGGTGCGGGCGCTGTCGGGTCTGGGCCGGGCGTGGCGGGCATGGCGGGCACTGCCTCCCTCCACTCTCTCTGCAGACTGCCCTCCCGGCTCCTGGTGGCTCATCTTCCTGCTCATCCCCCTCCTGCTGCTGCTGGCACTGCTGCTGCTGCTCTGCTGGAAGTACTGTGCCTGCTGTAAGGTGAGCCCCAGGGTCCTCCCGGGTCCACCTGGGATCCCACAGAGTCCCCACTCTCCCCATGGCTCCCCTGTAGCCCTCCCAGAGACTTCAGCGCGTGGAGCCAGACTGTCTGGATTCTGGTCCCAGCTGTATGACTTTGAGCAAGTTACTTAATCTCTCTGGGCCTCAGGCTTCCTCATCTGTACAATGGAGCTAGCAGCATTGACGAAAGTGCTGACAAAGTTTGGATTAGTTATGGGAAGTTCTTAGAAAGGGACTGGCCTTGGGGAAACACCAAGCTCTGGCTTCTTCCCACCCCTTTCGGAGCCTGGCTCCTGAAGACCCTACTAACCCAGCCCCAAGCCTGTGTGACTCCTAAGGGACAATGGTGATGAAGCCTGTGAGTCTCCCTGTGCTCTGTTTTCCCTGGAGCCTGCTCCCAATGTAATTCCCCTGTGGCTCTCTGTGCCATCACAATGGTGTGTGGCCACGCAACTTTATTTTCTCCTCTCAATTGTCCCATGAGGTCAGTGGCACTATCCCCTATGACAGGTGGGGAAACTGAGGCTCAGAGGGACAGGTGATAGAGACAAAGTCAATGTTCTGCCGGATAAGGTGGCGCATGCCTGTAATCCCAGTGTCTTGGGAGGCTGTGGCAGGAGGATCACAAGTTCAAAGCCAGCCTCAGCAACAGCAAAGCACAAAGCAACTCAGTGGGACCCTGTCTCTAAAAGAAGTACAAAATAGGGCTGGGGATGTGGCTCAGTGGTCGAGTGCCCCTGAGTTCAACACCCAGTACCAAGAAAAAAAAAAAAAAAAAAAAACCAAGGGGCTGGGGTTATGGCTCAGCGATAGAGCGCTCGCCTGGCACGTGCTAGGTCCTGGGTTCGATCCTCAGCACCACATATAAATAAAATAAAGTTAAAAAAAAAAACTCAAAGTCCTCCTAAGTGTCAAGGTGAGGTGAAGCCACATCCCTGGTTCTAGCATCTCCCGCCACAGTCCCTCCCTCCACTGACCACCAGTGGCCACACTCCAGGAACATGGGTCAGCTCCCAGGGAACAAGCAGGAGCTGACAGCCTGGCTGCACAGAAAAGCCCAGAGACGGGAAGTGTGGAGGGCACAGAGCACAGAGGCTGATTGTAGGGCAGGGCAGCATGCTGTCCTATCCCGGGGTTAGCGGACGTTCCTGTCTGTGGCATGGAAAGGGAGGTCTGTGAGTGGGTTTCTTAGCCGGGCGCAGTGGCACACGCCTGTAATCCCCGTGGCTCAGGAGGCTGAGGCAGGAGGATTGCGAGTTCAAAGCCTGCCATCATCTAAATAAAATACAGAATAGGGCTGGGGATGTGGCTCAGTGGCTGAGTGCCCCTGAGTTCAATCCCTGGTACCGACAAAAGAAAGAAAGAGGTTCCTTCTTGGCAGGGCTTCTTAGAGCCAGGTGGCTGGAGGAGCTTCCCTGGGCTGGGACAGCTCTTCAGGTGCTCACACCAGCCCCCTTGTCTCCTAGGCCTGTCTGGCACTTCTCCCTTGCTGCAACCGAGGTATGGGCCTGGCATGGGCAGCTAGGGTGGAGGGGCAGTGGGGCCAGGCTGGGAACAGGGGAGGTGGGAGGCCCCGCACCCACCTTTCTGGGTGCGACTGGGCAGGTCTGGGGAGGGCTTGTGCTGAGGACCCTTCCCAACAGGTCACATGGTCGGCTTTAAGGAAGACCACTACATGCTGCGGGAGAACTTGATGGCCTCAGACCACCTGGACACACCCATGCTGCGCAGTGGGAACCTCAAGGGGCGGGACACGGTCCGCTGGAAGATCACCAACAACGTGCAGCGGCCTGGCTTTGCCACCCACGCCGCCAGCACCAACCCCACAGAGCTCGGTGCGGGCCCAGGCTGGGCACTGCGGACCTTGGCAGTGCCTTTGGGCCCTTGGGGACCTCTGTTCTAGATTGGGGATCACACTGATCCTATTTGCTCTGGGTGCTGGGCACAGGCCTCAGCCTCTTCTGTCCCTTCCTGATGTGCCTCAGGCCTGCATGTGGCAGCCCTCTGCCCCCCCGCTGGCCAGAGGTCTCCAGGATCCTGGGGTGGGGGGTGTTCAACCTGCCCACGGGGCAGGGGCTGATGAAGCCTCCATCCCACCCGCCCCTAGTGCCCTATGGGCTGTCCCTGCGCCTTGGCCGCCTCTGCACCGAGAACCTGATGAAGCCTGGCACTCGAGAGTGTGACCAGCTGCGCCAGGAGGTGGAAGAGAATGTGAGAACCCTTGCGGCCGAGCCAGGGCCCTGGGCTCGGGTGCGATGGCGGGGTGGGGGGGAGCGAGGTGACCTGGACCTCTCTGGGCAGGAAAGGGGCTCTCTGGATACATGCCTGGTGTGGTGAGGTTATCCTGGGGGGCACCAGAGCCTGGTCTCGGGACCTGGCCCCCAGCTTGCCCCAGCCAACTCTGAGAGGTCCCAGGGTAGGGTGCGTGCAGCTCTCCGGGTGCAGACTGACGCCCTCCCTTGTCTGGCAGCTCAACGAGGTGTACAGACAGGTCCCTGGTGCACACAAGCTCCAGCAGACAAAGTTCCGGTGAGTCCCAAATGCCCAGGGCAGGGGCAGCCAGCTGCTCTGAGCCCTGCCAGTCCGGGCCATGCAGCAAGGGTCCCTGGGGTTGGGTGACCGCTGACCGCTGCTCATACACAGACTACGGAGCTCAAGCCCCCAGGCAGATCATGCACCCACCCCAGGGAACATCTGGTTCACAGTCTCCTCCTTGTCTCCACAGGCAACAGCCCAATGCTGGGAAAAAGTGAGTTGAAGAGACATGTGGGACGGCCCCCTGCCTGCCCCTCTTGCCCCAGCCCTGCCACCTGCCCTCTGCCCTTTGCTCCACCCCAGTCTCCACCCCGTGGGAAGGGAGGGCCATATGTGCCATCATGGGTGAGCCTTCCATTGGCTCCTTTACTGGACCATTCCTCTAACGAATTCCAAAGGAAGCGCTTGCCTGAGTGAGCAGCCCCAGGTTGGCAGAACCACCCAGACCAGTCCCCACCTTTGGTCTGGTGACAGTCTACCCCCCAACCCCAAGGACAGTCCAGGCTTGGCTCATCCTCCCCTGGGTCAGAGACCCTCCAACCGAGTGAGAGGCAGATGGGCCAGCAGGTCACACAGTCCTTTCCCCAGTTCTTGAGTCCTGGCCCTTTGGGAAGGGGGAACATGAAACGGAGGTCACACTGCAGAGACAGCAGAACCAGAACCACAGCTCAGCACCTTCAGGAAGAAGCTTCGGCTGATGCTATTGAGTGCTTACAAGGGCCAGGCATTGTTCTAAGGGCTCCCTGTGCCTGGCCATCTTTACCCAGCCCTCTCAGCAGCCCTGCAAGAGAGGTACCATTGCTGTTCCCATTTTACAGATGAGGAACCTGAGGCTCAGAGAGGTTGAGTAACTTTCCCAAGGTTACCTAGCTATCAAGAACCAGGTCAGGGGCTGGGGATATAGCTCAGTCGGTAGAGTGCTTGCCTCGCATGCACAAGGCCCCAGGTTCAGTCCCTCCACCCCCAAAAAAGGAACCAGAGCCAGGACTTGAAGGCAAGCAAGTCTGATGTGAGCACCTGCCCTCAGCATCTCTGCTGTCCCACATCCAATCCTCCCACCATCAGCCCTTGTTGGTGAGGTGGACGGAGAAGCCCATTTCTCAGATGAGAACACCAAAGCTCAGGGAGGTGCAGCAACGGCGTGGATGAGGCCGCAGAGTGAGAGCATTGGGGCCAGCAAGGGCCCCTGGCACTTTTAACTGTCCCACATTCCCCTGATGGGGAGAGGACGGAAAGGGAGAGGACGGAAAGGTACAGGCAAGGAGAATGCCAGGCTGACCCCTCTCCTGCTGGACCCCCACCCAGGCAAGACCACACCATTGTGGACACGGTGTTGATGGCGCCCCGCTCGGCCAAGCAGACCCTCCTGAAGCTGACAGAGAAGCAGGTGGAGCAGGGGTCCTTCCATGAGCTCAAGGTGGCCCCCGGCTACTACACCCTCACTGCAGAGCAGGGTAGGTGGGGCTCCCCGCGCCACCCCTCACCCCGCCCACCCACGTGGCCCTGAAACCCACATCTGACCCCCCAGACGCCCGGGGCATGGTGGAGTTCCAGGAGGGCGTGGAGCTGGTGGATGTGCGCGTGCCCCTCTTCATCCGGCCTGAAGACGACGATGAGAAGCAGCTGCTGGTGGAGGCCATCGATGTGCCCGTGGGCACTGCCACCCTTGGCCGCCGCCTGGTAAACATCACCATCATCAAGGAGCAAGGTTGGTCAGGGTGCAGGAGGAGGGAGGACGAAGCGGGGTCGGACACTTTGTTCCCCCATATCCAGCTGTAGTGGGACCTGGCTGTATGGCCTGGGCCAGTCCCTCGGTGGGCCTTGGTTTGTCATCTGTCAGCTGGGTATAGCACCTGGGTGGGTTCTCTATCCAGAGGAGGGCTCAAGTGTGTCACCAGTCACCACACTGAGGGCACCTCGGGTGCTAGTGATGTCCTCTGGACAACCAGAGGACCCCCTGGCCCCTGACCCACCCACCCCTTACTCCAGGATCCACAGGGCCTGCTCTGCCCTGGACTCATCCATCTGGGGCCTGCCCCTGCCTGCCCCTTCCAGATTGCCTGATGGACACTTTGTTCCAGCTCCTCAACTTTTTCTTGGAGAATATTCCATCCCATTCCTTTGCCCTCCCCATGAGGGTGGTGGGGTGTGGGTAACAAACAGACCCCTGGAGTCTGGACTGGGCCAGAGGGAGGGGGAGCCAAGAGGGGACTGAGGCCAGGATCCCTGAGCAGCACCTGCGCTCCTTGCAGCAAGTGGTGTGGTGTCCTTTGAGCAATCTGAGTACTCAGTGAGCCGTGGGGAGCAGGTGGCCCGCATTCCTGTCATCCGGCGAATCCTGGACAATGGCAAGTCCCAGGTCTCCTACCGCACACAGGACAACACAGCACAGGGCAACCGGGTAAGGCTCCACCTCAGGGTCAAGGGCATGTCCCTCAAGTCGAGAGGGCATGCACTGGGTTCCTAGGACAGAGCAGGATGTGGCAGCTGCCACCTGGGTCCCTGGATGCTTACCCTGGCTGGCCTCCCATGGACACCTGCTCCTGCCACCCTTGGCAGGGACTTCTCACCCAAAGTTCCAGTGACACCTTAGATGAGGCCCCATCACTTCCAGGGACTCAGACCAAGGGAGCCATTTCCTCCTGGATTGGCCAGGAATCTGTCCAGCCCACTCCTGTCCATCCTCCAGTGACCCAGGATGACCAGGACATTCAGATATTTTCTAGGAAAGTAGACTCCCTTTCTGCCCATCCTGGGGATTTTGGCTTCTTGAGCTGGAATTTCAGGGCCCTGGTTCTTGGGCCAGGCTCCCCAATTCTGTCACTCTTGGTTCTTGCTGGGCTCACAGGCAGCCCTTCCAGGCAGGGATGACCACAGCCTAATGTCCCCTCATTGCTGAGCCCCAGTATCAGCAACAGGTGGTAAGTATGCTTGGTTATACCTATCGGGGTTTTTTTTGGTGGGGGGGTACCTGGAATTGAACTCAGGGTCTCTCAACCACTGAGCCACATCCCTAGCCCTATTTTGTATTTTATTTAGAGACAGGGTCTCGCTGAGTTGCTTAGTGTCTCACCATTGCCAAGGCTGGCTTTGAACTCACGGTCCTCCTGCCACAGCCTCCTGAGCTGCTGGGGTTATAGGCGTGCACTACTGTGCCTGGTTCACCTATCAGTTTTTGATCTGTTGATTGCTTGATTATATGGGGACCAAACCCAGAGCCTCTTGCATGCTAGGCAAGCAGTCTACCACTGAGCTACTTCCCAGTCCTTGGCCACAGGTCTAAATTTATAACAGTATTTAAAAACATTCATATTGGGGCTGGGGTCATGGCTCAGTGGTAGAGCACTTGTCTTGCATGTGTGAGTCACCGGGTTTGAGTGTCAGCACCTCATATAAATAAATGAATAAAATAAAGGTCCATCGACAACTAAAAATATTTTAAAAATTCATATCAAAAATTTTTTCAAGGTAGTGAAGTCTAGGTTCTTCAGCAAATACATTACCAGGCCCAGGCAGCCTGGTCACACCCTAGTTTTATTTCATTTCATTGGTAGGAACAGTTCCCATCACTATTCCAGTGCTCCCAGGAAAAATTTTCAAGAGTTTGTATGGCCATAAACCCCACTGTTTACGGCACATTATAAGAGAGATTCTAGCTGGCTGGCTACCCTGCTCTGTATGGAGATGCTTGGGTATTTAATTCTTTTTTTTTGAGGGGGGAGTACTTTGAGTTAAACCCAAGGGTGCTTTACCACCGAGCCACACCCCCAACCTTTTTATTTTTTGTTTTGAGACAGGGTCTCACTAGGTTGCTAAGCCTTGCTTCAAACTTGCAATTCTCCTGCCTCAGATGCCTGAGTACTGGGAATATAGAAAGGTGCCATTTCTTGGCTTATTTAACTGTTTTTAAAAATCATTTTTATAATTTCTTACCTTTTAAAAAAACGTTTTTTAGTTGTAGTCAGGCACGATACATTTATTTTATTTATTTATTTTTTTATGTTGTGCTGAGGATCAAACCCAGTGTCTTGCACGTGCTAGGCAAGCACTCTACTGCTGAGCCACAACCCAGCCCCATTTCTTTTGTACTTTTTATTTTTTCTTTATCTTCTTTTCTTTTTAGTTGTAGATGGACACAGTATCTTTATTTGTATTTATTTATTTTCATGTGGTGCTGAGGATCGAACCCAGTGCCTCATCCTTGCAAGACAATGCTCTACCCCTGAGTCACAACCCCAGCCCCCCAGCCCCATTTCTTACCTTTTTATTTTAAAAAACTTCAAATGTACATAAAAATGGAAAGACTGTAAAATTAAAATCCATTTACCCTTTACATAGGTTCACATATTGTGAATATTTTCCTTCTCTCCTTATATGAGTATCTTTAGCTAATTTACATAAAGACGTTCAGGCAGGGAGCAGTAGCACATACCTGCGATCCCAGTGACTCAGGAGGCTGAGGCAGGAGGATCACAAGTTCAAGGCCAGCCTGGACAAATTAAGGAAACCCTGTGTCAAAGTAAAAAATAAAAAGGGCTGAGGATGTGGCTCAGTGGTAGAGCACCTTTGGATTCAATCCCTGATTCCCCCGCAAAAGTCATTAATATCTTTATTTCTGTATCTCTGGGTGTGGAGAGACGTGTTGTCTGCTGAACTTTTCAAAGTAAATTGTAGACATCACATAGACCCTAAACCCTTCTGCTGGGTCATTTTTCTACATAAGGACAACATGATTACCAAACCGAAGAAAGTTCACATGGATTATACTAGTTCTGAGGGATTAATCCATATGCAGATTTCCCCTTGTCCCAACTGCTTTACGGCTTTTTCCCCAGTCCGCGAACCAATCAGGTTTCTGGCAATACAGATTCTGATCTTGTGTCTTGAGTCTCCAGAACAGTTCCCTGACTTCCTGTTTTGTGACATGAACATTTTTCTAAGTGTCGACCTCAGTTGCTTGTAGACAGCTCCTCTTTGTGTGTGTGTGTGTGAGAGATATTGGGTGCCGGGGCTTGAGCCCAGGGGTGCTCTACCACTGAGCTACATCCCCAGTCCTTTTTGTTTTTCATTTACGTTTATTTTTTTATTTTGAGGCAAGCTCTCTCTAAATCACCTAGGCTGGCCTCCAATTGGCCATCCTCTGGCTGCAGCTGCCAGGGTCACTGGGATCACAGGCCACAATTCTGGTTGTCTTCACCTGCGAGCTTCCCTTTCTGAGCCTGGTGATATCGTAGTTTGAAGCGCCACCTAGTGGTCATGTGAGAAAAACTTTTTTCTACCAGTTTTACTCATGCCCTGGGCACCTTCAGGAAAGCTGGAGCTGATGGAAAGGTCCCAGCAAACAGGATCTGCCACCAGGAAGGAACCCAGATTTCAGAGCCACAGTGGGGGGGACATCTCTTCCCTGTCTGCCCAGGGCTTGTGTGATGGGCTCTCTGTGGTGCCTTCCTGTTCCCTTCTGGGATTGATTTAAATCCTGGCTCTGCCACAGCTCCCTGCGTGAGCTTGGGCAAGTCCCCTAGCTCTCTGTGGGACTGAACAATTTCTTCATCTGTAAAATGGGACAATCATCTCTCTGCCTCACCCAGCTGTGAGGATTAAATGAGCTGATGTCTGTCGTGCTTACTGCCAGGCAGCGCCGTTTCATGTCCACATGGGACAGTCCGTGTGGGTGTGGCTGTGACTCTGTCTTCTGGAAAGCTCTAATTCCTGAGAAGCCTCATCCCCCAGCCCTGAGCTGACCCTGACCCTTCCCGTTTGCAGGACTACCTTCCCGTGGAGGGCGAGCTGCTGTTCCACCCTGGAGAGACCTGGAAGGAGCTGCAGGTGAAGCTCCTGGAGCTGCAGGAAGTAGATTCCCTCCTTCGGGGCCGTCACAGCCGCCGCTTCCATGTCCAACTTAGCAACCCCAAGTTTGGGACCCGCCTGGGCCAGCCCCACTCAGCCACCGTCATCATTGGGGACCGAGGTAGGCAGAGCCTGGGGTCAGCATACACAGGTGGAGAGGGAGGTTGGAGGGCCTCTCAGCAAACACCAGCCCAGGAAGCCCAGTTTAATGTGAATTTCACATAAACAGAAACAAAACATACTTGTTGTATAAGTATGCCCCTGCATTTGTGGGACATACTTGTCCTTAAAAAAAGTATTCTTTGGGGCTGGAGTTGTACTCCAGTGGTACAGCACTTGCCTAGCATGTGTGAGACACTGGGTTCAATCCTTAGCACCACATTTAAAAAAAAAAAAAAAAATGAAGGTGAAAAAAAAAAGTGTTCATTGTCAAAGCCCAGTGGCGCATGCCTATAATCCCGGCTACTCGAGAGGCTGAGGCAGGAGGATCGCGAGTTTGAAGCCAGCCTCAACAACTTAAAATAAAAAGGATGGGGATGTAGCTCAGTCGTGGAGCACCTGGGTTCATCCTGAGTACTGCAAAGAGAAAAGTGTTCACTCCTTATGTGAAATTCAGATTCAACTAGGTCCCTTGCACTTCAGCTGGCAGCCCCTCCTCAACCAGACAGGCTGAAATTAATGGCCACAGGACCTGAATCCATTTGTCCTCAGCCTCAAGTGGGTGTTCCTATCAGTTCTTAGCTTCCATTGTCGTGGTGGCTCTGAGCCCTCCCCTGAGAGCTTCCTGACCGGAAGATGGGAGGAAAGGGCAGGGGAGGGAGGAAGGGAGCAGAGGTTCCGTGGAGGACGTTCCCTTGGCTGCCAAGGGAGAAAGAGGGGCAGATGAGCTTCCTCCTCCTCCTTCGCATTCCAGGAGAGCGCCCCCTGGCCTCCACCCAAGCGTGGTGTGATGTCCTGTCGGGCACCAGCTCCCCAGGGAGGGGCCAGGCAGGTCTCCGCTGACTCTCGGGAGGGAGCCAGGGTGTTTAACTGAGTCTCTGGCTCCCCCTCGCGGTGAGGGCGTGTCTAAGCCAGCTGTCCCACCCTACCTTGGTCCACTAGATGAACTGGACCGGAGCCTCATAAATCAGACGGGGTCATCACCGCCACCTCCCCGTGGGGACCTGGGAGCCCCACAGAACCCCAATGCCAAGGCTGCTGGGTCCCGGAAGATCCATTTCAACTGGCTGCCTCCTCCTGGCAAGCCCATGGGGTACAGGGTAAGCCGGGGGGGGGGGGGGGGGGGGGCAGTGGGCAATGACGGGTGGCTAGGGAGGTGAACTGCTCCGAGGGAGGGGGAGGGCCTGCGTGGACCCAGCAGGTCCAAGCGAGAGTAGATGGCAGGACCCCAGGAGGAGAGAGGAGCCATTCCTGAGGTTTTCAGATTTTTTCTCTCCTTCTTAGAATGGGCCTCCTCCCCTTGCCCAGGAGATGCCCTGCTCTGCCCAGCTGCCCCGTGAGCACCCCCAAGCCTCAGTGTCTCATCCTGTTCAAAGAGAAAAATAAGGGCCAGGGGTCAGTGGAGGGACAAGTGGCTTCGGTGCCTGTCACTTCCCTCTGACCAGTCCCCTCCCTTGAGCAGGTGAAGTACTGGATCCAGGGTGACTCCGAGTCCGAAGCCCACCTGCTTGATAGCAAGGTGCCCTCGGTGGAGCTCACCAACCTCTACCCGTACTGCGACTATGAGATGAAGGTGTGTGCCTATGGGGCACAGGGCGAGGGTCCCTACAGCTCCCCGGTGTCCTGCCGCACCCACCAAGAAGGTGAGGCCTGTTCATGTCCCTGCATCTGTCCCCAGCTACCCTGATGTCAGTGTGCCCAGCCCTCCCCACTCCCTACCTCCCAGAGCTCTGCCCTCCTTCTGCCACTAACAGAGCTCTTCCTGCCCCCAACGCAGTACCCAGTGAGCCTGGGCGTCTGGCCTTCAATGTCGTCTCCTCTACGGTGACACAGCTGAGCTGGGCTGAGCCAGCTGAGACCAATGGCGAGATCACAGCCTACGAAGTCTGCTATGGCCTGGTCAATGAGGACAACCGTAAGGATTGGGACTCTCCTTCCTGGCCCCAGGGACAGCATCAGTGGAAGGGGAATGGCAAAGAACCCGAGCTCTGGGTCACTCCTGGGTACTTGAGGCCTATCGTTCTGGTCAGTGGAGAAGCGTGAGAGGCATTGTGTGGTTTCTGGTCACAGATGAGCGCTGCATCCCAAGGGAGGCAAAATTATATATGTACATGGAGATCACAGACCCCAGGGCCCCTTCCTGTACAGGTAACCAGGGTGCCTCATTTTTACATGTTCTCTTAGGCCACAATAGAGTTGCCAGATTAATCAAATAAAACCACTAGATGAGCCGGGTGCTGTAGCGCACAGCTGTAACCCCAGAGACACGGGAGGCTGAGGAGGCTGAGGCAGGAAGATCACAAGTGTGAGACCAGTTTGGGCAACTTAGGAAGACCCTCAGCAGCTTGGTGAGACCCTGTCTCAAAATAAAAAGTTCAAAGCAGCCCAGGCACCGTGGTGCATGCCTATAATCCCAGTGGCTCTGGAGGCTGAGGCAGTAGGATCTAGAGTTCAAAGCCAGCCTCAGCAAAAGTGAGGTGCTAAGGAACTCAGTGAGACCCTGTCTCTAAATAAAATACAAAATAGGGCTGGGGACGTGGCTCAGTGGTTGAGTACCCCCCACCCCAATTAAAAAAAAGTTAAAAGGACTGAGGATGTAAATCACCCCTGGGTTCAATTCCCAGGATAAAAAAAGAGAAAGAAAGGAAAAGAAAATAGGATGAACTGGGACTGGGACAGCTGCTTATAGTCCCAGCAACTCCAGAGGCTGAGGCAGGAGAATCACAAATTCCTGGCCAGCCTGGGCACCTTAGGGAGACTCTGTCTTAAAATACGAAACTAAAAGAGCTGGGGTTACAGCTCAGTGTTACAGCCCCCTGGATTTAGGGGGAAATCCTAAAAAATGAAACACCAGATACCAGAAAATTTCTAAACACATTTTATTTTTTTAGTTGTTGATATACCTTTTTAAAAAATTTATTTATATGTGGTGCTGAGAATCGAACCCAGTGCCTCACACATGCCAGGCAAGTGCACTACCACTGAGCCACACAGCCCCAGCCCACTCTAAACACATTTTTAATAGAATATTTCATACATTTTTTTCTGGGAATCCTAACCCAGAACAGCGGGGAGAAGTGTCTTTGTCTTCCCAGTTTACCCTTCTCAGTCCTGGAAGGGAGGAGAGAGTGGGGGACTCCTGCCAACTGTCATGATGAGAAAGTGTCCTGCCTCTCACCTGGCTCAGGGACCTCTGCACACCCTGACTCTGCCTGGTGGGTCCTAGTGATGGAGAGCAGACCACCCTCACACAGCTTGTAGGAGCAGCGGAACCCTAGTGCTAGGGTTCTGATGATTTTGATTTAATTCACTGAGGGGGTTCTAGGAGTCTTCCTGTTGAAGCACCGCATTCACATCTTCTTTCCAGACTCTGAGGCCAGTGCACATTATAGCTGTGCTGGGGAGGGTGCATGCTTGTAATCCCAGTGACTTGGGAGACTGAGGCAGGAGGATCACAAGTTCAAAACTAGCCTCAGCAACTTAGTGAGGGAGGCCTTAAGCAACTTGACAAGACCTGGTCTCAAAAAATAAAAAAGGCTGGGGGTGTGGGTAAGTGGTTAAGCACTCCTGGATTTAATCCCCAGTACCAAAAAAGAAAGAGAAGGAAGGAAGGAAGGAATAAATTTTAAAATTAATCAATTACTTCAGAATAGCAGTGAAACATTAGGGCCACGACCCCTATGCAGGGCAGTCGACAGTGGGACTCTCTGAGCATCAGGCTTGGGGCAGGGGGAGGGGTGCTCCTCACTCTTCACTGACCAGACCAGCCAAGCATCAGGTTTCTTGGCAGCCACATCACACCTCAGCTTGATGTGAGCTTACAACACTTGGTCCACTCTTAGGCCACAGCTTGGGTGGTCTCCTCTGACTTGGCCTTTTAACCCCAGGAGTGACCCATAGCCCAGGACCATCCATCTCTGAAGGCTTCAGCACTTCGTATGCGAGGCAGCCCCCCAGGATAGGGGCATTGCATTTTGGTGTGTGCCCTGTTCCCTCCCGTCCATGAGCTGACAGAGATGCAAGGAGGGTGGGCCAAGGCCAGCCCTTGCTACCTCCAGGCTGACCTGGCTTTCGAGCAAAGCTTTTTGAGCACAACTGTGTGCTGGGGGTGCACATCAAGTTTCTCAGTTGTCATTTAAAAGAATTTTCCTTTGAACTTTTTGGGAAATTGGGACATTTTCTAGTCTCCATTCTTTTGTGTCTTCTCGGGTTTTCTGTGTCTTCCAACAGTGGGCCCACCCTGCTCTCACGCAGAGCTCACTGAGTGCCCTCCCAGGCTGAGTATCTACCCTAGGTGCAACTGGCCTCTGCCAATGTGCATTGCCAGCCCTCCACCTTCACCCCACCCTGTCCCCATTAGCCTGTTCGTCCTAAATCGTAGCCTCTGTGCGTCCACTTGTGTCCTCCCCTTGGCTCCTGTTGCCACAGCACCCTGGGGGCAACAAGGCATGCAGGTGTCTCAGCGTTTGGGGCTGAGCTGTCAACCATGAGCATGGGTGGGAGGATGTTCTCCTGAGAGCCCCCTCAGCTCCTGAGCCAGCCTCCTATGGAGCCATCTGGATATAGGACTGTTTGCTAATTGGTAAAGGTGACAGCAGGGCCATCTGGAGTCTAGTGTTGACCCTGGCACTTACTTAGCAATGAGTCCTTAGATATCTGGTAGCACCTCTATAAGCCAGCCATACCCAGGTTCAAAGGGCTCAGCAGTAGACTGGGGCTCAGCAGCTGCTTGCTCCCCTCCGCATCTATACAACTCTGCTGGGTCAGGGATGGGGCTGGGACCAGGCTGGAACCTGGGTGACCTACCCCTGAAGCACCCTCCCTGCCCTAGGACCCATTGGACCCATGAAGAAGGTGCTGGTGGACAGCCCCAAGAACCGGATGCTGCTCATCGAGAACCTACGAGAATCCCAGCCATATCGCTACACCGTGAAGGCACGCAATGGGGCAGGCTGGGGACCTGAGCGGGAGGCCATCATCAACCTGGCCACTCAGCCCAAGAGGCCCATGTCCAGTGAGTGCTGGGAAGGGATGTGCAGGGCGGATGGGGGGACAGGAGGCTGCAGCTGGGGCCCTGACTCACCTCCCCTATCCTGCAGTCCCCATCATCCCAGACATCCCCATCGTGGACGCCCAGGGTGGGGAAGACTATGAAGGCTTCCTTATGTATAGTGACGATGTTCTGCGCTCCCCAGCAGGCAGTCAGAGGCCCAGCGTCTCTGATGACACGGGTGAGTGGGATCCATGAAAGACAGTGGGGGTGATGGGCATGGGGTAGGGCTGTCCCTGGTGTCCAGAGAGAGTGAAGTGGCCAGCAACTATTGGGCATGGAGGTCAACACTAGAAGTCACTTCTCAGCCTCAGATATATATCCACAGAGCCCATGATTTGGCACTGGGGATATGGAGAGGACACAGCTATTGTGGCCCACTGCAATCATGTGCACTACCATGTGTGAGAACACATGGATGTCTGCTGGGGGCAGATGCACACAGGCCTGGGCACGTACATGTGGATTATGCACTGGAAATACTGCTTTGTGATCCGAAGGTTAACCTGCTACGCAGTGGAGTTATCATTCCTCCCAGAGGCAGGCCTAAGTGAGAGGAGGCAGGCACAGACCAGGAGCCCTGAGCAGCCACTTCACAGGGGTGGGGCCAGCTGATGAGGCAGAGATGCCACAGCAGGCTCAGTTCTCCTGCTTGACTCCTGGCACAGTATATTGCAAAAAGAGCCCTTAGCAGGGACTCCTGGGTGCAGCTTTAGCTTTGGCTCCACTGTGGGACACACACCTGCCCTGTGCCTGTTGTCTGATCTATAAAATGGAATGTCAATCATACAATGCCAGGATGGGATCTTCTAGGGAGTATGGTTTTGAGGGTCTACTATTAGTGTCCTGGGGCTTCTGGAACTGTCCCTGGGAGGCTGGCAGGGGAAAGACTACTCTTCTTTGCACAGTCCGGAAACTGAAGCTCAGGGCATTTAAGCAACAAGAGAAACCTCACAGCGGGTGACAGGGCCCAGGCTCCATCCACAAGGTCTGTGGCTGGTACCGGGTCTTTCTTCCCGAGCTGTGGCCAAAACTACACAACCCTATTCGGAATCAGGACAAGGGTTTCTCCTGTCACCGGGCTTTCCCATCGCTGCAGCACGGGGACACCCAATCCTGACGCCGGGCTCTGCCGCTGGCCTGGCTCGGTCCTCCTTGGCGCCACCAACCCCGGCGCCCCCGGCGGTGCCAACGCGGCCCTTCGTTGTTCCCAAGGCGGCGGCTGGAAGTTCGAGCCCCTGCTGGGGGAGGAGCTGGACCTGCGGCACGTCACGTGGCGGCTGCCCCCGGAGCTCATCCCGCGCCTGTCGGCCAGCAGCGGGCGCTCTTCTGACGACGGCGGCGCGGGGAGCGCGGCCGGGGAGGGCAGCAGCCGGGCCCGCAGCGCGACGCCCCGGCCCCCCGGAGGTGACCACCTTCCTGGGCTGCGCACGGCCTGTGCCGGCTCGTTTGCGCAAGCCGGCTGGGACCTGGGGCCGCCATTTGCTGCCCCAGGGCCCCAGCTTCGGCCAGGCTGCTCATCAAGATGCCAGGCCAGGCCAGGGGCCTGCAACTGTGTGCACACAGCACCGGGTAGCCAAGGGATGCCCAGGGCAGGCATTTGGGCGCCCCCGGAGGCAGGACAGGAAGTGATTCTCATGATGCCTACCCCAACTGGGACAGCCAGCTTCAGAAACTTGTGTCAGGGGAAGACCCTCAGGGACCTCCAGGATTTGAGGACAGACAGGCTTTGGGCTCTCCTGGAAGGCCAGGCAGGTCCCAAGCTGGGTTGGCTGTGCTCTGATAATCCATAGCACAGAGCTAGAGGACATGTGGCTTTCTGGACTCCTCTGGGGACATAGGGGCCCTAACATGGTAGTTTGGGGGAGATTGGTGGTATTTTATTCCCAGGCTCCCCAGAGGGAAGGGAACCCCAGGAATTCTCAGGGCCACATCTTGCCCCTTAGGCCTCCAGGTCTGGTGCAGGTCTGACTGACCGACCCTCTCTCCTCCTGCAGAGCACCTGGTGAATGGTCGAATGGACTTTGCCTTCCCAGGCAGTGCCAACTCCCTGCACAGGATGACAGCGGCCAATGCCACCTATGGCACCCACCTGAGCCCACATCTGCCCCACCGTGTGTTGAGCACCTCCTCCACCCTCACTCGGGACTACCACTCGCTGACCCGCACACAGCACTCACAGTCGTCCACACTGCCCAGAGACTACTCCACCCTCACCTCCCTCTCCTCCCAGGGTGAGCAACCTCAACCAATCCTGCCTTACCTGTTCATCACCTCCATTCCAGCTTCTGGAGGATTGGGCCGCTGGCCCCCACTGCCCACCCTCCACATCCTGTCCCTCACACTCCTTGTTTTGTCCTGCCCTAGGCCTCCCTCCCATCTGGGAAGACGGGAGGAGCAGGCTTCCGCTGTCCTGGGCCCTGGGGTCCTGGAGTCGGGCTCAGATGAAGGGGCTCCCCCCCTCCAGGGGCTCCCGAGATTCTATAATCCTGGCTGGGCAGCCAGCAGCACCCTTCTGGGGCCCAGGTAGTTCCAGGCTGGCCATCCTGTCTCTGTGGCTGTCCTGCTCCATCTGCCATCCATCACAGCCGCTGCCTGTGCCCACCCACCACCTTGGCCTCATTCCATTCACAGGACCCTGCCCTCCCAGAGGAGCTAACCCCTGTCCCACACTCATCAGCGCTGATGCCTAACATGGCCTCTGTCCTGCCAGGGTGTGGGCTGGGGTGGGTCAAGGAGAAGGGGCCCTGCCAGCTAAGCAGGGAGCAAGGTGGGAGGTGGCAGACTCAGAGGGCTGACCCTCTTTCATCATAGGCAGGGTCTGTAACTAATCCAAGGACTTGTGGAAGGTTCTGGGTACAAGCTGCCTGGCTACCTGAGGGGGTAGAATTGTGACAGCAGGAAGATCCCAGCTCCTTCCCCTGACTGTGATGTCCTGTCTCCAGATTCTCGAGGTGCCATGGGTGTGCCTGACACACCCACCCGCCTTGTGTTCTCCGCCCTGGGACCCACGTCTCTGAAAGTGAGCTGGCAGGAGCCTCAGTGTGAGCGCCTGCTGCTGGGCTACAGTGTGGAGTACCAGCTGCTGAATGGCGGTGAGGCCGGGCTACTGCTGCCTGCAGGGGTGGGGACCTTCCAGGCCTGGGCCCATGCTCAGCACCCCAGTGGGGGCAGGAACCTACCCAAGGCTTTGTGCATAAGCCTACCTCCAGTCTTCTTGAGGGTCTCACTCCATTCCCCTTCGTTCCCTCACCTGAGGTCTCATCCATCTCCCTGCGCCTCTCTGCCTATTTCCTCTGCTAGGTTTCCCCTAACAAGGCCTCGCGGACCAAGGCCTTCCCTGGTCTGTGTAACCTCTGTGGGAACTAGGCAGTGGAATGACCTAGATCCCTGACAAGGGGTTAGGATGGGCGGGACTGCAGGCTCCACTCATCTCTTGTATAGTGCACAACCTTAACAACCAATCTTATCACACTGTACCCCCCACAGGTAGCCCTGGGTCAATGCTGACCAGATGTTGATGGCAGCTTAGGGAATTGGGGATCAGGACAGGGGTGGGGTAAAGCTGCTCTGCTGTCTGCCCTCACCCAACCTCCAGGCGAGCTACACAGGCTCAACATCCCCAACCCTGGCCAAACTTCTGTGGTGGTGGAAGACCTCCTGCCCAACCACTCCTATGTGTTCCGTGTGCGGGCCCAGAGCCAGGAGGGCTGGGGCCGAGAGCGTGAGGGTGTCATCACCATTGAATCACAGGTGCACCCGCAGAGCCCACTCTGCCCCCTGCCAGGTGAGTGGTCCCCCACAGCTGCCACCTTGCCCACCATACTCCCACCCACTGACATTCTCTCTGCTGCCTCCAGGATCTGCCTTCACTCTGAGCACCCCCAGTGCCCCAGGCCCATTGGTGTTCACTGCCCTGAGCCCCGATTCACTGCAGCTGAGCTGGGAGCGGCCACGGAGGCCCAATGGTGACATCCTCGGCTATCTGGTGACCTGTGAGATGGCCCAAGGAGGAGGTACTGCCCACCCTGAGGCTAGGGGTGGCTGTGGAGTAGTGGAGAAAGGACCACAGGAACTGAAGACATCCTCCCATGCAGGGCCAGCCACTACATTCCGGGTGGATGGAGACAACCCTGAGAGCCGGCTGACCGTGCCTGGCCTCAGTGAGAACGTGCCCTACAAGTTCAAGGTGCAGGCCAGGACTACCGAGGGCTTCGGGCCAGAGCGTGAAGGCATCATCACCATTGAGTCCCAGGATGGAGGTGGGGCATCTCTTCTTTACCCCAACTCTTCTCTGGTCACGCCTTCCCCTGCCATCCCCTAACAGGCCAATCTCCCCTCTCCAGGTCCCTTTCCACAGCTGGGCACCCATTCCGGGCTCTTCCAGCACCCACTGCAAGGCGAGTACAGCAGCATCACCACCACCCACACCAGCACCACTGAGCCCTTCCTAATGGGTGAGTTACCACCAGGAGGTGGGGATCCATAGCCAACATGGAAGGGCAGGGACCACGCAGCATCCTTCAAACTTCTTCTCCCACAGATGGACTGACCCTGGGGTCCCAGCATCTAGAGACAAGTGGCTCTCTCACCCGGCACGTGACCCAGGAATTTGTGAGCCGGACACTGACTACCAGTGGAACCCTCAACGCCCAGGTGGACCAACAGTTTTTCCAAACATGATTCACCAACCTCACCAGTGTTCTGGAACCTGGGCCCCCTCCCTGCCTCCTCTCCCCAGCACTCCCTCAGCTACTCCATCCTTGGACCCCACCCTGGGGCCCAGCCCCACCTTCATGCTGACCATCTTCATGCTGAAGATGACAAGAGCCAGCACCTCTTGCCATAGAACAGGGGCCAGGTATCTTGTAGGAAGCATGAAGGGGGCAGAGGTCTCAGAAGGCCCTTTGGCTGTCCCTGCCCCATGCTGGCCCAAACTTATTTGTAACCAAAGAGCTGGGACCAGGACAAGGACCCAGCCTTTGTTCTGCACTAAATAAAAAATTTTGCTACTGCTTGACTCTGTCCTATCTGTTCCTCAGGAGCCCCAAAAGTGCCAGCCGGACAGAGCAGTGATTCTGACAACCTCCCCTTCTCTGACCCCTAAGCACATACCCACCTCTAGAAGCAGGAGGGTACCACAGTCAGAGGCATGTTTATTAAGCACCCAAATGAGGAAGGTGGGGCCAGACACAGAGCTGTATGACCTGCCACCTCGGCCCATGCTTGCATATGCTGTCCAGAGGTGCCTCACAGGCACAACACCTTGGCTCCATCAGCAGCCTGGGAGAGGTAGAAGGTGGCAGTACCACTGTACTGCTCCTGGGGGAGAGATGAGCAGTCTGAGCGATGGGGGAACCCTGGGAATCCACCTCTCCTGCCCTCCAAGGCTCTGGTGCTTACCAACCTGTATGTGCTGCATGGTGCGGGAAGCAGCAGAGGCCTCCAGCAGTGTCACTGTGCAGCCACCAAAGCCACCACCTGTCATGCGACTGCCATAAACCCCAGGCACAGACAGTGCAGCCTCAACCAGTTGGTCCAGCTCAGAGCAGCTCACCTCATAGTCATCCCTGCAGACGATATAGAAGAGGTCAGCCTGGGACCCACCTGTGCCCAAGAGATGCAGGCTGCCCTAGGGCCTCACCTGAGTGAGTAGTGACTCTCCACCATGAGGCGGCCAAAGGCTCTGTAGTCCCCGCGGCTCAAGGCAGCTGCTGCCTGGGCTGTGCGCTGGATCTCACCGACCACGTGCCGTGCCCGGCGGAAGCCCTCCTTGCTCACCAGCTCTCTGCCAGCTAGGGAGGAACAGCAGTCAGCAGTCCCACATCCCACTCCTAAGGGCCCCAGGGTTGTCAAAGAGGGCCCTGCTAGGCAGGACAAGGCTGATTACCCCAGGCCTGGCTCTGAAGAGCTCCCTCATCTCAGAGCCTCCCCTCCTCACTGAAAAATGGGACAATTGTATCATTTTGTCACTCAAGGAGCAGGGAGGACTGCAGGAGACTGCACAGGGCTTCCTGCAGGGAGCTGGCATGGTAGGTACTCAATAGTCAGCTGTTTAAGCACCAAACTCCCACCTGGACTCTTGGGGCTTTAAAGGTGAGTAGAGGGGCTGGGGATATGGCTCAAGCAGTAGCACGTTCGCCTGGCTTGTGTGCAGCCCAGTTTCGATCCTCAGCACCACATACAAACAAAGATGTTACGTCTGCCGAAAAACTAAAAAATATTAAAAAAAAAAATTCTCTCTCTCAAAAAAAAAAAAAGGTGAGTGGAACACAGTGCAACCTTCAAGAGGACACAAAAGCTGGACAGAGTAACACATGCCTATAATCCCAAAGGGTTTGGGAGGCTGAGACAGGAGGATTGGGAGTTCAAAGCCAGCTTCAGTAATGAGGCCCTAAACAACTTAGCAAGAACCTGTCTCTAAATAAAAAATTCTTTTTTTTGGTATCAAAGATTGAACTCAGGGGCACTCAGCCACTGAGCCACATCTCCAGCCCCATTTTGTATTTTATTTAGAGACAGGGTCTCACTGAGTTGCTTAGCACCTCACCATTGCTGAGGCTGGCATTGAACTCATGATCCTCCTGCCACAGCCTAAGCTGCTGGGATTATAATCTTTTTTAAAAAGATGGAGATGTGGCTCAGTTGTAAAGCACCCTGTGTTCAATCTTAGTACCCCCCACTTTCTCCCGCCAAAAAAAACAAGAGGATGCAAAAAAGCAATCTTAAGATTTCAAGGAGGGCTGGGAGTGTTAACTCAGTGGTAGAGCACCTGCCTGGCACATGTGGGGCCCTGGTTTTCAGCCAGCACACGCCTATAATCCCAAAGACTTGGGAGGCTAAAGCCGGAGGATCAAAAGTTCAAGGCCAATCTCGGCAACTTAGTAAGACCCTGTCTCAAAGGAAATTTTTTTAAAAAGGGTTGAGGATATAGCTCAAACAGAGCACCCCTGGGTTCAATCCCTAGCACTGAAGGGATAAAAAGAAAAATGATTTTAAGCATCTGTGATGAGGCTGGAGCCCTATACTTGCAGTGCTTTGGGGGAAGAGGGCAGAGCATGACAAATGGCCCTGAAAATAAGCAGAGTAAAGGCCATAGAGAGCAGCAGGGAGCCCAGCCATATTTAGAAAAGACTGATGTTCTCACCCTCCAGCTCCTCCAGCCGCACCTCCCGAAGGCTCTCCTTGCCCAGTGCCCTGGCCACTTCTTCACACTGGCGTCGTCTCAAGGGGTACTCGCTGGAACCCAAGGAATGGCGGACGTTGGAATTAGTGATGAGCACGGCCAGCTTGGGGTCTGACAGTGGCACCAGGCTTGTCTCCAAGGACCTAGTGTGGAGTTGGATTAGGGAAGATGACAAGGCCAAGGATCTGTTTGCCAGGCCAGGCAGTAGGCATGCTCCACCTAGGAACTCCTGATTATGAGGTGGGAGGGTACAAGGGGAGCCCCTGACCTGCAGTCAATGAGCAGCGCGTGGCCCTTCTGCCCCAGCAGTGCGATGAGCTGATCCATGATGCCACAGGGCACCCCTGCAAAGCTGTGCTCGGCCCGCTGACACACCTGGGCCCGGGCAGCTATTGCCCCCGAGTCTGTGGCATAGGGTGAAGTAGGGAAGCCAGGGCCCAGGAGGAACACAAGAAGTGGCCACATGGGAGCAGCAGTAGCTCCAATGACACTCTGTGGAGACTCCCCACTCCCCCTCCCTAAACCACAACATGGGAAGAGTTCTGACCAGAGACTCAGGCAAGGAGGGCTGGGCTGGGGCTAGGGCCTATGTAGTACCTGGGCAGAGTTGCTGGAGGAAGGTGTACGTGGCCACTTCCAAGGATGCGGAGCTGGACAGCCCACCCCCCAGGGGCACTGAGCTGACCACCACTGCACTGAAGCCAGGGATGGGGGAAGCTGCAGTAGAAAGAATGGTGATGTTAAGATGGACTGCTAGAAGGATGGACACAGGAAGAGCATGTGTCCTTATAGGAAGGAAGCCTGGTAGCCACTTTTAGGACATGTCTCTCAATTGTTAGGCCACCAACCTGCTGGTGACAAAGAGCCTACTACCCTCCATCTTCTGGCCATCTGAGGTTACTGGAACAATCTTTCTAGTTATCCTCTTGATTTAGAACTAGCAAATTGGGGTTTGATTCCTGGCTACTCTAATCATGTAAAAGGAAACCCAGGGCAAGTTCTGGAACTTCTTAGGGCATCAGTTTTCTCATTAATACGGTAGGGTATTCCTCCTTGCAAGCTTTCCCCAGTGTATTAGACAGGTTAATGGACTTGTGGCTGTAAGGTGACAATCCTACTGGCAACATAAATTTGACCTACAATCCTAGTGGCAGCATGAATTTGACCCATGCCTGGGCCCCATACCTGGGTAGTGCTGAATCACTCCCTTGACATAATTGGCCCATCGGGGAGTCCCAGGCTCCAGTGACCGGTGGACTGTGGGCAGTGGAAACTGCAGCCGCTGGGGCTCATCAGCATCTTTAGAGGTGGTGAGGAGAGAGACAAGCCCATCTGTTCGGGGGCTGCCTACCAGCAGGGTCACCAGCTCCAATGCCTGAAAGAAGAGATAGGAGCATGTGGCGCTTATACCAGCAAATGGAATAAGCCCCTCCAGAGACACCCTCCAACTACATGGACTCCAGCCAAGGTTCTGCCCCCTGGGACACACAGGGAGGTGGAGGGAACCAGGTCAACTTGAAGGGAATGAGATGTGGCTCAAGGAGGAGCCTGAGTGCAGAGCTGGCCTTAGGGGCTTGGAGCTCTGGCCCCTAGGTATTCAGAGGTGGAGCCAGCAGCAGCAGGAATGCAAACCTGGACTCTGCCCTGAGCAAGGGCTCCCAGCTGCAGGGAAAGAGGGAGAGAGAGAGCTAGCTCAAAAGGAAAACAGGATCAAAGGGGCTCCTCGCCTTCCCATCTGGGGATGACCTCCAGAAGGATGCGGATGGATTTGCTATAACTACTCACTTCCCAAGCTGCAGGGTAGGACTGAGAGCCCAGGTTAAGAGCTGGAAGGTAACACTCAAGGTCACATACCAAGAACCAGCTGTGAGACCCTGAGCAGATCCCCAACCCTTTCTGGGCTGGCTTCCTCCTCTGTAACCGGAATGGGCTGGGCCAGAGGCTGAGGGGCTCCATTTGCCCAGGCGTATGGTTTTGGCCTCACCGAGGCCAGAAGCCGGAAGTGTTCCCCTTCTACCTGCTACTTAGGGCCCAAATTTGAAGGGGTACACGCCCCCCCGGCTGAGGTCCAGGACTAGCAATCCCCAGAAGGCGGTCTTGGGTGAAGAGGTGCCCGCATACCCTCTCCTGTCTGCGTCCGTCTCTCTTCGCACGTGAAAACCTGTCTGTCCCAGAGTCTCCCGCGTGCGCGACTCCCACTCCGCTGCCCGCCCCACATTCCAGCGGGAGAGAGCGCGTCCCTGAGCCCCAGCCGCCCGCCCTTCTCCGCGGCGGGGCAGGGGGCGCGGGGCTCCCCCTGCGCAGCCCCTCACCATAGGCAACACCAGGCCCTGGTTGTAGTCCGTGTGTTCCCCGATGAGGTTGACGCGGCCCGGCGCCGACACGGCCAGCTCGGGCTCGGCCCCGAACTCCTCGCGGAAGGCTCGCCGGGCCTCGGCCAGCAGCTCCTGGACCTGGGGCGGTCTCGAAGCAGCCATGACGCTGGTCTGCAGTTCGGCGCGCCGCGGCGCGGGATGCTGGGGGTGGGGCCTCGCATTCCTGCCCGACGCCCCGCCCCCGCCCCCGCCCGCGGAGTGCGACCGAATCCACCTGCTGGGCTATGTTCCCGATGATGTCCTTCTCTCTGGACTTTGGGGAAAACCAGTGACGACCGTGTGAATGAATATGGCCTTGAGTGGCACTTTGCACAACTGAAAGATCTGAACAGCCCTTCCCTACCCTGGCGACTGTTGATGGGTCCCCATCTAACCTCCACCAACACACAGCCAGAGCAATGGAGATGGCAGTCGGCAAACCTGGATTCCCAAAGGCATCTCCGAGGGCTTCAGGGGCAGAAGCTATGAGAAGTCATGGGTTTCTAATAGTGGCACACAGTGTAGAGAGAGACAATCAGGCAAGTTTGGTAGGAAGTCGTTTTTTTACAAGCTCCTTTTCTAGGGTGGACCCATCCAAGTCCCTAGCAATGGAGGACTGAAGGAGGATAGCCATGGCCCAGCCCCTCCTTGAAGTACCAAACAACTGCTGCTGCTAAGGTAGGTCGCACTGTGGGCCCCAGGAGATGCTTCCTCACCCCGAAGCCTTGGTCTCAAACGCATGGTCCCAACCTTTGCCGGGATGCCTGTTCACACCTGCCTGCCCTGTATGTGCATATGGTGTGTGGATGGGGCACTGTGGCCAGGATATAGCTTGGGGCCTGCTGAGTGGTTTGCTCAGAGAACTGCATTCAAAAGGCTGCTGGAGGGCTAGGGTTGTGTCTCAGCAGTAGAGTGCTGGTTTCGATGCTCAGCACCACATAAAAATAAATAAAATAAAGGTATTGTGTCCAATTACAACTTACAAAATTAAAAAAAGAAAAAAGGCAGATCAAGGGCTGAGGATATAGCTCAGTTGGTAGAGTGCTTGCCTCTCTCATGCACAAGGCAGTGGGTTCATTCCCCAGCACCACCAAAAAGGCACACCTGTAATCCCAGGAGAAAAGGAGCTTGTAAAAGGAGCTTCTCAGGTGGCTGATGGGAAAGAGGGGCTGGCCTTGTGGCTTGTAGTAGAGCATGTGTGAGGCACTGGATTCAATTCTCAGCAGCACATAAAAGTAAAATAAAGGTATTGTGTCTATCTACAACTAAAAATATTAAGAGAGAATGAGAGCAAGCACTGGATGTAGCTAAGTGGTTAAGCACCCCCTGGGTTCAATCCTTGTGTTTTTTTTTGTTTTGTTTTGTTTTGTTTTGTTTTTAAAAGGCAGCTCTGGCCAGCCTGGTAGTACAGGCCTGTAGTCCCTTCAACTGAGGAGGCTGAAGCAGGAGGATCACAAGTTCAAAGACATACTCAGCATTTAGGAGAACCTGAACAATTTAATGAGATCTTGTCTTAAAAACAAAGGGTTTGGGGGCTGGGGATGTGGCTCAAGAGGTAGCGCAATCGCCTGGCATGCATGTGGCCCGGGTTCTCTCAGCACCACATACAAAGATGTTGTGTCTGTCAAAAACTAAAAAATAAATATTAAAAAAAAATTCATTCTCTCTCTCTCTCTCTCTCTTTTAAAAAAAAAAAAGGGGGGTTGGGGTGTAGTTTAGGGTAAAGTGCCTCTGGGTTCAATGCCCAGTAACACCTACATCAAAAAAAAAAAAAAGGAAACTCTGGCGCTGGGGGGTGTAGCTCGTGGTAAAGCATAAGCATGTTCTTAGCAAGTGCAAGGCCCTGGGTTTGATTCTGCATTAAAAAAAAAAAAAAGGCCTGGGCTGGAGCCCAGTGGTAGAGCACTTGCCCACATGCATGAGGCACTGGGTTTGATCCTCAGCACTACATATAAATAAAATATATTGTGTCCACAAATATTAAAAAAAAGGGGGGGGGCTGGGGATGTGGCTCAAGCGGTAGCGCACTCGCCTGGCATGCGTGAGGCCCGGGTTCGATCCTCAGCACCACATACAAAGATGTTGTGTCTGCTGAGAACTGAAAAATAAATATTAAAACAAAAAAATCTCTCTCCCCCTCTCCTCTTTCTTAAAAAAAAAAAAAAAAAAAGGCAGTTGGGAATGGAGTTCAGTGGCAGAGTGCTTGCCCAGCATGCATGAGGAAAATGCCTCCCCCCACATACACCCTGTGTGACCTTTAGTTAGGCAATTTTTTAAAAAATTTTATTTTATAAATTTTTAGATGGATCCAATACCTTTATTTTATTTATTTATTTTTATGTGCTGCTGAGGATTGAACTCAGGGCCCCACACATACTAGGCAAGTGCTCTGCCACTGAGCTACAGCCCCAGCAAGCAATGGTTTTTAGATATGAAACCAAAGGTACAAGTGACTAAGAAAAATAGATAAATTGTACTTCATCAAAAATTAAATACTTTCTTCCAGGTGTGGTGGGCACATGCCTGTAATAGCTTGGGAAGCTGTAGCAGGAGAATCTTTCCAGCCCAGGAATTCAAGGCTAGCATGGGCAACCTAATGAAGCCCCATTTTAAATATAAATAAATCAGGTCTGGTGGTACCCACCTGTAATCCTGTAATCACAGTGGCTCGGGAGGCTGAGGCAGGAGGATTGTGAGTTCAAAGATAGCCTCAGCAATTTAGCAAGACCCTATCCTTAAGTAAAAATACAAAAAAGGGTGGGGGTGCACTCAGTGTTTCAGAGACCCTGGGTTCATTCCTTGGTACCAAAAAGAAATAAAAAGGACAGAGAATGTAGTTCAGTGATACAGCACCCATGGGATCAATCCCCCCAGTACCACAAAAATAAATTGGTAAAAAATTAAATTAAAAAAACAACTAGGGGGGCTGGGGTTGTGGCTCAGCAGTAGAGCATTTGCCTGGTATGTGCGAGGCCCTGGGTTCGATCCTCAACACCACATAAAAATAAATAAACAAAATAAAGGTATTGTGTATAACTAAAAAGTAAATTAAAAAAAAAAGAAAACTAGAGATTGAACCCAGAGACACTTTACCATTGAGCTACATACCTAGCCCTTTTTTATTTTTTATGTTGAGACAGTCTTACTAAGTTGCCCAGACAGGCCTCAGATTTACCCAGTTTCCTGCCTTAGGCTTCTGAGTTGCTGGAATTACAGGTGTGTATCACCATGCTTGGCTGAAAACTGACTTTAAAAAGGGGCATGGCCTGGGGCTGGGGGTGTGGCTTAGTGGTAGAGTGCTTGCCTTGCATGCGTGGGGCACTGGATTCCATCCTCAGCACCACATAAAGATAAATAAAATAAAAGGTATTGTGTCCATCTACAACTAAAAATATATATTTTTTTAAAAAGGGGGGGGCATGGCCTGTGGGTGGAGCTTAGTGATAAAATGTGTGCTTAGTATGAGACCCTGAATTCAATCCTCAGCACCACAGAAATAAAGGGTGAATTTGTATAGTATGTGTACTATATCTCAATAAAGCTGTTTTTAAAAATAGGAAAGGGGGGCTGGGTTTGTGGCTCAGTGATACAGCACTTGCCTGGCATGTGTGAGGCACTGGGTTTGATACTCAGCACCATATAAAAATAAAGATATTGTGTCCATCTACAACTTAATTTTTTAAAACTGTTACATTAAACAAAAAAAAGAAAAAGAAATAGGAATGAGGGCCTGGAGACATAGCTTGTTAGTGGGGCACTTTCCTAGCATGCATGAGCTCCTGGGTTTAATTCCTAGCACTTAGGGAAAAAAAAAAAAAACAGAAATAGGGATAGCTCACTGGTGAAGCACTTAACCTGGCATGCATGAGGCCCTGTGCTCCATCCTCAGTAACTCTCTCTCTCTCTCTCTCTCTCTCTCTCTCTCACTCTCACACACACACACACACACACACACACACACACACTCTACTGTGTGCCACTGGCCAGAATGATAAAACACCTCAGGCTCCCACCATCTGATTGAGAAAGACACCACAAATCTGACCTCCTGTGATTGAGATAAATGCTTAGATGGAGGAGCATAGCTTTCTGAGAAGGAGAGGAAGGAGTGTCATGCTTTGAAATCCACACCTTCACTTTTACTTGGTATTGAAAACATGCCCATTGGGCTCCATCTTAATTATATTGTTTCAGTTTTTCTTGGAGAAACTTGATTTGGCCTAAGGAGAAGGGCTCCTGTGTGTTTTAAATGGACTCTGAAACATTGATTTTTATCTTGGAGATGTGTTTGCTTTCCTTTTTTTTTTTTTTCCTTTTTTCTTTTTGTGGTGCTGGGGATGGAACCCAGGGCCTCAGCATGCTAGTGGGCAAGTCTTTACGATTGAGCTACATCCCAACCATGCTCCCTTTTTTGAATCCTATCTAGCTTGTTACAGGAAATTTGTTCAGAAGGAAGTCTGCTTTGACATCTGACTTTCCCTCCCATTTGCTAGCCAGATGTCCTAGGACTGGGGAGAGGGACATTGCACCCTAAGGTCTGTCCTCTGCTCTGTTAGCCAAAGATCTTATCAGCATAGCCAGCACTGGTGATCTAATTGGGCTATGGTAATCTGATCAAATTCCTGGTAGCATGCACTACAAGGTGTTGGGGGTGGGGATATCATCCACACAAGCCAGGGTTCTGGTGGTCTAGGCAGGCCTAGAGGTTGCCAAGGAATGTTGTTGCCAAGGGTCCCCATGGAGGACAGGAACTCCAAGGATGCCTCTTCTCTGAGAGTCATTTCTATCTCCCAAATCAAAGCTAGACTCTCACCCTGTGGGCCCTCCTCACGGGACTTTGTCTTTTTTCATTCAGGGAAGGCATATGCTTGATACAGCTGTGGTTTCTCCATTGCAAGCACAGCCTAGGTTCCCTGGTGAGACTTGGGTCCACATCTCCCAAATGAATCTCCCTGAAAATGTTTGCTTTCAGCAGATGGCCCACTATCTCACCCATTCTGGGAGGTTCTTTTTGTGGTTTCCAGAGGATTAATCCATTTCCTGATTTGGGCTCCCTTTGCCCTTCTGTGATATTAATGGTGACAGTTTCTATAGCACTGATAATACTGACATTGGGCACATGTCAATTCAGACCTCAGGGCTGATATCTAGCCAGAATGCACCTTCAGGGCACTACTGGTTGTTTATCACTAATGTCTGTTTTGATTAATTGGTGCCCTGGATTTCTGTAGTCAAGTGTCTTCATAATCACCCCTAGAGCTTATGTATCTTGAGTTTTGCAAGGATTGTTTTATTAAATTCTTACTAGTATATTGGATAGATATTTTTATTACTCTCATTTTATAGATGAAGAAAAGCAGCACAAATAAGTTCAGGAACTCATCCAAGAACTGAGCCAGGTGTGGTGGTGCACACTTGTAATCCCAGCAACTCAGGAAGCTGAGGCAGGACGATGGCAAGTTTGAAGCCAACCTCAGCAACTTAGCAAACTTAGTGAGACTCTCCCTGTCTCAAAACAAAAAAAGGGGCTGGGAGGCTAGGGATGTGGCTCAGTGATAAAGTGCCCCTGGGTTCAAATCCAGTACAGAAAAAAAAAAAAAAGTGGAGGAACTGAGACTTGAACTCCTGCTGCTTAACCCTAGGCCCATTCTCTCAGCCACCATCACATCCTCATGAGTACACTAGACTGCTGCAGCCTTGACTCTGCCATCCTCTGCCTGCAAAAGTGCCAGGATATAAAGCTTAAGTCTTTTCTCAGAAGATATTAGCTGCTCTCCCAGACCATTGGAGCCCCACACTTCCTACATGGGACACTCTCCATGTGGAAGCCAGGCAAGTAACCAAAGCTCTTGGGAACCAGACTGATTCTTTGCTATCCATGCCAGAAGAGCCAGCCAGCTGTGCAGTGGGGCTGCCAGGGCCATTTGGTTTGGTCAGCAAACACTCTTGAGCCTCTGTTGTGTACCAGGGTTGACTCTGGAGCAGGCAAGAACTCAGTGCCTACTTTTGGAACTTCAACTTTGTCTTTCCAAGATTGATTCCCCTGCTCAGAGAACTCCAAGCCTTCTCTTTTTTTTGGTGCTCCCACTCTGTCCCTGAAGTTCCTACCCTGTAGGCTGATGACCAACCTGTTGATAGCCAGGAGACATCTAGACTTATGTGGCTAACAGCTCAGGGCTGCTTCTCTTCTGGCCCCTTGCACTGGCCAGAAAGCTGCAGCTGGCACTGCAGCTGCCCCAGGCCACTGGAGATGGGCAGGAGGACTGAGATTAGTTGGAGGCTAAAGAATGATGCTGGGGCCCATGATGCCTGGGTCTTGGGCCCCAAACCCATCCTGCCACCTCTACTTGATAGCTCAGTGTAAGGCAGTGAGAAGCTTAATAGAAAATCCTGCAGCCGTGTCCACCAGAGGCAGTAGAAAGGGAGTAGGGGTTAAAGGAGCCCAACTACCATCTCCATGAGGACATGCAGTCCCTCACATAGATCCCCTCAGGGGATCTTAGGGCCATCTGCCCTAAGCATGCAGCCCATTTGCTGCTCCTTCCCAGGGTCTAGTTGTAGCATCTGAGATGGACCTGTCCCTTTCTGCCTACTTTCCATCCTATTGTGTATTCCTGGAACTGCAGGATCCTAGATAAGAGTTGGCAGTTTCTGGTGAAAAGGTCTCAGTATGTTCCTTCCTCTGCATCCCTTTCTAGATCATATGTGGCTTTTTAGCCTCTCCAGGAGCTACCACCTCACTGAAGCCACCTCTTTTTTGCTTTCCCAGTAGGATTAACTGCAGCACCTCTTAGCTTCTTCCAAAGGGAAGGGGAATTGGGTTTTGGAAGAGGAATTGGGTAAGTGTGGTAAGGGGTGTTCCTCCTAGGTGTGTCTAACCTGCAAAATTAACCCCCACTGGACTCTCAGCATGATGCTCAGGAGAGGACAATAGGCTGGTACATACACATCACATGGAAGTTCTGTGGTTCTTTGGAGTAATGGTGATGTCAGGATGAGACTTCCAGGGACTGGTGGATAGGACCACAGAGAACAGAAACGGGAATCCTCTGGCCCCTCCTCACTGCGTAGCCCTTAGACATGCTGATGAAGAGGTAACAAAGTCATAACAGCAGCCAACTGACCCAAATTGCTGGTGAGGCACCCCGAGGTTGTGTGTGTTGTGGAATTTGAGTTGGCAACATAGATAGGGGCCTTGCTCTTGAGAAGGTAACTGGAAGGCTGTGCGCACTGAAATTGCTGGCCAAAAGCCAAGCCAGGCTAGATGGATAAAGGTCCAGGCTGGCAACATCCTTAAGTTGAAGGCATCTCCCTGAGGAATGCCTATGGAAAGGGGCAAGTAGGAGCACCACTGGGTGAGGGGAAGCAGCAGCTACAAGGACCGTAGGTAAGGAGCAATCATAGGCTGACACACAGGGAGTAGGCATTAATTCCTTCGGTAACTGAAATGCTTCCATCCCCCCAAAAATGTTGAGGGTAGGGGGGCAGACAACAGAATGCCAAGAGTGTGGGGACTTCAAGACTTTCATGCCCAGTGAACCATACCACTCCCAATAAGACAACAGCTGTAGAAGCGGGAGTAGAAACTCACCTGTCCCCTCTGCTGGGGGTGGGGGTGAGGGGTGGGGTGGGCTAGGTTAGCCAGAGGCCTGGATCCCAACACAGGAAGGCTGGGACCATCCAGGAGAAGCTGAAGATCAGCCTCTGATGCAATGGCAGTGGCTGTTTCACCCTGTTCCTCCCTGTGCAGCTCTAATTCATGATGCTTCAATAAGGTCCTGCTTTCCAACTGCTCCAGGCAGACTCCTGACACCAGGTAGAGGCAGCAGTAGCAACAGAGACCACTGTTGGGGAAATCTGAAATGAGCCAGGCTTAGGCAGTGAGGGAATAGCTCAGTGGAGTACTTACCTAGGATGCAAAGGCCGCAAAACAAAACCACCTCATTCTTTCCCCCATTACCCAAGCTACTTCTATTGGATACCTAGGTCCTTGTTTCTAGGTAAAATATCCTTGCTTAATCGAAGACCAACCGAACATGCACAAAGTAGATATAAGGGACAATGTCTTACAACTAACAAGGGTAAGGGGGCAAACACTTTGAACTTCCAGTTCATCTGTCCTTAGATGGTTCACTGGGTTCCCCCTGCACATCACCATGCTGTAAGAATGATGGCCATGTAATTTGCCAAATTGGAGTTGTCAGTAAACATAGGCACCATTTATACAACAGTTCTACAGGAATAAATTAGCACTGTCCTGAGCAAAGGTCTGACAAGTATCATTTTTCCAGTTCTGCCTCTAGTGTGCTCCCCTCCCTGACTCTCCCTCTGACATCAGAAAGGCAAGGCTCTCCAGATAATTCCCTTGTGTGAAACAATTATTGAAATGAAAACCATTAACAAAATGAGAAAAAAATCTCAAAACTTAAAAAAAAAAAAAAAAACAACTTTTATTTTTATTTTTCATCTCATCCATCAAGGGCACAGGTTACACCATCAGCTTCAACTTTGCTTTCCTCCTTACAGATTCTGGTCCATTACTCTTATCCAGGGACATGCTGTTAGGGCAGGTTCCTAGAATCAAAAAATATCTTCTAGGTTGTGTCCAAGTGTGGAAGTCCACATAGAGCTGTTTCAGCAGTACCTTCTAGCCTGCCCAAGCCTTCTCCGAGACTTCAAAACTGATGAGAAGGCTCAATATTGTCACCCACTTGGATTATCCATCAATTCAGCAAGCTTACTCTCCCCATTCCTGTGGCTGGTTCTCTTTTAGTTACTGTCACTTTTGGGAACACTCCAATGCCTAGTATTTGTCTTGTTCAGAAGCACATAAGGAAATTCTCAGAATTAGTAAGTATGCCTGGTTCCAGATCTGGATCAGATGGGACTTTGTAAAAAATAAAAAAACTAGTTGAAAGCTGGATAAGCAACCATACATCTTACCTCTTTCAAGCACTTCAAAATCAGAAATTAATCCAAACTTTAGTAGGGCAAGAACTTCTATATAGCTACTAGCTTCATTGGAATGCTTTAAAAGGGGTGGCTCTGGAGGTCAAGTCTTGCTGACATGCATGCATTATGCCTTGCAAGCAGCCCTCATTGCTCAAGACTTGTTCCATGCTGCTGAAAACAGCTTTGATAATTCCACACCTTATAGATTTGTTTAAAATGATTTCTAAGCCTGCTCCAAGAGATGCATGGAATAAACCCCAAATGCAAGCCCTACAACTTTAACAAGAACTTCCCTAATAAATGCAACTTAATTTTACTTTGTCAACATTATGGGGATGGGGTAAAGCTATTAATATACTTTGCTATAAAAAGCCCATGGTACAAAATATAGCAGTATTCTTTTGCACAGGTGCTGCAGATCAAAACCAAGGCCTTCCTGCATGCTAGGCACATATTCTATTACTGAGCTACATCATAGAATTTTTATAGATCTAAGGGCAGTTTTACATGCTTTCTTTGTAAATAAATGTTTCATCTACCAAGCAAGAGCTGAAATAAAGCTCAAACTTTTAAAATGTGTAGAATTTAAGTTATGGACATATTAAGGTTCTATAACATTCAATTTAGGTTTTTGACACTTAGTTGAATAAACAAGTTTATTTGTAAATTTAGTCAACATACATAATTGACCTAAAAACCTCAATAAAGGATAAATTTAAAAACCACTTGGAAGGCCATCTCTTATATAAAAGGGATTTTCCCAGGACAGTAAATAACCAGATGTAATCTATCCCAACACTATCGTAATTTGCAGAGGGTCCAATAAACCTGGAGCTGCCTGCTCCTCCCCCACACTAAACTCCATAAGGTAAAGAACCAACCCTTGATATTATTTCCTTAGAAGAAAACCTAGATTTAAAACCAACCACAACACTATGAAAAGCTAAACTAGAATATTAGTTAACAGATGATGCTGGTGTGAATAACTTGTTATTTTATTCTAGAGCCCTTATAAATAAAATCCCCCAGTTAGTGTTTGCATTATCAGCTAGAGGGTTAGTTAACATGTGGTAGAATGAGGACTTATGCAAGGTATATTACACATAGCATTTTACTACTATGAAAACAAGTGCAGTCTCTAGTTAAGAGAAAACCAACTGGACTCTAAATTATACACACCTTAATGACAAGACTCCCCACCACTTGTGAATGTAAAACATTTAATTTAAAAATGTTGACACTACAATATATAAAATAGCTATTATAAATGCACATAGTGTATTCTATAGCTGCCAGGTTTACTTTTTTTTTCTTTCTTTTTTTTTTTTTTTTTAGGAAACTGTAAGTTACACTGTGGTTAAGACTTGTATCTTCACCCTTGAAAAAGCCCGCATTCTATCACAGTGATGTATGGTCAGACTTAACAGCCCCAATTGTTAAACACTTGGATCAAGTCATAACCAGTTTTATTGCAAAAGGACCCTGTACACATTTATCAATTCTAGTACCTTAATAACTACCCAACAAGTCATTAACATACAGAAACATGCATCATGAGAAGCAAGAAATATCACCCATCCCTTCTGCATATTAGCAACTTGTCACTCCTGAGCAACAGTGCTCACATCACTGAGGTCTGTGAACAGTCACTTTTCGCATTCATCCTGAGTGAAAGATGGAATGACTTAAGTACAAATGCAACATATTATAAACAATTTCTTACAAAAAAAGTCACAAATTAAACCAAAGTATTTTACAGAATTTACTACAAAACGCCATTAAAAACTGCCTTCACTTAAGCTCTCTCTCCCCGTATCCGGCGAGCCAACTGGATGTCTTTGGGCATGATGGTGACTCTCTTAGCGTGGATGGCACACAGATTAGTATCTTCAAATAAACCCACCAGGTACGCTTCACTAGCCTCCTGTTGAGGACAAGAGCCACACTATTAACTTCCCTCCAGGAGAAGCCACGCAGCCCTCCCCCATACTACAGAGCCTGTCTCCTTACCTGAAGGGCGCCAATGGCTGCACTCTGAAACCTCAAGTCGGTTTTGAAATCCTGGGCGATCTCTCTCACCAATCTCTGGAAAGGCAACTTCCGGATGAGAAGCTCGGTCGACTTCTGGTAACGACGAATCTCTCGAAGAGCCACAGTCCCGGGCCTGAAGCGAACAGGAGTGTGTAAGAGGACACGGCGGAGCCTCGGCGCGCTGCCGCCCCGCGCACAGTTGCCCACCGCCAAGTCATTGTTCCCCTGTTGCCTGCCTACCTACCTGTAGCGATGAGGTTTCTTCACCCCGCCGGTAGAGGGGGCGCTTTTCCTGGCAGCCTTGGTGGCCAGCTGTTTGCGGGGGGCTTTCCCACCAGTGGACTTACGCGCGGTCTGCTTGGTTCGGGCCATTTTCTCTTACCTAGGATGCAGAGTGGATTTGAGGCCGTGAGATCCTCCCGCCCAGCCCCCAGGGAGGTGGCGGCGGGTGCCGTGGGCTCCGCGCGTCCGCGAGCCCTCCCGCCTCTGCGCCCCACCTTGCGGTGGCAGATGGCCGAGGGCTGCCGCCGCCTCCTCCTCCCCCTCCCCTAATGACTCAGGCTGCGAGCAGTGGTGGCCTCCCCCGGGAGGGGGGGCGCGGGGAGGAGTCACTTCCCGCCCGCGTCGGGCGGAGGCCTGGCTGCCCGGAACCCGGCCTCCGGACCTCTGAATCACCACCGGGAAGGAGGTGTAAAGGCGGTTCCGGGGCGAAGCCCAAGGAGACAGGCGCCCGAGCAGCCCCCGCTGGCTGGCAGTGGGCTCTCAACGGCCGCAGCCCGTGGCATCAACGGCTGGAGGGGCCGGCAGTCACAAATAACCCTGCGAACGCTTACCCAACGCCGAAATCTTAGGCCGCTTCTCCGACCGCCGCGCCGAGCTGCTGCCCAGTGAAGACCTGCAGCTGCGGAGCAAAAGAACGATACTACTCCAACGAACGACCAAACCGCTCTGCGCTCTAAACCCCCCCGGCGCTTCTGCTTTTATACCCACGCTTCACGCTGCGTCTCTGCGTCATAGGGCCCTTATTTGCATACACCAACGGCTTTTTCTATTGGCGGGCCCTTTCGCCGACGCACTGACATCCCCCGACACAAAGGCTGTGCTTCGGCCCCATTCCGTGATTGGCGGATATTTAGGCCCCTGATTGGCTGTTAAAGTTGCCTCTTGATTGGATAGATGAAAAGAGGAATGGACGAATCAGAGTATAGCACTAAGCGGCTCTTCTGATTGGATAAAATGGAGCTATGTTTGGATCCTTCCCTTGGTTCCAAAGCTCCACAATAGAAAGTCAATGCAAATGAACTGCATTGGTCCCTATCACGATTTAAGAGGATCCGGATGGGCAGGCACTAACTTGTTTGCATTTAGCTGATGCAAGGAGGAAGTGTAGAAGTTATTTTAACAGATTTTTTGTAAATATTTTCTAATGTAAACCAAAATATGTCCCCCAGATTATTTACTTTTCAATAACATTTTGATCGTTTAAATACACAGTGCTAGAATTGGAACTGTCATGCTATCAAGTACAGTATTTTATATATTACAAATAATGCTGCTTTTTTTGTTGTTGTTATTGGGAATTGAACCCAGAGGCCCTTTACCGCTGTGGTACATCCACAAACCTTTTTAATTTTTTGAGACAAGGGCTTCCTCAGTTCCTTAGGATCTTGCCAAATTGCTGAGGCTGACCTTGAATTTATGATCCTCATGCCTCAGCTTCCAGATTCCCTGGGTTTACAGGCGTGAGCCAATAGACGCCTGACTCATGCATGTACATTTTAAACCAACAAGCAGTTCTTTTAGTTTGGTGGGTCAGGGAGGGGTGATAGATACAAAGAAACAAATAGCAATAAATGATGTTAGAAGTACTGTCTTGTTTAACTTAGGCTGTCATAAAATATTTTGTGACTTAAAGGAGGAATGACCAACTTGGCAACATATTTCCCTCCACAAAATGACTGTAGCAGGAGGGAAATAATCACGTTAGAGAATTGGCATCAATAATGAATAAATAAAAGATAGCTAAATATGGGATCTTCTGTTTAATGCTACACCTGGCAGATAGTACATCGGAGAAGAACACGACAAATGTGTAAAAAGACTAATCTTTACCTTTGTCTTAACTCTTTGAAAGACCGAAATACGCAGTTCTTCAGAGGCAAATGTATAAAATACCAAACCTGACTTAAAGTTAAGACCAGCCAAGCAAAGCCCAAAAAATTGAAATAGAGCTTCAGGCATTCTACTCCATATTTCTGACTCTGATTCATCGAATAGTTTAAATTATTAAAACAAAAATTGCTGCTGGTCAGGATGGTGGCACACACCTGTAATCCCAGCAACTCTGGAGGCTGAGACAGTAGGACCTTCTAATTTCAGACCAGCCTTGGCAATTCAGAGAGTCCCTGTGTCAAGATAAAAATAAAAAAGGCTAAGGATGTAGCTCAGTGGTAGAGCACCCCTGAATTCAAACCTCTACCTTTGCCAAAATGCTTTGAATAGACTGAAATACTCAGTTCTTCAGAGGCAAATATATAAAATACCAAACCTGGCTTAAGGTTAAGACCAGCCAAGCAAAGCCCAAAAAGTTGAAATAAAACTTCAGGCATTCTACTCCATAGTTCTGACTCTGATTCATTGAATAGTTTAAATTATTAAAACAAAAATTGTTGCTGATCAGGATGGTGGCACACACCTGTAACCCCAGCAACTCTGGAGGCTGAGATAGGAGGACCTTCTAATTTCAGACCAGCCTTGGCAATTAAGAGAGTCCCTGTGCCAAGATAAAAAAATAAAAAAGGCTAAGGATGTAGTTCAGTGGTAGAGCGCCCCTGAGTTCAAACCTCCATACTAAAATAATGAAATAAATAAAAAGTTACCAAGCATGGTGGCACAAGCCTATAATCCTCTCTACTTGGGAGGCTAATCCAGGAGGATAACAAGATCAATGTCATCCTGGGCAATTTAGCAAGACTGTCTCAAGATTAAAGGAAAAAAGCTGGCATGCTTGTAATCCCAGCAGCTCAGGAGGCTGAGGTAGGAGGATCACAAGTTTGAGGCCAGCCTCAGCAATTTAGTGAGGCCCTAAACAATTTACTGAGACGCTGTCTCAAAAAGGACTGGGGATGTATCTCAACTGTCATTCAATGATAGTAAAGGGCCCTGGATTTCAGTCCCCAGTACAAAAAAAAAAAAAAAAAGTTTAAAAGAAAAAAATTGACTGAGGACCCAGCTTAGTAGTTAAGTACCCCTAGGTTTAATCCCCAATACCAAAGGGAAAGACAAAGCAGAACCAGCTGAATAGAACCAGTTGAATTATACCTAAGTACAAATATCTCTACACAAAAGTCTCCAACAGCTTAGTAGTGCAGAAACACTGTACAATTTTAAAACCTACGACAGAAACATCTTTGGCCCAGTCTCTGCTACCAAATTCCTCTCATTTTGTCAGACCTCTGGATTGAACTCAGAGGCACTCAACCACTGAGCAACATCTCCAGCCCTATTTTGAATTTTATTTAGAGACAGGGTGTCACTAAGATGCTTAGTGCCTTGTTGTTTCTGAGGCTAGCTTTGAACTTGTGATCCTCCTGCCTCAGCTTCTAGAACTGTTGGGATTATAGGCATGCACCCTATGCCTGGCTTTTCAACCCTCTTAATCCCCTCCCTCCACCTATACTGGGGACTGAATCTAGGAGCACATTACAGTTGACCTATAGTTCCAGTCCTTTTTACTTTTTTGAGACAGGGTCTTGCTAAATTGCTGAGATTCTTGTTAAATTGCTGAGGCTGGCTTCAAACCTATGAACCTCTTGCTTCAATCTCCCAGGTTGCTGGAATTAGAGGCATGTGACATGGCACCCCACCCAGCTTCATCCCTCTTAAACTTAACATGTACAATATATATTTAATCATCATATACACAAACACATAATTATTTGTGTGTGTGTGTGTGGTTGTGCTGAAAAAAGTATTCCTATAATTTCAACAGCTAGGTTCACTGAGACAGGAGGACTGAGGCCAGGGGATGTGGCTCAGTGGCCAAGTGCCCCTGAGTTCAATCCCTAGCACCCCGCCGTAAAATAAATAAATAAATAAATAACAGGACTTTATACAAGCTAGGCAAGTGCTCGACCACTGACCTACACCTCAGCTCTCCCATGTGATAATTTAGCCAACTTTAACGTCTCCTTCTGCTCAGAGTTTCTGGTAGAGGAAAATAATTAGAGTATTTCATTCATGTCATACTGAAAACTCAAGATGGAGGCTCTTACTCTGCTCAGAACATGTGAAAAGCTAGGAAATGGAACTATTTTATACCCATGTAGGAGGTTGTCAAATGTTCTGCGATACAATCGGAAAAATAACTTGTCTTTTTTTTTTTTAACGGCTTATTTGGCCTGGAGGAGGAATGAACCCCTAAACTGACCTCCCTCTTTACATTCTATGGTTTTTCTAAGAGATTCCCAAGCTCTGTCATTTCCATGCTATTAAGGAGAGGACAGTTCAGTTATCCTCCCCACATACCGTTTTGCCAATTATTAGAAACTAAAACCTGTTCTAGGAGAAACAAGGTATAGATGTATATTCATCCATCATGGTTAGTGGAAAAGTACTTATACATGTTTTCTTTTTCCTAACTTGATTTAGAGAAAAACAAGCAATGCAGAAAATGGAGAATTAAAATGCATACATGGGCTGGGGTTGTGGCTCAAGGGGTAGAGCACTTGCCTAGCACATGTCAGGCACTGGGTTCCATTCTCAGCACCACATAAAATAAAATAAAGATATTGTATCCACCTAAAACTAAAAAAATAAGCATTAAAAAAAGTCTATGCAGTAAAATAAAAACAATAGCAAATGGGCTGGGAGTGTGGCTTAGTGGTAGAGCCTTTGCTTATAGTCAAGGTGAGACCCTGAGTTCTAATCCCACTGCCTCGAGCAAACAAAAAACAGCAACTGTGGTGCAGTGTGCAGGCTAAGGTTTTAGGTCTTGTTCTGTCATTGACTTGCTGAGTAAGTTACTCAACTTCTCTGGGTTTCCTCTTCTGTAAATTAAGCAATTTGGATGACATCATCTTTTAATTCTACAAGTATTTAGACTTAATCTGAAACTCTTGGTGTATATCTATCATTTTAAAATGCAGTGGGGTGGGCTGGAGATGTGGCTCAATCGGTAGCGCGCTCGCCTGGCATGCATGCGGCCCGGGTTCGATCCTCAGCACCACATACCAACAAAGATGTTGTGTCCGCCGAGAACTAAAAATAAATATTAAAAAAAAAAAAAAAAAAAAAAATAAATAAATAAATAAATAAAATGCAGTGGGGTGAAGTGTATTTCTGCAGTGACAGCATACCTGGAAATTTTAGGGATGATATATAAACCAATTACAATTACTTGGATATAATCATAAGATTGAAGCAATACACAACTTGCATCATTTTGGAATTTTTCCTCCCCAAGAGACCCTAGTAGCTACACAATAGACTTGGCCAGATTCTCAGTTCTGTAAACTGACAGCTTGGATTCGGATAGGAGGTTATTCAGAAATAAAGAAGTACCATTCTCTGCCTTTTTTTGTTATTTTGTATGTGTGCGCGTGTGTGGGGAGGGTGTACTGGGGACTGTACTCAGGGGCACTTGGCCACTGAGCCACATCCCCAGCCCTATTTTGTATTTTATTTAGAGACAGGGTCTTACTGAGTTTCTTCCCCCATTGCTGAGGCTGGCTTTGAACTCGGGATCCTCCTGTCTCAGCCTCCTGAGCTGCTAGGATTATAGACGTGCACCATTGAGCCAGGCCTGTATCATTCATTCTTTAATACTAACAATTTTCCTATTTATAATTATCCTTCTGCCCCGCCCAGGATATTGATTTTTTTTTTTAATGAGGCAATCATTAGATGGAATAATCCCATCAAAAAATGTAAATTAGTCTAAAAATATGGATTTGAAATAGATTCAACATGTTAAAGTCATCACAAATGTTCAAGTATCTATGAAGATCATTTTAAACCTTACATCCAATCCCCAGGTTTGGGGAGACTGCTTTATCTTATAAAGTGAACTATTCTGCCTGACTGGTGGGAGACAGGGAAGAGAAAAATATTTTCCCCAAGTAAAAAGGCTGTGGCCCAGAGAGGACGCATCCCCTACTCAAACCTAAGCCTTTCCTCTGGACTCTGATGCTTCTCCACGTAAGTGCAACTGGCCAGGGTTCCCGAGACTATTCTAGACGAAGATTGAATTCCTCCTTGGCCTTTAATATAAGCTGATCAGGCCAGGTGTCAGATGAGAAAGGACATAGGTGGTGGAGTTCCAGGTTTCAGGGTGGGTAAATGTTAATGAAGCGCCTTAGCAAAGGTGCGGGCAGACACAGTGTTGTATAATATTGCTCTTCCTTAGCAAATTTTCTCAAGCTGACTTCCAGCAGGCGGTCTTTTCATGCCTCTAAGGTCAATCCCGCCGCAGGGACGAAAAAAATCGCTGGCCGACTGGACTCCAGATGATGCAGTACAAAGGCCTAGCCCTAAGAACTCACAACACAGTCTTAAGCCCTGCTTGTGGGCACTGCTCTAAGCCGGCATTAGAACCATCCCCCAGCTGTACTAAGTATGGCAGCAAAGTAATTATTGCATCGTTGGCAGTGGAATTACACTTGGAACGGTTTCATAGAAGTCTCTTGGCCCTCTCTACTCTCGGGGCTTCAGTTTCAAGGAAGGAATCCCCAACTAAACTGAAATCGCGCTGGTGAAGAGGAGATCTGCGACCGAACTGCAACTCCCAGAAGCCATCGCGGGCCTTCAGCATCCGGGACACCGTCCGCATGGACCCCTGGGTATTGTGGTCCCTTGCTTTGGCAGCAACCCTCTGCCGACGGTAAAATTTCGGCCGAGCGGAAGACCACAACTCCCAGCAACCCTTGCTGCTGTGCGGGGGGTCTTCACGTTCTCGTGGCGCGGCGCAGGCGCACTGGGTCCTCGGCGCGGACCGCGCAGACTGAATAATAAAAGGGGAGCGGCGAAGAGGCAGGAAGACAGGACCATGTCGAAGGGCCCCGGGCCCGGCGGCTCCGCAGCTTCCTCGGCGCCCCCGGCCGCTACCGCTCAGGTGCTGCAGGCACAGCCCGAGAAACCGCAGCACTACACGTACGTAGAGCCCCCCCCGCCGCGCGCGCACGCCTGACGTCAGCGGCCAGCGTGAGTCACGCGCGCAGGGAGAGCGCGAAGCGGCCTCTCCCTCCCCCCTTCTTCCTCCGGCCCGGCCCAGACCGGTTCCAACCTGCTGGGGCCGGTCCCAACTGCCTCCAACTGCCACCAACCTCTGGTCGGGCTGTGGGGCGGGAAACTCGGTCCCAGCGGCCGAGTGGGGAAGGCGGGCGCTGGGGATGCGGAGTGCACACTTCTCTGGCCTGGCCTTCGAGGCCTGACTGTTGCTCAGACTATAAAACCACAGTCCCAGGCACCTTTCGGGGCGACTAGATGTCCACGACACCACCCAGACGAGTTCCGTAGGGGCCGGCCCTAGAACCGCTTGTGAATGACGGTTTGCGTGAAGTCCTGTCAGGAGGCCCGGTGCAGCGTGCACCGGAGGCCTTTTGTGTCCTGAAGGCCCCTAGGTTGTCCAGGAGGAGCACCCTTGCTTGATTTTGCTTAGAACAGTTGGCTGAGAAAAACACGCAAAACCCCTAGCAGGCTGTCCTGATCCAGCCTCAGCCTGGGACCCCAAGGCTGATGGCTGCCAAATATGACTATAGAGCCCGCGCCCCCCCAAATGTGGCAATAGAGGGAATTCCAGTTGTTGACACTGCAAGATTGGCAAGATGAAAAGCCCTGGAAATCTGCTCGTGGCTACGTGTAGGTCCCAGTATTCATTTCTTTTCAAGGGACATTAAGCACTTAGTGCTAGGTGCTGTGGGAGGGAAAAAGGTGAATAAGAAGCGGTTCCTCCTGTTGCGCAAAATGCTGTTGTTTTCCCGAGTGATGTGCATGTCTAGAAGACCACCCCGCACCCACTGCTGGAGGAACTTGAGGGGTCAGCCAAGCCTCAAGTTGTTCAGTGAACGAAGGGCAAAGAAGCATCTGTTAGGAGCCCAGAAACCAAAAGTAGACAGGAGGAGCTCTTGCTTGTCACAGAAGAAACACCCTTTGGGAGACTGTTCTGGGATCAGTCATAGGAAGTGTATCTGTTTTTTGTGGGATTCTCTGGTGTTGCCTGAAATCATCTAAGCCTCTTTGACTACAGTGTGACCCAAGTTTATAACTTTTCTGATAAGGCTATTGTTTTGCTGGTCTTTGTTTTTATTTACTTTTGGAGGTGATGGGAATGGAACCCAGGCCTGGCTCTGCCAGTGAGCTACATCCCCAGCCCTGTTGGTCTTTTCTTCCTGGAGTTCTTGCTCCATCCATTGCTTTTGACCACGTGAACTTACCTTGGAGAATACCTACTATTTGAATAATGTCATAATTCTTGATTTGCCAGTTTGGAAACTTAATATAATTGGAGCTTCTTTATAATCTCTGATTGCTCAGATCATGTTTTTATGTAAAGTACCAAACACATTTTGAGTAATGTAGGTCTTGGTTTCAGCAACTCGTCTTTCTATGTTGTGTTGTCATTTAATCTACTATATCTTTAATATACAATGTCTTCCTGATTACTTGGTCTTAATAGATTAAATTGTTTTTGACAGCTGTATGAATGTCAATAACAGTCTTTGTTCTCTTGATTTTCATTTGTTTGAAAGCTGCCTTTCCATTCTTTGTGAGGTAGGTACAGAGTAATGGAACTCTTGTTTTTGGGGTGTCTTAGTAAATCAACAGGAGTTGATGAAATCTTGACTTGATTAGATGGTGAAGGTTGTAGATATTACTCTCTTTGGATTTTATTTTTTTTTTTAAATGCCAGTGTAGGGATTGAAGACTTTGCACATGCTATGCAGGCATTCTACCACAGAGCTGTATCCCCAGCTCCTTGTGTTTGTATCTCCAAAATTAAGGGGAAAAAAGTTGTTTTTCATGGTAGACTTATGGGTGTTCAGTAGTTGTGATGATATGGAAAATTTTATCTCCTGTCATTCAAGTCTGAGTTGACACAGGATTGCTGGCTCTGACTTTATTATTATTAAGGTGAATTCAGTTATTGTCCTTAGGGGATACAGGGGACAGGAACATTTTTATTTCTATTTCAGTATTTTCTGTGAAATCCTGAGCTGCCCTGCATAAAAAAATCCATTTCTCCCTTGCAGTATGAATTTCTAGTGTTTGTTTCAATCTCAATATGGCTTTTATCTACTACATTGATCCAATTGTTGAACACATATAAACCTCTTATTTATTTATTTATTTCTAAAATTTATTTACTGTTGTCCTGGGAATTGAACCCAGGAACATTCTACCTCTGAGTGAAATTCCCAGCCTTTTTTAAATTTTATTTTGAGACAGGTTCTCACTGTGTTGCCCAAGTTGGCCTCAAACTTAGGATCTTCCTGCCTTAGCCTAAGTAGCTGGGATTACAGATGTGCCCCACTTTGCCTGGCTATATATTTTTTAATGTATCAAAATTCTGTTGCCTTTTAAAACTCTTATATATTAATTAATTTGGTGTGATTTCCCACCCCCCTCCATGCTGGTGATTAAACCCAGGATCTCCCACTTGCTAGACAAGTGCTCTAACACTAAGCTACAACCTCAACTTCTAATTTGTTATATTTTTTATTTCTGATATTTGACATTATGTGACTGCTATAGTTTTATAATAATCCAGAGAAACTTGCACTAAAATTGAGTCTCATTCATCATAATGACAATTTGCCAAATAGTGAATCTACCAAAAGCAAAAATTGCTTCCCACCACGTGTAGTAGTATGGGCCTATGATTCCAGCCACTTGGGAAACTGAGGCCAGCCTCAGCAACTTAGCAAGACCCTATCGCAAAATAAAAAAAGACTGGGATTGTAACTCAGTGGTAAAGCACTCCTGGGTTCAATCCCCAGTACCTACCCACCACTCCCCTGAAAATTGCTTTTCTGTAGGCTTGTGGGTTTTGTCCTTTGTTTTTGTGTCCTCAGAGTTTGACGGCTCCCTAAGTCAAGAGGATTATTCATAACATATTTAAAGGATAATTATTTGTTAGCAATTTTTCCCTGAACTTTTGAATAATATTGCATTAAGGGAAACTGAAATGATCCTTTCAGCAAATTGGTATAGTTAGTATACAATTGTTTAGATTTGAGGAATCAAGTCCTTATAGGAAATAGTTATATCAGGGGCTGGGGCTGGGGCTCAGTGATAATACACTGCCTGGCATATGTGAGACACTGGGTTCAATTCTCAGTACTGCATATAAATAAATTTTTAAAAATGAAAGGTCTATCAACAACTAAAAAAATTTTAAAAATAAAACATATCAGAATTTAATCTGTTGAACAGTTCCAAGTATTTGATTAACACTCAGGAAAAGTATAATGTATGTATATTAGTAAATATTCAGTATAAGAACCACATGACCTTCTTTTATTAGGTAACTTGTCTTTTTATTTGACAAAGACTAAATTTAAACCAGCAAGACCATCTTGTACATTAGAAGAGTTTTATATAAAACAATTTAAAATTGAGTCTGGGCCTGGTGGCTCATGCCTGTAATCCCAGCAGCTTGGGAAACTGAGGCAGGAGGATCACAAGTTCAAAGCCACCTTAGCAATTTAGCAAGACCCTAAGCAACTTAGCAAGGCTGTCTCTAAATTAAAAATAAAAAAGCTGGGGATATGGCTCAGTGGTTAAGTGCCTCTGGGTTAATTTCTAATACCCCCCCCAAAAATATATATATATATATTTGAAAGTTCATGAAAATATTTAATTTTCTTTTGTCATTGTTTTGGCCCTATAAGAGGAAGTATGCCTCAAAGATAAATCTGTTTCGGATTCCTTCATCTGCAGTTGATTCCAGCTTCTTAATGCTCTCATTTTAAAGGGAAAGACAATTCTAGTGTAGTGAAGGTTTGTTAGTATTTTCTAGCCACTGGGTGATTTCTCATAGGAGACGGATGATAAGTGCTTCATAGCCTTTGCTATCTAGGTTTCATTTTAAGTTAGGAATAGTTTCCTGGGCATCATTAAATGAAGATAACATATAGTAGTTCCACAGAAAACTATTTTAAGGCAATTTTGTTAGTTTTACACATTACACATAAATGTTGTGAACTTCACTTGATTGCATCTGATTATGTTTTGGAAAATCCAGGAAATGAACGTGTATTTAAGTCATTATTGCAAATTGTAGTAAAATTGTAAATACATACTGGAGTACAACTTGTTGCACAACATAAGTCACTAAAGGTGTTACTTAGCAACCTCAGAGAGAATGAGCTAAATTACCAATAAATCTTTATGGATCTTATTGACTCATTTATGAAATAAGACTAATTTTTTGCTGAACAAAAATTAAGGACTCACTGTAGTCTTCATTCAAGCTCACAAAATCCCTGTTAGTAAGTATTAAAGTGCCCATGCTGAGAGTAGACTCTTAAGCTTAACACCCAGTTGATATTTGCTATAATCTAAATTAATAATTAAAGTCAAGATTTGCTTAATGGTTAAGTTTCTTTGTTTTAATCCAGCTATGTTAGATACTAAAGAAGGCTTCCCCACAACCCATATGCATCTGCTTTGACTGGTGGTTTCTATCATCCTACAAAGACTGTGACTTATTGGTGAGGGCAGCTGGACAACTCTGAGAGCATCTTAGAAATCCATCTTGGGCACAATCTATAAAGGAGCTCCTCTGGAAATAGCACCCCAGATAAGTGCACAAAAGCAAGACACCCTCGTGGACCTACTACCTCCCGCTTCCAACACCCTGATGACTGAAGGTGAGGTCTCCTTCCTGTGTGTCTTAGAAGCCAAGAGCACACTAGGTTATTAGAGCCCTGCAGCAGCCTGAGTAACACATACCTGTAGGTATTCCTGCCAGACCTTTGCCTAAAGGTATTTTTTCATTAGGAGAGATGCTAGGTCAGAAGAGTGGTGAAAAATAAGGTTTTATTTAAAGCAACTTTAAATAGTGGAGTAGTCTATGATTATTTTCTCAAACTGAGCAATATTTGCTTAGTGATTAAGAGTTTTGTTTTGTTGGTTTTTTTAATCCAGCTGTGCTTGATATTACAGGAGGTTTTTCCACTATCCTTATGCTTCTTCTAAATTTTGAAATTGCAACTCTGGACAGTTATGACTAATCCTAGTAGATTATCTTCCCTTCTTTTAACATCTTGGATGCACTTGGGGCACACCAATGTGTTATGTGAAGATGGATGTTGAATGTAAGTTTTGGTGCCATTCTTAGCCAACTTAGAAAAATTACATTAGCCTAATTGCTAAAAATTCTAAGAATTGGATTTAGTATATTTCTGAAAATTGTAGCTTTCTTGTTTCCTTACCATATAGATACTCTATATAGATTTGCCCCAGCCAGTCATCTTAAAATATCTGCCTAGGCAATAGAACCATTTGTGTTAGAGAATTTGGGTAAAATCGAGTATGTGATAAAAGGCATGGAATTTAAGAGTGATGGAAATGTTCTGGAATTAGATAGTGGTGGTGATTACCCAGGTTGGTAAATATACTGAAAATCACCAAAATGTATACTTTAAGATGGTGAGTTTTTATGTTGTATGAATTATATTTTATTTTCTTAAAATGTTTAAAACAAAATCAGTACATGAGTTTTTACTACTTCAAGCATGTGACCTGTTGCCAAGGCTCAATCGCATTTTTTCAGTGTGGGAAAGCCTGCAATTTGCAAAAAGCACCTTGATGTTCTTTTCCTAGCCTTCCCAAAGGCTGTATCCCTGTGTATACATTCTAGATGAATGGCCTAATGTTGTCAGGCTATGGAGAGGCTTTTGAGATAAGTGTATACTCACAGTACATTTGAAACTCCTAGTTGTTGATAGTTGTATTTTAAATTGTCTCTAAATTGACAGCCATTAGAGGAACAAGCAGATTTTTTTCTTAAGGCTTTTACAAAATGTACTGGGGTTATTTCCCAGGGTGGGTGGAAGGTGGAAGAGAAAGTTAGGTGTACTGCAAAAGTGTGATAGAGCCCTTTCTTCAGTTTCTGGGATGATTGTTTTAAAGCTCACAAGGGCATTTCTTAACTTCAGGTCATGTGTTTTAGGCATTTAAGATAATGTTAGTGGCTATAATACATTAGTTCTAGTAATCTCAGCAAACTTTTAATTCTCATTAAAATCCCTCAACTTTCACCCTTTTTTCTTTGCCAGTTTGTAGAATTTGACAGCAGTATCAAGAGCTGAGGAGAAGGCGAAGATGGAAAGGAGTCTAGCGACTTAAAAGTCACATAGCATTATCTGTGAGGTGACCTTTTTCCTATTGGTGGCTCAGTTTGTTTAGGAGATAAAGAAGATGCTAAGGCCTTTGGCAATGTCATCCTGTCATAGCTGAATTTATTGAAATGTTTCTTCCCTTTCCTTATTCTTCACATCAGTTTGCTTTTCATGTTCAGAATTTGACTCATTTCTTTTCTGTTAGTGTTTGAAACACCATACGGCCACCATCAGTCCTAACAGTGACTTCTAATAAGCAGGGGTGGTCCAGATCCCATCTTCCTATAAAATTTTGCCCTACTTTTAAGGGAGAGGATTTTCTTAAGAACATTACTATATCTTTTTGGTGTCCCTTTTATTTAAGAGGTATTAGGTACCTGATGGCCTGACGCTTTAGGTATTGTATGAATCAAACCTATTTAAACCTAATATAGAGGGCTGGGGATGTGGCTCAAGTGGTAGCGCGCTCGCCTGGCATGCGTGCGGCCCGGGTTCGAACCTCAGCACCACATACAAACAAAGATGTTGTGTTTGCCCACCGAGAACTAAAATAAATAAATATAAAAAAAAAAATAAAAATAAAAAAATAAACCTAATATAGAGACCACTATTTGTATTCCCTACGTAAAAACAAACTAACTGACCTATATTTTAAAAATGAAGTGAGAGTACTTTATAATGAGTATATTTTAATGAGCCAATAGAGCATGTTAAAGTTAATATTTCTGTTTTCATTTTAGTAAATTACAGTATTATAATTATGGCCTGCCAAAAACTCTCCCTGGCATATTAAATGCATGCTGTAGAGCCACTGGTACTTATTTACTACTACTATTGTTTTCCTTTAGCTCCATTAAGAAAAGCTTAGTTAAAAACTAGCATAGTGGTTAAGAGGACTGGCTCCAGGGTCATGCTCCCTGGGTATGAGGCTCACCTCTACCGCTTATTAGCTGTGGAACCTTAGGCAAGTAGCTCTTTAGTATATTTCAGTTTCCTGAGAATAGCAACAGTACCTGTCTCATGGGGTTTTTAAGAGGATTCAGTGAGTTAATACATGTAAAGTGCTTAAAACAGTGCTGGGCACTTAGCATAGAGAAGTATGATTTTTACCAATTTTTGAACCAGGCCCAAGTCACTGCTTTCAGTTGCATTGTTCCCTCCTTCAGCATCCTTAGTCACATGCCTTCTTTGACTGCATCTGCACCAAATAGTCATTTCATAGGGTGCTTGTGGGTCAGCTTTATCTCTTGGAGTACACATCCACTCAAGTCTCATTTCAGTCTCCTATTTTTGCAGAGCCTCATTAGACTGCCTAATTCATCTTATGTGTTAGATATGTGTCCTTTGTTGACCCACTCTTTTTTTCTTTTGAACCCAGGGGTACTTAACAACCGAGCCACCTCCCTAACCCTGCCTTTTTTTTTTCCCTTTTTTTAAATTTGAGACTGAGCCTTGCTGAGTTGAACTTGCAATCCTGTCTCAGTCTCCCGAACTGCTGGGATAACAAGCATGCACCACTGCACCTTGCCTATGTTGATCTAGGGCCAAATAATTTGTTTCAAAGAGTAACAGTATATAAAATGTTTATTTAAATGCGTACACCAAAATGTTCATAAAATTGAAGGTTTTTTAGGGCAGCTATGTACTGAAAAACTTGAAGTAAAGGTAGTAACTGATTCGGGAAGAATAAAACAGGGTTCTGGTTCTTCTTGTGTGTTCTCCAACATCAGTGATGTGCCTGATCCTTACATGAATTTTGTCTCCCCCATTTCTCCAGCTCCAAGATCCTTAGAGCCAAAAGACAATTATAGAAAGAAGGAACCAGGGACAAGCAGCACTGGTTACATAGTAGTGTTGACCTCCTCATAGGTCTTGTTAGTTCTTGGGGCTAGGACAGCTTGCAGGTATGATCTTTCCAGTGAACACCAGTGCAAAGTGGGCTGAAAATGAGTGAATTTGACAAAATTATGTTGTGTGCATGTATCAACACACCACAGTGAATTCCACTTTTATAAAAAATAAAATAAATTTTATTAAAAAAAAAAAGGGGGGGCTGGGGATGTGGCTCAAGCGGTAGCGCGCTCTCCTGGCATGCGTGCGGCCCGGGTTCGATCCTCAGCACCACATACCAACAAAGGTGTTGTGTCCGCCGAGAACTAAAAAATAAATATTAAAAATTCTCTCTCTCTCTCTCTCACTCTCTCTCCTCTCTCACTCTCTTTAAAAAAAAAAAAAAGAAAATGTTAAATATTTAAAAAAAAAAAAAAAAAGGGAACTGGGCGTGGTGGCACACTCCTGTAATCCCAGCAGCTCAGGAGGATAGCAAGTTCAATTGATTTTAGCCAAAAGGCTGAGAAGTGATAAGGATCTTGAGTTCAAAGCCAGCCTCGGGAACAGTGAGGCACTAAGCAACTCAGTGAGACCCTGTCTCAAAATAAAATACAAAATAGGGCTGAGGATGTGGCTCAGTGTTTGAGAGCCCCCGAGTTCAATTCCCAGTACCAGGGGGGAAAAAAAGCGGGGGGGGGGGGCGGTGCTGGCAGTGGAACCCAGGACCTTGTGTATGCTAGGCAAACACCACATCTTTTGTATATAAAAATAATCTTCAATGATGACTTGGTTTTAGTTTTTTTTTTCCTTTCCTTTGGTGCTGCTTGCAGAATCCTATTTTTATGGTTAGATTCCAGTAAAGAATGTTTAAGATCAGGACCTTTTTTTTTTTAATATTTATTTTTCAGCATTATTTGGACACAATACCTTTATTTTATTTATTTATTTTTGTGTGGTGCTGAGAATTGAACCCAGGTCCTCACACATGCTAAGCGAGCGCTCTACTGCTGAGCCACAACCCCAGCCCCAGATCAGGACCATTTCTTATGTCTTAAGATCCAATTTCTGTGTCTTATATGTATACTTGTTGATAAAAGTGAAATTCAGTTTTCATAGATTAGCTTATTAGATACAGGCAGATCTGTTAAGTTGCAGATCTCTACCCGAAAGGTTCTTGAGTGGTAACTGCCACTGGCCAAGAGAGTAGTAGGTTCCTTAAGAGCATTAGCCCTTCCTACTTCAGAACCCATGGCCCATGTGCTCTGACGGAGAGATATCAGGCATCCTGAGTGAATTTATGTCATTGAGTCTGTTGCCCCTTTTGTTAAACTCTATCTTTTGCATATTATATGTTGAGATTCTTCAAGTGTTGAGCACATCCAGTGTTGTAGCACCATCTCTTCCTATTCTTAGTTCTCCAGAGGCTACCACTGTCTAGGCTGTTTGCCTCTTTATTCCAATGAATAGCTGAGTCCCAGTCAACTTTTACAAATCCTAAACAAAGAAGATGCCATTTAGTGGGCCTGGGGTTGTGGCTCAGTGGTAGAATGCTTGCCTAGCACATGCGAGGCCCTGGGTTCAATCTTCAGCACCATATTAAAGTGAAGGTATTGTGTCAAACTACAACTACAAATAAATATTTCAAAAAAGAAGATGCCATTTAGTCATTCATTTTACAAAGAAATAAAAGCACTGCAAAGGAATGAATTGCCATGAATAATGAGAGACATTTCTCCCTATTTTGCTGGGTTCATGCAGAGCTTTTGAGTACCAGACTTGTTCCATTTGGGATGCTGTTTGCTTTCTTTTTCCTTCAGTACATTTCTTGAGCACCTGCTATGGGTCAGTTCTGTGCAGGGATGCGAAGATGAATAGCTATGGCTGTCTATAGAGTAGTCAGAATCAACTGCTCTGGGACTGAACCAACTGTGTTCACACAATGCATTAGGAGCATAGAGTGTGCAACTAACACCACTGGGCAGGGAGGGTCAGGGAACCCTCAGGATAGAGAAGGAGCCAGAAGGAAACAACAAGATCAAAAGTATAGAGGTGTGAGACATATTGGGGAATACCATCTCTTAGAGCAGAGTTGGCAGACTACAGCCTGCCTGTCAGATCCAGCCTGCTGCCTGCTTTTATATGGTTCATGTGCTAAGATTTTTTTGTTTTTTTTGGTACCAGGTATGGAACTCAGGAGCACTCAACCACTGAGCCACATCCCCAGCCCTATTCTAATGGCTGGAAAAGAACAATATTTCATGAGGTGAAAATTAAGTGAACTTCAAAGAATCCATGAATAAAGCTGTATTTGAACCCACATTCATTCATTTACATATCTGAGGTTGCACACTAAACTGCTGTACTGAGTAGCCACCACAGAGATTGTGGAAGGCTCTCTAGTAGTGGTGTGTCAGGGCACTCAGCTTATTTTTTTGGTATCAAGGATTGAACTCAAGAGCGCTTAACCACGGAGCCACATCCCCAGCCCTTTTTTGTAATTTTTATTTAGAGACAGTCTCACTGAGTTGCTTAGCTCCTCGCTTTTGCTAAGGCTGGCTTTGAACTTGAGATTCTCCTGTCTCAGCCTCCCAGGTTGCTGGGATTACATGTGTGTCCTGCTGCAGCTGGTAGTGCACTCAGCTTTGTTTCCTTGTGCTATGCATGTTAGTGTTCCATAGCACTTTATTTATCCTTTATTATCCTCATAAAACTCTCTTAAAAAAATGAGAAGAACACAGTAAAGTACAAATTATTTTGTCACTGAAGTCATTGGCAAAGCATCTAATAAAGATAGCTGTGCTGAGTGGTGGTTGCACACCTGTAATCCTAGCTACTCAGGAGACTGAGATAGGAAGATCTTAAGTTCAGGCCATCCTGGGCAACTTAGTAAGACTTTGTTTCAAAATAAAAAGATTTTAAAAAGAACAAGGGATGGGATGGGCTCAAGTGGTAACGCACTTGCCTGGCATGCATGGGGCACTGGATTCGACCCTCAGCACCACATAAAAATAAAGATGTTGTGTCCACCGAAAATTAAAAAATAAATATTAAAAAAAAAAAACGAACTAGGGATATAGTTCCATAGTAGTATACTTGCCTAGCATTTGTGAGGCCCTGCATTTAAGTCTCCAGTAATACCCAAAAAAAAAAAAAGGAAAGAAAAAATGCTGTGCTGGGGCTGGGGATGTGGCTCAAGCAGTAGTGCGCTCGCCTGGCATGCGTGCAGCCCGGGTTCTATTCTCAGCACCACATACAAACAAAGATGTTGTGTCCGCCGAGAACTAAAAAATACATATTAAAAATTCTCTCTCCCTCTTTCACACTCTCTTTAAAAAAAAAAAAAGAAAGAAACTCAGTTTAAAAAAAAAAATGCTGTGCTGAAATAATATACCAACATGACCAAACCACTTGTCACATATTCCCAACTCATTGAAAAGTACCTGTTAGAAAAATTAGAAAATGTAAAAGAGTATTTCATCACAACAGAAGTAAAAAATGCAAATGAGGCTAAAACTGAAGTAAGTTTCCCAGTGGCTCATTTGTTAGTTGAGCATGGAAAGCCATTACTGATATTGAGTTAATTAAATTGTGTTTGAGCATGGCAGCTGAAGTGTCTGGAGAAAGCAAACTTGTTTATGAATATTAGCCTTTTAGCAAAAACGGTTTCTAAAAATGATGAGGATATTCTTTTAACTATATGTCAATAGTTAAAAGAAGAAGACAAACTGGGTACAGTAGTGTACCCCTGTAGTCCTAGTTACTCAGGGGGCTAAGGTAGGAGTATGTGAGTCCGAGGCCAACCTGAACTTAGTGAGATGCTGTTTCACAGGGGTATAGCTCAATGGTAAAGGGCCATTGGGTTTAATTCCCAGTACTGGTTAAAAAGAGAGGAAGAAAACTAGGCAAATGGGGTTTAGAGGTAGAGCTCTCTCCAGCATGCTCAAGATCCTGAGTTTGGTTCCCAACACTGCAAGAAAACAAAAACAAGGTAATGATTTTATTTAATTTTCCTTGGCTCTTGAGTCAACAGATATTACTGTTTAGCTTTTATTTATTCATGGAGTTATTGCCAGGTTGGAAGTGACAGATGAACTTATGTCTGTGAATAGCCTGTGAATACCTGGAACAGGTGAGAACATTTTTGAAAAAGTTAAGGAGCTGTAGTTCAATACAACCCAAAGTGTAATCTACTAATATCTTTTACAACTGGTAAAATGTGTGGAGCACAAAAGGGAGTAGTTGGACAAAGTTACAAAACTTATGAAAATATCAGATATTTAAAACCTATAGTGCCTAGCTAGGTGCAATGGTGCATGCCTATAATCCCAGTGACTTTGGAGGCTGAGGCAGGAAGAGAGTTCAAAGCCAGTCTCAGCAACTTAGCAAGGCCCTAAAAAACTTAGTGAGATCCTGTCTCAAAATAAAAAAAAAGAAAAGGGACTGGGGTTGTGGCTCTGTGGTTAAGCACCCCTGGGTTCAATCCCCAATATAAACAAACAAATCAATCAATCTTCATCTTAAGAAACTTTTTTTTGGTACCAAGGATTGAACCCAGGGGCCCTTAACCACTGAGCCACACCCTTTTTTATATTTTATTTAGAGACAGGGTCTCTGCTGAATTGCTTAATGTCTCACTAATCTCCTGAGGCTGGCTTTGAACTTGTTATCCTCCTGCCTCAGCCTTCTGAGCCACTGGGATTACAGGTGTGTACCACCGCACCTGCTACTGCTTTATCTTGTTATCAGTCAGCAGGTACTCTGCAGAAAATACATGAATTTATTATTACATTGTTAGGTTGTGAGCATCTGTGATAAGTTTCACTTGCTCTGAGGACTTAACCATCATCAATTCCATGAATTTTTCTTAGAAGCTGAATATTCTGACATGCCCTAGCACACAGCAATTTGATGGTTTAGCAGTAATAAAGTTCTCTTGCAATTTTCACACTCAGCTGATTGCTTTCAGCTACTATTACTGAATAGTTTTGGAAATTACCTTTTACTGCAGTCTTGATAATATTTCTTAATAAATATTAAGATTACAAGGTCAAAACAGTGCTTATGGCAAACCTTATGTTGCAGTAAAGTCATTTTGACAACAGTACTTGAATTATTATATCTTGTCAAGCTGCTTTATACACTTTCTGTGCTGTTAAGAATGAAAGCAGAGTTAGCATTGTGGCTCAGTGGTAGAACGCTTGCCTAGCATGCATGAGGTACTGGGTTCTATCCCTGGCACCACGTAAAAATAAATAAAGGTGTTGTGTTCATCTACAACTAAAAAAAAAGAATGAAAGCAGAGGCAGGGTCTCCATTCCTGCATGTTTACCGTGAGTATGTTTTCCAAGCACAAATTACAGCATTAGCTGTGATTGTGCGTCTTGATGTGAGTACAAAGGAAATTTCCCTATTTCAAAATCAATTTACCTGTTCAGCTGAAGAATTTACACCAAACCTTCAACTGGACATGATTAAAGGAGAAATATCAACTAATAGAATTCTATAAATGTCATTTAAGAGAGGAATATACTCAACATCATATGCTTGTAAACTGATAACAACATTTAACAGTACCTATTTGTGTGAAAAGACTTTGTTTTTGTTTTTTTGGTACCAGGGAATCCATGGGCACTTAACCACTGAGCTGCATACTCAACCCTTTTTATTTTATTTATTTATTTATTTAGAGAGAGAATTTTAATATTTATTTTTTAGTTTTCGGCGGACACAACATCTTTGTTTGTATGTGGTGCTGAGGATCAAACCTCGGCCGCACGCATGCCAGGCGAGCACGCTACTGGTTGAGCCACATCCCCAGCCCCCACAACCCTTTTTATTTTAATTTTGAGACAAGGTCTCACTAAGTTGCTTAGGGCCTCCTAAGTTGCTGAAGCTGGCCTTTAAGTTGTGCTCCTCCTTCCTCAGCCTCCTGAGTCACTGAGATTACCAGTATGCCCCATCACGCCCAACTTTGTGAAAAGATATTTTCAAAGAGGAAACATATCTCATGACAGAGTCAACATCCACTAATGAGCATGTGTGACATTTGTGAACAATTTTGAGAAAAGGATCCCCGACTTGGCAAAATGAAATGCCCCCCAAAAGAAGACGTCCATTCTTCATTCTTATTAGTAGATGTGTATTACAAAGAGATAATAGTCAATTGTTAAAATATTTACTATTTGATCTTGATGTTAAGGTTTGTTGATTCCTTCTCTAGGGAGTCTGAGGCAGCAGGGGAGGGAAAGCTTAGCCTGAGGCTATACTAAACCCTATTCTAAAAGCAGTGGAGAACTATGTATAGATAAAAAACATCAGCTACTTTCTCATGACTTTTTTTTGTGGGGGGGTACTGGAAATTTGTTTTTTGGTGGTGCTGGGGATTGAACCAAGGGCCTTGTGCATGTGAGGCAAGCATTCTATCACATGAGCCATATCCCCAGCCCCTGATATTAGAAATACTCTACTACATCCCCAACCCATTTTTCTTATTTTGAGACAGAGTCTCTCACTGTGTTGCCCATTCTGGTCTCAAATTTGCCATCCTCTTGTGTCAGCTGAGATTACTTGTGCCACCATGCAGGTTTTTCTGTCAGCTGTTTTTAGTTTTCGGAGGACACAACATCTTTGTTGGTATGTGGTGCTGAGGATCGAACCCGGGCCGCACGCATGCCAGGCAAGCGCGCTACTGCTTGAGCCACATCCCCAGCCCTCAAATTTAGCACTTGATGTAATACTTTCTTACGAATGCTGTAGGGGCTGGGGTTGTGGCTCAGTGGCAGAGCACTTGCCTCGCATATGTGAGGCACTGGGTTCGATCCTCAGCACCACATAAAAATGAATAAATGAAATAAAGATATTGCATCCATCTATAACTAAAAAATATTAAAAAAAAAGAATGCTGTAATTTTCCAAATTTATTGTTGATCCCTTACTTGTCACTGCTAGTTTGTTGCAGCAAGTGATTGAATTGGGATTTCATGAAGCTTGATTTTTTTTAAGTATTTTTATATATGATACCTTTATTTGATTTATTTACTTTTTACGTGGTGTTGAGGATCAAACCCAGTGGCAAGCACTCCACCACTGAGCCACAATCCCAGCCCCATGTAGCTTGATTTTTGCTTGTTTTTGTTTTGTTGTTGTTGTTGTTTGTTTGTTTTGGTACTGGGGATTGCACCCAGGAGCACTTTACCACTGAGCTGTGTTACCAGTCCATTTTTATTTTGAGACAAGGTCTCACTCAGTTGCCCAGGCTTACCTCAAACTTGATCTTCCTGCCTCATCCTCCTGGGTCACTGGGATTATAGGTGGGCAACACTGTGCCTGGCTGAGTTGCTGCTTTTTAGCCAAGGTGAAGCCATGAAAATTGTAGTATCCCTTTAGGCTTTGGGACCCTTCTTGGTACAAAGTGTGACTTTCTCTGATGGCTCTTGTTTACTCTTTTTTTTTTTTTTTTTTGCACCAGGAAGTGAACCCAGGGGCACTTAACCACTGAGCCACATCCCCAGCCCTTTTTTAAAAATTATTTTAGAGACAGGGTCTTGCTCAATTGCTTGAACTAGCAATCCACCTGTCTCAGCATCCTGAGCCAGGCTTGACTCATCCTGTCACTGAGACCTTATCCGTTTGAAATTATTTGTTTATTGGTGTATATCCCCAAATGTGGGTACTCCCAGGAGTTGGGAGTATGAGTAGTTTAACCTTCTCAGATCTTTGGGATTGGGGATGGCTGGTAAATCTTTCCTTTGTGCTTAGACCTTAGTACTTCTTAGTTTCTGGAGAGCTGATTGAAGAGTAGCCCTCAGCCTATTTATTTGCTTAGAACTTGTGCTTTTAGACCTTTGAAGTGCAAAAATGTACTTACTGGACTTTGAAGTGCAAAGAGCTTACTGAAGGTGGTTGAGCATTTCCACTGAAGACATAGGTTTAATATGGGCACAGGCCTAGAGTCCTAGCTACTGAGGAGGCTGAGGCAGGAGGATCTCAAGGTGAAGGCCAGCTTGGACACCATAGCAAGCCCAGATCTCAAGAAAAGAAAAACACACACAAAACTTAGGTTTCATTTCAGATAACCAGTAGATATTTTCTTTTCTTTTTTTAATATTTATTTTTTAGTTTTAGGTGGATATGTTATTTTTATGTGGTGCTGAGGACCAAACCCAGTACCTATGAATGCTAGGTGAGCACTCTACCACTGAACCACAACCCCAGCCCTCTTTTTTTTTTTTTTTTAGTTGTAGATGGATACAGTACCATTATTTTATTTATTTATTTTTATGTGGTGCTGAGGATCAAACCCAGTTCCTTACACATGCTAGGCAAGCACTCTATCACTTAGCCATAACCCCAGCCCTTTTCTTTTTTTAGAGCTAGGAATCATACTCAGGGCCTTACACATGCTAGGCAAGCTTGCTAACACTGAGCTACATCCTCAGCCCAGATAATTTCTTTAGTATGTCTTATGCAATATGTGGGGTATATTCATACTGGAGAAATAGTAATTTTGTCTGAAATTCCAGTTTAACTGAGTGTCCTGTATTTAACTTAATCCTAAACATAGAAAAGAATGATAACTAAATGTTTTTTCCCCCTAGTTTTGGGAACTGCTTCTCCCATGACGTGGGAGAGGGAGAAAGGGATTTTTTTTTTTTTTTTTTTGGTAACTCTGTGCTCTGGATTGAACCCAGGCTTCATGCATGATAAGAAGCCCCTAGCCCAAGAAAGGGAAATTTAGGCTAACATTTTGTTTCCTAGGTAGTGGATGGTACATTTTCATTAGTGACTTAAGCAAAAGGTTAGAATTTTCTTTCACCTGATTGTAGTTGGTTGAAAGTGGGCTTTTTTGCCTTCCTGGGTAGCCCCTCCTCTTATAAGTACCTGTTCTGCAGGGTAGTCATCCCTGTGTGATAAATTATGAGTTGACTGTATGGTAGTGCTTTTCATAACTGTGTATTCTTCCTCCAATGCTCTGCCTAGTAGTGGCATCATAACCCTGTTGATGTGACTTTGTGACTTTATTCCTTGATACATTCATTCAGCAAACTTTCTTTACCCTGTCTTATCAAAGGCATTACAGTAGGTTTATACAAGCTTGCTATTAAGGAATATATAATGTAGTAGTATAAAGTTTTTTTGAGCATTGAGCACCCCACATCATAAGTGGAAAATTTCACACCTAACCTCACATGGTGGGCTCCGGTCAAAATACAGGAATACATAAAATATTCTGTAAAATTGTCTTCAGTTTGTGTACATCTCAAGGTGTATATGAAACCTAAATTTTGTGTTCAGATTTGGCTTCCATCCCTCAGTAGCTCATTATATATTATTCCAAAATTCAAAAAATCTAAAATGCTTTTGGGTTTATGTATTTCAGATGAAGGATGCTTAGCCTGCAAAGAAAAATGTTTACATTATTAATATTCACATCAGGATTGAGGCCATGAGAGTGTCTTAAGAAGCTTGCGTGGTGGCCCATGCCTGTAATTGTGAAGATGAGGCAGGAGAATTGCAAGTTCAAGGACAGCCTCTTAACTTAGCAAGACCCTGTCTGTAAATAAAAAATAAAAAGGAAGGAAGGAGAAAATAAAAAGTGCTGTGATAGCCATTAGCTAGAGATAATGAGTTAGGTGGAAGTCCAGGGAGGGCATCACGGAGTTGGTAGCATCAGAAGATATGTGACCACGAAATTCAGCCTTGAATGGTTTCTACAGGTAAGCAAGGGGACATGAGCAAAGGCAGGAAAATGAAAGGTCTGCTTGCAAGACACCAAGGTTCCATTCATTCATTGGATGGTAGTGAGGAATCCAAGGAGATGATGCTGGAAAGGGGAAATTGAGCTGGATGTGTGGGACCTGGAACTTCAGGCTAAATAGTTGGTGTGTATTCAGTGGATCCTGGAAAGGGCTGAAGGCTTTAATGATAGAATTAAATTTGTACTCTAGGAAGAATAATGGGCACTGTGCAGTGCACACTGGACAAGGGAGACCAGAGACCAGGAGACCAGTTTTTTAAAAGGTACTGACCTGGGACAGTGGCAGTGGGAATGGAAATAAAGAGGCTTACAGTGAGGTAATATGTTGCCTCAGTGTCTGTCCTTATCTGTGGTACTCCTGACAAAGTCCTGTGGAGCCCGATTGCATGTGGCACTGTGACATATGCCGCAAGTAAGCAGGCTCCCTAGGTGTCGCTGTTGCCCTCAGGGACCTCTTGTTTAATATTTTTTTTGTTGTTGTAGATGGACACAACAGCTTTTATTTATTTGTTTGGGGATTTTTGTTTGTTTGTTTGTTTGATTGTTACCAGGGATTGAACTCAGGGGCACTCAATATCCGCAGCCCCGTTTTGTATTTTATTTAGAGAACAGGGCCTTACTGAATTGCTTAGTGCTTCACCATTGCTGATACTGGCTTTCAACTTGCGATCCTCCTCTCTGTCTCTGGAACTGCTGGGATTACAGGCTTGTGTCACTGCGCCTGGCGCTTGTTTATTTATTTTTGGGTGGTAGTGAGGATTGAACCCAGTGCCTCACATGCTAGGCAAGTGCTCCCTCCACCACTGAGCCACAACCCCAGCCTCATCAGGGACCTCTTCTTTTTTTTTTTTTTTTTTTTAAGAGAGAGTGAGAGAGGAGAGAGAGAGGGAGAGGGGGAGAGAGAGAGAGAGAGAGAGAGAGGATTTTTAATATTTTTTAGTTCTTGGCGGACACAACATCTTTGTTGGTATGTGGCGCTGAGGATCGAACCCAGGTCGCATGCATGCCAGGCGAGCGCGCTACCGCTTGAGCCACATCCCCAGCCCAAAGACCTCTTCTTTAGGAGTACAAACTGCTCAAGATCAGGGACCACATCTTAGATTCTTCCCTTGTCCTGTTCTTTGACAGGCACACTGATACTGACTTTACTGGGTACAATAAGTAAAAATATAAGAAGTTAGCAGACAAGGTGGTGTGTTCCTGCAGTTCCAGTTTCTTGGGAGGCTGAGGCAGGAGGATTGCTTTGAGTCCTAGGAGTTCAGGCCTGCCTGAGCAATATAGCAAGACCCTGTCTCAAAAACGACAATAAAACCAGACTGCGGCTAGATTTGGAATTTCAGATAAGCAATGGATCAACCCAACCCACTTGCCCCACCCTTTGTGTGTGTGGGGGTGTGTGTATTTTGCCAGGAATTATAACCAGAGCAGGGCCTCACATTTGCTAGACAAAGCACTCTACCACTGATCTATGTCGTCAGCCCAGATTTTTTTTTTTTTTAAAACAGCATCAGGGATTGAATCCAGGGACACTTAACCATCAAGCCACATCCTCATCTCTTTTTATATTTTATTTTGAGACAGGGCCTTGCTAAGTTGCTGAAGCTGACTTTAAATTTGCAGTCCTCCTGCCTCAGTCTCCTGAGCTACCAGATCATGTCTTAAGTATGTCTTGTGAAATATGTGAGACATACTTATGTTAGAAAATTATTTGTCTTTTGTCTGAAGTTCCAGTTTAACTGGATATCCTGTACTTAATCTGCCAATCCTAAGTGCCCCTTCATTCTCTGCTCCTGGCTTTGGGTTCAGCTTCTTCCTCTCATGAAAGTTCCTCTCTTCCCTGTTTTCTACCTGTTAACTCCTGAATTTGTTTCCTAGAGGGTCAAAAGAGTCAAAAAGAATATGTATTTGCCAGGAGAGGAATTGAAATAGTAATCTGGGGACGTGTGCCTTGACTCGGGATCAGAACTTGATACCTACATGCAGCATGAGGGCACAGCTTTTCCGTCTTACCAAAAGGACAGGGAAACAGAAGAAAGACCTTTCATTCAAATGCCATAGGGGCCAGGAGTGCATCAGGCCCTTAGGGAACCTTCCAGATTTCTGTCCAGTGTCTCAGAATATACCTAGGGCCCCTGAAATTCCTAAAGTTTGCCTCCTGCACCCCACCTCTATCTCATTTCCCTTTTCCAGTTACTCTGCTTCACCCACATTCCACAGAGGAACTTGGAACTCTTGAAAGCAGTCAGTTTCTGAGCTCCTACTGTTTCCTTTGCCTAAAACACCTTTCTTGAATTCTTTATACACTAGCTCTGCTCTTTTCCTTACTCTTTCCCATTGCAGCCTGGGTCAAGGATCCTCCTTTTGAGTTCCCAAAGCACCCTGAACAAACTGCCCTCATAACTCTTTCCACACTTGATTGGTTTCACCTTTTACTTGAGTGCATGTTCCATAAAAATGTGAGCTTTCTAAAGGACAAGAACCTGCTCCTTATTGTCCTCCTTGCTTACCATTGTGCCTACACCCAGGAAGTGCCCATTAAATATGTGCTGAATGAATAGCAGGGCTTTGGAGTCTCTACTACCTCTTACTTTGCTATCTGTGTTCTTTAGGAGCATCAAGCCCCTCCGCCTGCCCCCTGACACAGAAATAAGACACTTCACACTTGAAGACTGGGAAAAATTTCAGTACTTTTCATTAGTTTCAAAGAAAACCTATTGGACTAGGGTAGCTCAGTGGAGTACTTGTCTCACATGGGATAGAGTTCTTTTTTTTTTTTTTTTTAATTGGAGATTGAACCTAGGTGCTCTTTACTTCTGATCTACATCCCCAATTTTTTTTTCTTTTTAAATTTTTTTAGTTGTTGATGGACCTTTATTTATTTATGTGCAGAGCTGAGGATCAAACCCAGTGCCTCATAGATGCTAGGCAAGCACTCTGCCACTGAGCTATACCCCCAGCCCCATCCTCAGTTCTTTTATTTATTTATTTATTTATTTTTAAAGAGAGAGTGAGAGAGATAGAGAGAATTTTTAAAATATTTATTTATTTATTTATTTTAGTTTTCGTCGGACACAACATCTTTGTATGTGGTGCTGAGGATAGAACCCGGGCCGCACGCATGCCAGGCGAGCGCGCTACCACTTGAGCCACATCCTCAGCCCAAGTTCTTTTTATTTTCTGTTTTTAGACAGGGTCTTGCTAAATTGCTGAGGGTCTTGCTAAGTTGCTGAGGCTGGCCTCAAACTTGTGATCCTCTTGCCTCGGCCTCCTGAGTCATGGGATTGTTACAGGTTAATGCCATGGTGCCCAGCACAGAAAACTTATCTGATTAGTCCCAGTCCTGGACCTGCCCACCCTTCCCTTCCTTCTGGATAGAATAGTAAGGCCCCAAGAATCTGGACAAGAGTTGCTGTTTCATGCCCTTCAGATCCAGGCTCTGCTCAGAGCCCAAGCAATAGATTCCTATGAGGCTGTTCTTCCTGCCACAGTCCCTTCTGCACACATCCTCTGAGTCTTCTGCAACCATCTTCCTCACTGGCACCAAATGCCCTCTCTCAAAGCATTTAGACATGTGGCCTGTTAGACATGAGAGAATAAATAACAGGAACAACACTCATCACCCCCTCACAAGGTCCCTAGTCTAAGAAAAACCCAACCTGATCATAGGTAATGAACAAGAACACAGAAGAACAGTATTTTCTGTAAGTGGGTAAGTGGGTCTGGGTTCCTCCACTGGGTAGGTTGTGGGAGAGATTTGGTGGTGTCTTACACACTGGGCAGAGGAGAATTATATGAAGTGCTAGGAACCCAGGTGGACAGACAGCCCATAAATCTCAAGGATGTACATGACCTCAGCTGCTGCAGGTCCTCCTTTGTCAGATTACTAGGGACAGGCCAGACTGAGAGAGAGGGTATCTTTAGAATGCCACTGTGAGCTTTTTCGTAAACACCTACCCAGCCAGTGCCAGCAGACATCTCTGGGACAGTAATCAGTAGTCCAGAGGGACATCTTCTGATCTGGGCTTTCAGTTCCAAAGCTGTCCTTCTCTATGTGCTTTTCTGCAGATTCTTCCCCTTAGTGCCTAAAACCAGCCCTGCTGGTGGAACAGGGGAGGCTTCCAGGAATTGGCAAATTGGTGTGGGCAGCAGGGACCTGCAGGAAGTGTGGAAGAGGCTGCCACAGTTCTCTTGTATAGCCCTTTCTTATGATTGGTGACTCAACCTGGGAAATTTTGGGGAGGGCTCCCCAAGCTGCTACTCAGGATCACAGCCAGCTAACTGCCAAAGGGCCCTGTGGCCTATGGTTCCTGCTTTTCAGGCTGACTCGGGACCTGGATGTTGGAACAGATCCAAACGCTGAAGTCCAACCTCAGCCTTGGGCCTCTTCTGGTGTGTGCTAATGAAACTGGCACCCCAGAGCAGGGCCCTCAGGGGACTCGGCTAACTTCTTTTGGGAAGCACTCTTTGCTTCCGGCCTGTTGCACACAGTCTCTCTCTACAGGTACCTGAAGGAGTTCCGTACGGAGCAGTGCCCACTCTTTGTGCAACACAAATGTACGCAGCATCGGCCCTACACCTGTTTCCACTGGCACTTCGTGAACCAGCGGCGCCGCCGGTCCATTCGCCGTCGTGACGGCACCTTCAACTATAGTCCTGACGTCTACTGCACCAAGTACGACGAGGCAACAGGCCTCTGTCCAGAGGGCGACGAGTGAGTGCCCAGCCTACCCTCAGAGGAGCTCCAGATCTCATCAGTCAGCTGCCCTAAGACTAGGCCAGGCAGATTCTATAACACCAGTCAGAGGCTACTTTGGGAAGAATTATCTGGACCCAGCCTGACTTTTTGTATCTTAAACCTGGGCTCAGACTCTGCCATCCTGAGGGTATAGGGGATGGGGAACTTTCTGTTTTTCTTTTCCTACTTTACAGAAATCCAAAATAGGTCTATCTTCCATAGGCCTGAGGGGCCACATTTGAACCCAGGTAGCTCCCAGTGTCTTCTTTCATCCTCCCCTGCAGATCTCACAGACCTTCTCCCTATCCCTCCACCACCCACTACATCTTGCACAGTTCTCATGAGGGCTGGCAGTTTAGAGAGCCTCTCTAGTTCCCTGATTTGTTTACCCTAAACATTCCACGGATTTCTCTAAAGGAACAATACACTGCTAGCCAGGCACGGTGGCACGTGATTACACTCCAAGCCACTCAGGAAACTAAAACAGGAGGATCACAAGTTTGAAGCCAGCCTTAGCAACTTAGTGAGACCTGGGGATGTAGTTCATTGGTAGAGCACCCTTGGGTTTGATCCCTCTTATTGAAAAAGAAAGTTATTAGTAATGACAAATATATCCCCAAAGGGAATATTCACTGGCCATGCTTTGTCGTGTCTCAACTTGCAGAGACTGATGGGAGGCACCAGGGGGATACAGCCTACCATACCATCCCTGCCTCTCAGTCTTTCTCACAAAGGTCGGAGGCTTGCTGTCCCTCTTCTGGGCCTATTGAAGCACTCAGGATGTGAGGGGCTGCCTCAAAGATTGATTATTTCTCTGAGATTCCCTAGTCTGGATGGTGTTTGTTCTGCAGGCAGCTTAGGGACACCAGGTCTATTGGACCATCCAGGCCATAGCACTCAAGTGGTGGAGCCATGGTAGCAGGAGAGCTCATCGTTGCCTTTCTCCTTGAGCAACTGTCACTGCCCCTCTGAGTCATGGGGCAACATTTCAATGGTTGGGGGAAGGGTAGGGTCGAGGAAAGCAGCCCAGGCTGCAAAGGGCAAAGCTGAGTAACTTCTGCTACTGTGTTCCAGGTGCCCATTCCTGCACAGGACCACAGGAGACACTGAGCGCAGGTACCACCTTCGTTACTATAAAACTGGAATCTGCATTCACGAGACCGACTCAAAAGGCAACTGCACCAAGAACGGCCTGCACTGTGCTTTTGCCCACGGGCCCCATGACCTCCGCTCCCCTGTCTATGACATCAGGTGGGCTAGGTACTGGTCTGGGGTCTGGGGCTGGTGGCTACTTGTGGTGACTGTAAAGAATGGATGGTACTGTTTCCTGCTCTCATGCCGCTTCCCAACCCTCTCTTTTCCTCTTCCAGGGAGCTCCAGGCCATGGAAGCCTTGCAGAATGGCCAGACCACAGTAGAGAGCAGCATAGAAGGCCAGTCTTCTGGGGCTGCAAGCCATGCAATGATAGAAAAAATCCTCAGTGAGGAGCCTCGCTGGCAAGGTATAGGCGCCACACAAGTGGCCATGCTCCCTCTAGCAAGACTTCTTCCCCCTCCCCTTTGCTGCCCATAGCTGCCCTAAGAGCTCAATTCACAATTACCTACTACCTTTTCCAACCAAAGCTACCAACTCTTCTGGGAACCACCCTGCCCTCTCATCCCTCATACCTGCGATTCAAAAGGCACTTATAGGGACTTTCCCAGATACACCATGTTCCCAAGATACTTCAGGCTTTCATGCACATATGTAAGTACACGTGCATGTGTTCTCCACACTCAAGGGGAGCCCTTTAAGCCCTGTGAGTTGTGAGTGTCTCCAGTGAGGGGTAGTGTCCTGCTTAGCTAATTGGACTCTCAGCCTTGGCTTTGACCTCTTCAGTGTACCCATGGCCTGTAAGGAGGTGCCTGCTCATACCTGTCATGGGAACCTCAGCTCCACTACCCTTTCCCAGTGGCTTCTCCTTTCCTTCCCTCCACTCGACTCCTCCTGTTCTTGGGTGTTCCAGCTCCACTCCCTGACCCCTGCCCTCTGGCCCCCTGTGCAGAGACCGCTTATGTGCTGGGGAACTATAAGACGGAGCCGTGCAAGAAGCCCCCGCGGCTGTGCCGCCAGGGCTATGCCTGTCCCTACTACCACAACAGCAAGGACCGGCGGCGGAGCCCCCGGAAGCACAAATACAGGTCCTTTGGCCCCAGGAGGCCAGCCACGGGAGGGAGGAGTGGCAGGGAAGGGATCATGGCTGAGGCTGCTACCACTGTGGCTCTCAGGAAGATGGGGAGGCCAGTCCTGGGGATTACAGGGTCATAGGACTCAGATTTAGGGGAGGGACTAATATGAATGGCTGAACAGTGGGAGCCTAGACCAGCTCTTGCATGAATAAAAACCCTGATCAGTTTGAGGCCCATCCATTTCTGGGCCTGCAGGGTGTGAGCTAGAGCAGGGCCAGGCCACAGTATGGGAAGTGTGGTCATGGCTGTGGCATAATTCTCCTCAGGCTGGTGTGGGCTCAGCTCCTAGCCAAGGGGAGCATACAGGGCCCTCCTTGGTGATGCAGCCAGTCTGGGCTGGAGGATCAACCTGGCTGTTGGCACTAGTGAGGCCTTCACTCTGCAGTTGGTCTTTTCCATTTCTGCACCTGCCCCTGTAAGGCAGGGATACCAGAGGGGCCCAGAGCAGGTATCCAAATGGCACCTTCTAGGCCCGGTTCTCATCATCTTTTTCCTCCATCTGACCCTTCCTTTGTCGGACCAGGTCGTCTCCTTGTCCAAATGTCAAACATGGGGATGAGTGGGGAGATCCCGGCAAGTGTGAGAACGGAGATGCCTGCCAGTATTGCCATACCCGCACAGAGCAGCAGTTCCACCCAGAGGTGTGTCCTTAGGCTGGGGACTGAAGTCTTTTGAGGGACCATGGATTGTTAGCATATCCCTTCAGAAGCCAGGAAAGAGACAAAAGAGGGTGAAGGCAGCTGCTGGTACCAACCTGAAAGAGGGATCCTCAGGCAGAGCCTGCAAAAGCCTGACTCCTGAGGATGCTGCTTCTCTTGTTCTGAGCCCATCCACCTGTTACAGATTTCTACTTCAGTTTGTTTCTGAGGTTGCTTGACAGGGGGCATATGGGCTAAGTATGATGGCCTAGCCATTCTGGGTTTTATGCCACTCATTGTGATTATAATCCAGTGACACTAGGATTTAAAAAATGAAAAAGCCCCTTCTAGCTGTCTTGTCCCAGGTCAGAGCATAGGAGACAGCAACTCCCTAACACAGTTCCCCTGCCCACCTGGGCCTTGTCAGTGTTCCTATGTTTTTGCTTTTGTTTTTTTTAGATTTACTTTATTTTTTTAAAATTTTTTTATAGTTATAGATGAACAGAATGCCTTTATTTTGTGTGTAGATGGTGCTAAGGATCAAACCCAGGGCCTTGCACATGCCAGGCAAGTGCTCTGCCACTGTGCTACACCAGCCCTGTTCCTATGTCTTTTTTTTTTTTTTTTTTTTTTTTTTAGTTATATATGGGCACAATATCTTTATATTGTTTGTTTATTTTTATATGTTGCTGAGGATCGAATCCAGGGTCTCACATGTGAGAGATCAGTGCTCTACCACTGAGCCACAACCCAGCCCTGTTCCTATGTCTTATGTAACAAAGAGGCACATGCTGTCCCTCCCATTGGGTCCATGGAAGCCAGGACACCTTGAGGGAGACACTGAGACAGAGATGACCTCATGTTGCTGTAGACAGCAGAATGGGAGGTTAGGGCCAGTACAGACCACAACCCAGGGTACCCAGGCAGAGGGCACATTGGGAGTGGCTGTGTGCTGCTTCAGGTGTTGGCATACTTAAAAGCATAGCCCTGGTCAAGATCAGGAGTAGAGCCAGTGCCTTCATGAGGCTGGATGGACCAAGGAGGACATTGGTGGCAGTGGGGGTGACAGAGGGCTGTACTTCTAGGTGCAGGAGTTTGAGTAAGAGATTGGTGGAGAGAGGCCCAAGCTAGTCTATCCTATTCAAGGAGGGGGAGCCTGCCTTTTACTCTTGGCTGAATGTGACTGGTCTCTGCTCTGCTTTGTCTCTTCCAGATCTACAAATCCACCAAGTGCAATGACATGCAGCAGTCGGGGAGCTGTCCCCGAGGACCTTTCTGCGCCTTTGCTCATGTAGAACGTATGCTGTTCCCATTGCCCTGGGCAGTACCCTCTCTTTCCTCCCCTCCTCTAACCCTCTGCTCAGGCTCAGGCAAAGGACCAGCACCTGGCAGCAGGCCATGCACAGGAGTCCTTATCTGCCAGCAGCAGGCCCTGTTCCCACCGAAAGTCCCATTACCTTGCCCTTCTGGAACTGGCCTTAAAACCTGGAACTTCCTAGGTCATGAGACAGAGACTATAGGAACCACCCCCTTGGTTGGTACTAGCAGTCCTAGGAAAAGTAAGGTACTATGTTTCCCATATCCAAGTTGGCAGGTTTCACCAGCCACCCCATGTCACCCATGACAGACATCATTAGTGGAACTTGAATCTCTTCTCTACTGAGCTGTGCTCAGTCCTGTAGAACAAAGCTACCCAATCTGAGTATAATGTGGCCCTGTATGTCATTTAAAAGTTCTGAGTAACATACTAAGATAAGCAAAGAAAACAGGTTAAATTGATTTTAACATTTTTAGGTTGCCTGACACAAAATGTTGCCTTTTTAATAGGTAATCAATATAAAAAATGAATCAAGATATTTTACTTTTTGCCAAGTGTGGTGGTATATATGTGTAATCCCAGCCACTCTGGAGGCTGAGACAGGAGAATTATAAATTCGAGGCCAGGCTCAGCAACTTAGAAAGACCCTGTCTTAAAATAAAAGTTTAAAAGGGCTGGGGATGTACCTCAGTGGTAAAGCACCCCTGGTGAGTTCAATCAAGAAATAAAAAAATTTTTTTTTTTTTACTAAGTCTTGGACTTCTGATTTTTATTCTATTTATTTTATTTTATTTTATTTTTATTTTTAGTTGCAGTTGGACACAATACCTTTATTTATGTTTATATGGTCCTGAGGATTAAACCCAGCGCCTCTTACATGTGCTAGGTGAGTGCTCTACCGCTGAGCCACAACCCTAGCGCCTTTTTATTTATTTATTTATTTGCTTGTTTATTTATTTATTTATTTTAAAGAGAGAGAGAATTTTTAATATTTATTTTTTAGTTTTCGGCGGACACAACATCTTAATTTTTATGTGGTGCTGAGGATCGATCCCGGGCCACACGCACGCCAGGCGAGCGTGCTACCACTCGAGCCACATCTCCAGACCCATGCGCCTTTTTATTTTTTAATTTATTTATTTATTTTTTAATATTTAGTTCTCGGCAGACAACATCTTTGTTTGTATGTGGTGCTGAGGATCAAACCCGGGCCTCATGCATGCCAGGCGAGCGTGCTACCGCTTGAGCCACATCCCCAGCCCTTAATATTTTTTTTTTAATATTTATTTTAGTGTTGATAGACCTTTATTTTATTCATTTGTTTATATGTGGTGCTGAGAATTGAATCCAGTGCCTCACACATGAGGCAAGCACTCTACCACTGAGCCACAATCCTCTTTTTAATATCTTTTTAAAATTATTGTTTAGTTATAGATGGAATGGCCACAATATCTTTATTTTGTTTATTTATTTGTATGTGGTGCTAAGGATCGAGCCCGGTGCCTCACATTTGAGGCAAGCACTCTGCTACTGAGCCACAACCCCAGCCCCTATTTATTTACTTTTTGGCCATATTAGAGATTAAACCCAGGGGTGCTCTATCACCATCTCCTGCTCTTTTTTTTCCTAACTGGGAATTGAACCCAGAGATATTTTACCACTGAGATACATCTGCACCCATTTTTATTTTTATTTTTTTAAGATAGGGTCTCTTTAAGTTGCTGTAACTTGCTAAGTTGTTGAGGCTGGCCTTAAACTTGCAATTCCGCTGCCTCAGCCTTCAGAGCTACTGGGATTTATGCACTTCTGTGCCTGGCATCCTCTATTTATTTATTTGTTTGTTTATTTTGTTGTTGTAGATTGTCAAAATGTCTTTATTTTTATGTGGTGCTGAGGATCGAACCCAGGGCTCCACACGTTTGAGGCAAGCGCTCCACCACCGAGCTACAACCCAGCCATCTTTATTTTGAAACAGGGTCTCTCTGAGTTGTCCAGAATGGCCTTTCCTGCCTCAGCCTCCCAACTAGCACCTGATATATATTTTAATACTTGCAGTACATTTCAGATCTGACCAACCCATTTCAAGTGCTCAGTAGCTGTAGCTACAGGTGCCTTGTGGCTGTGTGTGGGACAGCACAGATACGTTTTACTCCAGGCCACCACTCCAGTCTCAGAGAGGAAGCAAGGGGTGACAGCCCTGTTAAGAGTGAAGAATATTGGGCTGGAATTGTGGCTCAGCGGTAGAGCACTCCTAGCACTCCGGGTTCGATCCTCAACACCACATAAAAATAAAGGCATTGTGTTGTGTCCATCTACACCTAAAAATATTAAGAGTGAAGAATAAACCAAGGCCCTTGGGAGAGAGAAGCATATTTGGAGTGCAGAGATGGTCCCTATTGAGACTGCAATTGAGATACTACAGAGAGGGGCTGGGAATGTATAGCTCAGTGGTAGAGTGCCTGCTGAGCATGCATGAGACTCTAGGTTCCATCCCCAGGACTTAAAAAAAAATAATAAGTTTTTTCAGTGATAGAGTGCCTGCTGATCTATACCAAAGAGAAGTGCTGAATAGGAAGAATCACATCTCAGTTCTTAGCTCTATCACCTTGGTAGATTTAGCTCAGTTTCCTTATCTATAAAGTGAAGAAATTAATAATCCTGTGTTTTGTGGTCACTATAGAGCTTCACAGTTAATGCAAAGTGCTGGCACCATATCTGTCACATAGCAAGTGCAGAAGACTCAGTCTCGATGGAAATGACATAGGAACCTTCTTCTTAGGTGCAGGGAGATGCAGAAGATAGCATGCAGGCTGGGGTTGAGGTTCAGTGGTGGAATGCCTAGTATGTGTGAGCCACTGGGTTCAGTTCTAATCATAGCATATAAAAAAAGTAAAGTCCATTGACAACTAAAAAAAATTATTAAAAGAAGAAGAAGATAGCATGGGACTGAGCTAGCTCAGTAGCCTGCTGACCCCTGTCCTTCTTTTACAGAGCCACCCCTAAGTGACGACCTGCAGCCTTCCTCAGCTGTGTCCAGCCCCACCCAGCCAGGTCCCATCTTGTACATGCCATCTGCTGCTGGAGACTCGGTGCCTGTGAGCCCCTCCAGCCCGCATGCCCCCGACCTCAGCGCTGTACGTGCCTGTCCTGGGGAATGGGTGGGCACTGTGCCTGCCCAGGAGCCATTCCTGCCTCTCATGCTCCCCAAGCCTGTGCTTGGGAGGAGACCCTGATATTTGTCCTCTGGACAAATGGTTCTGCCTTTTCTGTCCCAGGGTCCTGTCAAAGTGGGGCAGCACAGCCTTGGTGCTGATTAGCTTGGATAGGGCTGAGACAGAGCCTTCTGTCACTCCTCCCCTCCAAGTCCCCCATGAGGCTCAGGGTTTTTGAGTACTTATTGCTGCCTGTTGGCAGATGGAAATGGAACTGAGCCCTTGCTGAAGACTGACTTTGAGGTGGGGATGAAGGGTGGACCATGTCCCCAGCCTGCATCATGCCCACCAGTTCCCCATCCTCTGCAGCTCCTCTGCAGGAGCAGCAGCCTGGGCAGCCCATCCAACCTGTGTGGCTCCCCACCGGGCCCTGGTAGGAAGCCACCAAACCTGGAGGGTCTCGTCTTTCCTGGGGAGGCTGGCCTAGCCCCTGGCAGCTACAAGAAAGCTCCTGGCTTCGAGAGGGAAGACCAGGTGGGAGCCGAGTACCTGAAAACTTTCAAATGCCAGGTAAGGGATAAGCAGGGTGACAGGATACTTAAGCCCAGTGAGCTTGGCCTTCTCCTGCCTGAGTTGAGGGAAACTTTGAGGAGAGGCCTGGCCACACTCTGGGAAGGATGCTTGGGAGGTAGGATTCTCTGACCTCAGCCTTTTCAGAACCAATAAGAGTGAGTAATGGGGCTGGGGATATGGTTCAAGTGGTAGCGCGCTCGCCTGGCATGCGTGCGGCCTGGGTTCGATCCTCAGCACCACATACAAAGATGTTGTGTCTGCTGAAAACTAAAAAATAAATAGTAAAAAATTAAAAAAAAAAAAAAAAAGAGTGAGTAATGTCGATTCCCAACCAAGGACAGGAAGGCTTTAAAGACTGTGCAGCTTCTCTAGGGCCACAGAGCTAGTCAGTAAAGGAGTAGGAATTCCATCAGAGCTCAGTCCTTTTCCTGCTATGGCAGGGCCTGAGGGTGGGACAGTGGTGGGTCTCTGACTGGACCTAGAGAGAAACCTGGGCTTATCTGGGTGGAGAGGGGCAGCTCCCAGCTTAGAATAATGGAAGGAATGTGTGTATTGGGGCGGGGTGGGGGGGATGTTAAAGGGATACATGGTAAGTAACAAGAATCTGCCATCGCCACTTGCCCCTGGTGGTCATAGTGGGGTCAGGTGTACTCCTGGACTCTGAGCTCCCTGCCACCACATTTACCTCCTGTTCCCTGACTTTTCTCTCTTAGACCAAACTGAAGCCCCATTCACTAGAGCCCAGGAGTCAAGAGCAGCCTCTGCTTCAGCCCAAACAGGTACAGAATTCTCAACCTCCATTTTCCCTTCTGGTACCTGCCATGGACAGAACAGGCCCAGAACCCTAGCAGGCTGCTGGGAGTGAGAACACTGCTGTCCCCACAAGCTAGGGTAGAAATAAGGTAGGCCCAGCCTCAAATTCAGAGAAGATGAGGCTCAGGTCTGGAGTCCCTCCCCTTCTAGACAGATCCATCCATCGGGTGGAATTTTAAGGGAGTGTAAACCTTACTATGAATGGCACCTACTCCTCCCCTGACTGGGGGCTTGCAGCCTCCAGGCCACATTCTTCTACTTCCAGCCTCCTAACAAGCTGGGGGATACAACTTGCCTGAGCCTGGGGAGGCCAGCTAAGAGCTGGGAGGAGCCACTTCCCTGTGCCCCTGCTGGCCTGTCCTAGCCCCTGGCTATTGCCTCTACAGGCAGGCATCCCATTGCCTCTCCTCACTCTCGTTGCAGGACGTGCTGGGCATCCTCCCTGTGGGCAGCCCTCTGACCTCAAGCATCTCTTCCAGTATCACCTCCAGCCTGGCAGCCACACCCCCCAGCCCTGCAGGCACCAGCAGCACCCCTGGCATGAATGCAAACGCTCTGCCCTTCTATCCCACCAGTGACACGGTAGAATCGGTCATAGGTAATTAGGCTGGGTCTGTTTGCAAGCCCAGTTCTAGGCCTGGAGTCAGAGACATAAGGTCTCTGAAGTGAGTTCAGATCAGCACACTAGTTACCTTAGATATCTGGCTTGGTAGAGTCAGAAGGACACTTGGGCCCTTCAAGCTGAAGGGAAAATAAGTTCCAAATATATGCCCAAGACTTAGCTCTTGGAGCTTTTTCATGCAGCTAGAGATAGGCTTATCCCAAGATATGGATCATGCTATCCCTAATTATTCTTTTACTGGGTATCCTATGAAGTGAACTATGAGCACAACTGTCCTTAGACTGACACCCTGGACTGGGGTATCACTCAGCATACACAGGTCCTGGGTTTCATCCCCAGCAGCAAGCAGTCATCCATCTGTGCTCCTTTCCTTCATCACTCATTTACAGGTGCCCGCTTTTTACCAGGTACCATGGCAAACACTGAGGAGACAGAGATGATGATGTGCTGTTCTCTGCCTCTAGGAGGGAAAACTGTCCCCATCCTCCCTCCCAGGCCACTTCAGTAGTGGGTATTGGCATTTGTTGATCACCTACTATGTACTGGCCACAGAGAGTCCAGAGACCTCTGAGCTCAGGGTGAGACACACATCCTGAAACATCATAAGTCATTCTCCATCAGAGGCAGGGACCCTGGATTGGAACTTGATTCCTCCATGAAATGTCAAAGAAGACTTCAGAAAGGAGGACACTGGGGCTGGACAGGGCAGGCATTGAGGGTCAGTGTTCCAGGAGATCCTGAGCAAAGGCACATGGCGGGCAGGATATGAAGAGGTCTGGGTCAGGTAGGGATTAGAGCCTGGACTGTGGCCCCTGAGAGGCCCACATCCTGGTCTCTCTGTCCCTAGAATCTGCCTTGGATGATCTGGACCTGAACGAGTTTGGGGTGGCTGCCCTGGAGAAGACTTTCGATAATAGCACAGTGCCCCAACCCAGCAGCATCACAATCGGTACTGGGCACTGGGTGGGCAGGGTGGCCTGGAGGATGCCTCGGTCACAGCTAGCCCAGGCCACCTGCTCTGTGTGGCCCATATGGCTTGCCTGGCCCTCACCCAGCCCGCCCTTCGGGGCTCCTCTTATAGGTGGCAGTTTGCTGCAGAGTTCTGCACCCGTGAATATCCCTGGCTCCCTGGGCAGCTCTACCTCCTTCCACTCTGCGTCCCCCTCTCCTCCTGTCAGCCTCTCTTCACATTTTCTACAGCAACCCCAGGGTCACCTGAGCCAGTCAGAAAACACATTTTTGGGGACCTCAGCATCACATGGATCTTTAGGTAAGAGGGGACTAGGGCAAGAATTTTTAGAACGTGCTTTTGGCCACTCTTTGCTTGGCACATCACCCAAGCTAGAGGTCAGAGAAGTGTTTTTTATTTGTTTTACTTTTTTAGACCTTTTTTTGGGGGTACTGGGGATTGAACTCAAGGGCTCTCAACCACTGAGCCACATCCCAGCCCTATATTGTATTTTTTTTTTCTAACTTTTTTTAGTTGTAGATGGACACAGTATCTTTATTTAGTATTTTTTATGTGGTTCTGGGGATTGAACCCAGTGCCTCATGTTTGCTAGGCAAGTGCTCTACCACTGAACCATAACCCCGGCCCCCTATATTATATTTTAAGTGTCTCACTGAGTTGCTTAGTGGCTCGCTTTTGCTGAGGCTGGCATTTACCTCCAGATTCTCCTGTCTCGGCCTCCCAAGCTGCTGGGATTACAGGCATGCACCACTGCACCCGGCTCCCTTTTATTTATTTTTTAATTTTTATTTATTTATTTATTTTTTAGGTTGGCACATTACTTTATTTTTATGTGATGTTGAGGATAGAACCCAGCGCCCCACGCATGCCAGGCAAGCGTGCTACCGCTTGAACCACATCCCTAGCCCTATTTATTTATTTTTATGTAGCACTGGGGATTGAACCCCCTAGTGCTTTACATGTGCTAAGCAAGTACTCTACCACTGAACTACAACCCCCAGTCCCAGAGCAGGGTCTTTAGACTGTAAGGCTCTACCACTCTATGATCCTGGGCAAGTGATTCAGCCTCTGCCTTAAAGAGGTACCAGGACAGGCTAGTGCAGCAAACAGTAGTGGTCTCGGAATCACCAGAGCCAACGTCTAGTTTTCAGTGTGGTTTTGCCTGGTGAAAAACAAACAAATAAGGACGAGGGGTTTAGCTTAGTGGTGGAATGCTTGCCTAGTACTCATGAGTTCTGGCTTTGATCCCCAATGTCACAGAGAAATAAATTAATCAGTTTTTTCCCCCTAGTCATCCAGAGCTCCCAGAAGACATTCACACCAGGGTCACAGGAGACCAAGGGAGAATGTGACACAGACCCACCCCAAGGTCAGGGTGCTCTTCTAGGCAAAGGTACAGGGAGCCCCAGAGCTAGCCCAGTGGGCTATTTGCCCAGCCCAGCATTATTAAAATATTGGGCACTGGGGCCCTCAAAGACCCTCCAGGTTCAGTGGCCAGGGTCTGGTCTCCTGTGGGGCTATAGGAATGTTCACTGAGGTAATGGGCATAAAACACTTAATCCCCAGCTTGGGTGCCTCTCAGTGAGCAGCAGTAGCCTCTCCCACAGCCACTTCCCCAGCAGGTATTCCTTGGCCAGGACTGCCCTCCTCTGAGGGGCAGGACCTTCTGTCAGTCAGAGAGCCCTTTGAAGTTCTAATTTGTAGCTCAGGAATATAAAAAACATTTGCCTCGTATTTACAAGGCCCTGGGTTCCATTCCCAAAACCACAAAAAGAGAAAAAAAAATTCTGATCAGCTGTGGGGACTTCCTCTCATTCCAGGGATTTTCCTAGTACCTTCCCAGTTTAGAAGAGGTTCTCTGGGGTGGATTATGTCCACCACCGGGTCATGTTTCTGGTTTGCCCATGTTGCAGAGGCATCTTGATATAGCCCTGCCTATGGGCCCACATGTGTTTTCACCAATTTAGTCATATTGAGCAGTCAACCCAGTGGTCTCTGGCACCAGGGCAGGAGGCAGAAGTGCAGACATTGGGATCCCAAAAGGGCCTTATGTGTACAGAGCAGTTGAGTACACTTTCTGAGGAAGTGGCTCCTCTCCAACAGAGTAGATGCCACCTACCCGAGAGGTGCGGGCAGGCTGGGCCAGTCATGTCAGTGCACTCATCCAGAGGACCCAGGTTCACAGACAGTGCACACTGCAGAAGCTCCACAGGAAAACATCTTCTTGTATCAATCATTTGTATTGCTCTGAGGACAGAATGTCTGAAATCTGGTTCTAGAACATCTTGGCTAGATTAGTGGGAAAGGATAATATGTGTGGGCTAAAGGAAGCCAGAGATGAAGATGAGTCTGCCAGGAAGCAAGGGGTGCCCTGGGGGCCAAAGAGCAGGGCAGGAGGTATTACTGCCCTACTGTTAGTTGAATGAGTTGGCAGGTGGGTGGCAGCTTTGCCTACAGGGAAGAGCAGACACCACTCACCATTTGTATGATCTTTTTTTTTTTAAACTGGTGATTGAACCCAAGAGTGCTCTACCACTGAACAGCAACATCCTCAGCACATTTTATTTATTTATTCATTCATTTATTTATGGGTACCAGGGATTGAACCCAGGGACACTTAACCACTAAGCCAAATCCCTTCATTTTTCTCTCTTTATGTTGAGGCAGGGTCTCGCTAAGTTGCTGAGGATGATCTTAAACTTGTGATACTCCTACCTCAGTCTCCCAAGTAGCTGGGACTACAGGTGTGCACCACTACACCCAGATTTCTGAGATTCTTATAGCACATCCTGTCTCATTGTCCTCTGTAAAACAAAGAGGCCAAGGCTCCCTGGCTTCTCCTGCTCCAGCCCTTTTATCACATAAGGTGCTGTCCAGTGGCTCTTTTCCCATATCTCTTCCTCCTGATCTTGTCATCCAGGACCCTCTCAGGCCTCACACTAGGTACAAGAAAGCTCTCTGAGCTCTAGCCTTTTAGATTTCTAGTGATGTCATCACTACCAGTTGTCACCAGTAGGGGCCTTCACAATGCCCTCCCTTGTAATACTTCCTGAGCCCCTAGTCAGGCTAGTGATGGGATCCAAGGTACAGATGAAAACACTAAGACTCATAAGAAGAGCCATTAAGGAACAGGAAGCACTGAGGTCTAGGTCTGTAACTCAGTCCAGGGCACCTTTACAGCCTACTGACCCGTGTTTGCAAAACACCCTGGCTTGACATGACTAGAGTCTCACATGCCCACCCAGTGTCCAACCAGCCCTAGAAACTCCCAGGCAGGGGTGGCCAGGCCCAAGCCCTCCACAGCTGATGTTCCTCCCCTTCCTGGGGCAGGTCTGAATGGAATGAACAGCAGCATCTGGGAGCACTTTGCCTCTGGAAGCTTCTCCCCAGGGACTTCCCCTGCCTTCCTATCAGGGCCAGGGGCTGCTGAGCTGGCCCGGCTTCGGCAAGAGCTAGATGAAGCCAACGGGACCATCAAGCAGTGGGAAGAGTCCTGGAAGCAGGCCAAGCAGGTACTAGCCCCACACTACCTGCCATCCCTAATGCCTGGTGGCATCCAGCCTAAGCCCAGCGTACCCAGAGCAGGCATGGGGGTGGGGGGAACCTGGGACCCAAAGAAGAGAACAGAAACTTGTTGGCCCTCTCTCCCTGTGGAGGACTGACCCTGCCAGTTGGGTCACTGGGGTGGCTAGTGCCACAAGCCTGGATTTTCCTTTGAGAGCTATTTGTGTCATCTAGCCGCAGAGCCACCTGCTCCTTCCTGGAAGACCCAACTCCCAGGGCTCCAGGGTCCTAGGTTCTGAGATAGGCTGTGGCTGGACAGAGGGCCTAACTGCCCTTGGGAGTTCTGGCAGGGTGTGAGCCCTGCCATGCTAGGCCCTGCCCGTGGAAAGAGGGTCTCCTGCAGGTCCTGAAACCTCTCTCCTCTGCAGGCAGCGTCAGCCTCCTCCCTGCCCCCTCCCCAGACAGCAGGCCCAGCTTTCCAGCAGGCCCTACAGCCAGAGTGGCCCACACAGGCTCCCAGAGATGCTCTCTGGGGGGGCAGGGGGGCAGGGGCAGGGGGCCATCGTGATGAGGCGCTGCGTGTTGGGCCCACAGGCTTGTGATGCCTGGAAGAAGGAGGCAGAGGAGGCCGGCGAGCGGGCCAGTGCGGCAGGTGCTGAATGCGAGCTGGCTCGGGAACAGCGGGATGCGCTGGAGGTGCAGGTGAAGAAGCTCCAGGAAGAACTAGAGCGGCTGCATGCAGGGCCTGACCCCCAGGCCCTGCCCACCTTCCCTGACCTGGAGGCACTCTCACTCTCTACTCTCTACTCCCTCCAGAAGCAGCTGCGGGCCCATCTGGAACAAGTAGACAAGGTCAGCCTTGGAGGTTAGGGAGCACTGGGTGCACACCATGGCTTCAGCCAGTGTTGGGACCCTTGATCCAGTCCAGTTGCTCCAGGGACAGCCAATCTTCTGAGAGCCTCTGCCCACCACTAAGCCAGCATGGGCAGCAATGCCCGTTCCTAGTATTCATTTTTTTTTTTTTTAAGACAGAGGAGAGAGAGAGATAGAATTTTTTAATATTTATTTTTTAGTTCTCGGCGGACACAACTTCTTTGTTGGTATATGGTGCTGAGGATCGAACCCGGGCCGCACGCATGCCAGGCGAGCGCGCTACCGCTTGAGCCACATCCCCAGCCCCCCCCCCCCCCGTTCCTAGTATTCTTGACCTAAGCTGCATTCATGTGTCTGGGCCCTGAGTGGCATCCTCTTGTAGCTCTCCACATATCAGCAGTGAGGGCTTTCCTGTCTGCATTGCTAGATGCCCCGTTGGGTCCGCATCAGCCATGTGCCCTTGTGGAAAGAGCTGGCAGTAGGTTTCAGCAACCAGGCCCCTTGGCATGTCACAGTCCTCTCTAGGCTTCATTTTTCTCACTTGGGGGGCCTAGAGTCACTAAGAGATAAAGTGAGTCAAGAGGCATTAATGTCTGTTAGGAGAAGGCCCAAGGCACAGAGGCTGCAGCCCCAGCCTGCTCCCTGGCCCCAGTCAGATCCACTCAGAGTGGTGGGCAGAGCCTGAGCTGAGCGGCCCAAGCTCTCACCCTGCTCCTGCTTGCCAGCAGCGTCCTATAAGCAACTGTTGAGCTCTGGGCCTCAGTTTCCTCCTCCCATGGGGCAAGTGAGAGTCAAGGGAACTCCCTACTTGACTTGGGACCAGGCTGGTGACCACAACCTCACTTTCCCTGCAGGCTGTGTTCCACATGCAGTCGGTGAAATGCCTTAAGTGTCAGGAGCAGACTCGGGCGGTGCTACCGTGCCAACACGCCGTGCTGTGCGAGCTGTGTGCTGAGGGCAGTGAATGCCCTGTCTGCCAACCCGGCAGGGCCCATACCCTCCAGTCGTGACCTTGCAGGCCTGGCCTGGCCTGGCCGGACCCAGATCTCTCACCTAGAACTCTTTATATATATATATATATATATATATATATATGTATGTATGTATGTATGTATGTATGTATATGTATATGATTATGTACATGTATACATTTGTGTGTGTGCCGGTATGCGTGGTGGCCAGCGTATGCAGTGTCTGTGTGTATATCTGTACATAGATATAGACACACACTTTAAAACAGACTTACCAAGCACTTTTTAAAAGAAAAGACTATTTTGCAGTCCTCCCCTACCCGCTCCCCACCCTTTCTGCTCAGAGACAAAGTCCCTTCTTCTCCCACTGGCCTTTTGGCAGAGAATCTGTTTCTGTCTTTTTTATGTAGGAACTAACTATTTTTAACTTCTTCTTGGGGCCTAAGTGGGGAAGGGTGGGAAGCTGGAAGGGGATAAGGGGAGGGGAGAAGCCTTCAGGGCAGGCCCTGCTCACCCTGTCTCTCCAGGCCCCCCTGGGTGGGTGGACCTGGTTCCCAGATGTGAGGGCCTCAGGGAGGCCTGAGGGTGTGCTGGGGGTTGACGCCAGTCAAGCTCCTATGTTTACCAAATGTGTATTTAGTCCTGGGGACCATGGCGAGGGCTGGCAGGCCAAAGCTACAGGGCCAGCCCCCTCCCAAGTTGGGCCCTTGAAGCCCCTTGAGGGGCAAGGCCCAGTTATGTCCCCCTCAGTTCTTCCCTCTTGGGCTCCCCGGAACAGCCTTCCTGGCCCCAGGGCCACCTGCCAGGCTGGCACTGCCCTCAGCTGTCCCTGCCCTGGCCCCTCTCTGGCGTGGCCTCTGTGCAGTTCGCCCCCTCCCTCTGGCAGCTAGCAGGGCAATTGTTGGGGAGGAGTGCGGCCTGAGGACCAAGGGGGCGCAGGCCCTGCCCTCCTGGCAAGAGGGGCTCCGTATGCATTCCTTGGTGCTCTCCGAGTGCAGCTGACGTCCTGCCCATTCTAGGCAGACGCCCGTGTGCATGTGTGTGTGTGCTGTCCAGTGTATATTGTGTCTTAGCTTCGATTTTAAAAGTCATTCTGTACAGAAAGAGATGCAGCGGGGGTGGGAGGGCAGAGTGGGCAGAGGGAAGTGACCTTGCTCCCAGCTCTGGGTGTTGGGTGGGCTCAAGAGGGTTGCAAAGGGTCTGCCCTGGCCCAGGCCCCCCTTGGGCTCAGCACGAAAGGGCTTTCAATGAATTAAGTGAAAACTTTTCTCCTTTTTTACAAAAATGCAAAAATCAACAAAGCAGATCTATTGGAAATAAAATATGAACTTGCAGTGGTACTTATTTACATGGGGGTGGGGGGTGGGTCCCCAAACACAGGCCTCCAGACTTCAAGACAGGCAGGACCCCTGCCTCAGGCATGGAATGGCTTCCTCCCACATCCTTAGGTGTGGCAAAGCAGCTGCCAAGGCCTAGGGCATGTCCAGGTGCATAGAGTCCACCACAGCTTGAGTGCCCTGTGACACAGGCCTGCAGGTGACCTTTTAGCCTTGAATACTGATAGCTCCCAGGCCATGCGACTGTTCTGTGTAGGTCTTTCCTCAGCTATGAGTGGTTTCTTTATTGTTGATGTTATCCAAAAGGCAGTAGACAATACTGTCCCTTTGGAATGGTTTGCATAACAGCATAAGTAGAGAATGGCACTGAGGAAGTACCCTGCCTCTTGCCTTCAGAGGGGCCCATGCTCTAGGCGCCAAGTCTTTCTGCCCTGCTCCCCCCATCAGCCTGTGTGCTGGGGGTAAAGAAAATAGGGCAGGCTTCACATGACCTCAGAACTGCCCAGCTCCAGCTCTTCCATCAGCTAATACTGATTTGGATGTTAAGGGACTTCATCTGGGTCACAGCTAAAATGACCACTGGACTCCCAGTGTGCAAGGGGCCCCCTTCCCCTCAGCAGGGCTGCCCCTTATGCTGTCCAGAGCAGCCACTCGGCCTCTTGGTGCACCTGCCCCTCTCTTGGGCAGTGACCACCATAACTGATGGGCCTGATAAAATCTGCCAAAGTCCACAGTCAAAATCGTTTTAGCCACCTCAGCACCTGCTTGTGGCAGGTGTGCCCATACCCTCTTCCCTGCTTTGAGGCATGGGGGCAGCTTTGAGGCTCCTGAGGGATGAGGAGGCCAGCTGGCCTGAGTCTTTGGTAACTCTCTGGATGCCAACAGATAATCCTAAGAGGGCTGTGGATAAATTTTTTTTTATTTTTTTTTTCTAAGAAAGTTTCTAGATGATAGATACCTCCTGAAGGAAGAACCCTCAGCAGACGCAGTCACATTGTCTTTTCTGCTGTCCATTGGTGCCAGCCCTGCTGCCTGCCAGCTCTCATTCCAGAGCCAAAGTCCTTTGGTCTCTCCAATAATGGCCACCACCACCCTTCCCCTGGGGCAGCTGGAGCCCCAGGGAGGCTCTGCTCACAGCCTGGGTCCTGACAGTCTGGGCCCACCACACCCTAGCAAAGCTGAAGGAGGAAGGCCAGGAGACGGAGGGCTCTAGACCCTGGCCCACCAGAGCAGTTTTTGCGGGGGAAGCAGGGGCAGGAGTTATTCCTCTGTGCTGGGATGTGTCAGAGAATGCTGAGGCCAGGGCTGGAGGGAGTGTAAATATTGTTAATAATGCACCCATCACTGTGGCCATGGGAGAGTCTAGAGAGGCTGCATTCTGGCCGTTACACTTGCTATGGCTCTCCAAATGTTAGGCCAGGCTAGGGGAATGAACCGTGGTGGGTAAGACTCCACCAAGGACCAGCCCCATCCCCCAACTCCTCCTCTATTGCCCTGGCCTTAGGGCATGCTGGGAGGCCTGCTTGGCTCGCTGCCTCCTCAGCCTCACAAAAGCCTGGGCCTCTCGATCACCCTTCCGGCTCTCCAACAGCTGCAGGATTGGATCTCCTGTGGAGAGAAGCCAGAGGCCAAGTCTGGGAGATGGGGGGGCAGGCGGGGACACAACACTGCCCCACCCATCATCACCAAGCTGAAAGAAAACCAGTGACTGACAACTAGCCAAACTTCAAGACACAGCTGGAAGATGAGAGTGCTTGGACTGCCTGAGGTGGTGACTACTACCTTCCTGAAGAGAACCTGAAGCTAGTTAACTCTTTGTGCCTTAGTTTTCTGGTCTCTAAAACAGCTAATGATAACACCTGCCTCACTGATGGATTGTAAGAATTGAAAGAGTTCATCTACACCAAGTACTCAGAACTGACTCACGATATATGCACAAAGATGAACTATTCCTATTAACACGCTGGGAGAATTCTTTGTAGGGATGTGCCCCTCACAGATCCAGGCTTCTTCCTCTCCCCAAGGAATCTCATTGGTGACCTTATCCACCAGAGAGAAGAGTCACCCAAAACTTCACTGAGCTTGAATCTCATTGGTCTCAAATCAAGAGATTGGCCAAGCCCTTATTCCACTGGCTTCCATCTCCCAAGGAAGCATTTCTCTAGGGTCCCTTCCTGAGTTTTCCAGGTGTCCTGTCTCTACCCTGCCCTATCCTGGGACTCAGGCCTACCATTGGGCGCAGGATACGTGAGAGGCAGGCGCATCTGGGGCGCCTCACTGGGCTCAGAGCTGGTCAGCCCAGGCACCCCACGCAGTGGCAGGAAGGCCTCCCCTTCCAGGTCATCAGCCCCCAGTGTGTCATGGTCCAGCACCGTGAGCAGGAGGCACGACCCATCCTTCTGGCATGGCTCAGCAGGCACCAGGCTGGCAAGGACAGAATCAGGCTCAGCTGCTTATCCAAGACTACCATCACCTTACCCCTGCTCCAACACATGGGTCATCCCTCATTGAGCACAAGCACATTACAAAGTCAGCTCTGCCTGGCTCCTCTCAGCCATGTACATGACACCTGCTCTGACCATGGGCTGATGCTTTAAATCAGGGGTCCTGTGGCCCCGGGTCCACCTGTCTTGGGCAACAGAGAGCAGATCCGTGAGGACCTCAAAGTCAGGACCCTTCCCTGGAAGGCTTCAAATTTTATGTTCCCCTCAGTGGAAGAAACCTTTGTCCCAAGTGCCCTTTCCTTAAGTCCAGTGTGGTCATCTCAGGGGTCCCTTGAAGGAGGCTCAGGGAAGGGAAGCAAGGGGAGGAACTAGAAGAATAGGGACCCACTCACAATTCAAAGGTCTCATCAAACAGCGGGTGAAGGTCCTTCTTGTGTTTCTGGGTCTCCCTGGGTGCCAACTCGGGGAATTCATGCCTGGGTTCCAGGGTCAGCTGGACAAAGGGGTCACTGGAGCCTAGGGGAAGGGTGCTGCCAGGGTTCTTCCAGTCCTCCCCTGCAGCTGTGCCACTCAACAGCCCTGCGCCTCATGAGAAATGCACCCAGAACTCCTCCACAGCCCCAGGGACACTGGCAGGGAGGGCCATAGAGGAAGCAGTTAGTGGCCAATAACCAGCTTCCACTCACCATTGGAGTCCAAGGGTCGCAGGCCGGAGGCACTGAGCAGCTCCACATGCAGCTTCTGCTCAGAGGCGCGGTAAGAGGCCTTGACGGTGACGGCACCCAGCTCCTCAGAGGTGGTTTCCACCTGGTGTGGGTTGCATACTCAGGGTCACCTGGGCAAAGCAGGATGAGGCCAACTCCAACCCTGGTGGGCGTGGGGGTGGGGGAGGGGAGCCTCACCTGCTGCTGGATGCGACTGCAGAAGTACTTCTGAATGAGCTCCCGGCTGGAGGCCGCCTGCAGTTCCAGGTCCCTCTGTAGAGCCTAGAAGGATACATCTGAGTACCACCTGAATGTCAGTCAGCCGTCACCAGGCTCACAACTGAGGCTGAGACATGACTTCAAAAAGGAAGCTCTGGGGCTATAAGACCATGAACAAAAATGCACCTTCAGCAATGCCTGAGGTTTTGGGACAGAGGCACAGACAGTAGGCTTCTTGGGCATGCCCCCATCCTATGCAGGAGCACTGGGCCCCTGTGCTTTGAAGGATTCCACACCTGGGTTAATACTCTGTTGTCACCATCTTAAATTTCTTTCCTTTTTTTTTTTTTTTGCAGTGCTGAGTATTGAATCCAGGATCTTGCACATGCTAGGCAAGCATTCTACCACTGAGCTACATCCCCAGCCCTGGTAATAATTTTGAGTAAGGTGCGTGTGCGTGCGTACCTTCTCATTTTGTACTGGGCCCAATAAATTAAGTAGCTGGTCCTGGACACAGGTGAGTGCAGAAAGACAGATTCCCTGACCTCCTACCTGGGAGCTCACCAAAAGGTTCCTACCTGGAAGGTGGCCGTGTGCAGAGCCTCCGGTGGCAAGCCGCAGCCCTCAGCATGGAAGCAGATCTCCAGGTTCTGGGGAAGACATCAGAGGTGGCCCCAGGAACCCTCCCCCAGGGTTACTGTCCTATGGCCGGCATTTTTACCTGCAGGGCAACCTTCAGCCTGCTAGAGGCTAGGGATGAGCTGCGCTGGGAGGCCGATGCCTCTGCTAGCACCGTGAGTGTGTGGGTCCACAGCAGGGTCAGAAGGCTGGCCGAGGGCAGAGGATGCCAGACATAGGATACAGTGGAGGAGGAGGAAGCAAAGATGTTCTTGAGAAAGGGGAGGCCTCAAGGACCCAGATCTACCCCAACCTTCCCCCACACCTGCTCCACAGGTGAGGCCAGAGCTGGCAGGCAGTGGGGGGGGGGGTGGTGTCTCCTAAGGGAACAAACAAGGGGCAGGAGGGTAAGTCCTATCTGACACATCTCAAGTTCAGTGAAGAATCTTCAGTAGGATCATGAAACCCCAATAAACCACAAAAGATGGGCAGGGAAGCTGGATCCCAATGTCAGAAACATGATTCAAGATGGAGTAGCCAAAATGATAGAATTACAACACATGACAGGGATAAAGCATCTACTACATTGCAGGGGGAATAAAATAGTGACAGGGACACCGTTATTATAACACCTTGAGTTTAACATGTGTCAAAGCAGAGTCTGGCAGTTATGTACAAAAAAAAATTATTGTTTAAAAATTGGTGAGGAAAGGGGCTAGGGTTGTGGCTCAGTGGCACAGCACTCACCTAGCATGTGTGAGACCCTGGGTTCGATCCTCAGCACCACATAAAGATAAATAAATAAAGGTATTATGTCCATCTACAACTAAAAAAATACTTTTAAAAAATGGTGATGAGATCTGGGCTGGGGCAAAGCTCATTGGTAGAGCCCCTGCCTAGGAGGCATGCGGCCCTGGGTTTAATACCCGGTCTAGGAAAAAAAAAAAATGGAGGAGGGCTATGTATTTATTCAACACATGTAAGTGCTCATTATACACCAAGCACTGTTCTAAAGGCTTCTAAGCAAAGCTTCTGTCTTAGTGGAGAGGTAATTGTGGTTTATGTGGAGGTGGGGAGAGCTGAACAAATGGTATAAAATGGCCTAAGACATAAGGGTCTGGCTGTAGGGGTCCTGGCTGTCCAGGAGGAAGAGAAGAATTCTAGGAGAGAAAGGTCAGCAGCCTGCTCAGGGCCCCAGTTCCACCTGGAGGTGGATCCTCCTGGGCATCTCTACAACTAACAGTCACTGGCCACTTCCTGTGTAGTCATTGACCACAACCCTACTCTCAGCACATCACATGACCCATTTAGTCCTCAGTAGAAGCCTATAGTCATTGGCACTTCAGTAACTGCTCAAAGCCACCAAGGAGTACTAAGTCTGGAATCTAAAGTCAGGCCATCCAGAGTCCACACCCTGTGCCTCCATCCAATGCTTTAAGAGACCCTAACTAGAAGTTTCCCTGGATCATGGCCAATAGCACTGGATGCCAAAAACATTAAAAAGAAGGAAAAAGCTGGACATGGTGGTGCATGCCTATAATCCCAGTGGTCTGTAATCCCAGCAGCTCAGGAGGCTAGACAGGAGGTTCAAAGTCAGCTTCAGCAACTTAGTGAGATGCTAAGCAACTCAGTGAGGCCTTGTCTCTAAATAAAATACAAAATAGGGCTGGGGATGTGGCTCAGTGGTTAAGTGCCCCTGAGTTCAATCTTGGAAGTGCCCCTGAGTTCAATCCTGGGGACTCAAAAAAAAAAAAAAAAAAAGAGGAAAAGCAGTCAGGGGTTCTGGAAGATGGTCTCAGGACTAAGGGAGAATGGATAGGGAGATCTCAGCTCAGACCAAGGAAGAACTGGTAATTCTCAGTACTGAACAGCATGAAATGGACAGGTTTATAAGGTAGTGAGTGAGTTCCTTATCCCTGGAAGCAAACATTTGAGCAGAGGCTGGTCATACCCTCTAAGGGACTTCACCAAAGGGATTTACAACAGGTCCCCTTAATTAATTAAGATGCTGAGGCCCTGGAGGCAGGGCAGGTGGAGAAAGGGTGTGGGCACTGCAGGGCAGGGACCTTGGCAGACCTGTTAAAATTCTCCTGCACCAGGTTGGTATTCATGTAGCAAAGCTCCACCTCCAGGAACTTCATCAGGGGCAGAATGGCCTGAGGAATAGGAGGAGGTAGCTCAGGCCCATTTCAATCCCAGCCCCATTTCCTTGCCCTGGGGAGGAAACAGGGCCAGGAGCTTCTGTGCATGGGTTTGAAATGTCTGCAGGCTCTGCCCCTGCCCATCTCTCTCTGCCTTCCTCTCCTGATTGCTATCGCTCCAGCCACACTAGCCTCATCTACGGCCAGGCATGGTGCTACCTCACAGCCTTTGCTGTTCCCTCTGCCTGGAATGCTCTTTCTCTAGAAATTCTCATGGCTTCTTCCCTCACTTCCTGGCGGTCTTGACTCAGCTGTTGCCCTCTGAATGAGGTCTTCCCGTTACTATCTAAAAATACAACCCTCTGACACTTCCCACCCTTCCTTCTGTTTTATTTTTCTCTCTAGCACTTATCATCATCTAACACACTATATAAGTGTGTGTGCACACACATACGCTTCTGTATGTATATTTATAGTTATAATCATAACTAAGCTTACAGTACTTAGTAACTAAAGTTATCGTACTTCCGTACTCAGCTCTTCTTTCACTTTCCTGGCTAGAATGTAAGCTCTAGGAAAGCAGAAAATTTTCACTGATCTATCCCCAGGCTGGAATCACTGTCAGGACAAGGTGGGCACTTACTAAACAGTTGATGAATTAATGAGTAGCCTTCCCCCAAAACAATCAGGGGTGTGTATCACTCTCCCAGTTTACAGACAGGGAGACTGAAGTGAGCTGGCTCGCATAAACATGACAGCAGAGCTAAGAGGCACCAAGAAGGCTGTGTGCCCAGGCCTGTGGGGCTTTTCACCCTCCCCACACCGATTGTCGGTGCTGGGAGAGCCCATACAGGGACCCAATTTGTACCCCTGAGTGTCCAAAGAGGAAAACCAGCCCAGGGAAACAACATACCTGGGCTGATCTCTGATACCCCTAAGGCCTTCAGCCCCCAAAACAACCTGGGTCCCCTTTATAACCCCAGACACAAAGAGCTGGCAGGGCAGCAAAGGTCAGTGAGCAGGAGAGTCACTCACATCCTCAGGCAGAACGGACTCCTTGACACCCACAAGTCTCTCGATGTGCTTGGCAATGCCCACCTCCAGCTGGGGACACAAAATGGTAGATGGAGGGAGGTCAGGGAATGAGTGGAGGATTGGGAGTTCACGTGAGACCTGAGTTTAGGCTTAGGAAGAGAGGGCTGGACATCAACCCAGGTCCTGCTGGGGGCCAGGGTGGGGTCACTGTGGAGTCAGACAACAACTTACCTGCTCAGCCAGAGTGCGGACACCTGTGCAGATCTCGTGGCCCAGTCCAGCCAGTGCACCCTGCAGCTGGGCATGTAGTGTGTTCTGCAGCTGGCCGTGCTCCAGCAAGGCCCCCACCCGCTGCTCCAGGGCTTCCCATGCCAGCTGAGCGGGTAGCTTGCCAATCACCAGCCGAAGCTGCTCCATGTCATTCACTACCACACATAGCTGGGGACAGGCACAGACAGAAGGATGCAGGGCTTCCTAAAACAGGGCCAGCATTGCCAGGCCCCACCCCACCCTGACCAGCCCCCAGCCTGGGCTCTGTTACCATGTTGGCTGCCTGGCCCTGATCCTTCTGGCCTGCAGAGAGCTCTCGGGCCCGGGCCTTTATAAGGCTGCAATACACCAGGGCCAGCCTGCAGGTGTCCTGAGGTGTCAGGGAGAGGAAAGTGATCAGTGGGTAAAGCTGCCATGCAGGGTAGAGGGCAGGGCATGTGAATCTCAGGAAGTTGGGAGAATTTCAGACATAGGCCTTGGGAAGGTTGGTGGATGAGCCTGGAATTTCTGTCGGGTAGGTGATAGGAAGGTTGTCCTAGAAAGATGAAGGACACAGAAAGACATGCTGCACCTCCACAAACTTGACAGTGATCATGAAGGCCTCCTCTGGGTCTGGCCAGTCCAGCTGCCGGGCAGTGTGACTGATCTGAGCAAAGCAGGTGGACAGGTCCACAGCTGACGTGCTATGTTTGGTCAGCTCCCCCAGGGGCACCAGCTGGGGAAAAGGGAGAGCACTTAGAAAGGAGGGCTCAGAACAGGGACAAATCCATTCTCCCACTAACAAGCACAGAGCTGAGCAGGGAGCTACAGGGGGGACAAGCTAGGCTCTGTCCAGAGCCCCAGCCTGTAGGATACATGGCAAAGGGAAGTCACAGGTCACAGTTAACTCCAGGGTATCAGGAGACAGCCACATTTTGCACACAACTGGCCTGAAGTGGGCGGGGAGGGGGTGTCCTAGCAGGTTACCAGCTTCTACCACACCCAGAGCGAGCGCTGGGCCATCTCCGAATTCAAGGTCCCTGCCCACACCTTGTCCATCTGCACAGCACGCTGCACCCGCTCCAGGGCCACACTGTAGGTCTTCTGCAGCCAGGAGGGAATGGCTGGCTGGAACCAGCGGTGAAAACTATCCAGAGCCAGGACTCTGTCCCTGGGGAGAGCTAGAGTTCAGCTGCGGAAGGCTGCGACCAGCTCTAGCCCACAGCCCTTGTAGACTCACCTCTTTTCTGAAGCACGTACAGCTTGCCACAAGCCACCTGCTTGCTGCCTACCTGTCTAGAGAGACTGGGCCCAGCTGGCAGAGCTCTTTTAGACTGATGTAGAGCTGGAACAGACTCTCGCCCATCTCTGGAGACACAGGGCTGCCCACTGCCGATGTGTGGTCCTGTGCCCGCTTGGCCACCTGCAAAGAAAGGCCTAGCGGGCAGGGTGGTGGAACTGGGCTGAGGGATACAACCTAGGGTCAGTGGAGGGCCTCACCAGCCACTGTAGCTCCAAGAAAGCCATGGAGAAGAGGTCGATCTTGAGGACACTGGAGGAGACAGCAGTGTGACCCTGTGGTACACATCAGGATCTCACAGGCCCACCACCTCCCAACCTGGGTCTGCTCACTTTTGGAAGATCTTGTTCCATGTGCGCTGGCACTGGTGCAGGTCACCCATGACATCCTGTACCAGGTTCAGCAAGGCTTTGCCTGCCTCTAGCATGCCCTGGAAGGGACAAGGTAGGCTAAGCAGGGCTGCAGAGACAAGTGTCCCATTCCGCCCTGCCCCTGTCCAACACCTACCTGCACCATGGGCTGATGGTGCTGCTGCTTCAGGTGGAACCATTCAACTGTACCAGTCTGCCAAAAGAGAGGCAATGAGCAGGGAGGAGTTGCTGGGTCCAGGCACAAGCCCTCATGCACCCTAGGGAAGGTGTCATACCCTCAAAGCCTCCATCACCAGCTGGGGCAGTGGGGCACTGTCTGAGCACAGTTCTCCAAAGGCCTTCATCTTGCACATTTGCACCAGGACCCTGGGAGACAGAGAGAGGGCTGTGTCTAACAGGCCCACTGCCCCATACCCACTCCTGTAGCAGGCCTCTCCCTACAGCTGCCCCACTATACCCTCACCCCTGAAGAAGCAAAAGCAGAGCCACCAACCTGAGGAGAGACTGCAGCCGGGATGGGGAGTCAGAGACAGAAAGAGGGAAGACAGAGCGGAACCTCCGGATGAGGGAGAGGCCGTAGGCCAGCAGGGAGGTGAATGAGGTGGCCAGTTCCTCCAGCTGCAAAGCCAAGAAGATGTCAGGATTTGGGAGCTGCTTATGGGTCCATGGCCTCCTGTGCTCCCCTGACCTCCCCCACAGCCCTCCCTGCTCAACAGCCCTTGCCCACCCAATTCCCACATCCACCTGTTCTGCTTTGAGCCGGCCCTGGATCCACTGGTACTCCATGCTGGTGATGGGATGCAAGAGGCAACTGCTAGGGAACTCAAGGCTCTGGTAGAGGCGACTGTAGGCCAGCCACTGTCTGCAGGGACAGGAAGGCCTCAGCCAGGCCCAGGGGGAGGGATGGCACCTTCCCTGCTCCAAAGCCGCCTATGAAACCATCTACCAGCAGAGGCTGAAAACCAGTGACTGAAAGTGACTCAGGCGAGCGAAAACCAGTGACTGAAAGTGACTCACATGGTTTATTTCCATGGATGCTTTTCAAATTGTCTATCTCTTTTTTTTTTAACTGGAGTCTAAATGAAACTTTCTTCTTTTTATTTATTTTTTTTAAAGAGAGAGAAAGAATTTTTTAATATTTATTTTTTAGTTTTTGGCAGACATAACATCTTTGCTTGTATGTGGTGCTGAGGATCGAAACTGGGCTGCACGCATGCCAGGCGAGCGCACTACCGCTTGAGCCACATCCCCAGCCCCAATTGTCTATCTCTTAATTAGAGCTACGTGATTATAAAACTTGAGAATTTTTTTGCTTCTTATGAAAAGTGGGATTTAAGGATTTAAGCCTGCATGCACACACAGCAACCATCAGCTGGAACTTGAGATGGCTCAAGGGGACATGATGGAGGAAATGACTGAGCTGGACAAGGGTCCAGTGGAAGGGCAGAAGGAGGGAAGAAGAGCAATCCAAGGACAGGCCAAGGTTCCTACTGGACACAGCTGCCACCTGCACTATGTGCTTGGGCCCTGTAAGCAAACCAGGCCCCTCACTGTCTGGTGGCTGTACCAGCTTCACCTCCATCCTACCCTTATCTTCCGAAATATTCACCTGCCTAAGGTTCTGGATATACACTGCCCCTGGCCCTCAACTACCTTCCTCCTAACGGCCACCACGCCAGATAGAGGACACACTGCTCTGCTCTGACTAGTCCTGCCATTTAAATACTTCTGTCCCATGAGCAGCTGGAGATCTGGATTATATGTGAAATCTCCAGATTTTTTTTTTAAGAGAGAGTGTGAGAGAGAGAGAGAGAGAGAATTTTTTACTATTTATTTTTTAGTTTTCGGTGGACACAACATCTTTGTTTGTATGTGGTGCTGAGGATCGAACCCGGGCAGCACGCATGCCAGGCGAGCGCATTACCTCTTGAGCCACATCCCCAGCCCTCCAGATTTTTTTAAAAGTTGGCCACTGATTTAAAACATGCAGTTTGGGGCAAAGAGAACTCTCCTAAGTGTGAGGCTTTGAGCTTCCAGCAGAATACAGGAGCTGCCAGCCGCCAACAGCCCCCTAGGGTCCCACCAGGGCTGTGCACTCACGCCATGGACTGGTGGAAGTCAGATAGGTCCTTCTGCGTGGCATGGAGAAAGAGGATGGTGGTGGCCTGGGGACTCAGTGACCCATCCCAGGAGGTACTACCCGCCTGAGGGGAATAGTGGAGAGGTATTAGGACCTGATTGGCAACCCTGGCAGCACCCAGCCCTGGGAAGGCAGTACCTGGTGCTGGGTGACTTCATGGGACACAAGCTGCTGCAGCAGGTGGCGGTGCACAGTGTAGCTGGGCTGGGAGCGGCTAGCTGCCGTGGCTCTCTGCAATGAGGCAAGGATGGCTGTGAGCAGAGAAGACCCAACACAGCAGGGACACTGAGGCTGCGGGGCTCAGTTCCTGGCCCAGGCCCCAGACCTACCCTCTTGTGAATGAGCTGGAATTGGAGGTGGCACTGGCCACGGTCTGGGTAGGTCTCGGTGCAGGGCTCCAGGGGGTACCACTGGTCCTCTCGGCAGTGAAGGTCCTGGTGGGCAGGAGACACCTGGAGCTGGGGCCGGAGGCAGTGGGGCAGTCCCCAAGCACCTGGAGCCCCTCTCCAGAACCTTCACACATGCCCCCTTCAGCTCTACCCAGGCCCCATTCCTCCTGCCCCTCACCTGCAGCCTCAGAACCACGTTCCCCAGAAAGTCGTCCTGGCCTTTGTCCTTTCGAGCCTCCTTAAAGATCCTGTTTCAGGTAGGATCCATGAGGGAGATGGATCAAGTACCTGAAGGGATCAGAGTAGAATCTGCCCCCCACCAGTAGCCAGCGTGGACCCAATGATGGAGTACGTGGCAGGAGGGCAGAGGGAGTCCCCTTCTTTCCCATGAGTCCAGCACCCACCTCCGGAGCCCATGCAGATCTGTGAGCTCCCCAAGCTTCTGTCTGACAGACTCCACAGTGTCCAGGTCCCTGGTGGGGCAGAGGTTTGAATAAGAGACAGACAGGGCGCCCATCACCCTTTCAGGGAGGAGACTTCCACCCTCAGCCCTTCTCTTCCCTCCCCAGGAGCAGGCCATGTCAGTCACCACATGTCCAGGTGAAAGCTCGCATTGGTTATGTCCTCAAACTCCCTATAGGGAGAAAAGGGTGTAGGTGAGGGCCTTGGAAGCGTAGGACCCTCACCAGACCAGACCACAAGGACTCCAGATCCTGTCCTTCACAGCTGCCATCCCCACAATATGCCCACTCCCACTTGGCACCTTCCTGCAAGCTGCTACTCCCCTCACACACATCCCTCCCCATCCCTCCTCCCTGCAAGGTAGGGCCTCCGGCTATCCCCAATGCACCTGGAGGGACTCCACCCAGCCCCATCAACACCAGGACTGTCCTGTCTGGCCTACTGTCTCCCCCGCCCAGGGCCCAGCCCCTTCTCCAGAGCCACTCATCTGACTGACTGAGGAGTCCTGAGAGTACGGGGAGGGGGGCTGGGGCAGGGCCACGTACAGGATAAAGGTCTCGTCCCAGACAGGGTTGAGTGTCTGGTTGACAACCTGGGTGCGGTGGGTCTGCTCCTCAGGAATGGTGTGCCTCACCACCGCCTTCTGCCTACGCCGGGACCCAGGGCTGCCCCCTGGCACACCCACCCCCTGCTCGATGCCCAGCAGGCAGTAGGGGTCACTGAACCCTGGGAGGAGAGAGGATGAGGCACCACAGAGTTGGCTGGGCTCCCTGGGAGGGTCCCTCTTCAGCCCACCTGAGGAGCTTCTCCTGAGAGAGGGACAGGGAAAGTTGGACAGAGCACCACCTCCCCAGCCCAGATGCCCAGTGCAAGGGACCAGCTAGATGGAGGCCAGTCCTGGAGACATTTGGGAGACAGGAGCTGCTGCCAGGAGTTCTGGGTCAGACTGTGATGGGACAGAAAGGAGTTAGGAAGCAGCCCTCAGGGCTCACCACCCTGCACTCACCACTGACATCCTTGCCCAGGATGCCCTTGGCCTGTTTCACTGTTGCCTTCAGACAAAATACTGGCCTCTAGAGGGATGGGAGGGAGTGGCCTGAGTCCCCGAGAGGGTTGGCCTTCCCAGGCCCTTCCTTGCCTGGGATGCCCTGGCCCAAGTTACCTCAAGCTCCCTGACCCGCTGCAGCATCTGCTGGTGCTCCCCGGGCTGCAGCTGGAAGGCCTGGTGGGGAGGCAGATAGTGTGTGGGAGTTTGAGGGCAGGGGTCAGGCCAGAAGGCAGAGCCCCGGGGTCCAGGCTGCGGGAAGGTGGAGGGGTTGGGGCCGAGCTCACCTCCTGTAGATATCCCAGCAGCTCCGAGGCCTTGGTCACATGGTTGGGCTCCGGCTGACCCAGGCGGTGCAGGACAGTGTAGAGTGCTTCCTCATAGAGCAGGTCCCGCTGAGGCACAGCAGGGTCATATCAGGAACTCCCCAGCCCAAGGAACCCCTTACAGCCACACCTCAAGCCCAGAGCAGAGACAGGCAGCCCATGTGCAGTGAAGGGGGTTGAGGCTCAGAAGTCCCTCCCAGGTTGCCGCCATCAGCCTTGGCCAGTGATGGAGGGGCTTTCAGGAGGATGTAGGGCTGCTCCCCGCACCTCTCTGCGACCCCCATCACTCCGACTCTTCCACACCCCCCCATCACTCCGACTCTTACCTCCTCAGGGGAGAAGTGGTGGGATGGAGGCTCAATCTGGGGAGCAAGGTGGAAAGACAAGGTGTCCTTGGAGGCCTGCTTGGAGGAACAGGAAGGCCCAGGCCTAGTGCAGTGGGTCCCCAGCACACCCTTCAAGCCCACTGAAGCCCCACACCTGTTCCCACAACAGGCCTCCTTGGGGTCTGGCCCTTGGGCCACCTTGCTCGTCCCCTGGCCTGCTGAGGCTGAGGTCCATGGGCGTTCAGCTGGCCCAGCAGCACAGCCCTCTGCCACCTGCCCCCACACTCTCTTCCTTCCCCAGAGGAAACAGCTCTGCTTATCAGGCAGCCGCCTGCTCAGCCCTGTGGCGGAAGTGAGGCCCTGCAGCCGAGGTGGGAGACTTGGGGGGATGCTGAGCAAGCCTGAGGTAGCTCAGAGGGGTCCCTAGGCAGCCCACCCCACATCAGGGACACCTGCCTCACAGAGCAAAGTTCCTCTGGAACTAGGGGAGAGGAGAGGGAGGGCAGGCCCACTGTAAAGGGGGGGGCTAGAGAGGCTCGGGCCCCCAACCTGAGAGACTCATGGTGGCTCAGAGGACATGTGGCAAACCCACCCCGCTGACCCAGAAGGCTCTGCCCAGGAGCAGGGTGGACGGGTAGGTGGGGCCAGACACCCATGCCTGCTGAGTCCCCAAGGCCAGCTGTTCTCCCCATTGAGGTCACTCCTACCTCCTGGGTTGTTGGAGGCAGGGCATCCTGTAGGTCTCTGACCCTGCGGCGCCTTATCTTGATGGCCTGGCGCAAGAGGGGAGGGCGACGCTGGGGGTGGGAGAGGCTTGTCGCCATAGTGGCTGGTTCTGCCCTTCCCTCTGCCGCCCTGCTGCTGCTGAGTGAAGACGGTGAAGCCACAGGATGATGCAAAGAGCCCCAAGGCTGCCACCCTCTGCCTGGGAAGGGTGGAGGGAGCGCAGTGCGGGGGACAGAAGGGTCAGGGTGTCACTGCCTTGGAGAGGCTGTCTCCCAGGTCCCCTGCACCTTCCTGCAGCCCAGATCCTTGCAGAAGCCTGTCTATCCTGGAGCAGAAAGTGGACATTGTAGGCGGGTAAGCCCCACCCCACCCTCCCACAGAGGCTTTAAGGATGGTCCCGTGCTCCCAGTAGGGCACCCTCCCCCATCAACTCTACTGCACCCAGGGAAGCTAACCTTGGTCCTAGGGGTTCTCACCCCAGGCTACCCAGACAGAATGGGTCCCAGACCTGGGCAGGGGTGGGGCAAGCTCAAACGGAGACAGAGTTCCCCAGCTGGCAGCCAACTGCTCAGCCTGCTCCACCCCACAGGTGACATTCCATGGAGGTGACGACCGGCCAAGCTGTACCAGCCTGGGACTTCCTTGTAGCCTCAACTCCACCATGAAGGTCAAATTCCCTTGTAGGGGAGCTTAGCCAAACCCTGAGAGCTCCTGGGTAGGGCTGGTGTTAGAAGAAGTGGGAGAAGCCCTCCTGCCAATCTCTCCAAGAGGGCAGATTTGGTCTGCTGGGGACAGGAAAATAGACTTTAGCACCAGCATCCCAGAGCTCCCCAACCCACTGACCCTGTGCCCACTGCCTGGGCTGGAGTGGAGCACAGTTCTGTTTCCCACCCTCCCCAACACTCAGGTATTCAGGAAGGCAGTACCAGGTCACACACTGCAGTGACCCACCCAGCTGTCCTAGCCAGCTGGACAAAGAGGGTCCAGCATGCTCCAGGAACCCTAAACCACCTCCTCTCAGATTCCTACTCTGAGCCTGGGGCTGGAGAGTCAGCAGGTGGGACAAAGGCTGGCCCTGCCTGCCTCTTCCACCCAGGTGCTGGGCGGCACCACTGGCCACCCCAGCCAGGTGCATGGGCCTCAGTGGGGAGGTGGCCCAGAGAACAAGATGTTCTCACTCTAGGAAGGAAGAGTCTCCTCAGCAGCTCGACAGCTCTTCTTCCAAAGGTTCCCCTTGGTCAGCACACACAGCCAGAAAGGTCCAGTTATTTCATTTTTACTATTTCACAGTTTTAGCAAACAAATCAAGGTGCAAACAGGGTTTATTTCACATTAATATATTAACTGGATTTTTTTTTTTTTTTTTTCAAATAAATAGGGAATTCTCTTTAAATAACCATCTCTCCTCACTTCGTGGCCGGTCCAAGAACAAATGAGCAAATCTCCGTGCATCCAGGGGGCATGATGCTTAAAGGGAGGGGCCGGCAGCAGGCTATGATCAGCATGTAGGGTTGGGGGCCCTTTGTTCTGAGCCCACCCCGCAGCCCCCAAATGGCATGATGGGATGGACATGCACTCTTCAGCTCCAGTTGAGAAGCCCCTCGTGGAGGGAAGAGACTAGAGGGAAAACAAATTCCAGAAACACTAGCAAGAGAACAGAGGAGCCTCATCCCCAGCCGCAGTGGGCTTCCCCTGAAGCCACTAAACCCTGGAGGCTTGTTGTAAAGCTCCTGCAATCAGAAGTGGCAACAGAATGACCACGGACAGGGACGGCAGGCCTGGCTGAATGGAATGTGGACTGATGGTCAGGTGGGACAGTGGCCTTCCAGAGCTAAGCACAGACAGGGGAAGGAATGTGAGTTGGGACTGGTAGGGCCTTTTTGGCCCACAGGGAAGACATGTGGCTGGTCCGGGGGCGGCTCACAAGGCTGAGTGCAGAATGGCTACCAGACCAAGGGGCTGGACTGCAATAGAGGAGGTGGCCAGAGAGTCCCTCTGTGGGAAGGAACTACTAGAGTGAAACAGGAACAAGGGGAACACCCCGTGCTCCCAAGGACAGCCCCAGAAATGGTAAGAGGGGCACTGTGGGCTGAGCTAGTGTGGGAAGCTGGGGGGACACCTCTCCAGAGGCCAGAGCCCTGCCTTCCTGCAACACTAGTTCCTCTTTATCATCAGACCTGGGGAAGAATAAGGTCCTCCCTGGCCTCCCCCAGCCAGATGCAGTCCCACAAGGAGGGGTAGGGAAGGCCCATGAGGTGGGGACAGGGAAGTAGGCGGGGTCTACTGGGTCTTCTTATCTTCTGGAGGGTAGTAGGGAGGTGGTGGAGGCTGGCTCTAAAGAAGGAAGGAAAGATCATGTTAGAATGTTCTTAGAATAAGAGGAGGCCCATCGTCCCGCCCAACTCCCTGTCTTTACGGCCAGGGGACGGCCACTCCCACTCACCGTGGGCATGTAGACGTTGTGTGGGTTGCCTGGGTTGTAATAGGCGCTGGCAGCTGCTTCTGCGGCCTTGGCCTCAGCTGGAGAGCAAACACAAAGTAAGCACTGGTGGCAAGCCCTGTCCTCCCGGCCCCGAGGCTCAGGGCAGTAATGCTGGTGACCCAGACGGCCAATAAAAAAGCGGCAGTTGAGTTTTCTAAGCAACTGCCACAGGCTGGCACTTTTTTTCCAGTCCCTTATATCCCCGACACAAGCCCACTAGTGGCCCCATGACCATCTGTTTATACATGGAGGAGCCTGAGCCGAATAGGTAGGTCACTCAGCTACCTAAGGGACAGAGAGAACTAGCATCTAGCTTTTCACCACCAGGCCACCTCCCTGCTGGTTCCTAGGCCAGGGGCTCCTGCAAGGTCCTAGGTCCTAGAGAAGAGAGGGTTGGTTTCAAAGGACTGCTAGCAGCCCAGGGGCCTTACCTGCAGGAGTGGAGGGGACATCAGGGCCACTGACTGGAGGCTCCATGGGTCCAGGATAGGGTGGTGGTGGGGGCTGCACATATCCCATGGCCCCATCCATTACAGGAGCTCCTGGATAGAACTCTGCTTGGCAAGAGAGCAACAGGGACCCAATGACTAGTCAGGCCTGGCTCCCTCAGAAGGCTGCCTCCTGGGAGCTGCCCCATATAGCTCCTCAGGGGCAGCCTCTGTACCTCTCCAGCATCTGTTAGTTACGGGTCTCCCCTCTGCACCCCCTGGCCTGGGAGAAGTGGTTAGTGGTTGAGTGGGTGGGTGGGTTGAGGGTGGGCAGCAAAGGACACACTCACCAGGTGGGGGCGGTGGATAGGGGTAGCCAGGAGGGCAGGGATACATTCCATTGGCGACTGGCGGGGGAAAGACATAGGCCCCGCTGGGCATGTAAGGGTACCCATAGGCTCCATTGGGGGCTTCACCTCTGGAGGCTATAAGCACAAGGGGAGAGAGAGATGAGTGCCACCTGCCTCAGGGCTGGCAGAGGGCGGCCCCACTGCCTGCTGGGGAGCTGCTGGCACCCAGAAATGTGCCAGCAGACAGGCCTACCCTCTGTTCCACTCTCCACCCATACATGGGTCTGGCTCTGTCAGGGATGAGGCAAGGCCAAGAGGGGGACAGGGATGGAGGTGAATGGAGGGAAGGAAGGAGGCTCGGGAGGGGTAGAGGAGGAGCCAGGTGAGGCTGTCTGCTGAACACAGTACTTGGTGACTTAAAATGGTTGTTTAATGGTTTAATGGTTGGGTTTTTTGTTTGTTTGTGTGAGGCCACAGTAAAATGTCAAGTCCAAATAGATCTGTCAGAGTGTAGTACACCTGCTCCAGGCAGAAGAGGCCCAGGCTTTGAGGTACAGGACCGAGCAGAAATTACAGGCTTTGCCCCCAACTCCCAGCCCTGGTCAGCAGGGTCAGATATATCTTCTGATGCTTACAAAACAAAAGGAAACATGATCAAACAAAAAACCCACATGTCCAATGTGTCCTTGGTCCCTAATTTCTAGAGCCTGAGTACCTTGAGATGCCACCTGGAGCATGCGCTGACCAAACTCGATGGCGCCCCCTGCTGTGAAGGTCAACTTGTATGAAGCGGAGCCTTCCCAGCCACCTATGAACAGTGCAGGAAAGAAAACAGGTACACTGAAAGAGATGGCTCTTTGCATTCCTCAGGGTCCCACCTAATGCCCCCAAAGCCTGCAGGAAAAAGCCAGGCTTTCTCTTGCCTCCTCCTCATAGACAGGGCTGCTTCCCAAGCCTATGCCCCTGGTGCTGCAGACTGGCCTGGCTCCTGCTATCACGGCCTCCCCCTTTGGAACAGAGGCTTCTTCTTGAAACAAGCTTGACCTTCCAGCCCAGTCCCTGAGGTAACAGGCACAAAGTCCACATGGTTTGGCTTTAGAGCTGATACTAAGGGGTTTCTTTTGACCCCCAAGGAAGTACCAGGCAGCTTCCAAGAGCAAGAGCACTCAGCATTAACTGCCATTCAAGTTCAGAGCAGACCTCTCATTCTGAGGGGGCCTAAGCATGAACCCTGGTCCCTCTAGCTTGGCATCTGTCCAAAGGGGAACCAAGAGAAAGCTTGGGCCTAGGAGGGTGTGAGGGGAAGGCAGGGTCCATGAGGAGGTCTCCAGTGTCTGTACAAGTGTCAGCCACAGGGCAGGGCTTCTCCAGCTTCCCAGAGGGCAGCTGCCTTTGCTTGTTCTCAGGAGAAGGTCCCTCCAAAAACAGGACACAGCTCCTTCCCCCATCTAAAATCTGCACATGCTCCCCAGGGCACAATAGGCATCTTACTTAGTTTTTGGTCTTTTTGCTGATTTTATTCTCTGAAGAGGTGATCTGAACTGCCAACTCATGCCAGCCTTTCCCAGCTCTTGGCAACCAAAAACCCACGCAGGCTGGTCAGCTGGCAGCCCAGATATTCCTTTTGAAGGTAATCTGGAGCATGGAAGGGGACAAGGCTGGGGCAGTAAGAGTTTGAAGAGGATGTTCCCAAGGCAGCACTGATGTCCCTGAGCATCCTTGTCACCCACCTCCTGCTTCAGCCTTCACCATCCCCTTGATGTAGTTTGCACCAAACACAGGCTGTTTGATCTCACAGTCCTTCATGAGATAAAATGGCATCATGAAGGACTGCATGGCATCCTTCCCCTTGGACAGAAAGATGACCTGTGGTGGGAAAGGACAAGGGCCATTAGTGCTGGAACTGCAGCCTGCTAGGCCATTGTTTCCCACCTGCTTCCTGTGTGTGGAGTCTATTCCCAGTTGGGAGCTCGTGCCCATGCCAGGCCCAGCAGGCTCAGGGCTCTCTTTGCACCAGACGCTTCTGGACAGAGTCACATGCACCCTGGAGAGGCCAGACGTGGAAGTCACAAGAACAATGTCCCAATCACAGACAGAACATGTGAACTGGACAAACTGCTTCAGTTAAGTAAGAGAGAAGATGGCAGACATGATGCAGACATGAAAGGACCTCCAAAGCTGGGAAGCATAGGCAGGGACAGGCAGGCAGGGGCCTGGACAGGGGAGGCTTGACCTGGCCTTTTAGAGAATGATGGAGTGGCAGAGCCTCAGAGCTCTGAAGATAGGGCCTTTGTGACTTTCCTGCAGATGACACTCTGCCCAATGGCAACAAGAGCTCTCCTGTCCTGTGCCTGGAGAACCCCTTGGGTTTCAAAACCACCAGGGTATATTCAATTTAACTGAAGATATCAATTGAGTTTCCAGAGATGGGATTTTGAGTCCCTACCTATGTAAGGGTGACAAGACACCTAAAGATGTGTTCCCCTTCCTCCAGCCATCTTGAAGTCTCTCTAGTAGCTAGCTACAGGCAGTAACTTTTTTCTGAGACTACACGTTTTGTGTTACCCTCGGAGTCTGTATGGTGAATGCAGGCTAGGCCCATTCTGCTGTCTGGCATTTCTCTCTGCAGGGTTCTGCTGGGCTCAGTGCCCAGTCTGGAAGTTGTGGCCATGCTACTGTATCCTGTTTACCACATCTATCCCTCTGGATACACACACAGGCCTCAGGCTACTCTAGGCCCAAGTCATCCCAGCAGCTGCATCCAACGCTAGACAGATTTTTCTGACAGTAGATCTGGAATCTGCATGAATTCACAGCCAAGTAGTTCAGCTGCAGAGTCAGGTGATTCTAGAATCCAGGAGCATGTGACAAGAGAAACAGGAGGAACAAGGCACCAATATTCATCAGGGTTCAGAGATCAGCTGACTCACAAGGCAGAGGCTAAGACACATGTCACCCTCCAAATGCAATCAGCCTCCAATCCAACTGTCCTGCTGCTCAACTCACCCGGTAAGGGGTAAGGTAAACAGTGCCCTTCTTGGTCCCTTTGAAGGCCTCTGGAACATTCTTCATGTCATTAAAGGTAAGTTCCACATGATCATAGGACATTAGGATGCTGTGGTAAGAAAAGAAGAGAGGCTCTAATGAGATAGTTGGAGATGTCATCTGTTACCCCCAGACACTGGGTGAGGTTGCCCAGCACATTCCAACATGGCTGCAAAGAAATCATAAGACAGCCATGGAAGAGTTGAGCAAGTTTGGGTCCACAGAATTTTCCCAAACCCCACTCATACAGAACCCAAGTGACCAGCACAGTAGCAGAACTGCAGGGCTCATCCTTCAAGGTGCTGTTTTAAGTCCTGTGATAGATGTTCTATTTTTGTTATTTTGTTTGTTTGTTTGGGGGGGTATTGGGGATTGAACTCAGAGACACTCAACCACTGAGCCACATCCCCAGCCCTATTTCTTATTTTACTTAGAGTCAGGGTCTCACTGAATTGCTTAGCGCCTTGCCATTAATGAGGCTGGCTTTGAACTCACGATCCTCCTGCCTCAGCCTCCCAAGCAGCTGGGATTACAGGTATGCACTACCATGCCCAGCTTTGTTGGTTTTTTAAGCCTAATAAATGAACATTTAAGACTCTAAGACATGACTCCACACATTGCTTTCTCCAGGGCTCCCTTACATAGGGGCTTCTTAAGCTAGGTCAGCAGGGATGCTGGTCCATTCTTGAAAAGGTGATGTGTGTGCAGACTGGGGATGTGGCTCAAGCGGTTGCAACCTCGCCTGGCATGCGTGCGGCCCGGGTTCGATCCTCAGCACCACATACAAACAAAGATGTTGTGTCAGCCAAAAACTAAAAAATAAATATTAAAAAAATTCTCTCTTTTAAAAAAAATGATGTGTGTGCATTTTTCTCGGACATTTCACAGCTTTGGGTTCATGAATTAAAAAATAAAATTTACCATGAGGTCCTGGATTCAATCCCCAGCATCACAAAAAAGGAAGTTCACCATTGTGTGTGTGGGGGGGGTGGGGGTGGGGATATTGGGGAGTGAACTCAGGGATGCTTTACCACTGAGTTACATCCCAGCTCTTTCTTTCTTTTTTTTTTTTGTTTTTTAAAGAGAGAGGGAGAGAGAGAAAGAGAGAGAATTTTAATATTTATTTTTTAGTTATTGGTGCACACAACATCTTTGTTTGTATGTGGTGCTGAGAATCGAACCCAGGCCGCACACATGCCAGGCGAGCGTGCTACCGCTTGAGCCACATCCCCAGCCCCATCCCAGCTCTTTCTATTTTTTAATTTTGAAATAGGGTCTTGCTAAGTTGCTCAGGCTGGTCTTAGACTTGTGATCCTCCTGCCTCAGCCTACCATGTAGCTGGGACTACCTGTATGCACCACTGAACCAGGCAAAGTTTGCCATTTTAAATATTAAATTTTAAACACTGTATTTAAACTTCAATCATTATAGACTTATTTATTTGATATTAGGGATTGAATCTGTGGGCATTCTACCACTGAGCTCATCTCTAGTCCTGGGTTGCTGGAATTACAGATGTGTGTCAGTACCCTCAGTAGTTGCAATTTTTTTTTTTTTCCAGAAATGATGCTGAAGTGCTTTCCAAAATAAGGCACATCCACTAAGCTGTGAAGGGTGACACATGCCAGAAACCCTTCTGCTGGGGAGGTTGAGGCATAAGGATCACAAGTTGGAGGCTAGCCTGGGCAACTTAGGGAGAACCTGTATTAAAAAAAAAAAAAAAAAAGGTTTTTTTTCAGTGGTACAGTGCCCCTGGGTTCACTCTTCAGTAACATTAAAAAAAAAAAAAAGAAGTCATCACACTAAGAAAAACAGGCTTGGTAGATGTTACTAAATGGAATCAAAAGTGTGCAGGCCCAGGAACTGGTTCACACTCAGAATCACAATAAACCAGTGAGCATTGTGAGGTTTCTCAGATTACATGATCAAAAGGTCCAAGTTCACCCGGTCCATTGTCTTCCTTCTCCCAAATATCACAACTTTCTTGACAAGAAAGGAGTAAATGGGAAGAGAACTGGCACAATAAGAGAAGTATTCACCAAGAACATCAGACCCTGAAGAGGGTAACATGGAGAGAAAGTCTGCATTCTGAGGTCTGGGTCACCCTGGGCCTTCTCATCTGACTCATCAAGTCTTCCTAAGTGACAGGTTCCAGTCTACGCAATGGCCTTAGCTAGGTGAAGGCTCTGGCTCCAGCCTGTTTCCCTTGTAGACTCCGCTTTTCCTCCTAAGCTCTTCTACCTTCAAGCAGCAGCCCAGGAATTAGAGAGAATGCATCGGGAAGTGGTGAGGAGGGTAGATCAGAAAGAACCCTGAAGTTCAGAGAACCTCTGCTCTGTGGAGTGATATTAGCCAAGAGCATTCAAGAGGAAAGAGCCTGGGGTGGGGTCGTAGCTCAGCGGGTAGAGCGCTTGCCTACCATATGTGAGGCATCGTGTTCAGCAGGCACCGGGTTCAATTCTCAGTGCCACATTTAAAAAAATAAATAAATACATAAAATAAAAAATAAATAAAATTTTAAAAAATAAATTAAATAAAAGAGACAGAACCAGTAACTAATAATAAAATGAGATTAAAAGTATCAACTATATTTTAAAAAAAGGAAAGAGGCTAACCCTTACAAGGGCTCAGACTCACACCAGCAACTGTTAGGCAGTTGACAAACGTTACCTGTTTAATTTTATCTGTGGGGTTTGAGATTTTTCACTTGAAACCTGAGCTGTTTTGGAATACACTCAAAGGGTGTTTACTGTTAAGCCTACTGACACTGGGGTCAAGACCTCTTTTTTGGAATTCCCATCTGTTATTCAGACTTCAAATCTAGGTCAAGTTATTTAACCTCCCTGGGTCTGTATTTTCCCACCTGTAACGTGTGTATAATAGTACCTACCGCACAAGATTTATGTATTTCAGAAGAGGCGCAGTGGCTGCCGCGTAGTAGCAGCACAGTAAACGCCTGATAAACAGCAATTATTTTTTTTTAAGGCGCCTCTCAGCAAAAGGCTCAAGCAGCGCCCCTAGGCCCCACTGCTTGCCCCAAACCCCGTCCCCATCCCGCAGCCCTACCCCCGCCCCCGGCCCCCAGCTGACAGCAGCCCCGCCCCCGGCCGTTACCCCCCCACCGCGCTCCATCAATTTCTCTCATCCAGGATTTATTCCTCACCGCCCACCGCCCACCGCCCACCGCCTGGACATCAGTCCTTCGGTTCTCCAGGATCCTTCCGCAGTGTTCTCACCTCTCAGTGTTGTTGACGATCACTCCGCCGCCCTCCGAGTGGTTCTTGTTGAGCGCCATAGTCTCTTCGAGAGGGGTCCCGAGACTCGCAACGCAATGCGCCTGCGCCCCTCTGCGGCCCGCCCCTAGTGGCGTCGTTCGTATTAGATCCGGCCAATCACAGCTCCCGAGCGGAGGCTGGACCAACCACAGGAGCCCGAGTGTCACGTGGTAACAGTGTACTACCTTTCCCCCTCCCCACTAGTAACTCCTGCATCATAAACAAGCCCAACACTACGATTCCCAGCAGGCAATGCTCTCCCAGCCTCGATCTCTCCCTGCGTTGGGGCCGGAGATGCATTCTGGAACTTGTAGTCTTCGAGACCAGAGTCCCGGCTGGACTCCATTATTTGCATAACCATCAGTCGGTGTGCTCCCTACCCCGCCTCCTCAGAAGGGTCGCTGTCAGTAGTTTGTCTCCTTGCATTGGTTTTAATTCTAAAGACTGGGCTCGCGTTCATGAAGCCTACACCGGCAGAATCTACCATAAATGTGGGGTTTGCAGCCCTGAACAGTCACTCAGTGGGGCGCCTTCGTTCACTCACGTTTGGGGGCACTTTGTGCCCCCGAACATGGCTAGTGGATGCAGCCCTACAGATAAACGGAAGAACCAACCCCTTCCAGGGCATATTGGGCTAATGGAGTCAGCACAAACTGCCACCCCTTAATCCACCCAAATCCAGACTCTCCAAGGGGTGAGAATTTCTCGGGGAGCGGAGGCTGCACCCGAGCCCCGGCCTGCCGCGTAGAGCGGGTGCCCACCTACCGCCGCCTGCAGCTGGCCTCGCAGTGGCGCTGCTGGCTTTAGAATGTTCCAGCTTTGCTTCCTGGCAGCCCTGCAGGATTTACAAGACTGAATGGAACCTGGCACCCTGCTAGAGCGGAGCCAGATAATATGACTTTCAAAATTGAGCTGACTCATATTAGCTCATGATTCAGCACTGGGCGCTTCCACTGCCCCTGTAATTCTCCAAACTCCCTCCACCTCCAAGTCAGTCTTTGGGGGGAGATTATGAGGGTCTTCAGGTCCACTAGTGGCTGTTCTAGTGTATCAAAGGATCAGAGTTTGATTTCTTAAAAAATTTTTTTGGTTGTCAGTGGACCTTTAATTTATTTATTTATATGTGGTGCTGAGAATCGAACCCAGTGCCTCATACACGCTAGGCGAGAGTGTTCTACCACTGAGCCAAGACTCCAGCCCCCAGGGTTTGATTTTTTATATATATATATTTTTATTTTTTAGTTTTTGGCGGACACAACATCTTTGTTTGTATGTGGTGCTGAGGATGGAACCGGGCCGCATGCATGCCAGGCGAGCGCGCTACCCCTTGAGCCACATCCCCAGCCCCCAGGGTTTGGTTTTTAAGTGAACTGATTTCCTGACATGTGGCAGCATCTGCAAGACTTAGCTTTTAGGGGAGATACTGTCAGCAAGTCATTAACATAGTCCCGTTGGGTTTGTTCCACGAAGTCAAAATTTATTGAATATTAAATTCAAAGCCAGGCATAGTGGTACACACGTGTAACCCCGCTACTCTCTATTCCGGAGGTTGAGGGATCCACAAGTCCAAGGCCAACTTGAGCAACTTAGAGACTCTGGCTCAAAAAATAAGACTGAATGGAACCCGGATGTAGTTTAGGGATAAAACGCCCCTGGATTCAGTCCCTAGTATCCCCCCACCCCACCCCATCCCCCAAAAAGAAACATTTATACAAGATGTGACATGTAACATCTATATTAGATGTAAATATTTGGCACCTGGATGATCAGTTACCTACCCCTCCATCAGGGTTGAAGTGCTCACCAGGTAAAGAAAACCTTCTTTGAAATGTTCCAATTAACATTCCTAAACCTTAGTCCCCATTATAAATAGCCTTTTCACATAAAGAAAACTCTCTTAGTTGGGCATAGTGTTGGGTGCTCGCTGTAATCCCAGGGTGAGGCAGGAAGATTTCAAAGCCAGCCTCAGCAAAAGCGAAGTGCTAAGCAACTCAGTGAGACCTTGACTCTAAATAGTACCAACAACAACAAAAAAAAAAAAAAAAAAGGAAAAAAGAAAGAAAAGAAAAAACGAATATTCTCTTTTACTCAGATCAGCCTTCTTGGTCAGTGTTGTGTCTCCCTTCTGCTCAAGTGAGAAGTCCCATTAAAAAGTTCTAGGGCTGGAATTGTGGCTGGTAGAGCACTCACCTACCATGGGCGGGACCCAGGTTGGATCCTCAGCACCACATAAAAATAAAGGCATTGTGTTGTGTCCATCTACACCTAAAAAATATAAATATTTAATATAAATATTTTAAAAAAAAAAAGTTCTAGAGGGCTGGAGTTGTGGTTCAGTGGTAGAGCACTTGCCCAGCATGTGTGAGGCACTGGGTTCAATTCTCAGCACCACATAAAAATAAATGAATAAAATAAAGATACATCAATAACTAAAAAAAAATATTTAAGAAAAAAAGAGTTCTAAAACCACTGAACTAGAAACAAAGTATCACAACGATAAGAGTACAGAAAAGCTAAGAAAGGTTAAGGCTGCTGTGGGGTTACAAGAGGCCCACCAAGAACAAAGTCAGAGAACAGATGCAAACGCAAAACAGCCCCAGCAGGGGATGGGAACCCATCCAACTTGTTCAGAGCAGAGCTCTGCTCTGAAGGCCCAGAGTTTAGACTAGGGTCCAGACAGCAGGCTGTTTGCAAGTATGGCCACATGGATGAGGGAGAAGGAGCAGTACAGGGAGGTTGACTGTAGGTCTGGTGACCATTCACCAAATGGTCTGATGACCGGTGGATGTGTGGTGTTCCACTGTAATAGGTGCTGCTTCTTTCACTTGATTCAGGTGAGGGGGTTACCTCTTGGGAGACTAGTGAGTTTGTGGGCCTGATTTATCTGAGGTGGATTTGGAAACTCCAAGCCTCCATGTGCTTCTGATTTAATTTGATAAGTTCACAGGTGAGCAATTTTTTATTGGCAAGATTGATAAGTTTAGGCCCTTTGGGGGGACGGGGTCCCTGGGACTGAACTCATGGGAGCTCAACCTCTGAGTCACATCCCCAGCCCTATTTTGTATTTTATTAGAGACAGGGTTTCACTAAGTTGAATGAAGTTAGCACTTCATTTTTGCTGAGACTGACTTTGAACTGGAGATCCTCCTGCCTCAGCCTCTCAAGTCGCTGGGATTACAGGCGACTATGTGTCACCACTCCCAGCTTCAGTTTAGGCTTTTTTTTTTGTATTGGGCATGTAGCCCAGGAGCACTTTACCAGTGGAACCCGGGCCGCACGCATGCCAGGCGAGCGCGCTACCGCTTGAGCCACATCCCCAGCCCTTTAATTTTTATTTTGAGACAGGTTCTTGCTAAGTTTCTGAGGTTGGCTTGAATTTGCAATCCTTCTGCTTCAACCTCCCAAGTCACAGGGATTGCAAGTGTGCACCACTGCACCCAGCTAATTTATGTCTTCTGATTGTGCTGTGCAGCTGGGGGTTATTCTTTCAATAACTTCTGTATATTCAATATCTGGTGGCTATCTTGCCCAGACAAGTTAACCCAGCCATTTTGCTTTGGTACTTGTACTCAAAATGGGGTAGCTCATGGCAAACTGTTGCTTTATAACATAGAGTAACAAAGGGCTATGCACTCTTGAAGTCTACAACGGAGCAAGGCACCACCCGCTCTTCACGGTTCCACAGAAAGGAATAAAAACTGTCACATTAGCAAAGATCATGGTGAAGTCCTGCACAAGAAGACCAGGTTGGGCCTTGCAGGACAGTGTGGTGAATTAAGGATGGTCATGGTGAAATCACCCCAAGTGGTTAGATTAATCTGGGAACATGCAATCTATGCAGTGCTTAAAAATAGGAAGTCAAGCTGGGAGAGGTGGTGCACACCTGTAATCACAGCAACTTTGGAGACTGAGTCAGGAGGATCACAAGTTCAAAACCAGCCTCCGCAACTTAGTGAGGCACTAAGCAATTAAGTGAGACCCTGTCTCACAATTTATTTATTTATTTATTTATTTATAAAAAAAATTTTATTTTTTTATTTTTTATTTTATTTATTTATTTATTTATTTTATTGTTGGTCGTTCAAAACATTACATAGTTCTTAATATATCATATTTCACAGTTTGATTCAAGTGGGTTATGAACTCCCAATTTTACCCCGTATACAGATTGCTGTATCACATCAGTTACTCTTCCATTGATTTACATATTGCCATTCTAGTGTCTGATGTATTCTGCTGTCTGTCCTATTCTCTACTATCTTTATTTTTTTTTTAAAGAGAGAGTGAGAGAGGAGAGAGAGAGAGAGAGAGAGAGAGAGAGAGAGAGAGAGAGAGAGAATTTTTAATATTTATTTTCTAGTTCTCGGTGGACACAACATCTTTGTTGGTATGTGGTGCTGAGGATCGAACCCAGGCCGCACGCATGCCAGGCGAGCGCGCTACCACTTGAGCCACATCCCCAGCCCCCTGTCTTACAATTTAAAAAAAAAATTTTTTTTTTAAAGAGCAGGGGATGGGGTTGTGGCTCAGTGGTAGAACGCTTGGGTTCCATTCTCAGCACCACATATAAATAAATAAAAGTCCCTCAACAACGAATATAATATTTTAAGAAAAGGGCTGGGGATGTGGCTCAGTACCTAGTGCCCCCCAGAATAATAATAATAAGACATAATAATGTTAATAATTATGTTAATTATTGTTAATAATAATGTTAATAATTATTGGAACATAATAATGTTTCAATATCAACATATCTACATGTTGATATTGAAACATTGTCCAAGTCTATTAAATACAGAAGGATATATACTTCCATTTGAATATGGAATATAGGTATATAATTTCTGGAAAGACCTACCAGAAATTGTAGTATTATTCTTTTGAGACAAGGGTCTGAAATGTTAGAGTGGGTTGGTGACTCAGGGTGCATTGTGTTCATTGTTCTGTTTTATTTTTTCCTATGTTCACTTTGATAAAAGTCAAATGACTACAGGTTTTTGTTGTTGTTGTTTTGTTTTTTGTTTTTTAAGAGAGAGCAAAACCCTTTCCTGTGCCTTGGAGATTTTTCTGGCAGGAGGAAGACTGCCTGCCATGCAGACATTGTGTCAGGACCTGAGTCAGCCAGAGGGAAATATTTTCCAGAATCTAACAATACCTTGCAAGGTTTGAGAAACACCATCCTTATCTGCATCAGTTTCCAACTGCTGGACTTGATAAAAGCCCAAGCCATCTGTTCTTCTGTAGACACTGGTTTGGTCTAACTGAGCCTGCATTTTCCTGATTTGCAAATCTATTCTCCACCTGAATAAAATTGTCTTTGACTTTTTAATTTTAACCTCATTTACTTTTTTTTTGTTTGTTTGTTTGTTTACAACTTAAAATATTAATAGTAAATTTCAAAAGGAAAGAGAAGATGTACCCACCGGGCATTTAGTAATGACTGCTCTGAGAACTATGTATTGGAAGTTGAGGACTGTTAAGGTCAACTGTCCAGCCCCACCCCAACTCCGACCCTCTTGCCAAACATGGTGGTAGAGGCTGATCTGAGTTTTGGGGGTCTGAAGCTTATATGATTTTGCCAACTCTCTTTAAGAAAAAAAAATATATATATATATATACACACACACACTTATTCATAAGGCCACACTGAGGCCCTGACGGGAGGGGAAATGTCATGAACAGGAAGTCACATCAGAGGCTCCAGTCTGAAACAGAAGCACTTATAGCACATGAGAAAAGATCATTTTGCTACTTGAATGAAACAAGCTCTGGAAGAGAAGGGCAACATGATCCACTCTGCCTGAACGACCATCTGCTCAGGCTGGTCATTTCCCAGTATGCAGCAGCAAGAAGCAGTTGGGTCCAGGCCTCAGAGCTGGACTTCTGTGCTGCCTTCTACCCCCCAGAGCTTGTTTCATTCAAGTAGCAAAATGATCTTTTCTCACTGTGCTATAAGTGCTTCTGTTTTCCAGACTGGAGCCTCTGATGTGTGCTGAGGGGGGGTGCTGGCATTCCTAGATCCCAACCAGACAGGGCCTAGGTGCCTGAGCCCCTGAACAGGCCCCCCTTTTGACTCCCAAGAAGCTTCATCTGGTTGTCCAGTGAGCCAAACCAACAGCGTTTTTTATTGTTGTTATTTTTTGTTTTTGTTTTTGGTACCAGGGATTGAACCCAGGGGGGCTTAGCCACTAAATCACATCCCCAGCCGTTTTTATTTTGAGTCAGGGTCTCACTAAGTTGCTTAGGGCCTCACTGAGTTACTGAGACTGGTCCTGAACCCGTGATCCTCCTGCCTCAGCCTCCCAAGTTGCTAAGATGACAGGCGTGTGCCACTGTGCCTGGCCACATCATTATCAACTTTACTGAACAATTAATTATTTGTTGTGTGCACCATCTAAGAGATTTGTAAACAGTTTACCAGGTTGTGGTTTTCAACTTTTTAAAAGCTTTGACTTATAATAAGAAATACATTTTTTAGCCAGGTGTGTGGTGGCACAAACCTATAATCCCAGCGACCTGAGAGACTGACGCCGCTGAGGATTCAAATTCAAAGCTAGCCTGGGCAATTTAATGCGACCCTATCTTGAAAACAAATAAATTTTTAAAAGGGATGGGGACAGCTCAGTAGTAGGGCATCCCTGGGTTCAATTCATAGTACAGCACACAAACAATTTATATTAACCCATTAAGTCCCAATATTTTCCTGGAACAGTAGCACATGCCTGTAATTCCAGTGACTCAGGAACCTAAAGCAGGAAGATCACAAGTTTGGGGATAGCCCCAGAAAGTTGGCAAGACTCTCAAAAACTTAGCAAGACTCTGTCTTAAAATAAAAATAAAAAAGTCTGGGGATATGGCTCAGTGGTAACTTGGTACAGGGTTCAACCTCCAGTACAAAAAAAAAAAAAATGCTAAGTTTTGAACTCTGTGGATATATCTTTTATTTATTTATTTGTTGGGTTGTTTGGTTTTGCATTACAATTCTTAATACACTATTATACCATAATTTATCATATCTCTGATTGTATGTAAGGAATGTTGACACCAAATTCACATCTTCATACATGTATTTTGTATAGTGATGAGGGTCTCCTTCCACCATCCATGCTGTTCCCCTTCTCCCTCCCTTTCCCTCCCACCCCTATTCCCTGTCTAGAGGTAATCTTCCTCCCTTGCTCTCCCTCCCAACCCCCTTTTGAGTCACCCCCTTATATCAGAGAAGACATTCGGCATTTGTTTTTTGGGGGATTGGCTAGCTTCACTTGGCATAATCTGTTCTAATGCCATCCATTTCCCTGCAAATGCCATGATCTTATTCTTTTTATTGCTGAGTAATATTCCATTGTGTATAAATGCCACATTTTTTAATCCATCCACTGAAGGACATCTAGGTTGGCTCCACAGTTTAGCTATTGTGAATTGTGCTGCTATAAACATTGATGTGGCTATGTCCCTGCTGTTTTTAGGTCCTTTGGGTATAGTTCAAGAAAAGGAAGAGCTGGGTCAAATGGTGGTTTCATTCCTAGTTTTCCAAGGAATCTCCATACTGCTTTCCAATCAACTCTGTGGATATTTCAACAACCTTGACCTAGATGCATTAAAATGGTTTGGAAAGGGGCTGGGAATGTGGCTCAGGTGGTAGCGCGCTCGCCTGGCATGCGTGCGGCCCGGGTTCGATCCTCAGCACCACATACCAACAAAGATGTTGTGTCTGCCGAGAACTAAGAAATAAATATTAAAAATTCTCTCTCCTCTCTCACTCTCTCTTTAAAAAAAATAAAAATAAAAATAAAATGGTTTGGAAAATAACCTAGTTTTATATCATATATATATATATATATATATATATATATATATATATATATATATATAAAGATTTTTAATATTCTTTTAGTTGTTGATAGAATCAAACCCAGTACCTCACACATGCCAGGCAAGTGTGCTATTGCAGAGCCCTAGCCCATCCTTTATATATATATATATATATATATATATATATATATATATATATATGAAATATATTTTTTTTCAAATGCTCTAATCATTTGCCTTTTACTTTTCATAAAAGAATAAACCTCTAAGAACATAATAATGATCTCAGTTACCATGAGTGGTATATATGTTGCTCAATTTAAGTTTTTTTTTTTTGGTGGGGGGGTACTGGGGATTGAATTCAGGGCCACTAGACCACTGAGCCACATCCCCAGCCTTATTTTGTATTTCATTTAGAGACAAGGTCTCTCTGAGTTGCTTAGCATCTCGCTAAATTGCTGAGGCTGGCTTTGTACTTGTGATCCTCCTGCCTCTGCCTCCTGAGCTGCTGGGATTACAGACATGCACCACTGTGCCCGGCTCAATTTAAGTTTTTATAGGTGTTTCACATCTGAGACAAGGGGACAAATGAGTTAAGATCCCACCATATATAGATATATTGATTTTTTTGAGATGGGTCTCACTATGTTACCCAGGCTGTTGTATTCCTGAACTCAAGCCTTCCGTCTGCCTCAGCCTCTCCTACCTGGACCTCCTAGTAGACCATTCCCACAGCCTCCTGAGGATCCTGGATGCCCAGACCTGGCTGTCCCAGGTGAGGGCTGGGGCAATGGGTCCCCAGTGTCAGGGACAAGGAGTAGGGGCCCTGGTTAGCCAGGCTAGAATCAGCAGGACCTCGTAGAGATTATGGGATCCAGAGACCCTTAAAAATTTGAAAATGGGGGGCTGGGGCAGGGGCTCAGCGGTAGATCGCTCGCCTAGCACGTGCGAAGCCCTGGGTTCGATCCTCAGCACCACATAAAAATAAATAAAGGTATTGAGTCCAGCTACAACCAAAAAAACAAAAACAAAATAAATAAGGCTGCCTAACCCGAGGCAGCAGTTGTAAGTGGCACACTGACCCCTCTTTCAGCAAAGGCTGCTTCCTTAACCAATGAAGGTTGCAATTCTGGCTGTTCATGCGGAAGCCCCACAACCAAACTGCTCATCTCTCGACAGCTTCCTACCCCTGGTTAATTCCTGCTGCTTCCATTTTTTTCTATTTATTTATTTATTTAGGTCCTGGGGATTGACTCCAGGGATACTTTACCATTAAGCTGAAAAAAAACGAGCCTCTATCTCAGAACAAAGCCTGTCCAAGGAAGGGACATGACCTTTGTCCTTGAAAAGACCCACAGAGCACTCCTAGGCACCTTCCCACCCTGCTAAGTGGTTTATCTACAAATAACAGAAGAGGTCTGCTGCAGGTGTCCCTGACTCAGTCAGGCTAGGTGGGGATCCACAGCAGCCCCCAGCAGCCACCAATCAGCATGAGACAGGGAAATACCTGGGATGCCAGATGACCCTACCAGTAGTTTATGGTGGTTGATAACGTGTTGGGAAACCTTGTAGTTTAGCAGGAACACCCCTCTTGGCTTAAGCCAATCAGTTCAAATGAATCCCCCTCTTGTAGGAACCAATCACCCCTCCCCAATTTGTTCCCGCCAGTGAATGTGCTAATCCTGTTTTAGAGTTGTTATTTGAATTTCCTGGGGTGTGTGATGATTTGCTAAGAGATGCTATGATGTATGTGGGGATCCCTGCCTTCTCCAAAGAATGTGTAGAACTGCTGCAAACCCTGCGTTCGGGGCCTCTCAGCGTCACCAGTTGCTGTGTGCGTGCGGAGGACCGAGCTAGCTCGCAATAAACACCTCTTTGCTGTTTACATCGATCTTGGTCTCTGGTGGTCTTTTGGGGGTCCCGAATTCGAGCATAACAAAGCTACATCCTTGGTTCCTTTTTTTTTTTTTTTAATTTTGAGACAGGGTCTCACTAAATTGCTGAGGGCCTTGCTAAATTGCTGAGCCTGGCCTTGAACTTGGGATCCTCCTGCCTAGGCCTCCCCAGCTCTGGGTGTGCCCCAGGGTGTGCCCCACTGTACCTGGCAATCCCAGAAACAACAGCCACTGCACAACTGATTCTTGCTTCTCATGGAATCCTTCAACACACAAGCTGACCAATCTGTTTCTCACCTCTCTGTCTCATGGATGAGAGGGCATGCTGTGATTCCCCTGGAGGTCTATGCCTTCTGCTCCTTGTGAGTAGGCTTCAGCAAAATGAGTTTTTTGAAAGAATCCCTGCAGTCACTGCCTGCTACTTGAGGAACCACTGCTGTGGAAGTCTTATTGCCATCTTGCATGCAAAGAAGGCCCCTGGTGGGCCATTTCTAAGATTGCTTTTGGAAGGGACAATTTACAGCAAAAGAAAACTGTTAGAGAGCCACCGTTAGGCCAGAAGTCACTGGGCTTCTGACCAACAGCAGCTGGTTGAGTGGTTGGGTAACTGATTTCCCAGAACAATTTTAATCTCATTCAAATTTATCTGAAAATCATTTGGGCATTTTATCACGATGCTATTTTTCCACCAGTAGGAGACTGTGAATTTAAAAAATATATTATTTTAGTTGTAGATGGACACAATACTTTTATTTTATTTATTTATTTTTATGTGGTGCTGAGGATCCAACTTAGGGCCTCACACGTGCTAGGCAAGTGCTCTGCCACTGAGCTACAACCCCAGCCTGAGACTGTGAATTTTGACAGACAAAAACATTGCCCACACCATGTATGGGACAGTTTTTTTGTTTGTTTATTTGTTTTTGGTGGTACTGGGAATGATCCCAGAAACACTTAACCACTGAGCTACATCCCCAGACCTTTTTTTATTTTGTGATAGGTTCTCACTAAGCTGCTGAGGCTGTCCTCAAACTTGTGTTCCTCCTGCCTCAGCCTCCCTAATTTCTGGAATTACAGATGTGTAACCCTGCATCCTGCTCAGGTGATTTTTTTTTTCTTCATTTATTTTTTCTTTCCTTTATTGTTATTTGTTCCTTTTGATATTTAAGTTATTTGAGGGAGGTTTTTATTTCATAGCATGTTGTACTTTGATTTTTTTCTATTGTATTTTGTCAGTTTAAAAGGTTGCTAATAGCTGAGCGAGCGTGGGGGCGCAGGCCTATAATCCCAGAGGCTCAGGAGGCTAAAACAGGAGGATTGTGAGTTCAAAGCCAGCCTCAGCAATTGAGTGAGACCCTAAGCAATTGAGTGAGGTCCTGTCTCAATATAAAATTTTTAAAAAAGGGCTGACCGTGTGGTTCAGTGTGGTTAAGCGCCCTTGGGTTCAATCCTCAGTACCAAAATAAGTAAATAAATAAATTAAATAGTTAAAATTTTTTTAAAAATTAAAAGGTTAGGCATTTCACTCAGAAGTTAGCTCCCCTGGTTTCAATCCTCAGTACCAAATTAATTGATCAATTCATTACAAGGTGTTAGGGATGTAGCTCAGTGGTTAATAGTATCCCTAAATTCAATCTGCAGTACTGGGGGAAAAAAAAGAATTAGCTAGGCATAAAGTTAGACATGTCATATTGCTAGAAGGAACTAGATAACTGACAATGTAGAACAAAGCATTCTAAGGTGTCATAAAGATAACAAAGCTCTAGAAGCGGTCACTAGCCCTGGGCCAGGAGACCAAAGCAAAATGCTGGAATTTCATCAAAACAAATAAACTTGGCTGAAAAGCCCAGGGGACTGAGGAGAGGGCACCTGCTGGCTGGCGCTGGTGTCTCTCTGGGCTCAGGAGTGGGTTCTGCAAGGGTCAGGAAGCAGAGGAACTGGATTCCACTGGAATGGCAGGCGTCTGGGGGAGGCTGGGCGAGCAGTGTGCAGGGGAGGGGGGGGCAGCCACAGGCCTTCCTAGAGCCCCGCCCCCTTCCTAGGGCCCCGCCCCCCTGGACAGGGCCTGGCAGGAAGCAGCAACCCAGGGAGAAATGGGGCTGATGTGGGGCTGGTGGAGCATGTGCTGAATTGTGTTCCTTCCTCCCAACCCCAAGTCCCTCAGAACGTGGCCTTCCTGGGGAACGGGTTGTTGAAGACGTAGCTAAGGTGTGTCTTTGGGGCCCTCAGAAGAAGGGAAAACTCAAGACACAGACCTGCCCAGGGAGATTGCTGTGCAGTGGCAAAGGTAGAGGTCTACAAGGCAAGGATGGTAGCCCATGTTGTCCGCCAGCCAACCGCCAGGAGCTGAGAGAATAGCATGGGACCTGTCCTCTCTCGGCTTCCAGAAAGAACAAAGCCTGTGAACACCTTGATTTGGGATGCCTGGCCTTCAGCACTGTGCACAGCATTTGGATTGCCTGGGCCACCTGGTTTGTCATACTTTGTTGTAAAAGCCCTCACAAACAAATACCCTGGGTTTGGAGTGAGGCACAGTGGTGTGGCACAATCCCCAGACCTTGGCCCAGGAGAGAGGCCACAGCGCGGAGCACTTCGGGTTGGGACGGTGAGCCTTCCAGGAGATAGGAAGCTCTCCCATCCTCCGGGTACCATGTGAACCCCAGATTACAATTCCGCCAAAAGCAGAGGTCTCCAAACCTGCCTGAGGTCGAACTTTTCACCCCCTTAGCAAAGAGTAGCTCTTTGGTTTTTTGTTGTTTTATTTATTTATTTTAATTTAATTTATTTATTTGGTACTGGGGATTGAACCCAGGGGCACTTAACCACTGAGGCACATCCACCCACAGCCCTTTGTTGATATTTTATTTTGAGACAGGGTCTTAAGATGCTTAGGCCTCACTAAATTGCTGAGGCTGGCCTGCCTCAAACTTGCAATCCTCCTGCCTCAGCCTCCAGAACTGCTGAGATTACAGACATGCACCACCATGCCCAGTTTCAAGTTTTATTAGATTTACTAGGATAAATATCAAAGTGGACATTTCTTGCATCTGAGTGTTATGGAACAGATTTATGCTTAATACACTGAGATTTTTTTTATTTTTTATTTTTTTTCACCCAGCCAGTTGTAGTCTTCCAAATAAGTCAGAGAGAAAAAAGAAAGCTCTTGGTAGCCCTCAGCTTTCTGCCATTTGTGCGAGCCGAGCTGTGGTGGAGTGGCAGATTCCAAGGGAGCTGCTGGTGATGTGGACGTGAGTTATTTCAGGGTAGGTCCTTTTTTGGCTGTGGGTATTATGGGAACACAAGTTCCCTGCTCCTGCACCAGGAGGCAGGGCTAGCACTCATCTGCTCATCTGGGGCTGTTTCTGGTTGCTGTGGAGATGGGCCCCACCCTGGGGCTCCCAGCCCGGACCTCCTGGCTCTGTCAAGTTCAACTTCCCCATATACAGCTGCCAGGTCCCTTCTGAGCGATTCCTGCTGGAGGGGTGTTTATAAAAACCTCTGCTGTTCATTCCCACTTCTCTGTCTCCCAAATCCCAGAAAGCTGGAGAGAGGTGGGGTCACATCTGAAGATGCTGCACCCCTACACTGAGGAGCAAGGGCTGGAAGGACGCCTCTGTAACAGGGAGCTCAAGGACAGGAGCGATGGGGGAGGCTCAGACACCGAGAAGCTGAGGGCCTCGCTTGAAGGCTCACAGGAAATGACTGAAGTAGAATGTTTAGCCAAGATTTTCTGACTCTCTTTGTTGTTGTTTTTAATATATATTATGAATATACCTTATTTTATTTATTTATTTTCATGTGGTGCTGAGGATTGAACCCAGGACCCCACACATGCTAGGCGAGCGCTCTACCACTGAGCCACAACCCCAGCCCCTAGACCTTTATTTTTATTTATTTATATGTGGTGCTGAGAACTGAACCCAGGCAAGTTGCTCAACCACTGAGCCCCAGCTCCAGCCCCTTCGTCTTGTTTTGTTGGTTGGTTTGATTTCGTTTCGTGAGGCTGGGGCTTGAATCCAGGGCCCATGTACACTAAGCATGTGCTGGGCCAGTTGTAGCATTAAATACACCCCCTGTCCAAATTTCTGATTCCAGAACTCACACACAGAACCATTTTCTGATGCTGGATAAAAAACAAAACAAAACAAAACAAACCATTGTTTGTATATTAAAGCAAGATCTGAGTTATTCTACAGTAAAATTCAAAATTTGAATATCATTTAAAGACAAGGTCTCCAGGGGCTGGCACTGGAGCTCAATGGAAGAGTGCTTGCCTAGCACATGCGAGGCGCTGGGTTTGATCCTCAGTAACAGATAAAAATAGATAAATAAATAAAGGTGTTGTGTAAAAAAAGCATCTTTAAAAAGAGAAAGTAGACAGCCTAGTGAAGACTATGGCCTTCCTGCCTCAGTGCGGGCTTGGTATTCCTCCGGGCCCGTGTCCTCTGTGGTGCGGGCTCCCTCGGCAACCCCTTCTCTAAATGCACTTGCAAAGGACGTGGAGGTTCTCCATCCTGAGCCCCTCAAGACGACCCAGGGCCTTCTGCTGTTCTCTTTGGGGTTTTGCTCATTTGCTTTTGGTTGTTTTGCGGTGCTGGGAATTGACCTCTTCCTTGCTAGGCAAGCAGTCTACACCCCCAGCCACAGTCCTGCACTTCTTCCCCTGACCCCCAGGCCCGGGGGACTGAACCCAGGGGTGTTCTACCAGTGAGTCCCATCTCTGGCCCTTTTTGTTTTTCTTTTGAGACAGGGTCTTGCTCAGTGGCCCAGGTTGGTCTTGAACTTGTGATCCACTTGCCTCAGCCTCCTGAATCCCTGGGATTACAGGCGTGTTTCCAAGCCCAGTCACGCTGCAGTTCTTCTGCATCTTCCAGAAGGTGTGACTGTGCAGAAAGTGAATGAATGGGCCTGTGTTCTAGATTCTGAAGTCGGCCTTGCAGGGGGACGTGAGTGAGCTGGGTGTGGGGCTGAATGGGACACAGACTCTGCAGCTCAGTGCTCTTTTTCTCCCTGGGGCAAAAACAAGCCACAGCCCAACTGAGCTGCCTGCAAACCTCAACCACGCCCAGGTCAGCCCCATCTTCCTGGCCAGGCCCTCAGTTTAGCCACAGTCTCGGTCCAGCCTCACCCTCCGTGCCTCCCAGGAGGGGAGGGGAGTGTTCCTTGGGCCTTGGGAGGGGACAGAGAAGAGCCAGAAGAGGACTGTGGGCCTCCCTGCGCTCCGGGAGGGCTACAGGAACTGGCGGTCTCCAGCTGCCCAGAGAGGAGTGATGCAGAGGCCCTTTCTCCACTGGGTTTGGAACTCTGGGGCATATTTCCCACAGAAACAAGGCTCAAGTGGAGGTTGGCTCTGTGCCTGGCCCAGAAGAGCCATGTTCGGCTCACAGCACCACAGCTCCAAACCTTCACCCTCCACCATTGTCTAGACTGGCAGGGCCTCTGGCAGGAGCTTCTGAGACCACAGACCCTCCGGCAGCTCTGCCAAGACTCTGGGGACCGTGGGAACTAGGGCCTGGCAGAGAGCAACTCTTACACAGGCCACAATGCTGGGAGGCGGAGCTGTATGTGTGTGTGTGTGTGTGTGTGTGTGTGTGTGTGTGTGTGTGTTTAGACATTTCTAAGCACAGGACACACCTAAGATGTGGAATGCGGACAGAATGGCCTGGATGGGGCAGCCCTGGGCAGCTTCTTGCTGCCTCTGAGCCTCCGATTCATCTATAAATGGTAGTGGGACTAGATCTGTGGTTCAGGTTTTATTAAGTAAAATCATCTCTGACTAAAGTGTTGGCAGGGGGTGGGGGGGACGGCTTCTACCCTGTTTCCTCCCTCTCTTAGCCCACCTAGCCCAGCCTCCGGGGTCTTCTCAGAGTGTTGTTGCAAGACCCTGGACTGCATCCACACTCTCACACCATACAGGCAGACACTAATGCACACACCTCTCTCTCTCTCACACACACACAGACACACAAACGCACCCCTCTCCCAGACATTCCCTCTCTAACACTCTCCTAGGGTTACAGGTGAAGAACAGGGTTGTCGATCACACTCCAAACTGGAGCTTCCGGAGCCCAGGCCCCAGCCCCAGCCCCAGCCCCAGCCCCAGCCTCTTGCTAGATATGCAGCCACGGGCGAACCAATCCCCCACTCTAAATTGTAAAACTGTGGTGCTGGGATTGGGGATTGAGAAGCTTGTCTCACAGGCTCCACGCCAATCTTTGAAAGTTGCAAGTGGCACACTTGTGGGTAGTTGTGGCCATGGATGTGAGCAGTCAGGTCAAATTGTCACCGCTGTTGACCGGTGAGGAGTCCTTGCTTCCCCAATGTTGAAGAATAACACCAGAGAAGCACGCCGAGGCAGGGTCAGAGTGGAAATTAGAAGTTTATTAAAAGACAGCAGAAGTTAAAAGAACGAGGGTCCATTTGTCTAAAATGAGTATCAATTAAACCCCCAATTTAAAACAGTATCAGAACCCTACAAAAGCTAAACATGATCAAATGTTCTTTTTTCCTTGCCTCTAATAAAATGCAGATATTTGCTTTAAAAAAAAAAAAAAGACAGCAGAAAAGACTTCTCCCGGAGGAAGAAGGGGACCCAAGAGGTGGAATCCGTTGAAGGGCAAATGTGTTCCCCTTTTTATAGTTTTTGGTGATGGAATGTAGGTGGGAAGGGTTGGGACACAGGTGGGCCAAAGAAGTAATTCAGGGCACTTTGGAGTCAAGTTTGCTGTTCATTAATACTTCTTTGGGATGGGCTATCTCTAGATCTGTTGGGGGCTGTTTCCTGGGCTTCATTAACATTCCAAGAGTTGCTCAACTTTTCTGAAATTCATTCTCAACATGGCCTCCATTTTAGGTTTCACTCGATATTAGACCCGATTTACCTAATTACACTGACTACCTAATTTTAAATCTGGCTTAAAAATTCCACCAAGAAGCTCCAGGCCTGTTGCCAAACTCACATTCCAGGACAAGTCAGGGCTTCCTGCAGGGTCTGGGAGCAGGGGGTTCTCCAGTTAGAGATGGTGGATGTGCCAAGCTGAGGGAGGAGATGAGCCAGAGCAGGTAGCCGAGGGGCAGGCAAGGCCTTGGAAGGCGGAGGCTAGCAGCAGGTGGGGAGAAGCTCTAGGAAGTCCCAGCTACACTGGAGCAGTGGAGTGGCCCCTTGCTGGGTGAGCTGGGACCTGTGGGACCCTGGCTGCCATGGGAACGGGGCTGAAACACACAGCACCGGGAGCAGAGAGGCCCCGCCTGGAAAAACAACATCCTGGCCGCTGCCCCCAGGCTGCAAGGGAGGCCTATTTTTAGCTGCGGAGGCCTGGGGCAGGACTTGTATGGCCTTGCTGTCTGGCTGTATAACTCACCCATTGTCCTGCCTGACCTCACCTGATGCCTGGGAGGCCTCTCTGTCTGCTCCTTGCCCTCCAGGCCCATTCTAGGGTGCACTGGGCCTTGGAGAATGGAGAGGGAGCTGGCCTGGAAACCCAGGTACCTGGCGGGCTGGGGAGACCCAGGCCAGGCAGGGGGCCAGGCAGGGGGCCAGGCAGGGGGTGTGCACCTCCTCAGAGCAGCACAGCCAGAGGCTCTCCTGCTGGGCCAGGCCCTGGGGTCCCCAGACTGGAGGACCAGTGTGGTGGTGCAGATACACAGCTGCCCGTGGAGACCTGAGGCCCAGGCTGTCTCCAGGAGAGGACATGGGACCTAATTTGTCAATGTTCTCTGCTCCAGCCACACCCTGGAGCGGTCTGAGTCACAGAGCTCTCTGGCTGAGGTGTGTATGTGAAAGAAGCCCCGGTCTCCACTCTTATCCTTCCCCAGGTGTCCTGCTCTGCTCTTTGGGGGGCGAGGGTGACCTCTGTGTTTTATTCTGGCCGGCAAAGGGCAGGTCCAGACCTGGCTGTGGCTTCAAGGATGAAAAGAGCTGGTAAGAGCTGGGCTGTCCAGAGCAAACATGGGAGACCCCAGGGTGGCTGTGGGGCTGGAGCCTGTGGAAGAAGCCACCACTAGGGAGTGGGGGTGCCCTGAAGGGGCTCTGTTCGTCTCTCACCTGCCCACATTAGGCCAGCTGTTAAAAGCTGAGAAGTCCTGTGGATTCTTAAAAAGAGTGACTAAAAAGGGAGTCATCCATTCAGCAAACGTTTAGTTTATTGAGCACCTACTGTGTGTCTGGCACTGGTCTAAAAACCTGGAAAAGGAGGGGTTGGGACAGACTGGATCCATCCCAGCTGAAGCTTTCTCTTCCAGAAACAAGGCTAGGGGTCCTCCTCCCTGAGGGGTGGAAGCCCCACATCACCTCCGCTTTAGCACGGATATGCAGGACTTCTTGAGGGGCCCGATCTGCAGATGGGCATCCACACTCTCCAGGAAGAAGGCCGGCTTGAGCCTGTGAGTGAAGAGCCCTGCAAAGTGGCTGTCCAGGCGGCTCTGGAAGGGGTCGGCAGGAGAGGCCGGAACACCACTCCGGCGTGGCCGGGAGGCCTTCAGCCTCCTCAGAAGGCTCATCTTGCCATCGCGAACGGCATAGAAAGTCAAGGCCCGGTCGGCATACTCCAGGCAGATTCCGACCGTGGGTGAGAAGGGCTGGGGGAGAGCCGCCTCCAGCCCGTGGAACCAGACAGAGAAGTTGCGTCCATTCCACTGCAGGCAGCAGGAGTATGCGTTGCGGCCCAGCCGGCCCCGGTCATAGGGCTCTTGTGGGGAGAAGCCTTCGGCCATGACCCCCACACTAACCCAGCCCTCAATGATCTCTACCTCCCAGTAGTAGGTGCCACGGTCCAGGGCGCCTTCCCCCAGCACCTGTTCGCAGTGGGTGAAGCGGGTGGGCGACTCAGGGTAATTGATGGGACACAGCACTCTCTTGACTCCTTTGGTTCCAAACAGTTGCAGGAACTTATCTGCCGTGTCGCTATCCAAGTCCACGATGTAGGCGACTGAACCCACAGATGGAAGAGAGACGCAGGGCTCAGGGCCAGACTCAGATATGGTCCCCCCACAGGTGCCCACCCCCCTTAAACACAGCCTCACCCCCCTATTGCAACCAGCATGACTCAACACCAAGCTGACTTCTTTCACCCCAGGAACTATGGAGGGGAGTCCAACCTCCTGATGTCAGGACCATGCTAGGGCCTGTCTATGAGACCCCCATGGGAACAGGAAGGCAGTGTCTACTTACACTTGAGGAAATAGTCCCTGGGAATGTCACTCTCCAGGTGGTTCGTGCTATCGGGGTCCTGGGACTCGCTGTCAGCTGCAGAAGAAGGGACAGTGGCAAGCACATCCCCCAGACTCCCAAGGCTAGGCCGAACACCCCAGAACCTGTGACTGCAACTCCCTCTGCCTGCCTTCCTCTCAAAGCCACCTGGGGACAGATACACACCCACCCATGCCACCTCGTGGGCTCAGACAGGTCTGTGCCTGAATTGTACTCCACTTGCTCCTTGGGTCTCAGCCCCTCTGAAGCTAGAAGCTGGGCTGTCGCCAAAGAGCTGGCTGGTCAACAGAGGATGGTGGCTCCAGTCCCTGGCGGGTTTGGGGTCCCTTCCTGTACCAGGCACAGTTTCCCTCCTCCATCCTGAATGGGGACCAGGCCCGGAGGCCTGTGTGAGGAGCCCAGGGAACAGTGAGTCATCTGTGGGACACTCACCTTCTGAGCCCAGCTTCTGTGGCCCGTCATCGCTGCCCAGCCCCCGCAGCTGCTCCCACTGGCTGGCACAGGCCGAGGCCAGCACATCTCTCACTGCCCGGACAGCTTGGGAGGACTTGGTGAAGCTGAGCTCCCTGGGGGGACCAGGTCCAGGGCCGCACCCCTCTTCCAGGGCCAGCCGTAGTGCCAGGAGCTCCTGTGCCAGACAGGTGCTGGTTAAGTCTCCACTGGACACAGTTCCTCCAGGCCGGGGTGGGGCAGCACCACCAGGAGGCTGGCACAGCCCCAGAAAGCCAAGCACTCCCTGACCCCACCTCCACTTCCCACCACGGTGGCCCCAGGGTGGCCCTCACCTGCAGGAAGCTGACTGAGTCTGCTTCAGGGACCTGACCGAGGTTGTGGCGGGCCCGGCTTAGGCGGCTGCGTTGTTCCTCCTGTCGCCGAAGGTCGCCCTGGGAGCGGCCCAGCATGGCAGCCTCCCCCTCCTCGATGAAGCCTAGCACCTCTGTCTGGAAGCCCTGCAGGGTGGCAGCAGCCTCGGCAAACAGCTGGCTCACCCTCTCCCGCTCTGCTACAGCGGCGCTCTGCAAGGACAGCAGTGGAGGCAGCAGTGAGGGCAGGGAACAGGCCTGGCCTTTGACTCCACATGCCCACCCTGCCCTCTTGGGGGAATGCAGGAGCTGGATCTGGGACAGGTCAGGGGAGATGCTCATGCTTAATGGGGACTGATAGTGCCCTGAGCATGGTCTTGTTTGGAGTGATTGTACCATGTTGAAAGGTCTTGCTGCCAGTGCACAGGGATGGGGGTTAGGGAGGGTCTGACCTTGATGAGGGCCACCGTGCGCCGGGACTGGGCAATGCATGCACCCAGCTCATCCATGCGGTCCTCCACAGCACTCAGGACTTTGGGCTGCTCAGCCTGTGGATGACACCTCTTTGAGTACCAGGTCTGGCAGAGGCCCCAGCCCTACAAAGGTCCCAGGACTTGCCAGGGGAGAGGGGAATGGTGACGAGGGAAAGATATCTGTGGATCAGTGGGATCAGAGTGGCCATCATATCCCATAATATGCCAGGGGTGCCAGGATGGTCCATTACCAAATTCCTGGTGAGGGGCAGGCTGACTGTGGGTGTCTGCTTCTCCTCTGATCAGCCCCCAAGACAGGGCCATCAGCTATCCACCCATCTCAGTGTTGCTGAAATTAATTTGAGAATTTCCTCCATCGAGGAAGAAAGTGAGGTGAGACTGTGATCACACAAGAGGACATAATCCGTGGGGATCACTGTCCCCAAAGAGCCTGCATCCCCAATCCAGGCCTGAAAAAAGGGGATTCCGGGCAAATCCCCTGGGTCTTATGAGTCACTGCTCCAGGCAGGAGAGACGGAAAATCCCAAGGCCAGAGGCGTCTGGACCCGGCAAGAGGCCAAAGGAAACTGGGGGCGGGAGGTAGCGGGTCGGGACGCTGCGCACATGTTCCCACCACTGCCTGGCCCCGGAACAGCTAGACAGAGGATCTGTGTGTCCAGCCCACCCTCTGTCGCACTCCTGTCGCCTGCCACACCCATCCAAAGTGGCTGCCTCATCCTAGGGCAATCTGAGCTGGGACTGGCTCGAGCCAAGCGTCATCAGCTCTGCTGCCTTTGCAGGAACCAGCAGCTCCGGCCCCTACCAGGCTCTGGGGGCTAACCCGGCTTCCAGCCGCCTCACATCCCCAGGACACTAACCTGGCTTCAAATCTCCTGCTCCTGCTCGCCCTTCGCGTCCTTTTTAGCAATCTCACTAGTCCCTCCTTCCCACCTTCCCATCTCCACCAGCGCGAGCGACAAACATTGTCAAGCAGGGAGTGTAAAGACCCTCAGAGGAGATTAAGACACAACCCAAGAAGAGTGTAGGGTCCACGGCCCTCGGCCTGCTCCCGCACAGCCAGTCTCCCCCCGCCGGCCACCTAAGGTGCCCACACCCCACCTCCTGGAGCGCGCGCTCTTGCTCCAGCGTCACGAGCTCGTGGCCGCGGTGCTCCTGGGCGGCGCAGGCCTCGCACAAGCACACGCGCTCGACGCGGCAGTAGCGCTCCAGCGGCCGCAGGTGGCGCGGACACAGGCTCTCCTCCAGCCGGCGCAGCGGTGGCACCAGGCGGTGCCCGCGTAGTGCGGGGCTGCGCTCGTGCGGGCCCAGGTGCGCGGGGCAGAAGGAGGCAAGGCAGGAGAGGCAGGAGAGCGCCGCAGGCAGGGCCGCGCCCTCGGGGCACGCGTCACAGCGCACGGGCTCTTCCCCGGCGGGCCAGGGCTCCGGTTCGCACGGAGCAGACGGTTCCGGAGCGCTTGGCTGAGCGCTGGGCGCTGAGGGCTCCGGCGTCGGGCGCCGTGCAGGGGCTGGGGCCGGGGAGGGCATGGCGGGGCCCGAGCCCTGGCGTAGCTGCAGCAGCTCGGACAGTGTGTGGTTCTTGCGGAGCTGCAGGCCGTCGGGGAAAGGTTCCTGGCATAGAGGGCAGCGGGCTGCGCCTCCGGAACCGCCAGTGCCTCCTGCGCTGCGGTGCGGCCAGAGAGCGCCCAGGCAGGCGAGGCAGAAGTTGTGGCCGCAGGGCAGCGTCACCGGCTCCCGAAGCGGCTCGAGGCAGATGGGGCAGCTGAAGGGCCCGCTGCCGTCCATGGCTCCGCGGCCGCCTGGCGCCGCCTGTTCTGCTCCCGCCTGGGAGGGACTCGGACCGTTCGCGCCCTGGCACCGCCCTTTGGGACAAAGGCCAAGGGTCCCGCCCCCCACGTCCCTCCCTCGGCTCGGCCCGCCTCAGCGCAGCCCGCTCGCGGGTCCTCGGATGTCGGGCCCCGCCTGACTTGAAGAGGCTTCTGCGCGCCCGCCCTGCCTGGGTCCTCCACCCCTCGCGCTTTGAGGGAAGCGCTGCTGAAAGAGTGTCAAAGAAACGAGGGCAGGGAATTGAGAGGGGACACAGGAAGGAATCTGGGAAAGAGTTCCCACCCACCCTTGCCCAGTCCGGGACGCATGGGGAGTGGGCGGGCTCAGATCTGGCACACCAGCACCTTTACTCTCAACTCCAGACCTCCTTGGCACCGTTAGCAAAGGTGGTGAGCTGCTGACTGCAGAGAAAGTAACTGCTGATGTGTGTATGTTTTTGCCCCTTAGCGACTTTATTTACCCCCAGTGGGGAAGTTGGACTTTTCTAGACTTGGAATGGGAAGTTGACGTCACCCCCAAAGTCCCTATCTAAGGAATTTAGTCTGGTCAATAGACTCTTGCAGGCACCTAAGGTGCGTCAGGGCAGGATTGGGAATTCCCCAAGAGGAGGCATGGGTTAAGATTCACATGAACCCAAAGTATAAAAAAACAAATCCATGAGTTCATGTTAATACTAATGAGTAATTGGGTAAATGAATAATGGAGAAGAGTAGGCACATTCCTCATTCAGGAGACTTCCAAATAATCTTTGTAGATTCTCCAAGGTGGAGCATAGTTTCCCACTTCTTACGTGTGATTGTAAAGAGAGACTTTCTTGTAAAAGAAGCAAAAGAGTAGTTTCACAGTGGAGAATCCTGCTGAACCCCATTTTAACCAGGTGATCAAGGTCAACATCAAAAGTTAGCATGGAGGGGCTGGGGTTGTGGCTCAGCGGTTAGAGCGCTTGCCTAGCATGTGCGAGGCACTGGGTTCTATCCTCAGCACCATGTAAAAATAAAATAAACAAAATAAAGGTATTGTGTCCAACTACAACTAAAAAAATATATTAAAAAAAATTAGCATGGACTGGCACTTTCTCCCGTTTTAGTCCCTCCAGGACTGGGAATTGAAATCAGACCCTTCAACATTCTAGGCAAGTGCTCTACCACTGAGATAACATCATCCCCAGCACCCCCTCACCTTTTTTTGTGATAGGGTCTTGCTGATTTGCTTAGGGTCTCACTAAATTGCTGAGGCTGACTTTGAACTTGCAATCCTCCTTCCTCAGTTTCTTGAGTCATTGGGATTACAGGTGTGCTCCAACGTGCCTGGAAGAATGCCTACTTTAGAAAGATGCTATGTTGCTGGGCATGGTGGCCCAGTTCTGTAATCCCATTTACTCAGGAGGCTGAGGCAGGAGCTTAACAAATTCAAGACCAGCCAGGGCAACTTAGTGAGATCCTGTCTCAAACAAAAAAAGGCGTGGGGGTTGCAGTTCAGTGGTAGAGTGCCCCTTCAATCTCAATACTGGGAGAAAAAAAAAAAAGAACAGAGTCCCCCCCACCTGGCACCCCCCCACACACTGGCCCCTGACATTCTAGGCAAGTTCTCTCCCACTGATACTACATCCCCAGGAGGGGCCAGGACCTGTCAACCTCAGGATCTGCCACAAGAAGGGTCTAAGGTCAGAGTGTCCGGAAGCTGGATAGTTTAAAAACAGCAGAGGCTTGGCTCAGTGTTGGAGCACCTGCACCTCATGCACGAGGCTCTGGTTCAGTCCCCAGTACTGCCACACACACACACACACACACACACACACACACACACACGTTCTCTCACTATTCAGTAAGCCATAATTGGAAACCAAGATGCCAACAGGCCATTTCTTTTCAGAGAATCCAAGGACAAACCTGTCGCACTTCTGTCTGCAGCTTTTTGTTTGTTTGTTTGTTTGTTTTAGTTGTAGATGGACACAATATCTTTATTTTATTTTTTATGTGGTGCTGGGGATCGAACCCAATGCCTCACACTTGCTACACAAGCGCTCTACCACTGAGCCACAGCCCCAGCCCGTCTCCAGCTTTTTGTTTAGCTGGCAATCCTTGGTGTTCTTGCTTGTCCGTGTATCACTCTGATATTGGTTTCTATGTGACGTGCCCTCTTCTCTGTGACAAATTTCCTTTTTTTTTTTTAACCCAGTGCCTTGCAAGTGCCAAGCATATATTGTTTCACCAAGCTGCGCTACAACCCTAGACCCTGATTTCCTCTTTTTATAAGACACCTGTCTTTAGGTTAGAGTCCTCCCTACTCCAGTATGGCCCCCCAACTTTTTTTTTTTGTATCAGGAATTGAACCCAGGAGCACTTAACCACCAATCGGCATCCAGCCCTTTTTATAGTTTATTGAGAGACAGGGTCTCTCTAAATTCCTTAGGGCCTTGCTAAGTTTCTGAGGCTGGCTTTGAACTTGTGATCCTTCTGCTTCAGCCTCCCAAGCCACGCCACGACACCTGGCTCCAGTTGCCCTCATTTTAACTTGTCTATGTTCGGCAGTACCCTATTTTCAAAAAAAGTCAGAGTCATGGGTATGGGGGTTAGGACCTGAATACTTTGAAGGGAGCACACAATTCAACCCGGAACAGTGCACAAGTCAGGAGGAACTTAGGGAACACCCAGATTAGCAGTGCCAGGGGTCATGAGTGTCCCTAAGTTCCTATCTCTCTGTACTCTAGGACCCTGGCCCTTCCTCATGCTTCAGCACCCACTGCTGCCACCACCGCAATCCCTCCTGCCGGGCATTCATGGCTGCCTCTGTTTCTCTGGCTCTCCAGGTTTAGAAGTGGGATAATCTTAAATCCCTGAGACCAAGTTTTTTTGTTTTCATTTGTTTGAAACTGGGGATTGAACCAGGGGCTGCAGTTATAATTGCCATTTTGATTCAAGCGAGATGGAATCTCTGTGTATTTTAATTTTAAGGGATCCTCTACCCTTAGTTAGGTCCCCAGCTGCATTTAATTTTCTCAAGACAGGATCTTGCTAAATTATCGGGACTGGTCTTTTTTTTTTTTTTTAATATTTATTTTTTAGTTTTTGGTGGACACAACATCTTTGTTTGAATGTGGTGCTGAGGATCGAACCCGGGGCTGCACGCATGCCAGGCGAGCGAGCTACCGTTTGAGCCACATCCCCAGCCCCTCGGGACTGGTCTTGTACTTGGAATCCTCCTTCCTCAGCCTCACAAGTTGCTGGGTTCATAAGTGTGTACCGTTGCACTAGGACTAGGTTGGAAACTTTTAGAAGGCATTGAATGAATTAGGAACCAAAGAGAAAACTGAAGTAGAAGAGTACAAACCTGCCAACAGGCCATTCTTCTTGAATGGATAACGCCCAAGCCCACCTGCCTCCTTAGCGTTCTCTGGGCCCCCAGGAAGTCCGTCCTTGTCATAAAAATGGTGTTGAGTGCCGCCCTCCCCAACTACTCCCGTCCCTCTTCTCCCTGCCAGTATAGGCTGCCCCTCCAGACCTCAGTCTTCCAAATAATCTAGTCAAGGAGCTGGCTTGACTAAATCTGTGTCGGAGTAGAAGTTCCTCATGCAGATGTCCCCATCTGACCCCCTGAGCAGGCCCTTTTGACCTGCACCCATTTTTGTTTTGTTTTGTTTTGTTTTGCTTTTGTTGCTGGGATTCATGCATGATAGGCAAGCACCTTACCATTGAACTGCACCCACCGGCCTGAAGTTTTGTTTTGTTCTTTTTAAAAAGCAGCTGTATTAAAGTTAATTGTACAGATCCTGTACAATCTGAGCATTTAAGTGTGCAGTGCATTGGTTATTTCTGGTCTTCACAGAATCTTTGTTGTGGGCTGTCTTGGCAATGCAGGAAGGTGAGCAGCATGTCCGGCCTCCAACCACAGGTACCAGCCGTGACAATCAAATTTGTCTCCAGGTATTGCCCAGTGTCTCTGAAGGGACCAAACTCTCAGCGGGGGGCCTCCTGGTTTATCCAAAGTGTTCAGGCTTCCCTCCCACTGAGCAGGAAGCTGTTATTCCTCTGGTCCCACAGAAAGGCAGGGATTGTCTCCGGACCCCACCTCCCTGTGTAGTCATCAAGGCTTTGTCCCTCAAGCTCTTCAAGGGCGCCTCCCCTGGGCTGTCACCCAAGGCTTTGTGGAGGGTATGGGGTGGGGACTGTCTGTAGGAGTGAAGAAATGGGGGGGGGGAGCCAGTCTATTGTGGAAAGGAGACCTGTGTGCAAAGAGCCCTGCCTTAGTTGGGACTAACAGAGGACAGGGACAAGTGGCTTGTAAACCAGAGGCGTTTGTTTGAGGAGCCTGGAAGGGAACCAGCAGGGTCAGGCTCTGGTGAGGGCCCTGTCCCAGGTGGCAGATTGCTGGCATCTTGTCTAGTCCCCACATGGTGAGGAAGAGGGACAGAGAGCTGGGGCTGCTTTGACAGAGACACTAACCTCCCCCACAGGAACTCCCTTCTCAAGAAGTAATCACCTGGCAAAGGTCCTCCTCCTTGGGGGATAGAATTTCAACATGTGAACTCTGGGGGGACAGATACTTTCCGATGATGATTGCGAACCCCTTTCAGGTAGAGAACAAATGCCAAAAGAGGTACAGTCCAGGCCTGGGATTCATGGCGGAGGCTGGGGGATGGTGGAGATGGCCTTTGAACTGGGCTGCCACTGGTTGCTGTGGCTCAGGCAGGCAGGAGGGTGCTGGGAAAAGATCTTCTGGACCGAATTTGTAGTGGATGGGGGAAGCCTGGGTGTGCCCAGCTTGGCAGGAAGGCCGATAATGAGTTCCATACGTTGGTTGTCGGTTTAAGACAAGGAGCACTGGATCCTGGCCGTCCCTTGTTTGCCAAGACCCAGGGGTGGCTGGGAAGCCCAGGCATCAGCACTACCCTGATCAGAACTTGGCTGTGTGGATTTTGGACTTGCTGAGACCATAGACGACCTGTGTAGTTCCGGAAGGGAAGGGGCTGCCACTTGAGAAGATCTGCTTGTCCTGGGTGATGACTTCCTTTTTTTTAAAGACAGAGGCCGGCTGTGCTACCCAGGCTGGTTTCGAACTTGTGGGCTCACACCATCCTTGACCTAAACCTCTGGAGTAGCTGGGACCACAGGCTGTGCCACCGCCCCTGGAACAGTGGTGGCATCACAATAGCACATTTCCATTATCCGAGTTTCAAAGTTGTTGGCCAGTGTCTGGCATCTTTTTGAAATAGTTGGCTCTTAGGGGCAAGGGAAACTGACACTTTCGGGCTCAGCAGGATCGTGTTCACACATGCCTCTGGCACCATCCTTACGCGGACTCTCTCCTAAAGGGTGGCAAATGAAAGTCTGACAGGTTACACCTCCTGCCACAGCTGGTCCTGAATAACTCTAAACTGTGCAGGTCAGTCTGGCTGCAGTACTGCTCAAAAACAAACCCACAAAGAGAAACAATAACAAGCCAGAAACAATTCAGCCGGTGAGAATAATTAGAAAGCCATTCCCGGCTCTACTGCACCTCCTTTGAAGGGGATCCAGACTGCCCCACTTCTATGCTTTTTCTTTTTTCTCCCTATGCTGGGGATGAACCCAGGGGTGTTCTACCACTGAGCCACACCCCCAACCACTATTTTTTTTTGGTACCAGGGATTGAACTCAGGGGCACTCAGCCACTGAGCCACATCCCCAACCCTCTTTTGTATTTTATGTTCAGACAGAGTCTCAATGAGTGTTCAGTGCCTTGCTAAGGTTGGCTTTGAACTCATGATCCTCCTGCCTCAGCCTTCCAAGCCACTGGGATTATGTATGTGCCACCGCTCCTGGCCCCTAATCTCCCCCCTCTTTAAAAAATATTTATTTTTTAGTTGTAAGTGGACATAATACCTTTTTTTTTTTAAATTTTATTGGTGCTGAGGATTGAACCCAGTGCCTCACGCATGCCAGGCAAGTGCTCTACCTCTAAGCCACAACCCCAGCCCCCCCAACTCCTTCTTAAAAAATATTTTATTTTGAGACAAGGTCTCACCAAGTTGCAGAGGTAAGCCTTGAACTTGAGATCCTCTGCTTCAGCCTCCCTGAGTAGCTGGGACCACCTGTGAGTGGCACTGTACCTGGTTTTCTTTACGTGATTTTTTTTTTTTTTTTCAATCCTAAGGATCCATCCCAGGCCCCATGCATGCTGGGCAAGTGTGTTACCGCTGGGCTTCAGCCCCAGCCCTCCTTTATGCTTTTGATACACTTTAAAATTTTGGGGCTGGGGATGTGGCTCAAGCGGTAGAGTGCTCACCTGGCATGCCTGCGGCCCGGGTTCGATCCTCAGCACCACATACCAACAAAGATGTTGTGTCCGCTGAGAACTAAAAAATAAATATTAAAAAAATTCTCTCTCTCTCTCACTGTCTCTCATTCTCTCTTTAAAAAAAAATTTTTTTTTTGCCACACCTTAATCCCTGTGTTCTGGGAGGCTGACATAGGAGAATGGCAACTTCCAGCCCAGCCTCTGCCATTTACAGAGATCCTCAGCAACTTAGTGAGACTTGTTGAGAACCACAGTTTAGTCGGAATGACGCCTGGCATTTTGCTAGAGGGAATGGTTGAAAGGTGACCCTGCTCCGGGATTAGGGGGGATCCTGCTGCCTCAGGTGCCCCCGCTTCTTTGGAGTTGACTTGTTTTGGGGGGAGGGTTCCGGGAGAATTGGCGCAGGGAGCCCGGTGGAGGGAGTGTGTTCTCAGGAAGTGTGTGTGGAGTGCCGGTGAGAGTTGGGGAATAAAGAGTTGCTGTTTGAACCTACAAGGCTGTGTGGTGGCTTGGTTATTTGTGCCCAACCAGACTGCAGCAGAGATTGTCTCAAATTAAAAATAAAAGGACTGGTCTGGGGTGGTGGCTCCGTGGTAGAGCACTTGCCTGGAATATGTGAAGCACTGGGTCCGATTCTCAGCACCACATAAAAATAGATGAATAAAGTAAAGGTTCATGAACATCTAAAAAAATATTAAATAAAATAAAAGGACTGACTATATAGCTTAGTGGTAAAGTGCCCCTGAAGAAATTTGGAGCCTAATATTGAAGCTCTGGGTTCCATCCCCAATGTCAGAAAAAAATGTCTTTTGACTTATACACATATTTACTCGGTATCTTAGGTCATTCAAAGAGTAAACAGTTTGTTGAAGCCATGACAGAAATCAGCAGACCTGGCTGACCTGCTGCAGGGCCCTGCTTGGCATGGACAGCTTCTCCTTGTAGCGTTCTTCTCCCATGTAGTTGTTGGTGCTCCTGTTTTAGATGTGTCGTCACTTCTCTTTGGTGTCCAATTCCCCATTCCTGGATGGCATTAGAGCAGATTATGCTAACTGAAGTTAGCCAGCCCCCCAAAACACAAATGCCGAATGAATGTCTTCTCTGATATAAGGGGGGGGTGACTCAAAATGGGGTAGGGAGAAAGAGCATGGGAAGAAGATTACCTCTAGATAGGGAAGAGGGGTGGGAGGGAAAGGGAGGGAGAAGGGGAATTGCATGGAAGAGGGAAGGAGACCCTCATCCTTATATAGAATACAGGTATGACGATGTGAGGCAGGGGAAGAAATGGGTCACATTAGATTGGGTAGAGAGAAGTGAGGGGAGGGGAAGGGAGGGGAAGGGGGGAAGGAAAGGGCAGCAGAATAAAATAGACTTTATTATTGCTGTGGGTATATATGTGACTGCATGACCAATGTGATTCTGCAACCTGTACACTCAGAAAAATGGGAAATTATACCCCATCTGATTCAAATGTATGATCCTCCTGCCTCAGCCTCCTGAGCTACTGGGATTACAGGTGTGTGCCACCATGCTCAGAAAAATAGGTTAATATTTGCAGCATAGGCATGCCCACGGGACTGACCAGAAAGGACTAACAAGATGATCAGAAGGGACTATTCATAGAAGAATAGGTGACCAAAAATATCTCCCACTTTGGAAGCAGAAAAGGGCCATTCTTCCTTCCTCTGTCCCCTCAGTGGGCTTAGCAGACTGGCCATTTCTGCTGCAGCTTTTGATGACCCACTGGCCTCACTGACCCTGCTTGCACCTCCCTGGGCCTTTCATTCCTGCAGGAGTCCATAGCTGTTAAGCAAGGGCCTGCTGGGTCTTCTGCTGGCTGCTTGGTGTCGGGACCCCCTCCCCATGTTTGAGAGCTCCCCACCTAGTGATTCTTGTTGGAAGATCCTTCGCAGGTGGCAGTCATCAGAGGCCCAGCCCTGCTCTTGGACATCCAGCCGGCCACAAGGTGGGGAGCAGGGATACCAGGGTGGAGTTGGCAGCAGCCAGGGAATGGTCATGATGGGGGAGGAAGATCTTCTTTTCTTTCTTTCTTTTTTAAATATATATATATATATTAGTTGTCCATGGACCTTTATTTTATTTATTTATGTGTGGTGCTGAGCATGGAACCCAGTGCCTCACACATGCTGGGTAAGCGCTCTACCACTGAGCCACAACCCAGCCCTTTTTCTTTTCTTTTTTTTTTTTTCCAAACACAAGTTGAGTATCTCTTATTTGAAAGAGATGCAAATAAAGTGTTGCAGATTTTAGAATATTCTCATATATATGAGATATTTTGGGAAGAGGGTGCTGAGGGCCATTGCCAAGTAGGAATGATGCATGGAAATTTCCTTGCCAGCGTACCCCATGTTAAATGGAAATTTGCTGTGACATTGCATGTGTGTTTGAGAAAGGACCAGGGTGGATCCAGGTTTAAGGTGTATCCTGCAGGTTTTACGAAGTATCCTGGTTTAAGATAATTTGGGTTTAGGGCGTTCCCGGTTTAAGACAATCTGGGTTTAGGGAAGTTCCAGGTTGAAGGTTATTGCTGCTGGGAATAGGGCGTTCCTGCTGCCTGAGTTCCCGTTGAGTTCTCGTGGAATTCAGAAAGTATTTTGGGACGTGAATTTTGCGGCAGAACTTGGATTCCCCCAGAACGTGTTTGTAGAGGGCCGGTGTGAGATCGGGAATAAAGAATTGCTGTTTGAATCTACAAAGTGTGAGTGGCTCGTGATCTTGTGCCCAGCCAAGACCTTGGCATTTGGTGGTCCGTCCTCGAAACGTCTGAAACTTGGAGGTGAGCGAAAGTGCTCGCCCCTGAGGGAAGGCGAGAGAATGGGTGACCATTTCAAAAAACAATGTGTTCTTGTTTTGATTTATTTTGTTTTTATTTCAAGTTGCCTGTCCCTAGAACTTTCTCAGGCAAACTGGGAAAAATGGTTGGCTCAAGGTTTGAAGTTTGTCCGCCCTGAGGAAGAGAAATTTGATACAATGATTTTTTTTTTTTTTTTTTTTTTTTTTTTTTTTTTTTAGAGAGAGAGTGAGGAGAGAGAGAGAGAGAGAGAGAATTTTTAATGTTTTATTGTTTAGTTCTCGGCAGACACAACATCTTTGTTGGTATGTGGTGCTGAGGATCGAACCCGGGCCGCACGCATGTCAGGCGAGCGCGCTACCGCTTGAGCCACATCCCCAGCCCCGATACAATGATTTTTTATTCCGTTTTTGTTTCATTCAGTTGCGGTTTTGTTTTGTGTTATCTTATTGGGTTGCGTTATCTTCATAATAGATTAGAAATTAGTAAAAATCAAACCGAAAAGGTGTTAAGTAAATTGTTAGAGGTTCAGACCATGGAGAAAGACATTTTAGATCAAGCAAAAGAGAGGATCTCTCGAGCTAGTCAGACAGAGGAAGAAAATTTAAAGGAAAAGGGGTTATTAGGAAAAAGGCCACAACAAGAGGCTGTTACTAACTCCGTTTTATTACCAGAGGGCGTAATTCAACCAACAGCCCCGCCGATGGAGACAGCTGAGTGGCCCTCAAACCCCGTAGTTGATAGATGGGATCCTGAGACAGGACCTCAAAGATTAGCATGCCCTGTACTTGAACAGGTAGGAGGGCAGCGAATTCACCGTGCTTTAGATTTTAAAACAGTGAAGCAGTTAAAGGAGGCACCCCAGTGAGACCAAGAACAGCTAGGGCATATGTTGATACAATACAAAAATGTAGCCCATGGCTTTTTAGAGACGAGTTATTAAGTATATCAATGGGACCATCATGGGATCCTGTAGAAGGATTTTTCTTCAACAAGAAAGAAATGGCTAGTTCTGTTTACTACATTTGTCTAAGATCCTGGTTTTTACAGACATCTAATTAATTTACAAAGCTAAAGTGTTAAAATATCAACCACTAAATATAAAATCAAGTACTCTTTACTTATTAAGTTCCATAAGGTAATATATTTAAACATTATGTGTGTTTTCATAAATTGGTAAATAGAAAAAAGTTTACTATTGCTTTGGTCTGTGTCTTTGCTGAAACAAGGTTACTAAGTGTTAAGATTCTATCAGGTGTAATTTATATACAAAGAGTATAAGAAGTTTCAGTTGGGTTTCAATTACAGTATTATAGTACCATAAAAAACATGAAAGTATTTCATCTTATTAAAGTGGAGTAATTTGTCTAAATCAGAAATTTTATAAGAGTTGTTTCAGAATGTGAATTTATAAAAAGGGTTAATGGTTAAAAAAAGAGATATAAAAAGATTCAAGACGTGGAAATATATTTTAATATAAAAGGTTAAAAGGAAAAAGAAATATTTCTAGATGAGATAATCTCTGTGTGGTAATGTAAAAAGTTGTAAATGCCATTTAAAAAGATTTTGAGGAAACTAGACTTACTTTAAAAGCTTGAGAAAGGAAGAAAGAAGAAAAAAGGTATTTGTACATGGCAGATTGAGACAAAGCTTCTTAATGGAGTAAAAAAGAGCCTTTAGTTGAAGGGCAGCCATGTAAACTAATATTAAGCGATTTAAACAGAATCTAAGCCTCGTTTAAAAGAGTAAAGCTGTAGGTGGTGAAAAAGTACATCTAAAAGTACAGTATAGATGATAATTGGAAGGCTTTAAAAGGTTAAATTGAAGGTGGTCGAGATACCTTCATGGCGGAAAAAAGATTGCTTTACTCATCAAACTATTAAAATGCACTTATTAAACCAAAAAGAGGGAGATGAGATAATCTTTGTGTGGTAAAGTAAAAAGTTGTAAAATATCTAAATAAGTTGCAAAAGGCTTTAAAAGGTTAAATTGAAGGTGGTTAAGATGCCTTCATGATGGAGAAAAAAAAACCATGAAAATGGAAAGATAATAAGATAAAAGATATTTAGATAAAGAAGATTAAAAATTTGAAGTGAAAAACTTTAAAGACAGAAGTATAGAAAGTTAAAAAGATAAAGAAGATGTAGAAAGATAGAAAAGATAAAGGAAGACAAGAATTTTAAACCCACAAAATAGGAAACAAAAGAAAACTAGAAAGAAAGAAAAAAAAAGCAACTAAGGGTAAATATACAAACCTTAGAAGAAAACTAGAAGATAGAAATAATATAGAAAATGGTTAAAAATGTCAAGTAAAGGTATTTCAGATAAAAAATACCAAAGGCTAAGACAACTATTAGATACAGACATTCTAGGAAAAAAGAGGTAAAAGAGAAGTTTAAAGTCAAATATTGGATAAAAAAGAAGAACAAGGAGATTATTAGTAATTTTTTTCCAAAAGCCCATCAACTTTAATTTCTGGTGATGCAGAAATTAGAAGTCTCAGATGAGGGTGTTAAAATTTAAACTAGAAGGAAATTGGTTTAAAACCACATCAAAAAAATTAAAAGGACTAAAGTAATTCTAAAAACTAAGGCAGAATGCTTTTGAAAGACAAATTTAAAAGGATCTTTAAGGGGTATATATCCCCCAAAGATAAACTTAAAATAACCCTTTTTACTCTAAACTTTCTAAATTTGGATTCATCAGGACTTAGTGCTGCGGAAAGACATGTATCCAAAAAATGTACATAAGCCTAAGGTACTTTGGAAAGATATTCTAACAGGACAATGGAAAGATCCTGACCCAGTGATTGTCTGGAGTCGGGGTTCCGTTTGTGTTTTTCCACAGGGAGAACAGCAGCCGATTTGGATTCCAGAGAGATTAACTAAAGCAATTTCTACAGAAAAAGATGATTTGACTCAAATCCATAACAGCTGATATCCAGAGCTCCAGCTTGGCTATTCTTACATCTGCGACAGTGATTAACCAGAGTGCTTTTTTCAATATCTATTTTATTATTGCATTTTTCCCACATCATAAAGTTCTATTTTATTTTTGAGCTCATACAAACCTAGGTTAATGTTTTTCTGATCAGTTTTATTTTTTGACTGTGGAGTTTTTAAACATTGCAATGGAGATTTCACCTAGGTAAAGCTACAAGGCCTTTATTGTCTTATGTGTTGTATGTTATGTGTGCACACTTCTGTTTTGTGTTGTATGCCTGTATGTGTATATGTCCATATTTCATATATGAGGAGCGCTCATGAAAAAATGAATCCGAATTTTTTTTATTCACGTGATTTAAATGGTTTAATTTAAATTAGGTAAACAGCTGTTAAGGATTGTTTTTAAAGGTGGTTAACAGATCTGTTTGTTTACTTTCACCTTTCCTTCTCATTATATTTAATAATTCTGTTCAGGATAATGTCTCTTTAGCATCATTGCCAGAATTCCCATCTCCATCCCAGTGCCGGTGAAGACTAAGATAAAACCAAACTACAGCTTCTATGATAGCTATCACAGTAAACTGTATAAACTGATGCATCAATGAATATAACTCAACAAGTAATGCTCAATCAAGGACTCGATTTACTTTGGGAAGAAATGGACATATTGATAGACTTCCACTTTGAACTGCCTGCAGAACTTGCCTGGACTATATATCAGTTGTATGCATTGTGAACTATTGTCTGGTGCAGCGAATTGTGGTAGTGCTGGCATATCTTTGCTGATGGTGTCACCAGTGAAGCAATTTTTCAAAAGGAGCTGTCAATTGGCTTGGTGTCGTGGCATTTCTGTATCCTCCTCCCTTCTACTAGTGATGGTCTAAAATTTGGGGGCCAACAGAGGTGAGGCAAAGAACCTCACCCCCCCACTGGTGCATAGGCCTCTCCACAAGTATGGCTGAATGTTGGACCGGTAGTCAGTGACGGGTTGATCCAATTGCAGTGGTATCAACCTAAGACAGGAGGCTGACGCCTAGAGGTCAGTTTTCCCATGACGGGTGAGAACCATATGTTGAATTGGACAACCTACCAGGCACGGTCCTTAAGCCACATTGCTTGTTGTTTAATTAATCAGAAGGGGGGAGATGCTGAGGGCCATTGCCAAGTAGGAATGACGCATCGAAATTTCCTTGCCAGCGTACCCCATGTTAAATGGACTTGCCTTGGAGATTCGCCGTGACATTGCATGTGTGTTTGAGAAAGGTGACCCTGCTCAAGGACCAGGGTGGATCCAGGTTTAAGGTGTATCCTGCAGGTTTTAGGAAGTATCCCGGTTTAAGACAATTTGGGTTTAGGGCGTTCCCGGTTTAAGACAATCTGGGTTTTAGGGAAGTTCCAGGTTGAAGGTTATTCCTGCTGGGAATAGGACGTTCCTGCTGCCTGAGTTCTCGTGGAATTCAGAAAGTATTTTGGGACATGAATTTTCAGGCAGAACTTGGATTTCCCCAGAATGTGTTTGTAGAGGGCCAGTGTGAGTTCGGGAATAAAGAATTGCTGTTTGAATCTACAAGGTGTGAGTGGCTCGTGATCTTGTGCCCAGCCAGACTGCGGCAAGAGGGCCCAAGTGTAAATATGAAATTCATTTCTTTTTTGTCGTTGTTCTTCTTAGTTACACGTGACAGTAGGGTGTATTTGACATACCTCACACTCATGGAGTAGAGCTTCCCGTTCCTGTGGCCGTACGCGACGTGGAGTTTCACTGGTCGTGTATTGATTCATACGTGACGTCTGACTCCTTCTCCTGACTGTCCCACTCCCTTCCCCTCCCTTCCCTCCATCCACTTCGTCTTCCTCCCCTGCTATTTTAGTCAGCTCTTCCACAGCTGTGACTAAAAGACCCAACCAGCACAACTGTAGATTAAAGGCTCATTACAGGGCTCAAGGTTTCAGAGGTCTCAATCCATGGACAGCAGGTGCCTTTCCTTGGGGCTCAAGGTCAGGTAGAGGGAAGCCACTCACTTGGTGATCAGGAGCAGAGAGAGACTCTCAAAGGGACTCTCCCAGGGATCCACCTCTTCCGTCCACACCCTACTCACCTGCAGTTGCCACTCAGCCAGTCCCATCCAGATTAATTAATTGACGGAGTCAAAACTCCCATAATCCAATCATTTCTCCTCTAAACCTTCTTACATTGTCTCACACACGAGCTTTGATGGACACCTAATATCAAGACCATAAGACTTCTTATTATGTATTAGCATCCACCTATCAGAGAGAACATTTGGCCTTTAGTTTCTTGGGACTGGCTTATTTGAAATTCAATTCTGTTTCAGGTCCACCTTGCATACGAAAGGTGGCTTGTGTGGCTCAGTGGTTAAGGGCCCCTAGATTTCATCCTCAGTACCAAAATAAATCTTTATTGTGCCAGGCACACACCTGTAATCTCATGTAATCTCAGCAACTCAGGAGGCTGAAGCAGGATAATTACAAATTCAAGGCCAGCCTTAGCAACTTAACAAGACCCTGTCTCAAAATTAAAAGAGGAAAAAAAAATTAAAGGACTGGGGATGTGGCTGTCAGTGGTAAAGTGTCCCTGGGTTCAATCCCCATTATGCACCCCCCCAAAAAACCCAAAACATTTATTGTGAAATGTTTATTTATGAATATATAAAACACAGCAAATTTAAAAATTAAAAAAGCAGGGGCTGGGGATGTGGCTCAAGCGGTAGCGCGCTCGCCTAGCATGCGTGCGGCCCGGGTTCGATCCCCAGCAGCACCACATACCAACAATGATGTTGTGTCCGCCGAGAATTAAGAAAAAAATAAATAAATGTTAAAATTCTCTCTCTCTCTCTCTCTCTGTGCCCCCCTCTCTCTCACTCTCTCTTTAAAAAAAAAAAAAAAAATAAAAAATAAAAATAAAAATTAAAAAAGCAAACATCCTTGTAAACACCACCCAGACCATGAAAGTAGAACATTTCAAGTAAAAAAAAAAAAAAAAAAATTACATTGGGCTGAGTATGTGGCTCAGTGGTAGAGCATTTGCCTAGCATGCACAAGGTCTGGGGTTCCATCCATCCCTAGCCCAGAGAAACAAAAAATGCCCCCCAAACAAGCAAAAACTGCCAAACGGTCTAGCATCCCCTTTTTGGAAATGAGCACAAATAACACACATTTTCATGGAAACATGTTCTGGAATAGCAAAAACCACACTGAAACAAAAGGAGTTTACACTTGCCAACACCTACACCCACCATACATCTGATTCCCATAACCCACAGGTTGGGTTAATGAGAGTTGGAGTACCTGTCATGCCAACTTGCCTAAATCACCTGGCAGGTCAGTGATGGTGGGGGGCAGTCATGTGGCTCAAGGCTGCTTCACTGCAGCCTTGCCTATAAAAAAAATTCAAATGCTCATTACCTGAGCCGGGTGCAGTGGTGCACACCTGTAATCCCAGCAGTTCAGGAGGCTGAGGCAGGAGGAACACAAGTTTCAGAGCCAGTCTCGGCAACTTAGTGAGATCCTAAGCAATTTAGTGGGACTCTCAAAATAAAAAGGGCTGGGGATGTGACCCAGTGGTTAAAGTGCCCCTGGGAACAAAACTTAAATAAATAAGTGAATGAATGCTCACTGTGTTAATGACAAATAAGTCTACTTTTTTTTTTTTAAAGAGAGAGTGAGAGAGGAGAGAGAGAGAGAGAAATTTTTTTAATATTTATTTTTTAGTTCTTGGCGGACACAACATCTTTGTTGGTATGTGGTGCTGAGGATCGAACCCGAGCCGCACGCATGCCAGGCAAGCGTGCTACCACTTGAGCCACATCCCCAGCCCACAAATAAGTCTACTTTAGGAATTTAGCTTAACCATAAATATGGCCAAAAATTCCTGCTAAAAGTATTCATCAGCAATACTTTTATAGCCAAAAATAAAACAATTTAAATGTTCAGTAATGGGAAAATAAATTTGAGCCATTAGAATGTTTCTTGGAGTCATTTGTGGCTCACCTGCCCACGTGCTGACCAATCCTTCCATCTGATGGTCCCACATGCTCTCCTGGAAGGCTACACGGGCGCTGCTCCAGTGTGCGAGGCCCAGGTAATGCTAAGAACTAGCTTCTGCTCGGGGATAGGGTCTCCTATTTCACCCCCTTCTGGCCCCTGTTCCCTTCAAAGTAGCTAGAAAAGGAAACTCAGTTGGGGCTCCCCATTGCCTCCCTCTGACTCAACAGAGGCCAACGCCTTGTTGTTTTAGACTCTGGCCTCAGGTCCCCAGGTCAGAGGCTGACCTGCACCTGGGCCTATGAGGCACAGAGGTACCTGTCCATAGCCAAGAGTTCCATCCTGTGCCTTCCTCAGCTGAGACCTGAGCTCTTTTCCTGGGACCCTGGAGGGAGCTTGGCTCCAGGCTGATGGCACAGGGTGAGGGTCCTCCCCTCCAGAAGCCAGAAAACGGGGCAAAGGGGCCGGTTGAAGAGGGCATGGAAGGTGTGCAGGAGCTTAGTCTGCGGCTCCAGGCTGTAGAAAGCAAGGCAGCCTGAGGTCAGGTCCAAATCCATGCCCACCAGCCGCCCAGACAAGCTGGGGAGGCGCTGGACCTCTCCCTTGTGCCAGGCCTGGACGCTGTCTTCCTGTACGCAGAGGCCCCAGGAGGAGGGCCCACGGCCGATGTTGTCTGTGTGGGTTCCCTGCTTGCGTCGCATCAGTTCTGGGTAGGCGACGCCCAGGGTCACTGAGTGGCCAGAAGTCCGCACCTCCCAGTAGTGCCGTCCAGCCTGGAAGCTCTGGGAACACTGCACCTGCCAGAGCTCAAAGTTCCCTGGCCGGGCTGGGCCCTGGGGCTGGCGATGGTGCTTCACCTGCTGGTTCTGGTGGGACAGGAGGAAGTGGCGATTGGCACTATCTGGGTCAAAGGTGAGATTGCGATAATCTGTTGGGGAGAGATGGACAGAAGTAAGTAAAGGTGCCATCCTATCCCCAGGGGCGGGGGGTGAGCAACCACCAAATGTCTGCCAGGCTGAGCACTGGGTGTCTTGGCAGCATTTAATCCTTACTGCTTCTTCGGAGGTGGAATCGTCTATGAGCTCCATTTCATAAGTGAGAAAACTGAGGCTCACGGCTCACAGATAAGCTAACTGGGTATCAAGTGAGAGACAAATCATGATAGATTAATGTCTATGTGATCAGAATCTGTCCTTTAACACTATGCTGGTTGCACCTGCTGCAGGGTAGATGTGGACGCGGTGTGTATCCTGCAATAGGTATGCACGGGAAGGACCAGAGGACAGATGACCCACACAGGACAGTCATAGCAGGCGCCTGCTGACACGCTCACACGTATGCACAGACATGCATGCACAGTACACACAGACAGGCCTTGGGCCTCCTTACTCTGCCAGAGTTCCCTCCTCAGCGGACACAGCATGCGTGTGCTTGGGACCTGTGCCAGGGGACGCGGGGCCTCTAGGGAACAAAGCAGTATTAGGGGAATGGATGTGGAGGCCAGCAAGGCAGACCCCTGGCCTTTTCTGCCTCGTAGTGGGAGGAACAGCTGGGCCCAGACAGGTAGGGAGAGGTCTGGGGTCAGCCTTACCCACAGGGCCCGAGTCAGCAGCCTTGGCTGGCACTCTGGAGGGGTGCCCCTCTTCCAGGAGAAGGCCACAAAGCAGGCTCAGCAACTCCTTTAGGTCACCCAGCTGCTGGTCTTCATCCCACTGTGGAGGGGTCAGCGGCCCAAGGGGTTCTGGGGGCTCAAAGAGCTGCTGTGACTCCTGAGAGTCCCAGCGAAAACCACAGTGAGCCCAGGTACAAGGGGAGGGAAGCCTGGCCCCGGTCCACTGCCCTCAGGCTGGTACCTGCAAGAAGGTCTGGTCATCCACTTGCTCCAGGAGACCCTGTACCCTGCGGCCATACTGAGCCAGGGCCTCCAGGTGGCTGTGCAGCCGCCGCTCCTCATCCTGGGCCTGTGTCAGTGCCTGCGTCTTGGCAGTCTCGATGCCTTTCAGTGCCATGGCCCTCCGAATCTCCAGGGCCTGCAGCAGGCAGCTGAACTTGCCAGAGACCACTGAGATCAGATTGCAGGCTGAGTTCTGTGTGGGCACAGGAGGAGCATCAGGGTGGCCAGGGCCTGAGCCACGCCAAGGCAGACCTGGGTTCAGGTGTAGGATACGGAGAACCTCTTCCCCCTGGGGCAGAATCCTGCCTAGGCCCTTACTCCCTGCTGCCAGGAGGTGTTTTCAAGATGGCTCACATATCCAGGGACCATCTGGTGGCTGTCCATAGGACAGTAGGAGGATATAGTGGGATGGTCACTGGCAGGCCTCCTACCTGGATCTGGCTGCTTTGTTGCTGCAGCTCCTGGAGCTGGGTCTTGGCCTGAGTGGCCTGCTGCTGGGTGATCTCCAGCTTGGCTCTCAGCTGGGCCTGTGGTGCTCATCCAGGGGATGAACAAGAGAGGGCCAGAATTGGCTGTGAAATCTCCCTGAGACTATCACCACCACCACTAGCAGAAGCTGGGCACCCTCTGCATGCTGCCCAAATCTGGGGTGACCAGAGGGTTAGCACACAGCGGCAGCCTCAGCATAAGCCTAGGAGAGCAAGGTCAAACTCCAGGGAGGCCTGGACAAGGCCTCAGCTTCCACTGTTGCAGATGGTGCACGGGCAGCACAGAAGCCTTGGGTTAAAGACCCAACTTCCAGTTCCTGCTTCACTTTTGCCTCTTGAAGTATGAGCAAACTGGGGCAGAGCCTCTACCTCTGTGGGCAATAGCCTCTTCTCCACCCGCAAGCAACAGATGGGAGCAATCCTGCTGGTGCAGGAAAACTGTGGGGAAAGGGCATCTGACAACGTTCAGAGCTGTCTGACAAGTGGGTGCTCCGGTGCCTATGGGCCCAAGTGGGAGGGGGACCTCTATTTGGTTGCGCTGATTCCCTTGAGGAACAAAATGGGTTCTCATGGGAACAGGAGACCATGCTGATGCCAGGAGTCCCTGTTCCCCGGCCACTGCTAGGACTGGTTCCTTGTACCTGGTCAAGACCCTTACTACTCGATTCTGCTCCTCCCAGTACCGTTCTGAGGTGGGACCAGTATCCACTGATAGGAAACGGGCCCAGAGAGGCTGACAATTTGGTCAGTTCTTAGAGCTTTCTAAGTCTAATACTTGTGGCTTCTGCCCAGACCTTCTGCCTCCAGCATTACAACCTGCTGGGGATGTCCAAAGTGAGGGGACAGCCCCTCTTGGCTCACTCAACCCTCCCTGAAGGACAAGCCTCTGTTCCCTTACCCTTTGGGTATTCTCTCCAGCCACCCCATGGCACTCCCCTTCCCAGTAAAACTCTGCTCCTCTGGACCATGTGCCATTTGGCAGAAACTCCTGCCCTGGCCCTGCTCCTTGTAGCAGTGGTCTCATGGTCTCTGCTGCAGACTCGGGGGCCTAGCTCAGTCTCCTGTGCCTGCCATGAGCAGAAACATCTCACCCTCATTCTCGGTGGCTTCAGCAGCCACAGGGATCACCCTCCAACAGCCTTCTTTCCATCTTAGCCACTCACTCCTGTGACCTCATGACAACCCTAGCCCCAGATCCGAAATCTCTATTCCAGGCATTCATTTTCTGACCACCACCTCCTGTCCCTTACTTGTTCCAGCCCATTTGTCCCCCCATCTTCCCACCTTGGCATGCCCCAAGTAGGCAACCCTCTGCCTCCCCGTCCAATGGGCCTCCTGGCCACCATTGCACCAGCACCCTGCCGCTCCTTAGAACACCCTCTGTCTGCCCCATCCCCAGATAATTCATTCCAACATCCTCCCTGCTGAAATGGCTACGGGCAAGGGCACCAGACACTAATGGTGTCAACCTGAAAGCCATTTTCATCCTCTTACCTCCTAGCAGCACGGAGCACCCCAGATCACATTCTCCTTCCTGCAACCTACTGTCCCCTGCCACCATGCCAAGCACTCTCCCAGGTAGCTCCTGCTTGGTTTGATCGCAGGCAGGGCTTCCTCTATCCTGGGCTCAGCAGAAGACCCCACTCCTTTCCAGGACCATCTTTCTCCTTCTTGTACAGCTTTCCTTGAGATTGCAACAGATGCCTATGATCCCTCTCCTGGTTTGTCCTACTGGTGTCCCCAGTCCCAAACTCTGCTCTCCACTCACACTTCTCAGCACACTTTAGCCCCAGCACTTGCTCAAGACAGAAACCAAGTCCCTAGCTGCCCACTTCCACAAGGGACTGTGACTTTTACTCATGGATTTTCCTCCCCTGACTTCGGCTTCTCCTTGTCCCTAAATTCCTGTTGTGGACCTACCTACTTGGGTCTCACCTCCTGCCCGTTCCACACCCCAATAGGGATCAATCTTCACAAAGCTGAAGTGGAATCTCATTGATCTCCTATTCCAAGCCTGCAAGGGTTCCCCACCCCGGTTTCTACAGAGAGTGGGCTCCTCACCAGGCCCCTCTGCCTCTCATGGTCTGGCCCCTGCTGACCTGGAAGGCCTCCAGGAGTGCCTGTTCTTTCCCACCCACTGACTGTGGCCCAGGCTGCCTGGCACCTGGATGCCCTTCTCCAGATCCTTTTCCTCCTGGCTGGCACTCCTTCAGCCCTCATGGGTCACCTAAAGGCCACTTCCCCTCTCTCCTTATGGCCCCCTTGAGCAGGGCTGCCTTGTTGTCTATTGCAAGGTCACACTCTCTGTAATACAGCTTGCTGTTCAGGGTGTCGCTGGGTTTTTGTTTTGTTTTTGTATGGAGGGATGGAAGCAGAGGCACTTTAGCACTAAGCTACATCCCTATCCTTTTTATTTCTGAGAAAGGGTCTCACTAAATTGCGGAGGATCTCACAAAGTTGCAGAATTTGCGATCCTCCTGCATAAGCCTCCCAAGTTGCTGGAATTACAGGTGTGAGCCCTGGTGTTCGACAATATATTTAGGTTTTAATGGGACCTTGACCCCTTAAGTGGATTCTAAGCCTCTCCAGGGCACAGACCACAGAAGACCTATTGATCAGTATGCTCCCCCTCCCCTCATACTGCAGGGGTTCTGCGCATTTACGGCTGCACACTACATTTAACCAGGGACCGAGAATGGAGTAGGGGTCCACTCCAAACCCCCTGGCTTTGCATTCAACCAACGGAGGGCTGTACTGAGCAGCTCCGGAGACCTGGTGAGCCCTGGCTGCAGACCCATAACTAAGTCTGGGTCTGCAGCCTTCTGCTTCAGCCGCCCGGCCCAGCCCGCGAGCGCAGCGCCGCGCGTCTGCGAGGTTTCGAGGCCCGGCCCCTCCCGCCCGGTCGCCGCGGCGTCACCTCGCGCTGGCGGCGCTCAGCGTCCAGCAGCGCCCGCTCGTGGAGGTCACAGTCCAGCACGGTGCAGGCGCTGCACACGCAGCGGCCCTCGGTGCGGCAGAAGAGCTCGAGCGGACGCCCGTGGCGCGGGCAGCGCGCCCTAGCGCCGGGGTCCGCACGGGGGTCCGCGCCGGCGACGGGGCGCAGCAACTCCAGGAGGCCGCTGAGCGCCACGTTGCGGCACAGCTCCGCGCCATCGGGGAAGGGCTGGCGGCACTCGGGACACTCTTTCTGACAGCGGCGCCAACAGTCCTGGATGCAGGCCCTACAGAAGTTGTGGCCGCAGGGCAGAGTCGCCGGGTCCCGGTAGAGCCCCAGGCAGATGGCGCAGGTCAGCTTGTCCTCCAGCTGCAGCGCGGCCATGGCGGAGGCAGCAGGAAGGCCGGCCGGCGTCTCTTAAAGGGACCGAGACTGCTGCGGGCGTGGCTACCGCGGGAGGAGCCAGCACCCTGCCCAGGAAGACAACGCACCCGCTCGGGCAGGTGCTGGGCACCGCGGGTCAGACCCTTGCGTGGTCCTTCTCCGACCGACAGCCTCTCACTTCCCTAGGCGTAGCCGGGGCTGGAGGTTCTGGGCCAGGGACCATCAAGGAACCTCATCCGAGTAGACCCTCCTTCACCCCCGGCAAGCTTGGGCAGTTAAATAAATTAGACATGTGGGACCTGATAAGAACCCCAGGGCACAGCTAGAGCTCAATAAATGCTCCCTCCTTAGTAGAGGCGCTGTTGCACTTTTTCCTGGAACTGTGTTCCCAGGCACTTGCCAGATTGGGTGTCTCCCTTCTCTGGGTTATGAGTAATTTTTTTAAGTAAACAGTTAGATGGAAATTTCTGATAACTAAGAAACCAGTAAAGTTTTTTTTTTCTTCTCCAAGGGCCCCTTAGAGGACACCGTCATCCTCTAGCTGCCGGGCTTCATATGACCTCCTGTTAGGGCGAGTTCCTGGTCTGGAACTTCAAGCTGTTCTGGATGCCCCCCCCCCTTTTAGTTGTCAATGGACCTTTAACTTATTTTTTGTGATGCTGAGAATCGAACCCAGTGCCTCACACATGCTAGGCAAGCACTCTACCACTGAGCCACAACCCCAGCCCCTGTACCCCATTTTTATTGAGTAACCCAAACATTTCCCCTGTGGCTGAACAGAGTAGAAGGGGCCTGAGTACTTGCCCATGGCCACCCTGGGCAATAGTGTGGTCAAGTCAATAGGGTGGTAAGGGGGCCGCCACACTTCCTTTTACCAAGCAAGCCTGACATGCCTGAGATGCAGCACCATGCC